>NC_141677.1:47412166-48145500 GCF_028749965.1 Puma concolor | reverse complement strand
CTGGCCTCACCAGGAGAAGTGAAACATGTACAAATTCAGAATCTGACTCAAGTGCTCTACGCCTCTTTCTACTTGCTCAAAATCCCAGCGCTCATTGGCTCCGTGCTGGGGGCAAGTCACCTCACCTCTCGGTGCTTCGGTTCTCCTGTATGTAAAATGGGGATGATAATGGCACCAGCCCCAGAGCATTCTTTGAAGATTACATGAATTACTTGCCAGAACGTGCGGTATAAATGCTAGCTCTTGTTCCACCAAGCCCTACGCATCTCAAGGGCTTGAAGAGCGTTTTCAGGCAAAAAGCTCATGGTCTCAAGAAGGAAACAGGGTGGGTTGGCTCTCTGAGCCCGAGGACATGCCTTCTCCTGGGGGTCTTACCCTCCCACGGCCCACACAGTTTGCTCAGGAGGTGGGCGTGGCAATCCCCAATCCCTCTGCACGCCTGAGAGCCTGGTGTCTCGCCAGCAGGGTCTTGGGTCCTGAGCTCTGGCGTGGGAGGCTGTGGCGCCAGAAGGCAGGTGTGTGGGGGGCTGTGGTGCCAGAAGGCAGGTATAGGGGGTAGGGGCGGGGGTGAGGAAAAGAGAATGTCTTAGTGAAGGCTTTCAGTTGCAAGTAATAGGAACCACTGAAGCCAGTGTAAGCCAAAAAGTGACTTTGTGGGGGCACCTGGGTGGCTCAATCGGTTAAGCATCTGACTCTTGATTTCAGCTCAGGTCATGATCTTGAGGTTCGTGGGATTGAGCCCCATGTCGGGCTCTGCGCTGATGGCACAGAGCCTGCTTGGGATTCTTTCTTTCCCTCTCTCTGCCCCTCCCTGGCTTGTGCATGCGCGCTCTCTCTCTCAAAAATAAATAAACATTAAAAAAAAAAGTGACTTGGTGGAAAGGATTCAGGGGATGTCATGTAGCTCAGGATGGCTGAGGCTCTAGTCCTGGGACTCTAGTGGGAAAGGCACTGAGGGCCAGGGCCCATCAGACCCTCCCTCTTCTCTGCTTCTCTCTGTTGTCCCCCTGCAGCTCTGCCCTCTTTGCTTTATCACACTCAGCCAGATCGGCCCCCAGGCAGAGGTTCACTGTAGTTTTGGAGCCCCTGCTAGACTCCTGAGAGAATGAATCGGCTTGACCCGGCTTGGGCCAGGTATCCACCCCAGGCCCTATCAGGTGTGGCTAATTGTGGCTGCCCAGCCACGCCCTGGGAAGGGGACACCATTCTCAGACACGGGGTATGTGATCCGAGCTATGCCCACTCCTGGGAGACCACACTGGAGGAACAGAAGCACACCGGTGTGGCAGAAACAAGCCCAGGGGAGGCAGGTTAAACCCAAGGACGAGACAGAGGCTCTCAGAGACGTACAATATTCACTTAACAAATGATAACACAGCTCCATTTCTGGGCCAGTCTTGGACACAGCCAGGCTTCAGAGAACTCAATGTTTGGTGATTTTCCTTCCAGGACTTGGCCAAGCATCCTGGTTATAAGTGGATGCCAGGGCTGTGGAACACTCCAGGTGTCCTCTTGAGCCATCCCCAGATGCCTGACCATGTCTAAACCCCCCTTGCAATGACAACAAAGCTCTGGACTCTGAATCTGGACCCCCCGGGGCCCTAGCACCACTCAGTGCTGTCCGAGGTGGATAGTGAGCTGAGGCCTGGCTGGCAGGCCCAAGGGATCTCCAGTCTTTGTGTTTAAGAGAAACGGCTACATCCTGTCCCCTAGCTTGAGCTGATCTCCTGGCCAAGCCAGGCCCAGATGCTCCCTCGGTCCTAGAGCAAGATCCAGAATCTATCCCTAAACCCACCAGGAAGGGGCTGCCTCTTGCCTGGACGTGGACTTTTAAACCACCTTTTTCTGAGCTGCCTCAAAACAAAGCAAGGCATCTTGGTGGAGGGTAGCATCGTCTGGGTACCCTAGAAGCATCTACGGTCTTTACATTCTGTAGGATAGGGCGTCGGAGGCTGGGCCTCGGCGTTGAGCCTACTCTTCCTGCTGCTGTCCGCCATCTGCTCTCAGGCTTCTGAGCTGGAAGGTTGGCCCCTGCTGGGCAAAACACCTTCTTTTCCGAGCCTGGCTCTGTGCAGGAGGTGGGCTATTGTGCTTTAGTGATCTTCCTTAGGGCTTGGGCACCTGCTGCTAGTTCCCCGGACTCTGCTGGGTGCATCTGGGCTCCAGAACTGTGGCAGGGACCCAGGCACGTGGTCAGTGCTGGGGCTGTGGCTGTGGACTCTGGCCTGGATCAGCTGGGTGCCCCAGATGTCATGGCAACCCCTATCCTGAGATGCCCGTGCTGCTGGCGGGCAGAGGAGGTTTGCCAGCTGTAGAATGGCTGTGAAGCCTTGCCTGGGGCATTCGTCCAGCTTCAGCAAAGGATCCAGAGGGCGTGGGAGGTGTGGGATAATTGACCTAAGCTGGGGACCCACCAGGTCAAGGGCTGCTTGGGCTGTGCCAATGGGGCAGGTGCTCCTAGGGGTCACGGCTACGTCCTCTGGCAGCCTCATCCTCCACTTGGCAGAGAGGAACGGCCCTTGCCCTACCCCTGGCTCTGGAGACTCTGCTTTGAGGCTGAGCTCCCCATACAGGTAACACCCCAGTGGGGTCATAGCAGTGTGGGGCAGGCGACACTATTGGCTGTGTGACATTGCACAAGCTGCCTAGCCTCTCTGTGCCTAATTTCTTTTTCTGTATAGTGGAGATAATAATCCTAATTTCAGTTCCATAGGGTGTGTGCAGGTCAAGGGAAACGATACATGTGAAGGCAGTTTGTGAACAACTTTCAGGAGAACAAGGTCATTGGCAGCACGTTGAAATCATGCTGCCCGAAGCTGCCTTTTGCTGCAGCAACTTGGGCCTGGCAAGATGCAGCCTAAGGGCAGAGAGGAAGCGGGTGGCCAGGAAGTGAATCTCAAGGACCCTCCCCTGAGCTTTGCCTGCCTCGTGGCCCCTCCCTCTCCCAAGGTCTGGATGGGGCAGCGAGAGAGGCTGAATGACCGTGTAATGGCCATATCTGTCAGCACTGGCCAAATGGTTTTTCCAGGAGTCAGCGAGCTAATGGCCCCGCAGCCTGGAGAGAGTTTCTCCTAAGTGGATCACTTTATCTACCGGGGAACATAAGAGCAGCATGGCCCCAGGCCGCCGGGATTCGGAGAACAGCTGCTCCTCTGGCAGCCTTGAATTAGTGCCCTGTCCCCACCGGCTTGTCTCGCACCTGCTGCCACATGCCAGCCTGCAGGTGGCAGCTGAGGTGGCCAGTAGGGGGGCATGGGAACCCAACTGGGGGTGTCATCAGACCTGCCCTTGAATCCAAACCACGGCCGGCTTTGGGACCTTGGCAAGTCCCTTGCCCCACCCCGCCCAAGCCTCAGTTTCCTCATCTAAAAAGCAGAGACAGTGAAGATTAGGCGGGATGAGACGATGCTGGGCACTATGTCTGGCACTCGGGGGTTACTGCTGCAAAGGGGGACCATAAGCTCTTCCAGGTGATGACGATGATGAAGAGATTCAGACTGAAGAGGGAGAAGGACCCTGTGGTCTGAGGGAGAAGCCTTGGTAGGTGGAAGGGGATGCAAGAGTGCCGTGAACCTGGGGCGCCAAGAATGCTGTGTCGACAGGCCCTGATTTCTCCCCGAGTGCACCTCAGAGGGCACGAACGTCCTGCAGACAGAGGTCAATGGCCACTTACACCTTATAGAATGGGCTCTGTCTCCAGAGACCTACATGGTATCACAAATTCTTCAAATATTGGGTGCATATTTTTGAAAAAGTCCTTTTACTGTAAAATAATTTCAGATTTACATGCAAGTTGCAAAAACAGTAGAGTTCCCATGTACCTGTCACCCATTTTACCCCAAAGACACAGTTCACATAACCTTAGTGATCAAAACCAGGACATTGACATTGGTGCAATATTATAAACTATAGGCCTGACCTGGATTTCCCTAGGTTTTCCATGTGCTAATTTTTTTTTTTTTGGGGGGGGAGGGTGGATATTGAAATCTGATCTATATCTCCCTATAACCATACTACAGTCAGGGTACAGAACTGCTTCACTCCAGAGTTGTCCCCCCAGCCCCGACCCCACCCCTAACCCCTGCAACCACGGATGTTTGCTATCGCTATATTTTTCTCATTTCAAAACCTCTACACAACATAGAATCACAGAGAGAGTGCATGTGTTTTAAAAAGGGAGTGTGAAACATGATGCGGTATTCATGATGATTTAAAACATTACATAGAGAGTAAACATTAACTATATACAACGTGACTTCTAAGGGGCTCTGTCAGATAACATGTGGTGACGTTTATGAGATGGAGGAAATTTATTTTTATTAACTTACTTTTCATTGCGGTTAAATACACGTTAACGTAAAATTTATCGTCTTAACCATTTTTAAGCGCACAGTTCAATCGTCGTAAGCATATCCACATATTCTTAACATATCGTTGTGCGAACCATCACCAGAAGTGTTTCATTTTGCACAGCTGAAGCTCTAAGCCCGTTAAGCAACCACCTCCCATTTCCCCCCTTCCCTCAGCCCCTGGCACCCACCAGTCTATTTTCTGTTTCTGAGTCTGACTACTCCGGGTATTTCGTATAAGTGGAGTCGTGTGGTATTTACCCCTTTGTGGCCAGCTTACTTCACTTAATACCCTCAAGGTTCATCCATATTGTAGATGTAGCAGTATGTATCAGAATTTCCTCCCCTTGAAGGCTGAATAATATTCCATGGTAGGCATCCATCACATTTTACCCATCGATCGATGGACACTTGGGTTGCTTCCACTTTTTGGCAACCATTATGGTGACCAATGCTGCTATGAATATGGCTGTTCAAATATCTTATCAGGACCCTGCTTGCAATTTATTTATTTATTTATTTATTTATTTGGGCTCCATGCCCAGTGCGGGACTTGAACTCACAGCCCCAATTTCAAGAGTTGCATATTCTCCCCAACTAAGCCAGCCAGGCGGCTCTCAATCCTTTTACATGTACATCCAGAATGGGATGTTGGATCATAGGGTAGTTCCAGGTTGAACTTTCTGAAGAGCTTTCATATCGTTTTCCACAGCGGCTCCTCCATTTTACATTCCCTCCACAAGTGCGCAGGGGTTGCAATTTCTCCAGGGCGTCGCCAACACTTGTTAATTTGTTTAATTGATAGTGGCCATCCTAACAGGTGTGAGCTGGTATCTCATTGTGGTTTGGATTTGCATTTCCCTAATGACCAGTGATCTGGAGCATCTTTTCATGTGTTTGCTGGAGGAAATTATCTTTAATGTGAAAAAGGCTTCCTTGCTGATAGGGATCCTGCAAAGGATTGAGCAGGAGAATGTGAAGTTGACTTTGGTGATGTTTTATTAACTTCTCGGAATGATTGTCCAGAGAAGATGGAATGCCAGCCTGTTTGTCTTGACGGAGGAATCTGTAAGCTATTAACATATGGATGCATGGATCTTTTCTGCATTTGGATCGTAATATTACAACCTACAACCACATGGTAAGAGAATAAGGAAGTGAGGTAAATTATACTTTCTCCCCATTGCTGACTTTTCCTCTTCAGTTTGTCTCTCTAGAGATGCCCACTGCTACCTGGCTCTGTGTATCCATCCAGAGATGTGCATGTACTTCTTTTCACATAAATGGTTGTGTATCACACACACGGTTAATCTGTGCTTTTTTTCCCTCTTAAATGCATATTTTGGGGAGGGTGTTATATTAGTGTATATGGTTCTGCTTGTAGAATGCTCTTCCGAAGCTAATTCTGAACCTGCGTGTCTGCCTTCCCTCCATCTATGTTTCCTTCCCGAGGCTGGCCAGTAATCTTCTACTGGTTTATTCCTGGCACAGATGGACACCCAGGGCCTAGACCTGCTTGATGAACATCCATATGAAAGTAGAGTTTTGTTGGTAGCATCTGATTTGGATCTTATCCTGTTCTGTTTTAATTCCAGTGAGAAACTTGATTTCTCCCCTTTACACCTTGTCTTTTTGAGGCTAAGGGCCAGTATTCCAGGATAATACAAATACTGCTATATTGATAAATATGTTGATACCCAATTACTGGCTATTTAGATTAAAATATCCATTCATCAACTGATGGTCCAAAGCCCTACGTTCGGCAGGAGAAAATTGATTTGGAGGTTGCAATATAATGTCTGAAAATTCTGCTTATGGGAGAGTTGAGGTATTCTTGTCAAGAACCAATGTAGTCCCAAGAGAGAAGAGCAAAGCCAGGGAGGACTGGGGTGTTGGGAGAGGAGTAGAGAACACAGGCTGGGGGCCGACCAGACAGGCCTTGTGAGACAGGGTCAGCTTTACCCTGGCAGGGATGCAGGGAAGTCTTGGCATCTGAATGGTTGTTGGGTTGACTTTGTCTTTTATTTTATTTATTTATTTATTTTTAAAGTTTATATGTTTATTTTGGGGGGGGGAGAGAGAGAGAGAGAGAGCAAGTGTATGTCAGCAGGAGAGGGACAGAGAGAGAGAGAGAGAGAGAGAGGAGAGAAAGAGAATCCCAAGCAGGCTCTGCACTGTCAGTGCAGAGCCCGATGCGGGGCTTGAACCCACAAACTGTGAGATCATGACCTGAGCCGAAGGAAGCTTAACCAACGGAGCCACCCAGGCACCCCTGTCTTTTATTTTAAAAATAACGATCGCTGATGGATACCATCTCTGGGCCAGGCGTTCTACCAGATGCTTCTCATGTATTATTTCTAATGCTCGCATGAATTCATGAGGTTGGTTTGTTCTTCTCACTTTATATCTGGAAAAAGCAAGGCTGGGAGGGTTTAAGTGACATCTCCATCATCAAAGAGCTCGTGATTGGTGGAGTCAGATTTTTCACGTGGGGTCATCGATGCCAAAGCCCTGGCTCTTTGCCTTTCGCCGCACTTCCTTTCCTACTATTGCTGTCTCAAAGTGAAGGCATGTTCCGTGGTGAACACCAAGCTGTTGTGAGCCCTCCCGTCGGGTTGGAGTCAGGAGAGTGTCCTGCCGACTGCGGTGTTGGCCAGTGGATTGGATGGTGCGCTTTCCCTTGGCTTCCAAATACAGGCGGGTCCTCAGCCCCTGTCCACTTCGAGGCAGAGAGCTTGATTCCCTGTCTTTGGGCAGAGTAACCAGGCATCCCACTTCCCATCCCTCCAAGGCTGCTGTGGGGCTCATGCCCTCCCTGTGAGCAAGCTGCATGTCCCAAGCATGGAGCTGGAGAGAGCTTCCCAGAGTGTGGGCATTGCACACGGACCCCAGCCTGTGAGGCAGCCGGACACCTCTGCACAGCCATCAGATCTGCCTGGCTGGCTCAGCCCCTGGTCACCAGAGCATTCCTCCCCTCTGTCCAGTTATCACTCCTGCCTTATCTCCACCAGCTCCCAGCTCTTGGCAGATTCTAGCCCATCTCTAGCAGTCAGGGTCCAGCAGGTACCCTCACATGGGTGATGGAGGAGATCTTAAGAGATGGACTGTTTTCAAGGATGTAGGTGGGGTAAAGGTGGTAAAGCCCCGAAGGATTGGTAATGGTGGGAGCCATTCCCATCCCTGAACCCAATGGGAGGGCACTAGAACCAGTAGGCTCTGTCCCTTGGAGAGGGACATCAGGGAGAGGAATCTAGACACTTCCAGCCCTCAGCCTTCCACCAAGAGAGTCAGGGGAGTACATATTCTTGACCCACTTTCCTCTTGCCCTAATTCCTGCCAGTTGTCCATTGCTCAAACAGAAGCCAGAGGGCAAGGAAGCTCCTTGATGCAGCTGAGTGGGCAGAGGGGACATGGGGAGGGATTGGAGGCCAGCTACACACCATCGCTCCGGTGCCTTTGGGACATGAGTCTGATTCAGACTTCCACTGTCCTGGCTGGGCCTCCTGCCGTTCCGCCACCACAGTGAGGAAAACTTGACCCTACTCTGCCCTTCCCGGGCTTCCTGGGAGGTGCGTGAGTAGGTAGCAGAATGAGGACAAGACGTGGAAGAAAATGTGAGAGTCCTTAGGAGGTCCTGAACAGAGTAACAAGGGCCTTTGGGGCCCCTCTGTCCTGTCTCGAGGAGCACACCGAGGCCGTCCACCACCCTGGCTCTGTTGGTTTCCGGAGCTCCAGCTCTGCCCTTCCTGACAGTTTAAGTGGTCATCAATTACTCATGGAAATGGATGGCATGGCTACTCTCTCACTTTCATTAATGTCTATATCTCTTTCTCCAGATGTCTGTTCAGAGCTGACTCCCCACTGGCAGTCCTGGGCCAGACGCCCATGTTCCTTCTGAGCTCCTTCCTCCCAGGAACCAGGCGGAGCCACAGCCCCTCTGGGGTGAGCCAGTGAGCGGGAGCCCTGAGGACGGAGGGGACCCCAGATGCCATATGAGTTGGGCTAGCTCATCATTGTACCGAAAAGGTGGTCTGTTTCTTGGTTCCTACTTCTCTATGGGCCACCCTCTCTTGTGGGTGCAGGAGGAGTGGGCATGGGTGGAGGGGTCCTGGGAGAGAAGAGGGTGGGTGTGGACCAGCAGGCCTGGGCTGCTGGGCCACACCCACTGCCCCATTTTCTCCAAGGATCCCCTTTACTCTCTGTTATTTGGAATCTGCATCAGCATGTTTATGGGGGAATTAAGGAGCAGATGTGGGGTTAACACAAATCTTAAATTCCTTGTTACTTTCATTACATCTTGTACTGCTGGGGGAAATGTAACACAACTTGGGGAGAAAATATCACATCTTGTATGAACTTCTTCCACCTCCCTCCCTGTCTCCCTCCTTCTTTCCCTGCCTCCCTCCTTCCATTCTTCCTTCTCTCCCTCTCCTTTACCTACTTTGGCTCTCTGGCTTCCTCTCAGCCGGCAGGCTCCTCTGACCACCGGCCCCATCTTTTCACCCCACTCACCCACATGTAGTGAGTGTGGCACGCAGCTTCTAAAATGACCCCTGATGATGCCCACCTCCCATTTAATCCCCTTCCCTTGAGCAGGGTCTGGATTTTGTAACTCATTTCTTTTTTTTTAAAGTATTTAAAAATATATATTTATTATTTATTTATTTATTTATATATAATTTATTATGTTTATTTATTTAATATTTATTTATTTTTGAGAGAGAGACAGAGTGAGAACAGGGAAGGGGCAGAGAGAGAGAGAGAGAGGGAGACACAGCATCTGAAGTAGGCTCCAGGCTCCGAGCTGTCAGCGCAGAGCCCGACGTGGGGCTCGAACCCACGAACTGTGAGATCATGACCTGAGCTGAAGTCGGACGCTCAACTGACTGAGCCAGCCAGGCGCCCCTAACTCATTTCTAATGAATAGAAGTTATGGGATGCGTTTTGGTTTGTGTCTTTTTTCCCACATTGTTCACTCGTTTTGTTTCTCAAATTCCACGTATGAGTGTAGTCATGTGGTATTTGTGTTTATCTGACTGACTTATTTCACTTTGCATATACTCTCTATTTCCATCCATGTTGTTGCAAATGGCAAGGCTTCATTCTGTTTTATGACTGAATAATATTCCTGTGTGTGTGTGTGTGTGTGTGTGTGTGCGCGTGTGTGTGTATCTCACATCTTCTTTATTCATTCATCTATCGATGGACACTTGGGCTGGGATGTGGCTTCTCAGATTCGGCTATGAAAAGACGGTGGTTTCCATCTTGGGGACCACTCACTCAGGGTGTGTGTGTGTGTGTGTGTGTGTTTAAGGAAGCCAGATGATGAGTCATGAAGCCATCCTGTGGAGAGGCCACATGAAAAGACATTGAGGGAGGCCTCAATTGAACAGCTTCAAGGATCAGAGGCCCATCATGTCAGCTTGCAAAAACCCTTCCCCAGAAGTCTTCAGATAAGACCGCAGCCCGGCGAACAGCTTGGTGGCAACCTCATGAGACACCCTGAGCCAGATATCGGCCAAGCCATGCCCAATTCCTGACTCACAGAACTGTGAGACAGTAAATGTTTTGAACTGTTGAGTTTTGGGATAATTTGTTGTGCAAATAGTTGGGAGGCTCATTAAAGCATGGCAAGGAGGGGCTGGACCCAAATGTAAGTTGGCAGTGGGATCGTGCGAGTCCTGCCTGCTTTCAGGAGCAGGAGAAAGGGAGCTGGGTGTCTCTCCATGGCTGTGGCATTGTCTGACAGCCTCACCAGTCTTGGAGCTGATATCAGCCTGAGCTCAATGCCAAGGTTGAGGGACAGTGGGTGACTTTATTGGGGTGGGGAAGGCTGGGGTTCCTTTCCTTTTATTATTGACGGAGCTCAATGTCTATTTTATTCACAATATATGACTTGTGGTGATGCCTGTGAATGAATGTTTGTCTCCCACATCTAATTGTTCTGTCGGGCATCCCTCCTGTAGATCTGTCATTCAGTCTTTTCTTTATTTGGTAGTTTTCTTGCCAGTGACTAGTAATGGCAGCAGTTAGAGTCCCTCTTTATGGGAAAGAGTCATCTCTGTTTACTAATGGGATGAATCTGGAACGAGGAGGCCAGGGGGCCTTGAGTCATAACACCCCTGAGCTCCCCTTCCTGCCCCTCCCTCAGCACCATCTTATAACATCACACTTTGGGCAGACTTTTCGAGCTGGAGAGATGTCCCTGCTGCAGACCTGGAGGTGTGGGCCACTCGCTGCCACCACCAGACAGTGTGAGATCCCCCTACTGCCGGACCCACTATTGCTGTCTGACATAGATTGCTATGTCCCAGGATGGAGCTTTCTAACTTTGAGTGAACTTGACCTTCTGTTGAAGTGCCCTTGATGGCAGCCATGCCTCCAGGCATGGCCCCAAACCTGCAGGACTCAAGGCCAGGGTTTAGGTGGGGTTCTCATTCCTGGTATGACCTGCCTATGTACGATGCATCTTTCCTGATGCACCTGTTCCCTGTCTGATTTCTGAGAGCTAAATGGGCTATGAAGTGAACCTCTTCTGCGTTTATGGAGAAGGTGGAGAGCTGTAGGGGTGAAGCAGTTGCCAGTGAGAGGTTTGTGGGGAGGGGCACATTTCTGTGGATGGATGTAGTTATGCCTCGTGAGGAAAGTGGCTCCAGCCGTTGTGCAGCGCACTGACCTCTCCGAGGCTGGCTCCTCCCAGGGCGTCCAGTTGCCCTTTCAAGGCTCCTGCTGATCCCCTCCTGCACTGGTTCGGGCTGCACAGCATGTCTGGGCTCTTCCTTGCAGAGACATGGAGTTGGCGGAGCAGGTCTGGCTCTGCAGTTGGACAAACCTGGGGTTTGGATCCCAGCTCAGCTCCGTGCATGCACTGAACTGTTTGGACCTTAGATTTTTCTTCATCAAAATGTAGAGAATAACAGCTTACCTGTAAAGGGGCTCCCCAGGCTCCTATAGGGTGAGCTGTGCTCCTTGAGGAAAGGAGGGGTGGCTGGCTAGAGCTTATAGCCTTAATGTCTGCCTTGGAGATTTCCCTTGCTGCTGTGGTACTGACCAGCTGCCTCCTCCATGCTGGCTAAGGGATGCGCCTCCTTTAACCCAGTCACAGATACCCCATCTTTCCCTATTCTCTATTCCTTCCTTCCCTTCTTCCTTCCTCCCTTCCTTCTTCCCTTCTGTCTTCAACACATATTCACATATACTATGCATTCAGGCATCTACTGTGTTTTAGCTTCTTTGGATACAGATAGAGATCCCTGTTCTGTGGGTTATCTTATCACAGAGGGCAAAGAGACAATAAGGAATAGGCATGATTCAATCCTAAATTATGTAGTATGTTAGCAGGTGATGTGCATGTGGAAAAAGTACCAAAGAGGAATAAGGGAGGGGAGCCTGGCATGAGGTGGGCAGTGGGTAGGTTTTGGCAGTCAGAGTAGGCCTGATCTAGAAGATGAAGCCTTGAAGGAAGGGAATGAAAGAGCCAGGGGACAGTCTGGGGAAGACCAGTCATAGCAAAGGAAACAGCCACTGCGGCCAGTGCAAAGGCCCTGGGGCTGCAGCATTAGAGGAGCAACAAGAGGTCAGAGTGGCTAGGGAGACTGTAGAAGTGCAAGGAGACAAGGTTAGAGAGTGACATCAAGGACTGAGGAGCCCTTGTGGGTGGGATGGGGGGGCTGGTGGGAGCCTAAATCCTTCTGGCATCTGGCTTTTCTCACACCAGGCACTGCAAAGTCCAGGGCCTGCCCCAAGAGCTCTGGGCAGAGTATCAGCCTTCCTTCCTCAGTGAACACTTCTCAGAGGGAGTTCAAGGGAGTTCTCTGCTTGGGGCCTGAGTTCGAGCCCAGGACACTGTCCCAGAAGAGCTCTGGCTGGGCCACAGATCAGACAGTGTCTCCGATTCTGCCTCAGGAGCAAGGCCGCTCTGGGAGGCCGTGGCCACTCCTGCCATGCTTGCTTCTCAGATTCTGGTCCTGGGGTTGGCCCGAGGAAGGAGGGAGTAACTTTTTTCCAATTAAGCCGCGTCCGCTTTGTCATCTGAATCCAATTCCCCTTCAGTCTCTCAGTCTAGGAATTATCCTTTATTAAACCCGGGCCTTTCCTGCGTGTGCAAGGCTCCAGCTGCCACCGCAGCAGAATCCAGAGCGGTCCCCCAGGTGCCGCGGGGCCCTGCACTCCTGGAGGTTTGCCTCTCGCCGCTTTTCCAGGCCTGCTTGGTGGAAGGAAGCCAGCGGATGAATGAGCTCAGCGTCCCGGAATGGGCGCTGTGGCTGGGGCAGGCAGGACCTAGCCCCTGGCCCAGTCCGGAGGGGTCGTCTGTAGCCAGGCTGGCACCGGACTGTGAGGCGTCTGCTGAGCGGTGAGGGGTTACGGCGGAGGGAACCAGACGGATGAGCACGTCGTGGGTGTTGGGCACTGGGCTAAGTGCTTTGCAGACACTCACTCACCTAATCCTTACTGCCGTCACATAAGGCTGGGGTTAGAATGATCTCTGTCTTACGGATGAAGATATCGAGGGTCAGAGTGACCGGCTCAGTCACTGAGGAAGTGGTCCGGTAGGGATGCGAACCCAGGCAGCCTGATTCCAGGCCTGGGCCTGAGCTCCTTACAGGTGGGGCGTCTTCTCTGATGTCCAACTAAGGGTCGGGTCATTGGTTTCACTGCAGGTCTTCAGGCTTCCCTTCTGGGGCATTGAGGAGAGACCTCTACCTCCTCTCAGACTCCTCGGCTCAGGAAGGCCAGATGAACGTAGCCCTAACAGACATCCCGACTCACTTTCAGGAGAGGCCTGCAGCTAAGCCACGTCTTAGCTCCCGCACGCGTGACCCATGGTATTCAGTGTGAACATAAACCTTTGTGGTTTTAAGCCACGAAGGCTGGTGGTATTTCGTCACACATCAACAGGTAACTGGCAGTGTGTGTACGAGTTTGCATTCTCACAAGCAGCCTGTGGGACCTGCCATTGTTCTGCATCCTTGCCAACACTTGGGATTGCTGGAATTTATTATTCTGCCGATCCTGTGGGGAGGGGATGCTAGTTCACCGTGACTTCAATTTGCTTCATTTACTTTAGAGTTCTGTTATTAGATGCAGGCACATTTGGGATTGTGATGTCTTCCTGATCAATGGGCCCCTTTATGATGACGAAAGGGTCCCTATTTATTCCTCATTCTAGAATCTACTCCGATTGGTATGAATATTACCACTCCAGTTTTCTTTCTTTTTTTTTTTTTTACATTTTTTATTCTTCTGCCACTTTGAGTTTATGCCTGTGAACGTTAAATCAGTAAGCCGTCCGTGTTTCTGCGTGTAATTTAAATCTGTTCACGTTTCTTGCCACGTGATATTCATTCATCTTACGCTGCTATTGGCTTATTAACTATATCTCCTTTGATTTTTAGTGGCTGCTTGAAGGTTTGCAGTTCAGACTCTAACTTGTAATAATAAGATTATCCTGCTTTTTCTATAGCTATGCTATAGAGCCTGACAACAGCTTTCTTTCTTTTACCTTCCATCCTCTGCCTTATTGTGGACATATATTTTACTTCTGCTTATGCTCTGCACCCCACCCCACATTGCCACTATTTTTGCTTTAAACAAGTACCTCTTAAATCTATTAATTACAAGGAAAAGTCTTTTAAATTTACCCACATAGTTATCATTTTTAGGGCTTACAACTCTTCAGTGGAAACCCAGATTCCCAGATTTCCATCTGGCACCATTTTCCTTCTGCTTAAAGAACTAGGATTTTTATTTTAAAGTTTATTTAATTATTTTGAGAGAGACAGAGAGAGGAAGAGAGAGTCCCAGGCAGGCTCCATATGCTCAGTGCAGAGCTCCAGAGCCCAATGCGGGGCTCGAACTCACGAACCATGAGATCATGACCTGACCTGAAATCAAGAGTCAGATAACTTAACCGACGGAGCCACCCAGGTGTCCCAGACTCTTAACTATAGAGAAGAAAGTGATGATTAACAGAGGGGACGTGGGCGGGAGATGGGTGAAATAGGTGATGGGGATTAAGGAATGCGCTTGCTGTGATGAGCACAGGGTCATGTATGGAAGTGTTGAATCACTACATTGTACACCTGAAACTAATGTTACACTGTATGTTAACTATACTGGAATTAAAATAAAAAAAAAAAAACAAAACCTTGGTTGGCATGGTTTTCTTTTTTTTTTTAATTTTTTTTCAATGTTTTTATTTATTTTTGGGACAGAGAGAGACAGAGCAGGAACGGGGGAGGGGCAGAGAGAGAGGGAGACACAGAATCGGAAACAGGCTCCAGGCTCCGAGCCATCAGCCCAGAGCCTGACGCGGGGCTCGAACTCACAGACTGCGAGATCGTGACCTGGCTGAAGTCGGACGCTTAACCGACTGCGCCACCCAGGCGCCCCGGCATGGTTTTCTTTATACTAATTCTACTTGAGATTTGTTGAATCTATTGGATCTTTGGGCTTATAATTATTACCAAATTTGGAATAAAGAAGTCATTATTCCTTTAATGCTTTTCTCCCCCCATCTTCTCTTTTTTAAAAAAATTCACTTAAATGTATCGTAAACCTCTTGATACTGTCCCACAAGTTGCCGATGCCCTGTTAATTTTTTAAAGTCTTTTTAATTTTTTTTTTTTCAACGTTTTTTTTTGGGACAGAGAGAGACAGAGCATGAACGGGGGAGGGGCAGAGAGAGAGGGAGACACAGAATCGGAAACAGGCTCCAGGCTTTGAGCCATCAGCCCAGAGCCCGACGCGGGGCTCGAACCCACGGACCGCGAGATCGTGACCTGGCTGAAGTCGGACGCTTAACCAACCGACTGCGCCACCCAGGCACCCCTTTAAAGTCTTTTTATGTGTCTTATTTTGTAGTTTCTATTGCTGTATCTTCTAGTTCAGTAATATTTTCTTCTGGTTATAAAATCTGCTTTTCATCTCATCCAGTGTACTTTTCATTTGAACTACTGTATTTTTATCAGAATTTTTTTTTTCTTACATTTGTTTATTTTTGATAGAGAGAGACAGAGCACAAGTTGGGGGAGGGGCAGAGAGAGAAGGAGACACAGAATCGGAAGCAGGCTCCAGACTTCTAGCACAGAGCCCGATGCGGGGCTCGAACCACAAACCGTGAGATCATGACCTGAGCCAAAGTCGGACGCTTAACCGGCTGAACCACCCAGGTGCCCCTGAGCTACTGTATTTTTAAACCCTAGAAGATCCATTGGGTAATTTTTTACATCTGACATCTCCTTCCCCATCACGCTCATGTTTTCCTCTGCCTTCTGGAGTACACTTAATATATTTAGAATAGCTGCTTTAGCTCCTCATCTGCTCATCCATTCTTCTTTTTATTTCAGAGTCTGTTTCTAGTGAATGGTCCCCCAACCCTGACACCCCTGTTATGAATCTTATCTTCTTGCTGTTTTGCATGCCTGGTAATATATGATTGGCTGGTGAACATTGTGATTTTTATATTGCTGGTTGCCTGGATTTTATTGCATTCCTTTAAGTGGAGTTGGGTTTTGTCTGATAAGCAACTCAGTTACTTGGAATCTGTTGGATCCTGTAGAACTTGATGAGGAAATGTTCTAGAATCTGTGCTGTTCAAAATGGTAGGCACTACTTACATGTGGCTCTTGAGCACTTAAATGGCTCGTGCATAGTATTGAATAGCCATGTTTGGCAATGGCTACCATATTGGACACTGGAGCTTTAGAGGCTTGTGCTTGCCTTCCAGCTTTTTAAAGGCAGATGTAGTGAATTTTTTTAAGTTTATTTATTTATTTTGAGAGAGACAGAGCGAGCGGGGGAGGGGCAGACGGTCGGGGTAGAGAGAGAATCCCAAGCAGGCTCCACACTATCAGTGTGGAGCTCGATGTGGGGCTTGAACTCATGAACCATGAGATCGTGATCTGAGCTGAAACCAAGACACTTAACTGACTGAGCCACTCAGGTGCCCCAGAGCTTTTATTCTAAGATTTATTTAGCTCCACTACTAAGGGGATGGTTAGTAGTGGAGATTCTACCTAATTCCCTGTGTCTTAGGAGGCATTTAAATCCTAATTAGTGGGAGATGAACTATTCTCAACTTTGTAATAGCCTGTAAATTGTTCCATCTATGCATTTTCTGGTGATTTTTTTCCCCAGCATTGGTGGTTTCCTCTCAAACATATGCATATTTATACTTGGCCAAAGACTCAAGGGGATCCCTTTTCCAAATTTCCAGAGCTTACCTTCTGTAAAACCCCTCATCTCTAATACTGTGCCCTGAAAATTCTGGTATTCTTGGCCTCTTGAAACTCTAATCTCTGTATCTACAAAGCCAGACTGCTGGGCTCTGTTTGGGTTCCCCTCCCTGAACGGTGGCCTGGAAATGGCCTCCAGACAATAAGCTGGTGAAATCATGGGGCTCACCTTATCTGCTTTCCTTCTCTTCAGGATCACAGTTCTATGCTGCCCGTTGTCCAGTGTCTAAAACTTGTTTAATGTGTAAGAAGCCAAGAGGGGAAGCAGAAGAAGCAATGCTTTCACCACATGTAGTTTAGTAGTGATAAAAGTTAATTTCAATGTTTGGTAAATTCAGTTAGGAGATCATTCATGAAATATGATAAAATTTATTGTTATTATTATTATTTTAAATTTTGGAGAGAGAGCAAGCAGAGGATAGGGGCAGAGGGAGAGAGAGAGAGAGAGAGAGAGAGAGAGAGAGAGAGAGAATCTTAAGCAGGCTCCATGCTCAGTGTGGACCCCAATGCAGGGCTCGATCCCATGACCCTGAGCCAAAATGAAGAGTTGGATGCTCAACCGACTGGGCCACCCAGGCACCCTGATAAAATTATTATCTTTTCTTTTTAAAAAAATGTTTATTTATTTTTGAGAGAAAGGGAGAGTGAGACACGGAGCATGAGCTAGAGGGGGCAGAGAGAGAGGGAGACGCAGAATCTGAAACAGGCTCCAGGCTCTGGGCTGTCAGCACAGAGCCTGACACAGGGGTGGAACTCACAAACTGAGATCATGACTTGAGCTGAAGTTGGACACTTAACCAACTGAGTCACCCAAGTGCCCCCTGATAAAATTATTTTTTAAGACAATTTCTGTTGATACCAAGTTTCCATGAAAAACCCCAAAGACTCTCAAATAAAAATGGCCAAATTGGATGGGCCTACTGATGTCACCTTGGAGGGACAGATCTCTTCTGGTTTTCTGGAGTCCCTGCTCAGGTGACAGAAGGGAGTTGCCCTGAGTGTATTTTGGACCTAGCAAATCTTCTCCAGGGCCAGCAACAAGGGACTCAGACTTACTTAGAAAAACCCTTTCTCTTAGCATTTTCTGCCAAAGCTTGGAGGATTCAGATTAGATTCAAATATGTTATGGGAATTTTTGGAGGGGATAGCATGTCTTTTCCTTTCCTTCCTCCTGCTTTTGGTGGCTTCTGCCCTGCTCCCTCCCTCACTGCTATGCAGAGCACAGATTGGGGGGAAAGATCTCTCCCTGGGCTGGGTGGGCCGGCCCTGTTAGCATGAAACATGCTCTGGGAAGATGGTGTGGTCAGGGGTCCTTTAACAAATGTTCTTAGCTGCGGTCTTCTAATTTTAAGTTCTTGAAGCCTCCTCAAGAACACACTCAAAGGAAGCGGTTGGAACTTTTAGGGACATCTTAGTGGCTGATTTGACTTCCCAAGAAACTTGAGAATCACGCTGTTTCAAAAACTCATAGAGAAGTTGAGATGTGAAGATGTCAAGCAGTGTCTCCTCTAGGACTTTCTAAAGCTCTTCCATGCTTGATAATATTCAAATACTACGTAAAACTAGATGTGTGGCCCCCTGAGGTAGTGATGCTGTTTATCTTTTAAAGCCATTTTCCTCTGTAACAATATTTATTTCTCCATCCGTGGAACTAAAATTAGGCAGTATCATTGGATTGAGGGGAAGCGAGGAGAGAATGACAGCTAAATTTACCCTCCTTATCCCGAAAGAGAGCAGCCTTAATTTTCTTTGGGTGACCTAAGAGTTAAACCCCATCTATACCAGCCTGGCCTTCCCACCTGGTAGCCAAACATGATGAAATGCTTTGGAAGACAGCGGTCTGATGCTGAGCCCTCCCATGGCAAGAAACACAGAATTCAGGTTCATTCGCAGCTTTCACCTAATACAATTTGTCTAATGTCCTCATTATTTCCCTCATCGCCAAACCAAATAACTCATTTCTAATTTGGGTTTTGCACATCGTTGTGAGTGCGGGGCAAGTCTTTGGCCTCCTTTGGTCGGCAGGTGTGAGCTTCTCAGCAAAGAACATTAGATAAATGTGAATGCTGACTTATGGGGTCCATTGTGGGACATCTGTTCCTGGGCCTCAGGTCCCTGAGACCCCATTTGTGGGGCCACAGCCTGCCTGGCTGCCCATGATACAGGGGCAGGGGAGCGGAGTGCCTGCTCTGGTTAGGGATGGGGTTGACTCATCTACATGCTGGCAACAGCTAGGTGGGAAAATGAGGAAATAAGGTCAAAATGGCATTAGTCGCTTTCCCAAAATATCCCTTTTATTGGCTTCAACTCTTCCATTTAAAGTAAGAATCCCACTGAATTCAATGATGTTTGCCTGTTGCCCACCTTGGATCTTGCACTGCGCTAGCCACTGGGAATGCAGCGATTATGTGGACAGGCAAGATGCCTCCTTCCAAAACTGGCCATTGAGTAGGTGAGGGAGACAGTTAAATAGGCAGTTAAAATATGTGCTGTGATGGCAGGACCACACATCATGGCGGACGTGAGGTGCATGGTCAGGAGCATGGCGTCTAAGCTGGGGCACCTTAGGGTAACAGGAGTTAGACAAGAGGAGGCTGGCAGGGAGAGGGTGAGAGTTGACAGGGAATGGAGGCTGACAGAAAGAGAGAGCTCTGGTCACCTCTTGCTGTGTCACCAGCTACTCTGAAGCTTAATGGCTTAAAATAACAGCAACCGCTTTATTACCTCTCACGGTTTTATGGGGCAAGAATCTGGGAATGGCTTGGTGAGGTGGTTCTGGCTCAGGAGCAGGAGCCAGAAGCAGGAGCTGGAACGGGAGGATCATGGTCTCTCCCTTTCCATATGGTCTCAGGGCCTCTCCAGACCATTTGAACATGGGCCTGTGTTGGTTTCTTTACAGCAGAGTGAGCCAGGGTACATGGATGGCTCCGTGGCAGCTGGGGACTTGAGGAGTGTATTTTCCAGGGACTGGTGATTGTGGCATGGAGTTTTTTGACCTGGCCTTGGCACACCAACTCTATCCTGTTGGGCACACACCAGTGGCCAAGGAGGCACAGGCCCAACCTCCTGTGGAGGGGTCAAAGAATGTGGAGGGGGTCAAAGAATGTGCAAAGGGCTGGAAATGGCCCATTTGGTCAACTCAAAGACGCCCAGGGCAACTGAATTCTAAGGAAGCAGGTGATGAGGCCATTGAGATCCAAGGTCCCAGTGTGTGGAGGCATGTCTTCCTCTGGAGCTGGCTCTTTGCTGAGGTGAGCAGGAAGTCCAGGAAGATTCTGGATCAGGGTGGGGCATTAGGTCTTTGGATTCCCTGTGGGGAGGGTGGTTTGGAAGGGGTTTGTGTGAGGAGTGGGGGCAGAGAGGGAGCTCTAATAGCAGTCAGGGTGAGGGGTAGTGGTGGGGCACTGATGAATGGTGCATATTGACAGAGGCCTGGAGATAGAGTGGACGGGTTTGAGGTCTGACTGAATTGGGGGCAGGAGATTGGGAGCAGTGAGGATGGGGCCTGTGGCTTGGGCCACCAGGAAGTCGGCAATGTGGCTCTAAGCTGGGGAGGCAGGAATGGGGGAGAGCCCTGGATTTTTTTCTTCATCCATTTTTCTCTTTGGAGTCAGGGATAGTTGCACTGCTATCGTCAGAATGTGGGTCTGAGTGGGCTCCCATCCCTTCACGATTTGGGCCACAGTCCCGAATTCTGCCTTCTCTGGTCCCTGTGCCTTTGTCTCCAGGAGAAGGTGGAGCCCAGTCTGTTCTTGTCCCCATGAGGGGCATGGTTTCCTTTAAATGCCATCGCTGTTCTGGGGCCTCAAGGTGAATGGGATGTCTGTGCTGGTCAAAAGGCTTTATGTTTTTGTTCTGTTAATCCATGACAAAATATACACACCGTCACATTTACCATTTTAACCATTTTTAAGTGTACATTTAAGTACATTCACCACCGACCATC
Source organism: Puma concolor (assembly GCF_028749965.1). Lineage (NCBI taxonomy): Eukaryota > Metazoa > Chordata > Mammalia > Carnivora > Felidae > Puma > Puma concolor. The sequence continues at coordinate 48,124,969 of NC_141677.1, read as the reverse complement.
TCCAGAGCTTTTTGATCCTCCCCAGCTGGAACTCTGCAGCCAATAAACATCAACTCCCCATCCTCCCTCCCCCAGCTCCTGGCAACCGCCATTCTACTTTCTGCCTCTATGAATTTGATCATTCAGGTGCCTCATAAAAGTGGAATCATATAGTATTTGTTCATTTGTGACTGGCTTCTTACACATTGCATAATGTCTTCAAGGTTCATCCTTATAGGCTGTATCAGAATTTCTTTCCTTGTTAAGGCTGAATAATATTCCATTGTATGGATATACTACATTTTGTCCATCTGTTGACTGACATTTGGGTTGCTTCTAGCTTTCGGCTATTGTGAATAAGGCTGCTATGAACATGAGTGTGCAAATATCTGTTTGAGTCCTTGCTTTCAATTCTTTTGTGCATATGCCTGAGAGTGGAATTTCTAGATCATCTGGTAATTCTATGTTTAGCTTTTTGAGTAATCTTCATTCTGTTTTGTTTTGTTTTGTTTTGTTTCTTACTGGGGCCACGCCATTTTACATTCCTACAAGCAATGGACAAGGGTTCCAATTTTTCCACACCCTTGCCAATGCCTTTTTTTTTTTTTTAATATTAGCAATCCTAAGGGATATGATGTGATACCTCTTTGTAGTTTTGATTTACACTTTCCTCAAGAATAGTGATGTTGAGCATTGGTCAAAAGATTTCCATCAGAAGGTATCCACATTCTGGGAAATCAGAAAACTTGGCAGAAGAGATATAGTGGATGTATGGGGGTCATGACAGGTGGGGAAGCCATTGAAATCACATTGCCTGGTGCAGTGATTGCCTGGCTGGACAGAGGGCCCTCCATATACTCCTAACACAGCACACAACTGGCTAGCAGCTCAAGGAAGAGCAAGATGGGGGCTCCACTAATGGCAGTGTTGACTAAGAGTCTCTGCTAGAAGCAGACCATTTGGTTAGTTCTTGACTTGGCTTGCTGGCACTTTCCATTTTGATCAGCAGGGAAGAAAGAGCTGCTGAACGCACAGGAATGCAGAGTGAGACTGACCATGTCATCTAGAGTTTGTAAATGTGAAAGAAGAGTACGTCAGCCCCAAATTTTCCAAATCCAGAGGAAAATATAGGACTGACCACAGAAGACAGGATGGCAGGCACCAACAATGTCACTTGGCAAATTATGAAGGGGGGGAGTGGTGAGAGGGCTCTAAAGAGAGCAAGGGGCATCTCCGAGCTCAGAAGAATGGCAATGAGAGATGGAGGTCAGGGCTGGGACCCAGGAGGACCTTGAGAACAATGTTGGGACAGTGAAAGGGCTTACAGATGAAACTGCATTTGGATGAATGGTGAACACAGCAAGGCTGGCTTTGCTTGGGAGTGATAATGTGCATAGCGCCTTAATCCTCCATTATCTCCTTGTGTAGTGAGGTCACCGGCTCCACCATGCTGGAAGGGAGCCCTCGCTCCCCACAATGCCCCTCTTCCTCTCTTCAGAGAAGATCAGTCCATGGCTGCCTTTCAGAGCTTCCGGGCATGCCTGGGCCTGGCTCTGGGCAGGGCTGGTGGCTGCATGGACAGTGCTAGAACCGGCTGTGCCTTTGCCTGTCCGCAGTTTTCCACCTGGAGGAGTGTCTCTGTGTCCTCCCTGCCCATAGGCAAACCCAGATGTGTCCTTCCTCCTCAGATTCCTCCACTGAAGGGTCTCCACTGGCTGGAACTCTGGGCCTGGGCAGCTCCAGGCCATTCGTGTGGGAAACCTGCGTTTATGAATCAGGGTATAGCAGAATCTCCTGGGGAGCTTCTCCATTTACAACTGTCCTTTTCCCACACGTAGAGTGTCCGATGAGGGGAGTCAGCAGTGGAGCCGGAACTGTCTGGCTAACAGCTGCCTGGTGATGGAAAAGCCCAGACAGGCTTAGGCTTCCTTCCTGAGAGCCAGCAGGTGAGGGAGAGAAGCACTACCAGAATGCAGTGATGGGTCCATGTGGAGTCCCAGTGCAGGGAGGAGGCCTCTGCTCGGATGGCCCTGCTACAGTGGTACTAAGGACAGGTAAGCAGATGGTGACAGGCTCCGGTGACAGGGCCCGGAGCTCTCTCTGCTAAACTGGGACTACATATCCGCATGGTGTAGAAGGTCCACACAAGACAACTGTAACATTGTGGTGTTATCTGGGCCAAAGTGCTTTCCACATGCGTAGAATTTGGGTTTTGCCTACAGCTCCTCTTGCAAATGCCAAAGTCTCACTCATATCTTTCCCTCCTGGGGGCACCCCCTGTTTAGACTTTAGACTCATGACATTGTTATACGGGAGCCCCACATGCAGCCTGCGGTCTCAAAAGATGTCATTAGGACCCGTCTGACATTGAACCCATCCCTGTCTTAGAAAAGGGTTCGCTAGCTTCTGTGGCACATTTCCGGTGACGGGGGGCTTTGTGCCCCCCAAGCCACTCTAGCCATGTGGAGGCTGTAGTTAGGAGACATGCCCTTCTTGTAGTGGGTGTGAACCAGCCTCCCTGCAACTCTCCCACCCGACGTGTAAGGCTCTCTTCCCGTGCCCATGGCAAAGTTGTAGATATGAGGGCCTGGATGCATGTCCCTGAAATCTTTCCTTTCTGGGCCAGACAGAGGCTCCTAGCACTTTTCAAATTTTAATGTGCAAATGAATAACCGGGGAATCTTGTGGAAATGCAGACCGAGCTTCTGGGTTTCTAACAAGCTCCCTGGTAATGTGGAGACTGCCGATCCATTGGCCACACTTAGAGAAGCGTGAGTGGGGTGTCCACTCAGTGAGAGTGAGAGTGACCTGAGTTCCTGGCTTGGCTCCCTCCCTCAGTGACTGTGTGACTTTGGGAAGTTACTCAACATCTCAGTGCCTTTGCTTCCTTTATGGTAATATGAGGCTAATGAGGGTACCTCTCCTAGGTCTGTTGAGAAGGCCAGTCTCAAAGCTCCTGGCTCCAGGGCTGGCACATGCCATGTGGTTGACAGTGTGAACCCTTGGTCACTTTCCACTGAGTAGCCCCAGGACCTTTGATTGTTCCCTTGAGGTACTCTACATCTGTGTACCTTTACCAGAAACACGTAGAGGGGCCAAAACTCATAGGAGGGCCCGTGCACTAAATAGAAGATGTAGGCATGGCCTTGACCCACAAGTTCTACAAATAATATGTTTTCACAATTCTCACCACTGCTCTATTAAACACAGTGGTAGAAATAATGGTTTTTCTGGGCAACTCAGAGGAGTGAAATATTAATTCAGAAGCTGAAGGGACATATCAACAAAGGTCTATCCTGTGAGGCTACATTGGTTTCATTCCTGTGTTGGTTAAAAATGCTAAGTAACAATTAGCTAAATCATTGTACGTTGGTGTGGTAAGGCAAGTCTATTAGTATTTAACAAATGTCATCTTTGTTTGCTAGATAAAAACTGGGAAGTTCTGGTGTCTTCAAAAGCTGATGTATTACTTGGTGTTTCCTAACTCAGTGTAGGTGCCGTTTCCTGTAGGAAACCCCTTTTCTTCCTAGGCTGAGTTAAGTGCTCCTCAGACCACCCTATTAAATTACTTACCACGCTGGACTATAATTATCTTTCTTCTCTGTTAGATTTTACCAGATCTTATTATCATGGTATATCTTTAGTGTCCAGTGAAGTGCCTGGCATAGGGTGGGAACTCTAAAAATGTTTGTAAAAGGGGGGCGGGAGGAAAATAGAGAGAAAGAGAGATAGAGAAAAGGAAGGAAGGGAGGAAGAGAGGGAAAAAGAAAGGAAGAGAGGGAAGGAGGGAGGGAGGAAGGAAAGAGGAGAACGGCATTTACAACTGAGTTGGTCTTCATTGACTTTTGTCCCTCGGAAGCATTACCTGCTTCTTAGCAATATAGGCACCTTGCTGTAAGTGATGGAGGCCCTCCTTCTGGCTGACTTGCTGGGGAGCCAGGTGTCCAAGGAATCCCTGCTCTCTGTGTGCATGTTGCATGCTGCCAGACACCCTGTTCCTTTTGTGCATTCATAGGGAAGTTGACCTTGATCCCTAAATATCTACCTTTATGCTTTTAGCTCCATCAGTAGCCCTGCTTATATTGTTTCTAAGACAGAAGATGGCTGCCTCCCCAAACATAAGCTCCCCTTGAGAAAAGTATATTTTTCCTTGTGGGGACGTCGTTACTACCACTATGGTTGTTTTTTAATTAAGGGACTCTACTTTTTTGGGGCAATTCTTTTCCTGGACCCTGAGAATTCTAAGATGAGGTATCACTTTCCATGTTTGAGTAAGAGGAAAGCAAGGTGAGGGGATGCTTGGCCCTGGTGGCAGAGCCAAGATTGCAGCTCGTTCTTCTCACTGGCATCCCAGTGGGTGACTCCTGGGAACCACACTTCTCGGACAGCAGCCTGCCTGTGTCCCTGCCTAAGCATCTGGTTGTCTCACCGCGGCCCTGAGCTGGGGGACTTGTGTAGTATTTGCCCAGTGAAATTAAGGGGTGGCCGTACTTATTGGGAAAACAAACGGGTATAAGATCCTGAGTCCAAATCGTGATCAGGAATATGCTCAGAGTCCTTGTATCTGTGCGAGTCCGGGACTTGGTGAGTTCTGCGCCTTCCCGTCTGTTTCCAGCCCGGAAACAGCTATCTTTGCCAAAAGAACCAGGATGATGCGTTTTGTGGGGTCCCCTGGGACGTGGGCAGCATAGTCCCGACAGCTGCCTCGACAGCTGTCCTTTCTAAACAGAGAGGGAGACGTGTTTGCTCCCGTATTTCCCATAGCACAAGAATTACATTGCTTCAGCAGATGCCCTGGGTGGAAGCCTGTGGGGACAGGCCTGCTTTCCTTCTTAGCACAGTTGCCCGCAGTGGGCATCGGCTCACAGACTCTCTCTATTCTCAGAAGTACAGAGACGGTTATTGTATTTTGCTCCCCTGACCTGATTCACATACTTCCCTCCACATCCCCAAAGGCCAGGGAGTCGGGAAAATGCAATTTCCTTTTGAGTACAGGGCACAGGCACTGGTCACTAGATTGGGACAGCTAGGGCCTGACTCAATTCCTTGGGCCAGCCTTGATGGTGGGCTTGGGTCTTCCTCCTCTTTGTCTCCCAACAGGAATGGAGAGCCTGGCCCCGAGAAGGCATGGACAGGTGCCGAGGGCTCAAGGAGAGACACCGGGACCGTGGTGGGTGCCAAGGCTGCTCTGTTCAGACACGAAGCCCCCGCGTCCCGGTGGTGATGGAAGGCCTGGAAGGCACAAGGCACTTTACTCACCGGTGGAGACCCACCCCGACCCAGAGAAGAGAGACAGGAGTCCAGGACAGAATCACATCTGCAAACGTGTTTCACTTTTTAAAAGGTAGCCTTTTGTCGATCAGAAAATAGCCTTCAGAGGAAAGCTTCCTCAGTAAAGAAAACCCATTCTATCCAGATAAACATTTCTGCAAGATTGCCTTGGGTCAGTCCTCAGCCATCTCTGCCTGCAGTGAACTGGAAATGGCTGCTGCGTTGGAGCGAGGGTGGAGTTGTTGTCTATACCACGCTGGACCTGGAGGGGCTGGGCTGGGTGGTCTGCTTGTGGGCAGGGCTCAGCTCAGCGCAGTGCAGCGATTCTGGGGGCCTTGGGAGTTTGCTTACTGCATGAGCCAGCCCTTGAGAAGAAGAAGGTGGGCAGCTGGGGCAGAGCAGCCATTAGGAATCCTCTGGACCTGCCCCAGGGGCATAGCCAGAGGAGGCCAGGGAGTAAGGGAGGGGAAGAGAGAGGGGGTCAGTGGAGCAGATCCAGGATCTGGGAAGGGGCTTGGGAGGGACCCAGTCATGCAAATAGCACCTTCCCAGGGAGAGAAGCCCTTCAGGTGGGGTTTTCTCAGAATCCCTACTTCCTTTGGGAATTTAGGGATCTCACATGGCTAAGTATGTGTTGGTGTGTGTGTGTGTGTGTGTGTGTGTGTGGATTGTTTTGGGGAAAGGGGAAGTAAGTTCTTCTGGGTTTATCTGGGGGCGGGGAGGTTAATCAGATGCAATTCTCAAGAAATGCCTTCTGTGGCGAAGTCCTCTAGGTCGTTGGTGGAGATGATGCCCAGGCGTGGGGCATCTCCCCCCTCCTCCCCCAGGCTTGGGGAAGGAGCATCAGGGCGCTGGCCTGCGGAGTGCCGGGTGGCGTCGCCGCGAGGCCTAGGGCCCAGCTGGAGCTGCAGGCCGGCCTCGCGGGCCCTCCGGGGCCCGGGCCCAGCTGCCTCGGTGGTGTGAGGGCCCTGACTTAGGAAGGTGGGGGCAGACAGCTGAGAGGAGCAGCGCAGAGGCATCAAGGCCGTCACGGGCAGGGGCCGGAAGTGGGGGTACAGCATGTAGGGAGCATCCGGAGTGTCTGGCGGGGGTGGCTCCGGGGAGCCCCCCTCCGAGGTTGGGATGGAGACCTTGACGTATTTGCCCGTCTCGGGATCATAGAAGGTCTTGATTCTCACCTGGAGTGGCAGATCGAAGACAAAGTATTCTCCAGATTGGGGGTCTTGGAGAACCTTCTGGGTGGCAGGGTAAGGGGGCAAGGGAGTAAGGGACTGGGATCCCCCAGGCTGCCTCCTGATGGGCTCTGAGAAGGCAGACACTGAGTGGCGGTGGATGGGAGGGGGCAGGGAGCGGACCCCGGGGCACCTGGGTCGGGGCCTCTCTCCGGGGACTGGTGGCCCTCGTTCAAGGTCCTCCAGGCACAGCTTTTCTTCCAGGGGTTCGCCATGCTTTTCTTGCAGTTGGTCGGTCTTCCTCCTCTTGCTGGCCAGCTTTTTTGCCCGCCGCAGGGCCTTCTCTGTTTTGGGTGGGACTGCAGGAGGCTTGCTGGCCGCCCTCTCCAGCGGGGCGGGAAGTTCTGGTTTCTCAGGGAGGCCTGCTGAGCCGGCGGCCGCGTCCAGCACCAAGCCTCTTGGAGAAAGTGTCCTGAGGTCTTCTGCAGGTGGCTCAAGTTGGGGGTCCGAGCCAGCCTCCCACGTGAGGGCGTGGGTCAGGTCCTCCCTGCGGGCCACCCTGGCAGAGTAGGGGCTGGCCCAGGGACTGGTGTGGGGAGGCTCCCCCGGCAGCAGGCCCGGCTCGCTGGGGGCCTGGGAGGCATCGTCCCAGACGCTGCTGGCGGCAGGGGAGCACGCGCTGCTCTCATCCGGGGAGCTGGCATTGGGGGAAGTTGCCATCTCACCGGGGACCAGTCTTCTCCCCGGGCGCCCTGCTCGGGGTGTAGACAATAAGTGACTTTTGAAATCTTGTGTGTGCTCTTCCCAGCAGGTTCCCGGCTGCTGTGGGGGTGGCTGGTCTTCCGGGTCGCCCTCAGGCAAAGCGATAGTGGGGATGCACCTTGGAGCATCTAGCTTCCCCTGGACTGTGCAGCTGTTCTTGCCATTGTTTGCCACAACTCGACGTGCAGCCTCTGGGGGTGGCTTCAGCCCTTCAGCCTCTGCCACGAGTGGAGGAGATGCGATGTTCCCCGTTGGGGCTGGCACCTGCCCGTGGTCCTCTGTGCTCTCCCAGGCCATGTGCTTCAAGTGTGTGCCCTGCGTGTTAGCGGCTGTAGGCGTGTTGGCCACTTCCTGGCTCTCAGGGCCACAAAGACCAGCCTCTTCTCCCCAGCCTGGCTTTGGCAGGTCTTCCTCTTTGTGGCCGCTGCCCAGAGGGTCCTCTGATGACATGGCCCTCAGGAGGGGCAACATGATGGGTTTTATCACGGGGGTGGCCCTGAGGGTGTTGTCTTTAATTGCAAACAGTTTGTGCTTGTTCATAGTGGAAGATGGCGAGGGGGTAGGGTCTCTGGTTGTATCCTTACTTCCCGCGATCCAAGTGCCTCTGAAGTTAGCTTCCTCTCTCGATGCCTTCCTGGGTCTACATCCAGATGAGCTTTCCCCTTCTCCTTGCGACGATGCCCCCTGGCTGTGCTCCTGCACGCACACCTGCCCGTTACTTAAGGCACCGTGCTGTGTCTCGTCTTTCCCTGTTGCTCTCTCCTTCTCGTCCTTCTGACTGTCACCTGCACTTACGTCATTCCTCCTGTCTTCCTCCTGGCTCTCCGTGAACCACGTCTTCTGCTGGTCCTCAAAGGAGGCAAAGGACTGGTCTGAAGAGCTGGTGCTGAATTTGGCCTTGCTTTTGAAGCATGGCATGAAATCCGATTGGCTGTCACTGTAAAACACATCTTCTTCCTCGGGAGAGAGAGGCCCTGGGGAGAATTTCTGGTTGAAGTTTGGATTCTGAAGTCCTGCCTCTCTCTCGGGTTCTGTCTCTTGAGACACGGATCTCAAGAACCCCTTTTCTAGGCTGGGAGTCTTTGGTTTCTCTGCAGCCTTCCCTGCCTCAGGCTCTCTACTGCAAAGCCGCAGAGACAGGTGCTTCCTGGGGCACTGTTCCCTGGACTCTGGACACTTCCCAGACCTGGTGGTGCCCATTTCCGGTTCTCCATCGTCCTTCTCATAGCTGTTTCTGTCAGCTCCCTCCCCATTGACGGAGAAGGGGGCTTGGGTGATGGCTGGAGGTGAGTTAAGAGTTAGATAGTTGTCCACAGAGGCTGTACCAGGGTCAGCTTTAGGGTCCATCTGGGGACTGATGTGTGACACAGAAGGGGCATCAGCTGCCCTTTCCTTAGAAAGCTCATTTGGAGGGCTCTCCTCAAGCCCATTGGGAAGGATGATCCCATTGCTCACGGGTTCTTGCTTGCCCCTGGTTTTCTCCTCGAGGCCTTTCGAGAGAGGTGAGGGACTATATGTGCTCTTGACACGCTTCCGTACATCCTTCAGGTTGAACAGCAGGCTAGGGGCTTTGGATTTGTAGCTGTCCCGAGACTGACATTCACTGGGTTCCTTCTCTTGGTACCCGTTTAGCTGTCCTGAGGGTGATGGGGTTATCTCCACCTGCTGGCTGTCAGATGGCTCCAGGATATTCTTGGTGGGTATGATGGGGGTCAGAAGCTTACTGATGTTGAAAGGAGGGCTGTAATGCTCGTTGGGGTCCATGGGCATGTCAAGAGCCTCGTTTTCTGGAAACTGTCCCTGGGGATTGTGCTTTGTGTACAAGGCTGGGCCTCTTCTGGTGGCCTGCTTCTTCTCTTCCGATGCATCTTGTAGACTTTCCTTCTTTCCTTTGCCGGACTTTGGTTTCCTCCATGGTGGCTGGGTGGGCTTCCCCTGAAGGTCGGGCTGGGAGCTAGAATTTCCCTCTGTACTGAATACCTGGGGCCCCGAATCCCGAGGTCCCCAGGGTCCCGATGCAGAGAGAGCCCCTGCTGCCAGCCTGCTCTCCTCCTGACTGCAGCTGGCCCGGGCCTGGCAGGGGGAGACTTTGTGCTCAGAGGCCGGGGGCTCTTTTAACAAGGGCGTGTTCTCGTAATGCTTGGGGGCTTTGCTTTCTGGGACAGGGTCAGCAGCCTCCTTTCTCTCGGGCAGCCGCGGTTGGTGGGCATTCCACGACTCAAAAGCACTGTTTTCACTATGAAGAAAGGTCCCTTTGCGAGGCCACTCCTTACCTCTTCCAGACTCGCCCTTGGATGGCTTGTGGGGAGGAGAGGGGAACTTTGACTCGAACGCATTGGCCGTGTTTTCAGGTGTTGGGAGGAAGCTGCTGGAGCTGTGACAGGCCATCTCGGGGTTCTTGGGGGACTCCTGCTCTCCGTGCTTCTTGCCAGGCTGGTGGCTACTCTGATGGGCTCCAGAGACTTCAGCGGGCACCCTCCTGACAGTCAGAAAGGCAGAATCGAAGCAGAAGTTGACGCCACTTTCTGGAAGAGGAGCAAATTTGGGGGGGTTCTTGAGAGCCGGGGGCTTACTGGTTGGGGGCCTGCTGTCACAGCGTTGGCTCTCAGTCCTGTCAAAGGATTTAATTAGCGATGACACTTTGGAAACAGGCTTGTTGCTGCTCCTCAGGCCGGAAACTGGCACCTCCAGTCTCCTCTGGGCTGGTGTCAGTGGGGGGCTGCTTTTGGGATACTTCTCTTCCCCTTGAACGTACTTGGGTAGCTGCTGGAACGTGGCTGCCCAGCCCGCATGCTCGGTGCCTTGTGACGGTAACTGGCTCCAAATACCGCTTTTCCTGTGGGTGTGGCTCACCGTTCCCTGATGAAGACTCCCAAACACCTGGCGGGTGATATCCGGGGACAGGGTCAGGTCGGAGTCGTGGAAGGATGTGTCCTCTGAGATGCACAAGCTTCGGAACGCCCGGTCTGTGAGGCTGCTCACCTCCCTGTCTGCATCGTCCAGCACACTGCCGATGCTCGAGGAGTCGCTGAACCCGTCCGTGCACTTCTTATTCCCCTGCATCGTCCGCCAGCTAGGAAGACTGTCCCCCGGTCAGCCAGCGGGTGCCTCTGGGTGACGGTTCTAGAGGGGTTAGATGCAGCCCTCTTTCCACAAAACTAGAGCTTCCTGGTGACCAGACGCAAATTGCAAAGTGGGATTTTTTTTTTTTTTCTCTGCAAAAGAAAGACGTGCAGGGCATGAACAGGCTATCCGACTTAGCGGCTCCCTGTGAGAGCTACACACTGGTCCAGATGGGTAATGGTGCCTGTGGTGGTTAATTTTATGTGTCATCTTGGCTGGGCCCTCGTGCCCAGTTTTTGGTTAAACACATCTAGATGTTGCTATGAAAGTAATTTTAAGATGTAATTAACATTTAAATCAATAGACCTTGGGAAAAGCAGATTACTTACTCTCCATGCTGCGGGTGAGCAGCATCTCAAAGACTGAGCTCCCCAGAGGAAGGGAGGATTCAGCCCCCAGTCCTTGGACTGCAGCTGCAACACTGACTCCCCCCTGGGTCTCCAGCCTGCCCCGCAGATGTCAGACCTGCCAGCCCCCATCACTGAAAGAGCCAGGTCCCTAAAATAAATCTCTTTCTGTATGTGTACATCCTATTGGTTCTGCTCCTCTGGGGAACCCTGCCCAAGACAATGTCTAAAGTTCAGATGTGTCATTTTTGCAGAGAGGTCTTCCCTGACATTCCATGGGGGTGTCCCCTCCCCACTTTCTCTCACAGTACCTGGTTCATCCTCTTTGTGGTACTGAGCATAATCTAAAGTTAATTTGCCCATCCCATCATTATACTGTAAGAGCCAGGAGCTCAGGAGCCGCTAGACTGTCTGTCTGCTCATTGAACTTGTCCTGGAGCCACCCCAAGAGGGCACAATCCCAAAGAGCCTGCATCACCGGGGCCCCTCAACTCTCTAAATTGCCCTTGGGTGTGACCACTGGGAGATGCTGGGTGCAGCCTGGAAAGACCTAGAATCCCTGGCATTTCTCCCCCATCCCTGATTCTGGCTACGGTGTGGGGTCTTGGCAATGCTGTGGTCCTCCCTTGCTATGGCCTTGGTCTCTTTCTGGGCCCAGCAACACTGCTCCCCTTCTCCCTGGGGGCTCCCAGGGACGGGGGGGGGGGATGTCTCCCATTCCTCCTGAATAGCTCCAAGTGCTGGGGTCTCCCGAATTCTTATGGCCTGTTATGGTCCCTTCATTAGATTTTCTTCTTTTTTAAAAAAAATTGTGGTGAAATATACAGGACATAAAATTTACCAACGTAAGCACTCTTAAGTGCACAGTTCGGTAGTATTAAGTACGTTCATACTGATGCAACCACCATTCCTCTCCAGAACTTTTCACAACATCCCAGACTGAAACTCTGTACCCATTAAACGCCAGCTCCACTCCCCACTCCCCCCTACTGCCGACCTCAGCCCTGGCAGCCACTGTCTACTTTCTGTTTCTATGAATTCGATTACTCTAGGCACCTCATACGAGTGGAATCACACCATATTTGGTTTTTTATGGCTGGCTGATTCACTTAGCAGAATGTCCTCAAGGATCATCCATTTCCATCCTGTTTCCCTGCTTTTTTTTTTTTTTCAACGTTGTTTTTTTTTTTTTTTTTTTTTTTTTTTTTTATTTATTTTTGGGACAGAGAGAGACAGAGCATGAACGGGGGAGGGGCAGAGAGAGAGGGAGACACAGAATCGGAAGCAGGCTCCAGGCTCCGAGCCATCAGCCCAGAGCCCGATGCGGGGCTCGAACTCACGGACCGCGAGATCGTGACCTGGCTGAAGTCGGACGCCCAACCGACTGCGCCACCCAGGCGCCCCTTTCCCTGCTTTTTTAAGGCTGAATAGTATTCCCGTGTCATCACATCCTTGCCAGCACTTGTTATTTTCTGTCTCTCTCTCTCTCTTTTTTTTTTTTTTTGTAGTAGCCATCCTAATGGGTGTGGGGCTGTACCTTGCATTTCCTTCTGGGTCCTGTCTGAGATGCTGCTTCCGCTGGGGACCCTGGCCGCTTCTCCCGAGGTACATACTTACGCTGCCTGGAACAGGCCTGGCCCAGGCAGGAGAAAAGTCAAGGAGCACATGACAAGTCAGCTAAAGTAGCAAGTGTAGACCCTAGCATGGGCCCAAGTGGTGGGCATTTGGGACGGTGAACATCTGGCAGGGTGCTCTGAGTCGTCAGCTGACAGATGACACTGTCACACAGTGGCTTCCTTCCCATCGGCAGTAGAAGCTGGCAAGGCTGAATTCTTCCCTCCTTGGCTGGCTGGTTGGAGGGATAACCCTGCCAGGGCTTTAGGGGACGGAACATGAAGATGCTTCCATCAGGGAGGTAGGGCCTGCACACCTTGTGTCCCTGTCCTGTCCTGGCCCCACATGGGGGGCAGCGCACGAGGTGTCCTGCCCAGGCCTGAGGCTGCTGGGCCAGCAGCATTGTGTTTCAGTCCTGGAGGTCAGCCTTCTTTGGGGCTTTTTGTTTCCTGTGTCTCGACCACAGCCCTCCGGTGGGTTTCCAGTGTTGACTCATTGGCAGGCAGACCTGGTTTTATGAATGGGAGAACTGAGCGGGCTGTGCTGGAGAGAGGAAGGACCACAAATTTTAGCAAACCCCCAATGCACTCTGCAAAAGTCTCTAATGACGTGCTCCTCAGCCCTGCCTTGAAAATCAGGGCTGCTTCTCCCAGAAAGCATATTACAGGCCTTTTAGGGGGCAGAGGACATCTGCTTCAGCCCTCGGGCCCTGCTGGCTGGCCAGCCTCACTCCCTTCCTCACAGGCTTCCCCTTCTAGGCGGCACGCCTCTGGTCACAGGGGTGGGAGCATTTGGATGTCAGGGAAAGTTCTGGCCTTTCTGATCAAAGGAACAATCCCTGTGGTCTCCACCCTGTTGACGCCCTCTCTTCCTGCTTCGCACGGGGACACAAATCCTGGAATGGAGTGTGTTTGTTTGCTAGAGCTGACACAACGAAGTACCACAAAGTGCTGGCTTACACAACAGAAAGTATCTCCTGGTGCTAGAGGCTGGAAGTCCTAGATCGAGGTGTCAGTCGGGTTAAGTCCTTTTGCAGGCTGCAAGGAAAGGGTCTGTTCCAAGCCGTTCTTCTTGGTTTGTAGATGCCCATCTTCTGTGTCTTCTCACTGTCTTTCCTGTGTTTCTCTCTGTCCAAACTTCCCCTTTTTATAAAAGCATCAATCCTTTAGGATTAGAGCCCACCCTAATGATCTCATCTTAACTAATTACAGCTGCCATGACCCTATTTCCAAGTAAGATCTCATTCTGAGGTCCTGGGGGTTAGGACTTCAACATGTGAAAATTTGGGGAATACAACTCAGCTCACAACACCGAGGCCTTCAGTTTGCAATCTTGAGGAACGAGCAATGACAATTAAAGACCAATATGCTGAGGACGACCTGGTGAGCAGGACAGTCCTGGGTCATCAATGACATGGCTGAGCGGTGAGTCTGTGCCAGAACTACCTGCTCTGGATTTGTGTGATTGGGGTGGGGCGGGGGACTTTAGTGGCTTCGACCACGGTGAGTCAAGTTTTCTGGATCTTGAGGTCCTGCCAATACAGTCAGGGAGGCTTCCGGCATCCTGAATGCTGGGGTCTTGGTCTTGGCAATGGCTGTGCTCCGTAATGGTAATACTGGGGTTTCCATACTTCCACATTTACGTGAAAATAGGACAGTAGAGATTTAAATTTAGAATCTTAAAGTAAGCAACTCCCAGCCAATTAAATACCAACCCCATTAGCAGATATTTGTTATTTTTTGAACGCTCAGCTTCCATCCATCTCCTCTGAGTAAAAGCACTTGATAACTTTGGGGCAATTTCCTGTCTCCGCTGTGGTTAGTCTTGGTGGGGTTGAAAGTTCAAGGTGCCTGCCGAGATCTCCCCAGGTCAAGAGCAGACGTGAGACCCAGGCCAGGCCCTTTGTACTGTTTCTTCTAAAGTGATGCCGGGATGGAAATGTGCTCGGACGTTCTTTCCAGCGGCAGAGCTGTCTGCTCACTCTTGCCCAGGCTGGGACTTCACCATTCACCTGGAGTCTGCAAGGGCTCCATTTTCCTTTTAATACTCATCTATTTCAGCTGAATTTGCCCAGTTTCTGTTTCTGTTGTGCATGGCCAAAGAACCCTAATTGATTTTGGGTTGTGTCGTAATTCCACACACTAATAAAAGATGTTCACTGATATTTGGAGTATTCAGAAAATACAGTATTTTCCCCTTATCCATGAGGGATACATTCCAAGACCCCCAGTGGATGGCTGAAAACTGTGGGTGGTAATATCGAACCCTGTCCATACTATGTTTAACCTATGATAAAGCTTACTTTATAAATCAGATGCAGGAAGAGATTAACAACAATACAATAGTATACAATAGTAAATAGAACAATTATCACAATACAATAGTATACAATAATAAGTAGAACAATTATCACAATATACTATAATAGAAGTTATGTGAATGTGGTCTCTCTCTCTCAAAATCTGACTGTACTGTACTTACCTTTCTCGTGACGATGTGAGATGATAAAATGTCTATGTGAGGAGATGGCAGGGAGTGAATGACGTGGGCACCGTGAAGTAGGGTTAGGCTATTACTGACCTTCTGACTGTATGTCAGAAAGAAGGACCATACATGCTTCCAGACCGTGGTTGACTGCAGGTGACTGAAATCGCAAAAAAGCAAAACCATGGATAAGGGGGAGCTACTGTAACCACATTTCTCCTGCCTTGGGAAGAAGAGAGGCCTTTATTCAGATAACTTCTTCAATTCTGATTTGATTTCCCTGGCTTCAGATGGGGCAGTCATAAATTCGGTTTCACCCTCCACCTCTCCCTCTCGTCTCCCGATGTCCAGTGGAGCCAGCACAGCGGCTGACAACCGAAAGTGTTTCCTTGGGTTGGTTCCATACCTGTTATGGCAGTGGGGACTGCAGGTGCCTGCCTCGCTGGGTTTTAGGGTCTGTAGTTTTAAAACTTCTTCTCATGCTTGCATTCACTGTTATCATTGCCCCATCTAGAAAGAAGAAAAATAATATTAGTGGACCCAACTGACCAACTGGTCAAGCACATACTGGGTGCAAAAGATGTCTTTAAATGTCAGTAAGACACTTGGCTTTGAAAGCGAACTGTCTTACTGACATTTAAAGACACACACACACACACATATATATATATATATAATATATGCCTATATAACGTATGCATATATATATGTGTATATATATACTATATATGTCACAATTATATATTATATAATTATATCTATAATATATTATAGAATATCTAAATATATTATAATTATATTATATAATATATAATATAATATATATGTATATATATAAATACACATGTATATGTATATATTTAATCTGAACTTGAGATTAAATATTATATATTATAAAATATTATATGATATTATAATATATAATATAAAATGTATTATATATTATAATTATAATATATAATATATGTGTGTATATATATATATATAAATACACATATATATGTATATATTTAATCTACACTGGAGCTCAACAAAATTCCAGACATAGGCATTTTTGGTGAAAAACAATATAGGGCCAGTATCTATACCTTCCAATATTCATTAATTCATCTCTGGTCCAAGGAATCTTCAGGAACCTGTACTAAGCTGTTGGGATTTCTAATACGATTGGCGCAGTCGTGAATTATTTTTTGCTAGTCATATCTGACCAAAGGCCCTTTCCCATGTGGAGTCATAACTCAGGTTTTGCAGTAAAGAGAACTGGAGTGGCAGAACTTGAATCCACTCAGCAAGCTGTAGCACAGTGTTCGATTTATTGTTGGCAGGAGGCTTGAGTATCTATTTTGACAGCTAAAAGAACCGAAAAGCTGCCCAGGAGAATTCGAAGAGTGTACAGAATAAAGTGTAAGCTAATTAAAATAAATCCATTATGCAAATTTTAAATGCAGACCACTGGGGCTTCCTCAAGACCTTCCACACCTCCCAGCTCCTGGATAATTGATCTGGTCCGTGGTAGTTTATTAATAATATTAATAATCATACTAACTCAGATTTGTGGAGTACATTTCTTTGGAGGCTCACAGAGGGCTTTGTGTCTACCACCATCTGTCTGGCCCCATCCCTGACTCCTAGGCTGTCCTTTGTCCTCACACCACGCCGGGTTCCCTATTTCAAGCTCATGCCGTATTGTCACAGGTCACATATCATAAGCCACATATCTCGGGAATTGATGGTAGCTTCATATTCTTCTCAACTGGAAAGAAAATCCCCTGAACCCAGAAAAGAAATCTTTAAACCCAGAAAAGTAAATCAATTACTTGCCTTTGTGGACTGAGCTTGTCAACATGGAAGCAATGCTCAAACTAGGCATAGAAAAGAAGGAACAAGAATGAAGGAGACATTCCACTGGAATGGAGAAGGACTGCTGACCTTGGATATTAAGACCATCTGAAAAATTCAGATTGACCCTTTTGTGTCACTAGATAGTTGGTGCATTTCATTGCCTGCCACTCCACCGAGATGCAGCTCAGAGATAAGGACGAAATCAGTCCATGTGGCATGTGGCCGAGAGGTAGATGTAGAAGGATGTGGTGACGTTTATTTTGTGAACATTTAGGGAGACTATCACTCTGTGCTTGGATTCATGGACTCACTGTCATTGCTGCTGAAACACACTTTTTAGAGGCTGACAAATCTGCCCCACTCACTGCTTTGGGGACTCCCTTGGGCTATGCAACATTCATTCTCAGCACCGCATTCAGGAACAGCTCGTAAAACTCAAATCTGTTCATGTCAGCCTCTTTATTAGAACCCCTCAATGGTTTCCCAGTTTTCAAGAGTGAAAATCGGCCTCCCTAACAAAAAGCCTTCCTTTCCATCTTCCTCTTGTACTATTTCCCCCCCCTTGGCTTCCCAGAGTGTGCCTCAGAGCCTTTGCACACATTGTTCCCTCTCCCTGGAATAATTTACTTTCACCTTTTCCCTATTACCTGCTTAACTCTTACGTATGCTTCCGAACCCAGCTCACAGGACCCTTCAATAAGGCAGCTTCTTCAGGCTATTTTAAGTCTCCCTGGTATACGCTTTCATATCTGGCCATACCCACTCCTTTGCAGTAGTTAATATAATTGGACTTAAGTAGTTAACTGGGCGATTATTATTTAATGTTTGTCTTTACTGATAACCTGGGCGCTTCTCTGTGGCTGTGTCCCTGTCTGGCTGGCTCTCCAGGCTACCCTCAGGGAGCATAGCGCACAGCGCAAGAAACATCTGGTAAATGAGTGAGCAAATCATTTTACCTCTGTCATATTATTCACACTGCTGACTGGCTCAGCAGGACTTATTTCATGGGAAGTCAATTATAATTCGATTAATTCCAGAATTATCACAAATCTCAAATTAGTGAATTTGAATTCAAGTGGATTTAATTTACTTTTTGATTCCCAGCCCTAAAATATGTAAAGTCTGCCTGTGGTAAGAGGTGGGAACAGGTGGAAGAGCTGTCTTAGAGACGGCTCCCAGGCTGGCACGCTGGAAGGCGTCCATTTGCACCATGGCATATACCATTTAAGTTAGGATTGAGTTTCAGGTTAATCCGGGAGAAGTAAGAAGCAACTTCATGACCTCTCCATTTTCCCATTTGTCTTGTTAATTGCACTCAGGGCTCCAGTTGGGGGATGACTTTGATTCCCTCCGGAGGGCCAGCATCCAGTAAATATTTGTTGAGCACATTAACTGGGGTGTTGTTTACGGTCACATCACAAACAGTCATTAACTGATACATTATCTAAATCGTGGGTGCCAGCAGATGACATGTTGGCCTCTGCCCTGTGTTGTACAGGCCATCCTGGAGAACACCCACAGCACTCTGTTTCCTGGTCCTCCCGACACTCCGCCTGCTGATGCCAGATGCTGGGAAAGCTGGCATCGGGTAGAGCGGGTTCTGCAAAGCATCAGGATGCACAAGGGGTTCGGGGTACCCCGGCAGGAAGTAGTGGACTAGACTTTCCCGTTCAGCCGCTGGGGCGGGGTAAAGGGGCTGGTGACACGTCCATCTTGAAGACTTGCTTGGTGGGGGAACTGGGGGCATGTCTGCACCCCTGTGGCCTTCAGCCTGGGAGAGTTAACACTTGAGGATGTATTTTGTTCTTTCCTTATTGCCAGGGTCATCTTTTGGGGTCAGAATACCTATCAGACAAACCACATCTGAGTGTGCATCCTCACGAATCAGCTTTTTATCCTGACGTGCAACGAAATGCCCTCTGCACAGTCATCACTAGGTTCTGTCTCTTCTGAAATGTTTTCTCGTGTGGTGCTGTTTTCTGTGCCACACTGCAGGATGCTGTCGAACCATCGTGCACTGGAATATGCCGACTTCTGCAGATACAGTTTCCTCTCTTCTGGTCCCTTACAAATGGCCTCTGCGCGACCCCAAAGGCCCTCTTGGTGGCAGAGCTGGGGCTCTCCCCATGCTCGCCTCTCTCCAGGCCTGCGGTGCACTGATGAAGGAGCAGTAGGCCCAGGTGACTCTTGGCTTGGCTCCTTGGAGTCCTACCCTCGCTGCCAGCCATGTCTGTCTGTGTCCCCCGGCCACCGACTGCTGACTGCTTCCTCCTCAGCTCTCCTCTTCCTTGTAGAGTTTGGTTTTTTTTTTTAACAGCTTTATTCCACTGTATCTGCTGTAAATCCATCTTTCCAACAAGGTCTTGAGCTCCTTGGAGTGAGAGCCCCGACCTGCTTCGTCTTTGACTGAGAGGATCGCCGGTGCATGGTGGTCACTCGGCACTGTTTTCAGCTGCTGCAGCTGAACGCGCTTCCTGGCTCGTAAGGGTGTGAGGACCGAGGCTTGCTGCAAGTGTGTGGTGTGGTCGCAGGAGGGCCGAAAGCTCTGCCACCCCGCGGTCTCCTCGCCTCCTACCGGACTCCTGGCTGGAGCCCGCCCAGGCCTGAGACGACACGCAGCCCGACTTCTGCTGGTCTGTCCCAGGCAGTGTGGACAGGAAGTGGCTGGAGGAGGGGACTCATACCCCTCGCCCTCTGCACGCCCTTCTCCAGACGCCCTGCATACCGCTACTCATGCCAGCCCCGTGGCTGAAGAAGTGTGACAGGCCCCCAGAACCGGGGCCCCGCTCGGAGGCCCCAGCTCCAGCACCAGAATCGTCCGGGTGGCTGTGTGCCATCGGCTTCGTTTCCGAGATGAGACCATTGGAGCCTCAGAGAGGTGAAGCGAATATTCCCTGCCACACGGCTGGTGAGCGACAGAGCTGGGCGTAGGACCCAGGCCTGTGTGTTCCTAGAGTCGGACACAGAAAGGGAGGGAGCAACTGCCAGTTTGTCATGGCTGGGTTGCCAGACTGAGCTGATTAAAAATACAGGACACCCAGGGAATTTGAATTCCAGGTAAACAACCGGCTTAGTATGAACGCGTCCCGTGTAATCGTTGGGATACACTTTGTATCAGAGTTCTCCGTAAAATTAATCATCACATACTTAAGTTAAAAACACGTGTTCATTGTTTACCTGAAATTCAAATTTCACGGGACATCCTGTTTTTTATCTGGCAACCCGAGGTCCTCACGACTTTTGGAACCCAGAGCGGATCACCCTCGGCGGAGGCCAACGCAGTGAGTCAATACAGGATGACTCATGTCTGCACGTCACCCTGCAGTTCGGGACACATGTGTTTGATTCCCATCATCTCTATGAGGTGGGGTGAGCAGGCCTGAACTGTCACCATTTTCTAGGTGGAGAAGGAAAGACACAGAGAGGTGCAGAACGTTGTTTGGTGTCACACAGCCTGTAAAGAAGAGAACCGAGGCTGGGATTCAGCTCAGGCTCACCATCACTCCGCGCCTCCTCCAGGAAGCAGTCTTGACCCTCTGGTCCCTGGGCTCGGGTGCAGATGGGCGTGTCTTGGGCTCGTGGGCTGCAGTTCAAGGGGGGATCGAGGGCCGGGATGGAGAAGAGGAGGGTTTTTGTTTCTCATCACCTCCCACGGATCTTCTCAGCTCCAGTTTTCGTGAGAACCACAGGAATGGACGTGCTGATTCAGCTGGTGAGCAGAGGTCCTCCCTGTCGGGGAAGGCAGACGGCAGGCAGGTTCGGGTGGGCCTTGCAGAGCCGAGAGGGATGCTCTCCAGCTGCTAAGAAGGCCGTTTCGTTCTCCTCTGGTTCCTGTCTTTGCACAGGAAGCCACTGGGGTTTGCTTTGCTGCTGGGTTTGACCACTTGCCTGTAGTGTGGTTTTTTTGAGCCCTGGCTCTTTGGGTGGATTTAATTACCTTAATTGAATGGTGTTTTCACTTCTCAGCAAAGCGGAAGCAGGAAGCTGGTGGAGATGACAAGGGTTGGCTTTATCACACCCAGAAGGCCCTAACAAATTGGAATTGATTCTTCTTGGTATTCTTTCTGGGTGGTTTTTTGAGATGTTGAGGTAGGCATGCCTTGAGGAGCAGTTCAGCGTAGCGAACACGACAGCCCCCTGTCTGTGTGCTCACGGGCCTTGTTCTAGTCTGTGAATGCACAGACGGCCCACAGGCAGCCTTCCCCACCCACCCCACACCAGGCCAGTGCCTTGCTCTGGACCCCTGCCCAGAGCCAAGCTCTTTGACCTCCCTGTGCCATTGCCAACAGCCCTCCCGCTTGGCAGTTTCCGAGAGAACGCCCTTGTCTACATCGTATATTTTACAAGGTGAACGAGGGTGGCAAAATCGACCTCCTCAGTTAGGGTCCTTCGGAAGGGGGAGCAGGGCACGTGCCTGTGTTCACTCATTCCTCACTAAAACCCATAATCCCGCGCCTTACAGATGAGGGAACTGAGGCTACCTGGGTTACTCGCTGTGTCCTAGGGAGTGCTGGAGCTGGGATTGCGAATCTTTTCTCCAGGGCCCTGCTTCCTGGCCCCATGATGATTCCTCCTCGGCTATCCCCAGTGCGATGATTGCTCTGTCCTTTTAACTTTTGGAAATTAGAAATTTCAAGGTCATTACATTGTGCTGGAAGAAAACATGGGTTCTCATAAAGCAAACTTGAAGGTCTTTTGTGCAATCATTCGCTTGACAACTATCCCCAGAGCCCTACTGTGTGCCACCCTGTTCTGGAGCTGGGGATACGGCGGTGGTAGGACTGACCTGGGCTCTGCCTTGTGGGACTCAGGTGAATCTCCACGGACACGGGGCCACATATACCTCAGATTGCCTCAGATTGGCTTCCATTGGGCAGGGTCTCTCATGCATGGAAAATGCAGGTTTGATTTGCACACGGGTCATTGTGCATCTGGTTTGGCCATTTTGGTTCCACTCGTCTGGAGTGAGCAGGGGAAGAGGGTGGGCCTACATCCTGGCCTGGTTGAATGGCCCCAGCCTAGGAACTAGACCTGGAAAAACAAAGGCTCTCAGACTGACCCCACTCTCTTGTGCCCTGGGAGAGGACAAGCCTGGCTTCCTCCAGCCCCAGGAATACAGTGTACAGGAATGCACCAGGGGCCCCAACGGCAGCATTGGCCTGGCCCGTGTCTGAATCTTCCCTGAATCGCATCACATGTGCGAGGGGTTTCCAAGCCCTGCAACATGTAGGAGTCCAGGAATCGCAGGGAATGTGGCTGGAGGAACCAGCTTGGCCAGGCTCGTTGGACTCACAGAGCCAGTTGTGAGCAGGTGAGCACAGCTACTGTGGGCATTCTGCTGCCCTCAGGAGATAGCCAGGGAGGAGAGAGGCTTTCTCCCTGGAGCTCAGCTCAGTCTGAATCGCATTTCCTTCCTGAGTCACCAGTCTGCCGTGTCTGGACGGGACATTTCCTCAGGGGCCTCTGAGCATTACCCATGTCTGCAGCTAGAGGTCAGGGAGCCTGGCATAAGGAAGGCCAGGCCTGGTCTGAGTTCCCCACACTCCCAGTGGAGCTCCCAGCTGCAGGATAATGGGGGAGAAGCAAGATATAGAGGCCAGGGGAGGAACGAGAGAGGTGGAAAGAGGGGCTGAGTTCAAAGACCCAGCAACTTGACCCTGCTGGCTCCTGTTTTGTTCCCTGGTTGTGTGACCGGGGGGCTGAGTAATGTTTAACAACTGGCTGTCCAGGGCAAAGTTCCTGCTTTGTAGCACTGGCTGATTTCAGTGGCTGACACCCAACTGCTGACCCAGTATTGTGGCAGTTGGTCTGACATACAGATAGTGGACCATCCCATGTACGGGGGCTCCGGGAGCCTCTGGATTCTCACTTTGATAAGGATCCTTGGGCAGGGGTGCCCATTTCTGGTGGCCGGCCACTGTCGGGGAACACTCCTTGGAGTTCCCAGTGGCCAGATGTGCTCACTCAGCCAGAGCTGTTTTTGGACACCCCCTTCCACCATCAAGGAGATCAGGCCTGGCATCGCCGGGCTTTGAGAAGCGGATCCACCAGGTGCTCTCGGCAGATGGCCTCAGTGGACAGACCAAACCCAAACTCCAGGGGCTATACTGACCATCAGGCCAGGGCAGGGCAGTCTCTGGAAGGGGGACACACAGCTCTTTCAGAAACACAGGGGCCACCAAAATGGTGGGTCCACCTGGGTCTTGTCCAGGCTCTGGTGCTCGTCTACATGCCCTGGGTATAACCTCAGCTAAATTACAGCAAGTCTTTGAGCCTCAGTTTTCTCATCTGTAAAATGGAGCCAATGTTATGCACCTGTGTATAAATAACGGGGGTTCTCAACCTTGGCACTATTTGCTGAAGTTCCCTGGGGCAGA
Organism: Puma concolor; assembly: GCF_028749965.1. NCBI lineage: Eukaryota > Metazoa > Chordata > Mammalia > Carnivora > Felidae > Puma > Puma concolor. The sequence continues at coordinate 48,101,998 of NC_141677.1, read as the reverse complement.
TTTGGCACTGGCTGAGAACTGCTGTTGTGGAATCAAGGAGAAAACATTAGCCCAGCCACTGGAACATCATTTGTTCATTCATTCATTCATCCATTCATTCATTCATACCTTCCACATTTCCAAGAACATCTTGCCCTGAATTCTGGAAACGGTAGGAACTAAAATGAGCTAGCAATCAAATAGGCAGTTCTAGACAGTAGAAAGAGCTGGAGGCCTGGTACCAGGGCAGGGTTGTTCTTGAGCAAGTCACTTAACTTCTACCTATTTGTAAAACAGGAACCATAAGAAACAAACTGGCTCTGCCCATCCTCTTTGGGCTGCTCCCCACGCTGGAGAGAGCTGAGGAAAGAAAGGGTCCTGAAATTGGTCCCTGAGGCAGTCACTACCTGAGTCCCCAGGTGATTAGTGCCACCCGACTCCCCAGGTCCTGGGTCCTTCCCCGGCCAGGGGGACACTGCCCCAGGAAGAGGCCCAGTGAGCCCCAGCCACCACAGAACTGTGTTTTACCTTTTGGCCACTGGGCATGAAGGGAGCTATGTGCGTGCCTTTCTCCACATGTCTCCCAAGAGTGGAGGTTTTTGACACCTGCTTGTTTTTCACTCAACACAGAGTAGGAAATACACTTCCCTCACAGCACAGAACCTGCTCAGAGACATACACAGTTGACCTTTGAGCAACATGGGTCCACTTATACGCGGCTTTTTCCATAAATACAGTATAGTACCATACATGTGTTTTCTCTTCCTTATGCTTTTCTTAATAACATTTTCCTTTTCTAGCTTCTTTTATTGTAATAATAGAGTACAGGCTATATATGTATTCAACTGTTTATGTTATCAGTAGTTAAGTTCTGGGGGAGTCAAAATACACGGACTTTTGACTGCATGGGGTGGACATTGGTGCCCCTCACCGCCTCGTTATTCGAGGGCCAACTGTAGATCAAGGAAAATTCAGGAAGCAAAATTCACTCTGCTTATCTGTACTACTCTGATACCTTCTGTTCTATCCTTCCATTTAAAAGAAAACCTATTTGCAATTTGGTAAGTGATTTTTATACCCAATAATGAGTTCTGATCTGCAGTGTGTTTTATAAACTACTCTGGATCAGTAATTTCAGGCATTCCAGGTTAGGCTCAATTGTAGTGACGTTGGGCCTTCCTTTGGATGGAGAGGTGGAGAGCTGAGGCACTTGCTGTGCCTGGCAAGGTCTGCCCAGATGCATGTGGGGGAGGGGAGGAGACCATCTCAGGTGGTGGGTTTACAGGCCAGGCCTTGCCCTTGCTTCGGCGCTGTGTCCCCAGTCCCTGCACAGTGCCTGGGCCTTTGTCAAAGGAGCAAATGAATCAATGAATAAGAGACATCCCCCTGTACTAAGTGCCTGGCATAGGACAAGTACTTCATATACCCCAATATTATTGATTAATGTTTATTATTATGTAATTAATATTTGCAACAACCTTGAAAAGCGGCAATTACTCTTGTTCCTTACAGAGGAGGAACCTGGAGTCTAGAGGGGTTTACTGCCTGAGGGTGTGGGGTTTGAACCCAAGGCTGCTGGGAAGGAGGGGGTGCCTACAACCGGCATTTAAAGGGGTTCCTCCAGGAGCTTCTGAAATGCCTCATGGAGGCTGAGGAGTTCTGCTCAGGACCATCCTGAGCCCTGGCCACCCGCAGCCCCCACTCTCCTGGTTCTTGCCCTCAGGTCTCCTAGGAGCTCATCTCACGACCTTGGGTCACAGGATGTCCTATTGCCAGCACCCCATCACACCTGAGATTCTGTGTATGGTGCAAAGGCCGTGAAAGCCTGCCGTGCCCCTTACTGGCAAGCATGGTTCTCTTGTTATGAGCTGTGGAGTCAGGCACACCAATAACCTGATTATACCCAATAACCTGAACTCCACCTTGGGGAGCCTTGTCCAGAGAGGAGGCCCCTTCAGCGGCTCCCAGAGAAAAAAACACTTGGATTTGTTGGGAGGAGGGTGTCCCTTGGCACCCATCCTGTCTCCACCCCCTGGGAAGAGAACCAGGAAATTTGGGAGAGGGCACCCCATGAAAGCATCCCTGGAGCATTCCAGGTTTGGGCAGGAGAGGAGGTTCTGGGCAGGGCACCCAGATCATGGGGTCAGGGGTGCTGCAGCGTTCACCCATCTGTAAATCGGAGCCATGGGGCTGGGTGGCAGAGGCAGAGAAGCAGAGCTGGGAGAGCCTTCTGTGAGCATCAGCACCCTGCTGGACAGTTCCAGGCATCTGCCCCATTTATGCAGCTCCTGCTACCCACCACACACTTGGTATCCACGGTCTTGCTCAGTGGTCACAACCAGAGGCAAGCTAGGCAGGGTTCACGCCAAAGGAATCTGAGGTGGGAAAATTGAGGGTCAGAGAGGTTGAGGAACTTGCTCAAGGTCACACAGCGAGAGAGCACCAGAGTTGGGATTCAGACTCAGGTGTCTGTGCTACCTGACTCTGCCCTTCCTATGCAGCCAAGGCAGAGAGAGTCTTTGGGTTTCTGGGGGCCTCCATCTGCCATGGTGTCCATGCAGGGTGGGGAGTGGCAGCAAGCTTCTCTCTTAGCACCTTCTCTTCTACCTTCTATGGCCCTCCTCTTCCCATCAGGGAGCATCTGCTTTGGCAAAGCTAGACCTGGCTGTCCTTCAGGGAGCATACTGGAGGGTGCCATATTCCCTGTCCCTGCACAGCCAGGAAGGCATGACTTTATGGGATCGGGGAGGGGCCTTGCCTGGAGAATCAGGAAGTCTTAAACCCAGGAATTCCTAAACCCCTAAACCCCATGCGCACGCACACACACACACACGTATACACACACACCAGAGCCTGGCTGTCCCTGGCCTTCTCGCTTCCTGCTGGAGGTTGGAAGTAGATGGCAGACGCCTGTTTGGTAGATGACAGCTGTCCTTTCTCCCAGGGGCGTGGCAGTGGAGAGCCCCGCTCCTCCAGGGAAGGAGAGACAACTTCCTTGCCATGAGGGAACCACCCCGCCTTCTTCATGGAATCCCTCATGGGATGCTTTACAGTGGCAAGAAAAAGAATTCAGATGTGGCCACCCAGGTTACCCTTCTAAACATGAACCCTGAAGAATGTTCTTCAGAGAAAGTTATTTAAAACCACAGCTCCAGTCGATGTGAAAAGATCAGCTTCTTGGAGCATTTCCTACCATGTTTGAGAACAACGTGGGGACCTTGTCCCCTTTCCTTCCCTAAGGCAGGGGTCCTTCTCAGGGCCCCAGAAGGCTTGTTGGAGTGCTGGGCCCCACCCGGGAGATGTCGACTCGGGAGGTGGGGGTGGCAGTGGGGCACTGGGGATGCTGGTGCTGCTGGTCTTGGGACCACACTAGGGGCACCGCTGCCCTAAGCTGGAGGCTGTGCCCCTTTCTGGGAGGTTGTGTTGATAAGTCATAGCTCTTGGGCCACTTGGGCCACATGGGTGTCAACCCCTGAGGTTTGGACTATGTATGCCTCGCTCTAGGCCTGGCTCTGGGGAGGCTGTGCCTGTGTGGGGTGCAGAGATGAATCAGAAACACTGCCCTCCTCAAGGGACCATCCCCTGTGAGGGGAGAGCAGGCAGAGGTGAGTGTGAGCTGCCCGTCCAGGAGATGGAAGGAAAGAGGTCTCACCAGGCGGGGCTTGCATGCAGGCAGCCGCGAGAAAGCTTTGGCTGCCAGTGTGTATGTGTGTGAGCACCCACCCGGGTCCCGCCTGGGCACACAGCAGAGGGTGGTGGAAAGTGCCCGAGACTGAGAGTCAGACCAGGGCCCCCCTTTCCTAGTCTTGTGTGACCTCGACAAGTTACCTCCCCTCTCTGAGCCTCCGATCCTTCATCCGCAACAATAGCTACCTCACCGGGTGGTTGTGAAGGGCGGGGGTGAAAACATATCAGGAGGCCCGAGGACACTTACGCAGCATAAGGACTCAATACATGGAAGCTACCGCCACTGAGATCTTGGGCTTTTGAAAGCACAGAGAAGGAATCCCCTATCTACCACTGCGTAACACCCGCCAACAGGATTGCCGAGTGCGTTAAATGAACACGTGTGTGTAAAGCACATAGTAGGTGCTCACTAAATGCCAGCTGGCATCATTTCTAATCTCCAGAGGGGGGCAGTATAACATAATGGGAAGGGCAGACATTGATGCCAGGCCCCCTCGGACATGGCTCCTGGTTATGGCAGCTGTGAGTGGCCCTCCGCAAATTATAAACCCTGTTTGTGCCTCAGTTTCCTCATCTGTAAAATGAAACTAACAGTAGTACTTGCCTCCTGGGGTCGTTGTGAGGACCCAGTGAATTCACGTCTGTGAGGTGGCTGGCAGCTAGGCACGATCTGTAAATGTCGCTATCACCCCCACCACGCATCCTGCCTAACCTAGGGCCAGGACATGGTGGTCACTAGGACAACACTGCCTTTCCCCAACGTAAAAGGGAGAGAGAAGCAAGGCAGTGACTGACCAGTGTGCCCAGGGGGCTTCCCTGTCCTGGGATCCACCCCCAGGTGTGCTCTCTCTGCCTGGTTTCTCTGCCTTAGTAGACCACTCCGCTCCCTCACTCTTAGACTGGATCTTGGCTGACCTTGCACAGCATTGGCGCTTGTAGGGTGTTCCCCTTAAACAGCACGTCTGCAGCTCCTGGGCAGGCCCCCAAAGCAATTTGGGGAAACCTTCCACGCTCAATGACAATTTGGACTCCCGCCCTTGCCCTTGAGATTTAAATTAAGATGAGGTAAATTTACATTAGGTAAAATCAAGTAAAGTTTTAACCTCCTTTCTCCCCCTCGGGAGGGGCTGGTGGGGCAGAGCAGGGCGTCCTGGCTGATGATGGTGTGCACGGAGTGGTCCAGATGCTGCCCACGTTGCTGTGTGGGTGGGAACATCACTTCCCTCTGGGGCTGAGTCCTCCACCCCACGTGCTAAAAGGTGCACAGACCCAGGACACAATTTGGTATGAGAGGGAAGGTAATAATGACGTGTGAATGTCCAGTGGTCACTGTGAGGATGGGTCAGTCCTCCATGGTGCCAGCTGCTCTACAGCTGAGCAATGAACATGAATCAGCTGAGCCCTGATTCATTGGGGTTTCTCTTTCGTGACCTCTGGAAGGAAAAGATCCAAGTTGCAGTTTAAGCAGGAGAGAAACAAATTGGCAAAGAGGGCAGTTGCGGAAACAGTCATCATATTTATTGTGCGTCTGGTACTTTTCATATGTTTGCTCAGTTAATGCACGAAGGAGCCTTTGAGATGGGTTCCCATTGGTTGGTAGTCCCATTTTACAGAGGAGGAAGTTGAGGCCCAGGGGCTTGCTAAGAAAGGTGGAGCCAGACTGAATCTAGATTTGCCCCACCCCAAAGCTCCTGCTGAGCACCTCCAGCAGGGCTGCTCGGAGTAGCAGGGAACTTCTGAGGCTCTAAGGGAGGAGCCTGTCTGGGCTGCAGGGCTTCTCTGAGGAAGGTTTTGACTCTGGTAAGTGGACTGGCCTCCTCATAAAGACTCATTTGGATGTGGAAAAGACATGGGCTTTGGACTCGGGTCCCAGGTTTGCATCTCAGCACCTTATTAGCTGTGCATCCTGGGACAAGTTACTGAGCCTCTAAGCTTTGCAAAGGGGATCCTGAAACCTACCATACTGGGCGACCTTGGCAGTAAAACCCGGATAATCTTTGTAAGTGCTTTGTACGTGGGAGGAAGGCAGCCAGGGATGAAAATGGTGGGCGCCCAGGGAGGGAACTCGTTCACAGCTGGCGGGTTTAGCCCAGCGGGTTTGAATTCTGACCCCTTGACCTCCGCGGCCTTTAGGCTTGATCTGCCTCAGAGAAGGGCCGACAGGGCCAGGTGAGGGACCAGCTAGTGGTCCTGCATGTGGCCAGGCTGCCCCAGGAGATGGCAGACCAGGGGGAGGCTCCAGCATGACCTGGCTGTCGCAGGCGGGGCTCAGGGGCACGAGGCCTGAAATGAGCCTCCACAGTCAGCAGGGAGTGCGGAAAGCACTGGGCCACTCAAGCAAATCTCGGTTTCCTCTCCCCCTTGCCTTCCGTCAGCTTCAGGTGAAGGCTTGCAATCCCTCCGTTAGCTCAACCTTGTAGCCTTGCGTAAGCTCAAGCCCATCCTGGAAGGGGCTCCTGAGGGACAGAAGGGGCCAACTGAGGCAGGCACCAGCATCCAGGCTGTGGAGCCCCCGGGCTCTTGCAGGCATCTCTGTGGGATTTTGGAAGCTCTTCTAGGCCCTAGGCGCCTGCACTGTGCTCATCCTCTCTGGGCCAGAGCCTTAAGGGACGACCACGCAGAGAACAGAGGACACAGGGAAGGTGTCCTCACTTTCACGTGCCGTGGTCCAGAAAGGTCCCTTGTCCTTTCCTACTAGGAAAGGGAGGTCTGTCTGTCAAGTCCTGGGGAGAAAGCCACAATTGGTTGACCCTCTTGCTGTCAGATTCCCAAACATTCTGACTGCCGTCAAGCTCTCCAAGGCTGACAGATGCAGGCTTGGAAAGGAATGCACTGGGCACCAAGCGGTCTTCTGTCTCCCACCTGAGAACCGAGGTCAGCCGACAACTGCTTTGCCTCCACCTTGAACAGGAGACGTGCAGCCCCCTCCAGGGAACGCGCCCTAATGATACCAATGACTTACGTTGCGGGTGACACATCTCAGCGGTGCTCCACGTTCTCCACGTACCTTGACGGATCCCCTGTCCTCTCCCCCTCCATTTGTCCTCACTAGCTTGTGCAACCCCTGGGAACCAAGTAGAAATGAAGAGGTATTTGGGGTCCTCTCAACCCACTGAATGAAACATACAATCGAGTTGTAGGGTTACAGATTGGCTGGCTTCGGTGAAATGTGGTTTAAACCCTCAAATGGAAATAAAACCAAGACCCTCTGTAACCTGTTGGGAAATGTCAGCTCTGATGTCTCCGTGAGGGCCACCTTTCTCTTGAAGCCCTTTGCATCTCTCCAGCAACCCTGCGCAGACGGAGTGAAATCCCAAGAGCCAGTGAGGAAGATGGCCCAGCCCTGTCTCCACTGGCTGGCAGGTTTCAGTTACTGAGATTTCTGGCATAAGCTGGAGGAAAAGGGCTATTTCCAGACTCGGGGTTTCCCCTTTCTGTAAGGGTCTCTAAGGCTTCTTTAGGGTCCAGAACAAAGAAGCAGAAGATGCCAAGACACTTGCCTGCACACTGGTGAAAAGACACCGAGGTGGGTGCATTCACCTTCTGAGGACTGGTAGCCTTCTGTAGCCTTCCCTGCCTCCTCCCCACACCCCCTCTCCCCAGGTTTCCAGGGGATCCAAGCCCCTGTTTCCAGGACCCAACATCCCACCAGCCCTCTTCCTCCCAGTAGACACAGTTGCTCCCATCCCAACTGGCTTCTGGTCACCAAACAGCAGGCATGATTGTTCTCCTCCCAAAGACCCAGGGGCAGAAACACGCTGGACTCGGGTCACCCGGAGGTGTCTATTTATAAACCATCCTGATAAGCACAATCTGCCCTGCTCAGCCCAGGCCACACTCCACAGCAAAGCTAACCTCCCAATGGTAAACTGAACATTTTCTTTACCAGCCAGACTGGAAAAACCAGCCCTGAGGAGGGGCTGGGGCTCCAGAGCTGGCCACTGGTCCTGAAGGGTCGGTCTAGCTTACAGGCTGTTTTAACAGCTGGAAATTTCCCTCCTTTTTTTTTTGGTGTGGGTACCAGATCAGCCCATCTCAGGAGTGTTCTCATACAGCAGGGGTCAGCAAACTTTTTCTGTAAAGGGCTGCATAGTAAATGTTTTCCTCGTTGCTGGCCATATGGCCTCAGCCTTGGTAGCCATGGGCAAAATGGAAATGAACAAGTGTGGCTGTGTGCCAATAAAACTTTATTTACAAACCAGGTGTCTGGCCCACAGCCGTGGTTTACCAACCACTGTTGTACAGGAAGCTGGAATGCTGGCAAATTAAACGTGTGTTTAATCTACTTTCCAGGATTCTTATACTTATAGTCTTTAAAACTATTACTTCAAATAGAGTTCATTATAATTGGGTTAGATGCATTGAGAGAAATGGCCTATAATTTAGTTTCAAAAAATAACTTGTATTTACTAGAGGAGTTTTAGGTTAACAGCAAAACTGAGCAATTTAGTGAAAGGTATAGAGATTTCTCATATATTCCGTGCCTGCCTCCAACCCACTCCCCCCCCCCCCCATATACATGGCCTCATCCATGATCAACATCCATGGGAGGGGGTTATAATCCTAAATAATAATTTAAAAAAATTTTTAATGTTTATTTATTCTTGAGAGAGAGACAGACAGACACAGAGTGTGAGTGGGGGAGGGTCAGAGAGAGAGGAAGACACAGAATCTGAAGCAGGCTCCAGATTTGGAGCTGAGCTGTCAGCGCAGAGCCCGACTTGGGGCTCGAACTCACAAACCGTGAGATCATGACTTGAGCTGAAGTCGGACGCTTAACCGACTGAGCCACCCAGGTGCCCCTAATTAATAATTTTCGAAGGCTGTCTAGTTTTCCACACAGATTCAGTATTTACTCTCCTCAGCGATCAATTCTTCTTCCGGAGAAAAGAGAGATATGACTTTAAACATGGCCAAGCGTGAGTCTGGTCGAGGACCCCCAGGGTGTGGGAGAACACTGTGGGGGTTTCCACGTTCGGGAGACACATACTCTCAGAGTCCACGGGCCAGAAACGTCCCAGTGCACACTCGTCCTGGCAACGCACGACCTGGGTTCATCCACAGGCTTGTGCCTGCTCAACCCTGCGAGAGCAAAGTGCCCAGACACACGCACGTAAGGACGAAGTCACACACATCCATCTGCACCCTGAACGGTGTACCCCTCATGGTCCACACGGAAATCCAGCACCCCGCTGAGAACCTCAGCCCCCAGCGTGCCCTTCCCACTCACACCGCCCTGCCCGGTGCCCGGACACAGAGCTCCAGCCCCGACGGTGCCGGTGGCCCAGAGCAAATGTCCCTGCTGCGGGGAGCGTGAGCCTCCCTGCCCACACCGAGAAACCACACAAGTGTCTGCGCCCTACCTTCCGCACTCCGCGTGTCCCAGCTGCTTGCTCTCCGACCTCCCCAGGAACGGGGGACAACCCTGACTCTTCCAGCAGCCCGGCTCTGCCCGGCAGCCGGAACTTCTTCCCTCGTTCGCTGGCTGCCCAAAGACGAGAGGGCCACGGATGCAAGACCCAGACCTCTTATCTTTTTCACAAACCTGCCCACCTGAGGAAAATCAGTGGCCAGAAGTTGTCCAGCCACTGGAAGTTCATGAAGTGTGCCTACATAGAGACCCAGCGAGGGGAAACCAAATGGTGTTCTTGGTGGGGAAGGAGGCAAACAGTCCGCACAGCAACACCCGCGTGGTGTCAGGTAACAGTCAGATTAAACAAACAGCCTCACCAGCTATTTTTACATCCAGATCGGCCACTGGTAATAGATAACTTGGGGAGTGAGAAATTGCTTGCCGCTGAGCTGGACCCTAACCATGATTCGAACTTCAATCCAGAATGATTTCTAAAGCTATTTCAGCACCCAGGTTCAAATACAAAGATCCCAGGGTGCGAAGGAAAACATTTGTCTAGGGAAACGTTAAAAACACGATAGTGTGAGCCTTGGAGCCAGCGCCCGGAGGCCTGCTGATGTCCCGGGGGCAGAAATAGCCCGTTTCATCATCGCCTCGGAGGACCGCAGCCTGCATTCCTCGAGTAAGGAGCCGCGCTCTGCTGTGCTTTTGGAGCAAAATAACACGCCCAGCTGCAGGCTGGGGGACGGCCAGGCTGGGATTTCAGGGTGAGAGTTTCAGAAGGATGGGAAATAATCAGGGAAGAGGCAAGGTAAGTGCCCACTTGGTGAGCCTGGCCGGGGCAGGCCTCGTGGCGTGTAGGGTCCAAGTGCTGGTGGATGGGTCTCGTTTTGCAGCTGAGAGCTCCCCTTCTCCGTCTCTGGGAGGGGCTGGCCCAATGGCCACTTTCAGTCTTGGCCCGGGGTTCCCTGCTCTCCAAACTGCCTGCAGACCCCCAGACATCTTCCACCCCCTTTGCATTTGTTCATGCCGTTCCAACACCTGTGAGCCCTCCCCTTCCCTTACCCTCCCCAAGTTGGCCCTGTGACAGTCTGCTCACTGTTAGGATTTAAAGCAAGAGCTCTTGTCTTTCTTTTCAAGAGCGTTTTTTCGTGCTCCCCTGCCTGTGGACTGGGAAACCCCAGGGGCTGGTCCCCACCAGGTGCCCCGCTATTTGAGGTGCTCAAAGCCCCCGAAAGTCTGCACCACACTGTATCTCTGTATCTATTTGTGGACTGCCTCCCGTCCACCCCGCCCCTGTGGGCTCCTCACAGCCAGCAACCTCTGTCCCAGCCCTAACTCAGGGCCTGGCACCACCTCCAGCCTTGAATCTGCTGGTGGCCAGGGTCACAGGGACCTGGGTCTGTGAACGTCAGTTGGAACCAAGTCCGAAAGACTTGGTTGCCCTGCAGGTGGAGGGGTCTGACCACTAACAGCAGGGTTATCCAGCCCCCTTTCCTCCCTAGAGCCTTAAAACTTACTTGCCTTTTGCCCTGGGGACTTAGGACCCGACTGCAGGGACACCTGCTCACTGATCAGTATTCAGAGATGGCTTAAGGGAGACTCAAAGCGAGCCCCTTGATTTTACCCGCCCCACCCGCCTCCCCTGCTTGCCAAAACCAACACTAGCCAACCTGGCCAATGAAAAGAATCAACTTGAAATGTGAGCCAGCATTAAAACCAAAGCAAAGCAAACGAAACAACACAGCACAGCACAACACAAGAGACTCAGAGCCCTGGCCCCTTGTATTTCCCAGCTATTTGACACCAACCAAATCCCTTAACGTCTCTGTGCCTCAGTTTATTCATCTTTAAGATGGACAGACTGCCTATGTTCTGTTGGGTTGAAGATCAAATCAATGTGTGTACATGTATACGCTTGTATACAGCAAAGCTTCTCAAATGTTAATCATTTTTTGGGACGATTTTGTCATGCCTTCAACCGCCCGTACCATCACTTACTTGTTATATTTTTGTAAAGAGAATTCAAATCGACTTTAAAAACAAACAAACAAACAAACCAGAGCTTTGTGGTGAATAACAATACCTGTAAAATCATGGGTTTGACGTTCTAGTTCCTTTTTTTCCCCTATTACACATTCAAGCACGATTCACAGCCAGTTCGCACGCTATGTGTGTATGACCCAGATCATTTTGTTCCAGATTTTAGGGAAGCCTGCATCACGAAATCTCGTTTTATGGGGGAGTTTGCTTTGGGGTGTGAGTAACAGGAGGCAAAGCAGGGCCCTGGTCTTCCTAACCCGCTTTCCTCCCGCTTCTCAGCATGTTTCTTCCCCAGCTTACTTTTAATTCTTCCCAGGTGGACAGCATGACCGCATGTCTGGTTTGGAGTCTTAGAAGCGGTGAGGTTTGCAGTGTGGCAGGACCTGGCGGTGTTTGCTTCAAGTGGCTGCCTGAGAAAAGAAAGACATGAGGGTGACCCAGGGAACTTTCAGGGGGCAGGACAGTGGCTGGCAGCTTTGTTAGCGTCAGCAGGAGGGGTCAGGAGAGAACAATAAAACACAGTTGACCTGGCAAGAGCCCGGGCTGGGAGCAGAAACCCTCAGAGCTTGGCTGGGGGCCCCATCCGGCTAGCCTGACCACAGCTGACCGCTGTAGAATCCCATTTCTCCCAGAATGGGCCCTACCTGCCCTGGGCCATGGATTCCACATCTGGTTCGGGTCATGGTGGGCACACTGGCGTGGACCACCCCAGCCCAGAGCACAGCCAGAGAACTCAGCCCAAACTCTGGACCAGGAGCTCGAGGTGAGCTGGCATCTTCCCAGGGGACGGGCCCAGGCAAAAGTAACCACTCTCTTCCAGTCCAGGAGCCGTGAGCTGCGTGGAAAGAATGTGAATGAAGACACAATTCTAAATGTAGAACCTCGGACGCTATGTGAGCTGGCTCCCTAATCAGCCAGAAAAACAAGGCCTGCATGTACATTCTGCAAGAGCATAAATAAAGCTGTCCTCAGGCAGCGTGCTACGGCATCCCATCCTTGCGGTGACGTCGTTGGCCCCCACTCTCAGCAGAACCTCTGGGACATTGTGGGAGGTGCCCAGCTGCCTGACTGCATGGATGAAAATGGCCTTGCTCTTGCCTGGACACACACGATGCTTACTGACCTAACCCTGCAGCAAAATGACTTTGGTCTGCCTCTGTGTTATTCAGAAATGTTCAAAAGCTGCTAATGAGGACAGTGCAGAATTTCTGGTTCTGGGTGTTTGAAGTCACATCCCTGCAAATGGCATGAGGCAACTCCCTCATTTCTTCCACCATTGTGGTTATACTGGACTGCTTGTCAGGAGGTTTTCTTCACTAGTGCTCAGCCTTCTTCTTCTTCTTCTTTTTTTATTTTTTTTATTTTTTAACGTTTATTTATTTTTGAGACAGAGAGAGACAGAGGGTGAGCAGGGGAAGGGCAGAGAGAGGGAGACACAGAATCCCAAGCAGGCTCCAGGCTCTGAGCTGTCAGCATAGAACCCGACACGGGGCTTGAACTCACGAACCGCGAGATCATGACCTGAGCCGAAGTCGGATGCTGAACCGACGGACCCACCCAGGTGCCTCTTCTCAGCCTTCTTTAGGAGTTGTTCGAATAAACTTCTTCAGAAGGGTGGAGCGTTTCCTGGGCTTAATGATAACAACAAGATAATAATGTTAGATAACACTTATAAAACCTTTACTTGGTGCCCTGCACTGTTTTGAGTCTTCACCCAAATGGACCTATACACTGTATACTCTTTATCTCCGGGCCCGGCACCATTTTGTTCGATCCCCAGGGACTGCTACCTGCCAGGGAGCTAAGCAAAGACACGATGAGGAAACCAGTATTTCCTGAGCAAGCATAATGTGCCAGGCACTGCCTGTGCGTTCTTTCACTAAATCCTCACGCTCTCCTAGTGTGATGTCTGTTCATACTCGCTCTTTACAGATGGGCAAACTGAGGCTTGCAGAGATCCTGGATGTCGTTCAGCTAACATTGGCACTGAGGTTGCAGATGAAGGTTTGTCTGTCCGCCTGTCCAGTCTGTATATCTCTGTTGCACCCGCCCCCCCCCCCAACCCCCAACACAAGCACTCTCCCAGCCCAAGTCCGGGGAACATGGCTTCCTTCCATCCACCTGTTTTCCTTGCTTCTCTCTGGTGAGAGAGCAAAGTCTGGCCAGGGCACCTCCTTAGCTACTGATTTGTTATGGGAACCAAGGGGATTCTGTGCCTCAGTGTTGGCACAGTGAAAGTATATCCTCAGGGCTGATGGCAGGATGGGTCGTCACTGTAAGGAACATACTTCTGGAGCTCAGGCCCCACTGAGCTGCTCACCTGCTGAGGGGCCTGAGCACTCAGACCCCTCCTTTCAAATGGATTTTCTTACCGGGAACTCTGGCTTGGCTCCTTTGTGAAGGGTTGTTACTTGATAATGCATGTCCAGGGGCGCCTGGGTGGCGCAGTCGGTTAAGCGTCCGACTTCAGCCAGGTCATGATCTCGAGGTCCGTGAGTTCGAGCCCCGCGTCGGGCTCTGGGCTGATGGCTCGGAGCCTGGAGCCTGTTTCCGATTCTGTGTCTCCCTCTCTCTCTCTGCCCCTCCCCCGTTCATGCTCTGTCTCTCTCTGTCCCAAAAATAAATAAACGTTGAAAAAAAAAAAAAAAGATAATGCATGTCTGGTGCCTAGCTCAGAGGGGTTGGATTTATCGAGGCGTGTGTTTGGGGAGACCCTGTTTATGGCCCACAGCTGGAAAACAGTCCACTGGCTTTCTGGTACACCCTAACCTTCTCCTCCCACTCCACCCCATCCGCTGCTCTCCTGGCCTAACCAGCCCGGGGCCAGGATGGTGGTATCACAGTCACCTGTGAGAGTCCTAAGGAGGGTCGGAGGGGCTCTCCTTAAGGTCTTCCCCTCGGAATTCTTTGCTTAGGAGTTTCCAGTGAAAGATTTCAATGTAAGAAATAGAACCTGTGCTGTGAAATGAAGTAAATCCAGTTTATGAAAATGCTACCAAACACCAACAAAATCATGGTGGCCTAGCTGAGAGGTCGGCCGCCAGTGCCTCTGGAGTCTATGTAAGTCACCTCTCCACACGGAAGGATCTGGCAGTCTAGAGTCAGGAGGAGTTGGAGGTGTGCTCTACTGTCTAACATATGGGTCCACAAACTTTTTTTGTAAAAGGCTAAAGTAAATGTTTTCAGCTCTGCAGAGGTCACATGGTTTTTGTCACAACCGCTGAGCTGGGCCATGGAAAGTGGTCAGAAATGATCTATAGACAAATGGGTGTGGCTGTGTTCCAATAAAACTTTATTTATGGACACACAAATATGAACTGTATATCCTTTTCACATATCATAAAATATTCTTGTTTTGATTGTTTCATTTAAATAGGCAAAAGTCATTTTTAGCGTATGAGACTACACAAAACCACGGGCAGGACAGACTGGCTCACAGGTCCCACGTGCCGACCCCTGAGCCACTCTGTCTGCTTCAGCTACCACCAAGCCCATGTGGCTAATGAGCACTTGAAACCTGGCTAGTCCGAACTGAGACATGCTATAAGTGTGTAAATGCACCCTGGATTTCCAAAGCAATGCCAAAGAAAATTAAAAAAGTGTAAAAGATCTCCTTTCTAATGCTCTGTGTTGAACGGTGTATTGAATCTTGGGCTGATATGATGATACTTTGCATGTTGTGGCTTTAATAAAATATTATTAAGATTGTTTTCACATGTTTCTTTTCACTCTTTTAATGTGGCTACTGGCAAATTTCAAAGGACACATGTGGGTCACGCCGTACCTCTAGCGGGCGGTGCTGGGCTGCTTGTCTCCTGGCTGTGACCCTGCCCCTCACTGCCGCCTACATCCATGAGGCCAGGCTGATGTGCTCAAGGTGGAAATGTCTGAATTTCTCCATCGTCAGTTGCTCTGCCCTCAGAAGTTAAGCAAGAAATGTGTATTCATAGTTCACCAGTATTATTATTATTTGGTTCTGCCATTATCTGTAAAATATTGAACCTTAAGAAAGAAAACTTTCTGCTGATGAAGAAAAATGGGGATAGCTGTCATTTTCCAAGCACCTACTGGATACTGGGTTAACTGTCCCATAGCCAGCGTATATTTTAATTTTTACAATAACCCTTGGAAGTGGGGGGTGGGAATCATTCCTGTCTCCATTTCCAGATGCAGAACAAAGTCAAAGAGCTAAAAGTCCCTTGCCCCAAATTATATAATTGATGGCAGAGTTGGTTTCAAAGTCTGGTCACCTTGTCTCCCCAGACTGAGTATTTTCCTGGTGCCATAATCACTAAGGTGTCTATAGAAGCAGGGCCTCCTGGAAGAATTTCTTCTCCTTACAGTATAGAGAGGTGGTGGATGGATCACACAGAGCAGCCGGGCTATGAGGGGAGAGGATCTCAAGGCAGGGCTGGGGTGCAAAGCCAAAGTACACTCTTTTGCTGCTCTGCACCCCCAGACATTGCCTGCTCTGTCTGCCAGCTGCAGCTGGGGAGGAAGGCCTTTGTTTCTTGGTTCCATACCCATCTCTGACCCAGAAGTCAGATTGTTCTGACGTCAGAGAGGGACCAGTATAAGCACCTCTTCTCTCAGTCTGGTTCTAGCCATACTGGCTCCTTGCTCCCCTTCATGTATGTAGCTCCATCCTGCCTCTGGGCCTTTGCACCTGCTGATCCTCTGCTAGAAGCACTCACTCTGTCCCTGATATTTACAAGGTTGCCTCCTTCTCCCCCTTCAAATGCCAGCTCAAGTGTCACTTGCTCAGACAGACCTTTCCTGACCATCCCATCTAAAGACTCTCACTCTTAGCCTCAGTCATCCTCCAAGACACCACTTTGTTTATATCCTTCATGGCATTAATCCCTAACAGGACCATCTCCTTCTTTGGTCATGGATTTACGTTCTGTCTAATGCAAGCTCCAGGAGGACTTTTACTGTCTGCCTTCTCCTCCCCTGCTCCTAAGCTGTGCTGGTGGATGAATGGGAGGGCAGTGAAGGGAAGGGGGCCCATTACTACCTTGTGTCTCTCCCCACCAGTAAGAACTCGGAGTGTTGACTTGAGGTTGGAGCAGTGGTTCTCAAGTCAGCTGGCAGGCTGGTGAAAGCACAGATTGCCCCGCCCTCCCTCTGAGTGTGTATTTCTAGCAAGTTCCCAGGTGGTGCTTACCCTGCTGGTCCAAGGACCATCCTTGGGGAAGAAGGAGCTGCTGCTGGACAACAAGGCCCCTTCCTCACTGTTGCTCCTGGTGATTTTCCAGAAGCTGCTGCTTCTGAGTGGCTTCCCACTCAAGGTGAAGCTTTATCCTCACTGCATCCCCGGGGCAGGTTGACAGGTAAGAGAGCTCAGACACGAGTTAAATAAGTAGGAGATGAATTGAATTCAGGGGTTCCGGCACTCAGCCTAGGTGGGCTCCCACCCACCTCGCCGCCTCTCTGGAGGCCTTTGGAGGTGAGTCCTGGGTGCCAGGTAGATCCAGCCACCTATTTCCCCTTGTAATCTTTGTGATGCTTGGCGGCACTTGGCAGAACTTGGGGAGGCACAGCCAGGAGAGTCTGTGGAGCTGCGTGGCTAAGATTGTAGATTCTGGCCTCAGAGATAGGCAGGTTCCATTCCCAGATCTACCAACACCCGCCATGTGCCCTTTGGCTTGTGATTTGACTTCTCCAAACCCCAGTCTGGTCATTGCAAATAGTTAACAAGAGGATACGAGAGCCGGGCGCTGGTAACTGCTCACGGATAGTACAACAGGCTGATGCCGCTCTCGTGGCGTCATTCTGATCCCCTTGGCTAGATCGGGTTGGGCAGGAGAGGGACAGCAGCTCGGCACCTGTTGAGAAACCTGGGAGCCTGGGTGAGGAGGTGGTGAGTGGAGGACCAAGAGCTGGGCTACACCTCGCAGTGGAGCACTGTGCAGCTGTGGGAAAGAACCAGGGCACCTCTCCATTGTTCCCAGGGCAAGGGGAAGACTCACGGGATTGTACGCTATCCATCTACTCAAAAAGAAGAGCATACAAATGTGTGGGTATTTATATGTGTTTGCTTATATTAAAGGAAAGCAATAGGAGAAATAAGAACCCAGGAAAGTTACTTGCAGGGAAGGGAAGGCACAGGTGGTTGGGAATGGGAGGAGGAGCTGGGCTTCTCTGAGTCTAACCTTGTTTGGTAGATTTAATGCGTGGCCATGTAAGTGCCTGACAGATTATAAGGCTAGATCAGTCCAAACACTTAAAAAAAAAACGCAGCCCCTAAAAATTAGAGCAAAGTGAAACAAATGAACTTAATGTGTAGGTGTGGCAAGATTTCACAGAGGGGAATTATTTCAAGTGACTTTAAAATACACTGATTTGACTTAGCATCCATAATCAGGATACAGACTAACACCAAATTGACTGTAAAGTAAAATCTTAAACTGTTCTCAAAAATATAGGTAGATTGATCTGGAAAAAGCAAATTAGTAAGTATGTTAATGTCGTTAGAAAGCCAAGTTGTTTTAGAGAAAACAGACGCAAATATAAAATCAAAATGGCCAGTAAGACCCAGTACTTGTATATTTGAATGTCAATATGAAGAGAGCGTGTAACTATCAAGAACTATATAGAAACTATAAAGAGATCAAATGTGAAATCAATATAAAGGGAAAGTATATCAACTTTGTCTTAAAAAAGAAAAGTATTTCCTAATAAAAAGGCAGTAACATAGTAGCTAGCATAATAGCAATGAGTCTCCTTGGCACCAAGATTTTTGTCTCTAAACGTGATTTCTCATTAAAAAGAACAAGCATTCTCTGAGCTGAGGCAGAAAACATAGGAGAAAGAGTATGAAACTCCTTGTCACACCGAAAAGCAGGCAGGCTAAGAAACCCCCTGGGAGGATATCAAAAGAACACAGCGCCAACTTGAATTGGTCCCCACCAGTGAAAAGTGGCACAGTGTGTTTATCGGTAAGAATGATGTGCTGAGACATACCGAATTTGCTTGAACCCAGGAGCTATAATCATACTGAAAAAAA
The DNA here is from genome assembly GCF_028749965.1 of Puma concolor. NCBI lineage: Eukaryota > Metazoa > Chordata > Mammalia > Carnivora > Felidae > Puma > Puma concolor. Next base: position 48,083,927 of record NC_141677.1, on the reverse strand, counting down.
CAAAACAAAACAAAACAAAACAAAAACAAAACTCAAGCCACCTTCCGTGGTCCCCTGGGCAAGTGTAGGGGGTGGCTTTATTCTTTTGAAAAGTGGAGCAGGGTTGAGTACCTCACCTGGCTTTCCTGTATGAGCTGTACAAAATAGTTCAAGGACCCAAAGGATGGATGAAGGAAAGTTTCTCTAATAAGGAGGGAAGGGTAGAACTAAATATTATCATTTTCAAACCCCTGGCAGAATAGTAGGTCAAGATGACAATCTTCTATGGGGCCCCCAAAGAAAATACATATTGCCCATAAAGTATTCTTGCCAAAAAAAACCCAAGCCTAAATCCGAACAAGTCTCTAACTCTGGATTTAACTACCAGATTAAAGGAATACCAGGCACAGAGAAAATCATTAAATGACACCGTGAGGAAGCACAGAGAAAAATCTGGGGTATAGAAAACTCTACAGGGCAAGTGACCAATTTCTTTTACACCTAAACCATTGAAATCGAGGCAAGTAGAATCACTTGATTAAAGGACACTAAAAAGACACACCAATTAAATGCCACATTTAGACTCATTTGGGATTCTGATTCCAACAAATACAGCAAACATTCATAAAACTTGAAAATTTTGAGTGTTGACTGGGTATTTGATGGTATTCAGGGATTGCAGTAATGTTTTAGGCATGACCATGGTATGTTAAAGAACGAAGCTTTATTATTTAGCAAGACCTGCACTAATATTTATGAATGAAATGAGATGGTATCTGGGACTTACTTCTAAGTAATGCAGTATATGGGGTCATGGGTCGGAGTACGTGAAACATGATTTTTGGCGTTGGGCATTTGCTATACTATCTTTTGAACTTTTGTATACATTTGGAAAGTCCCATAATTAAAAAAGGAAACAGAAAATTCTCTGGGGCAAGGAGGAGAGAAAGAGTGGAAAGAGAGGGTCAGGGTGAGCTGGGGGGGAGGTGGGAGCTCCGGGGAAGGAGAGAGACGCTGCAGGGAAGTCAGAGAAATCGGCAGTCAGGAGGCTCTGTGGGAGCCAGGGTGAGATCTGAGACTGTCCCTGGGGCCACGTGGCACAGGAGGTGGCACCTGGGTCTGCCTGGCCCATCCCGTAGACTCCAGTCTGTCTGGTAACCTCACTTAGGGTTATTTGATATAAAGTAGCTTCAAGAAGGCCAACATCTCTACAAATGTTGGCAGGTGTACAAAACATCAGAAACAATTAAATGTTCACTTTTAGAGTTTGGTTGGCTCAGCCTATGCTTAAAAATTGAAGGCTTAAAATAGAAGAAAGTATTTATGGTAGATTGTTAAGTAACCAAGTAAAAATGTGTATGTTCAAGGAAAGAAAAAAAAAACAACCTGTAAAAAGGTAGCTATGTAAAAAAAGTTCCCCAGTAATGTATCACTAAGCATTAGGTATAAAAGATACCTAAAGCCAACAGATGCTGTTTCATAAGTGGAATATGTGTGTGTTGATTTTTTCTTTTTAAAAATCACGCTAATGCATTTTTCACTGAGATGATTTGCAGCAGGGTGAAGAAAACCTGTTCCTACTTTTGACAAGAGATCATAGTTGGACCAACTTGCAGGAAACTTGAGTCCAGAGTTTTAGTGGGGCACCTTCAGTTCCCCCACCCCACTAGCCTTGCTGGAGCCACCTTCCCCTGGCAAAGGTGAGTGGCTAATTTCACCCATGATGTTAACACCCCTGGAATGGCTATATGGGATGGTGGGGCTAAAAATACCCCGGTGCAGGAGGAGTTTCTCTAGAAAGCCCGTAGCTGTCTACTTTCTCCCAAGGGCTGGGGAGGTCACTCCCCTGCGGGCAGTGCTGTGATGTGATGACCGTGTCTGGGGCAGATACTGTTTCCTGGACGCTTGCATATCCCAAAGTCCCCAAGGCATTGCCTTTGCTGCAGAGGGTCCCAGGAAGGAGGTGGGGGGTGCTCACAACCACAGATGGGCAGCCCAGCTCATATACTTTTAATCTAGTTTCCTGTTGGGGGGGGAAAGAGGACACCAAGACTTCATTCAGGCACCTCAGCTCCACCAGAGGAGGTTCATTTGCATTCTCCTGTCCAGTTTTAGGGCACAGAGAAGGAAGAAGACAGCCACAGTGGGACAGGGACTGACTCAAGCAACTTGCAAGGTGGGGACAGGGTCAATCTGTGCACTCTCAGACGACTGGCTTTGCAGGTTACCGTTTCCCCTCCAGCTTCCCTAACTGGGACATTTAGATCCCGAATCCCCAAGACAAGTTTCCAGAAGCTTCCCGAGGCTTCCAGAGGCCAGACTTCAGGGAATTCTCTCACAGCTTCCCGGCATCCACTAGTCACCGTTCTGTTGGCACCAGTGGGGCTGTCTGGTCTGCAGAATGCTCCCCCATCACTTTATGGGATGCTGGTTCTTAGTGCAGCCCTTTGAGGAAGGCTCTGCCACCTTGTGACCCTTCACTTTCCAGCAGAGGGAGGAGGGTCTTAGGGATTTATGGAAGTCACATGACTGATAGAGAAGATGACAGAGCTAGTACAGACCTCAGGTGCTCAACAATTAAGGTGGGTGATTTCTGGCTCTTTCCTGACCTTCGTGGAACGACCAGCATATACCTTTGCTTGCACATCCCTGGCTCTTAGCTCTAAGCCCCAGATTCACCTAGAGTGGCCCATGGCCGGATGTGGCCCAGAAGGCTGTGGGAGGGTTTTGTTTTAACAGAATCTGGATCGGTCAGTGGCTTTTAACGTTTATTTATTTTTGGGACAGAGAGAGACAGAGCATGAACGGGGGAGGGGCAGAGAGAGAGGGAGACACAGAATCGGAAACAGGCTCCAGGCTCTGAGCCATCAGCCCAGAGCCTGACGCGGGGCTCGAACTCACGGACCGCGAGATCGCGACCTGGCTGAAGTCGGACGCTTAACTGACTGCGCCACCCAGGCGCCCCGGTCAGTGGCTTTTAAAGACCAGGAGATTTTTGTGGCAAGAGCAGCATTTCTGGTTCTTTTTAACAGAAGATTGGGCACCACTGGGTAGCATTCATGCGTGGGAGGAGGTGCTGGGGCTGAGGCTGCCCCTTCAGATAAGGCACACGGCCTCGTACCATCCATCCAGTAACTTCGCTCCTTTACCTAACCTGTCAGGATGAAGATTTTGGTGTTTGCAATTGCTTTCTAAGCAGGGGATGGTTTAGACGGTGTTGGAGAGGGATGGCTGATCGCAGCAGAGCTAGCCTGTCTCAATGTCTCCCCTAAAACCAGGGCCCCGAACCCCCAGCTCCGCCACCCTCTTTGCTGCTGGACACCGTCGAATACTTGCAGAACCGGGAGCCATGTTGTGTTGAATTAAACCTTGACTAGGACATAAACCAGGACGTGTCCTACTGGCATTAATACTAAATAAGGCTTATCTTCAGAAGCATTTACCTGCTGTGAGCAGATATGTCTTCATGAAATATGAAATCCACCCAAATTTATTAAAACCGCCTGCGAAGTGGTGGGAACTCAAACTGAGCAGCGCTCCGTGAGAGCCTCATTATTATTATGACATTATTTATTTATATCCCACCCTAAGACAGACATGATGTAATCCAGTAATTAAGATTGTTATGATTGAATATTTATTAAGCACCTACAATAAGCCAGTCACTGATCCACATAAAATGAGTCTTTACCCTCAAGAGCTCCCATCTCGCTGCCACGGGGAGCTCAGTGCCTCTCATAGGGGAGCAGGCGGGTAGTTTAATGGATTTTGTCTTCTCTGAGCAAGCCTGAGAAATGACACTGATCAGAAATTGGACTCAGTTTAGTCTTGCTGTTCATTCCGAATGAAATGAAAACAATCCATCGCTGGCTTAGAGAAGAGAGAGTTGTGCAGAGGCGCTGTCCCTCCGAAATGTCTCGGATGGGTAGTGAGGCCTCCCAGCACCCCACGGTGGGTGGGCAGGGCCTCCTCTGTCTCTCCCGCCGACCTCCACCCAGGCCAAGAGGCATGCGCAGCTTGGGCTGCTTTTTAAACTCATTGCCAGGCCCAGATCAGGTGGCATTTTTGTGCTTCTCATAAAATTAGCCCTGCTCTGGGGTGCCTAGGTGGCTCAGTCGGTTGGGCGTCCGACTTCGGTTCAGGTCATGATCTCACGGTCCGTGGGTTCGAGCCCCGTGTCAGAGCCTGGAGACTTCTTCAGCTCAGAGCCTGGAGACTTCTTTAGATTCCGTGTCTCCCTCTCTCTCTGAGGAGCCTCCCTGGCTCACACTCTGTCTCTCTGTCTCTCTCTCTCAAAAATAAATGAACACTTAAAAAAATTAAAAAAAAAAATTAGCCCTGCTCTGACACGTCATAAGACGACATTTGCTGGGTCCCTCCTGTGTGCTGGGGGATGGGCACCAGATACAGCCTGAGGCCTCCTGGAAGCCTTGTCCCCAGACAAGGCTCCACAGGGAACTTTCTCCATCTGTTTCCCTTCAATCGTTCCACTACAGCCTGTGAGAGCTTCCGTGGCTCTCCTCTCTCCGGTTCTCCCTTACTTGTCCTCTTCCTTCGTGCCCCTCCCTGGCCCACTTCTCCCCAAAAGGACCTGCTGGGCCATGAGCTCACCAAGGTAGAGACTGTGCTCTGGGTACCTCCTGTCCCGGTGCCTGGCAATTGTTTGTACAGTGAAAGAGTAAACGAATGAATGAAAGCGTCGGGGGTGACTGAGCAAAACACAATCGTATAAACATGTGCCCGGCATTGATGTATGACCTTCTGAGACTTTCTTCACTTACAATTTTTCCCTTGCAGGTTGTTTCTGTGTTTGGGAAGAGGATGGGATGTCTCCTGGATTCTCTAGTGCCTTTGGTAGGAGCTGTTTTGAAAACTGACACATGCATGCCACGCTTGCCTTAGCATTAGTCCTGACTTCGGCACGTGGTTCAAATAAAATCCACCTTATCGTGGAGGAGACCCTAGTCATCTTCATAAAAGAGCAGGTTATTTTTTTTTAAATAAATGTCATTAAAAAAATTGTGATTAAGTACATTTAACGTAAAATTTATCATCTTAACTGAGGCTCCTGGCTGGCTCAGTCAGTAGAGCATGTGACTCTTGATCCCAGGGCCGTGAGTTCAAGCCCCACGTTGGGCGTGGAACCTACTTAAAAACAAAATCATCATCTTAACCATTTTTGTGTGTACAATTCTGTGGCCTTAAGTGTGTTCACTCTGTTGGGTAACAGTCGCCACCATCCATCTCCAGAACTTTTTCAGCATCCCAGACGGGAACTCTGCATCCCTTAAACAATAACTCCCCCTTCCTGCCTCCCCTCAGGCCCTGGCAACCCCCATTCTACGTTCTGTCTCTCTGAATCTCACAACTCCAGGTACCTCATGTAAGTGGAATCATGCGGTATTTGTCTTTTTGTGACTGGCTTGTTGCACTTAACATAATATCCTCAAGGTTCATCCATGTTGTAGCCTGCGTCAGAATTTCCTTCCTTTTTAAGGCTGAATAATATTCCACGGTGTGTATATATCATATTTTCTGTACCCGTTCATCTATTCATGGACACTTGGGTTGTTTCCACCTTTTGGCTATTATGAATAGTGCTGCTATGCACATGGGTGTGCAGATAGCTGTTCAAGATCTTGTTTTCATTTCTTTTGGGCATATGCCTGGAAGTGAGATTGGCTCTCTAATTTTCTGAGGAGCTGCCATGTGGTTTTTCATAGTGGCTGCATCACTTGACATTCCCACCAACAGCGCGTAAGGGCTCCAACTTCCCTACATCCTCACCAACACTTCTTCTTGTCTTTAAAACGGTTTTGGTAGTAGCTATCCTAATGGGCATGAGGTGGTATCTCATAGTGGTTTTGATTTGCATTTCCCGAATGATTAGTGACGGTGAGCATCTTTTCAAAAATATTAGAACTTAAAGACATCACTTAATGGGGCTTTATTTTATTTTATTTTATTATTTAAAAAATTTTTTTAATGTTTATTTTTGAGAGAGAGAGAGAGAGAGAGAGAGACAGAGCACGAGCGGGGGAGGAGCAGAGAGAGAGGGAGACACAGAATCCAAAACAGGCTCCAGGCTCTGAGCGGTCAGCACAGAGCCGGACGCGGGGCTCGAACTCACGGACCGCGAGATCACGACCGAGCCGAAGTCAGACGCTTGCTTAACCGACTAAGCCACCCAGGCGCCCCTATTTTAAAGGAGAGTCTTCTTGTTGAACATGCCATATGGTCTGTAACCATGTCTTTTGATGGGCACGCCAGGTGACCAAGGGTGAGACCCTGGGAAGGTGTGCAGCTGTGAGAGTGCCAGCTGTGCCCACGTCTTCCCTCTAACGCAGGGCCAGCTGCAAACTGGTCACCCGTGGAGCACCACACACGGTGATGCTGCATGTCCTCTTACGTGTCTGATTTAATTGGTCTGGGGCCGCGCTCGGCCACACATACAGGGGAGGGCAAGTGTGATGTGCAGCCAGGATGGCAACCATCGCTTCAAGCCGTGCTATTGTCTCCTTGGTGTGGGGAACTTTGGGGGCCGGAGATGGGACATAGCTGCCTGTGTAAAAGTGAATGAGTGTGCTGCTTTGGGCAGGTTTCTTTTGGTGATGAGGACCACACTGAAGTCCACTCAGGTCCTCTTCCTTCTCTGACACTTGTCCTGAGGCCATCGGAAACCCCTGAAGTCTGGCTTGCATGCCTTACAAGGTATCTGCTGGTAGGCTGGGGACACCTCTCCCTTGTGGAAAAGAGGCTGTCACTTATTAGCCACGTCCCCACTTGGAGGGAACATGGACCATTTGCTTTCGCAGAAAGCCTCTGCATCTAGAACCAGCGGTTAAGCTACCATGTTTCCCAACCATCTTGATGATAAGACTGGCCAGGGGGCTTCTTCCAATGCAGATTACCAGGCCTCTCCCTTGGAACTTGTTGGTAAGTCTGGGTCGGGGCAGGAGAATTTGTTTTGTTTTGTTTTTGCACGAGTTCCGCAGATGATACTTATCTGGGGTGAGGAAACACGGCCCTAAAGTGGGTGGGTGGTGGTGAGGCGTCGAGACCCTGCCCTGCGTCACCATAATGCATCTCTCACAGTGTGTCTGTTCGCTCCTAGCCAGCCGTTCGCCAGGTGTGGACTCTGAAACAGCAGCATCAGCATCCTGGGGCTTGTTAGAAACTCAGATTCTCAGGCTCCGCTGGGTCAGACTCTGTGGGTGGTCCCCAGAGAGTTCTGTTTTTCTTTTTTTTTTTTTTTTTTTTAAATTTTTTTTTTTTCAACGTTTATTTATTTTTGGGACAGAGAGAGACAGAGCATGAACGGGCGAGGGGCAGAGAGAGAGGGAGACACAGAACCGGAAACAGGCTCCAGGCTCTGAGCCATCAGCCCAGAGCCCGACGCGGGGCTCGAACTCACGGACCGCGAGATCGTGACCTGGCTGAAGTCGGACGCTTAACCGACTGCGCCACCCAGGCGCCCCGAGAGTTCTGTTTTTTCAAGCCCTCCAGAAGATTCCCCTGCAGCTGCTGGTCTTCACAAAGCATTTTCACACATTACCTCTTTTATCCCTTATGTTTCATAGATGGGAAGCCAAGACCCAGAGAACAGTATGATTTGCCCAAAGTCAGACACCGAATGGGGCTCAGAGCTAGAACTCAAAGCCATGGTTCCAGACTCTGGGTCTAAGAACTCCCATGAACTTCCCCAGAGAACATAGGGGTGGAGAAGGATGGGCGTGGAGTCTGGGTGTTCAGGAGGTTCTTATCCCCGCCTCGAGCTTCACTGCCACGGATGTGGAGATCCAGGGATAGAAGGAAAGAAATATATGCTGTTCATATAAATTAGAGTATATTTGGCTAATAAGCACATAAATGACCCCCATCTAAAGACAACCGTTGACCCCCACCACCGCCTGTCAGACAAAAGTCCTACAATTAAAGTCTAGGATTCTAAATTACACTAAAGGGGAAGAACAAAGGATTGCCCAAGTAGGCAAATCGGACATAAATATGATATCACCACCCATGGATGTCATCCATGAGAATTGTGTACACCAGAAAACAGGACTGCCATTGACTGAAGTTCTAATTTGGAGCAAGATCAAACCACCAGACCCGGGTCACACCCTGCAGGAACTATTAAAAGAGATTGTTGTCGAAATGCCAGGTCAGCCCAGAGTAGAGAGGAAACCTCCAGAGCGGCTGGGCTTGAACAAGGAGCAAGACTTAAAGGCAGAGCTGTGACCTCAGGGAATGTTTTCCACCTCCTGTAAGGAATGTTGGCCACCCATCCATGCTCTCCCAACCCTTCCAGATGAACGGGGATGGCGAGGCAGCCAGAGGAGAGAAAAGGGGTGACCCCTGACTGCATAGTCCAGTTTGGCCTCTTATTAGTTATATGATATGGGCATATTGTTAATCCACCCTCTGCCTCAGTGGTCTTCTCTATAAAGTGGGCATACTAATACTGACCTGGCAGTTTTGGTACGGATTAAATAAACAATGTGTATTCCATACTTGACGTGAGGTTGGCCCTCAGTGAGAAGCAGCTCAGATTAAGAGAATGGTATGTTGTAGTCCTTAAGAGAAGTGTCTTTGAACAGACCCTGCCCTGGTGGTTGGGGCCACCAGTTTAGACAAGAGAAAGCAGTGCCAGGATGCCTCTTTGCCCTTAGTAAGTGTTCTGGGCAAAAAGTCAGTACCATCACCCCTGAATGCTTCCCGCCCCAGAAAGACAAAAATAGCCCAGACTTTGATCTATTTTAAACCCCCCAGGGAGCTTGTGGCCTCCATTTCCCCAGTGTCATTTCCTCCTAATTCAGACCCAAGTTTCATCTTTTCCTTTTACGTTCCATTGGCTGGTCTCATTCCTAAACATTTTCCACATACACTTACAATACAGTAATTTGTGGGGGGTGGGGAGGGAGTGGAGGTGATGATGAAATGTATGTGGATGTGTGTGTGAGTATGACAGAATATGCATGCATGTATGAATGTGAGTGTGTGTGTGTGTGTGTGTGTGCACCACGGGCAGGCCTGGGGGTCAGACTTTGCATTATTATCTTACCGAAAAGATAACAAGAAGCTGATTTCCACTGTTAGCTCACTCCTTAGCTCTAAGGATTTTCTAAGGATCTTATTTTCTAATTAGAAAATTTTCTAAGGATCTTACCCTAAGTTCTTTGTACACATTACTATGTACAACATAAGAAACAAGTATCTCATATTTTGGAAGAGCGTCCGTGTTGAGAATTCATTATATATTCAAGTGATCCTTAATGGGATCATAGCATCATGGAAGGAGATCATCTTACCTCCTCATTCTACTTCTGGGGAAATGCAGGCCCTGAGAGGGAAGGAGCCGGGTCCAGAGTTATGTGGTGTGTGTGCGACAAACCCCAGTGCTGGCTTCTCTCTTCTGCAGAGCAGCCGGATGGAATTGGCCCTTAGAGTGATCTACCAGAGACCATAGCACTAGCTATGGACTGTTCTTCCGTGGCAGGATCTAATGCATGTAAACTCCACCATCACTGCCCAGAAAATCCCATTTCCCAATTTAACGCTGCAAAGAGGGCCAAGAATGGGCCTACAGATGCATCCACTCATTCATTTAACGTTCCTGTGTCCCCACTTCTGTTTCTGGCTACTGGGGACTCTGAGATACATACACAGCCCTGGCCCCCACCCAGCTTTGTCCCTCAGCCCCCTGCTGGTGGGCTGCTGACATTGCAGGTCATGTTCTCTCCATTGCTATGGAGAGCGAGAGCGCAAGAGAGAGAGAGAGACAGAGAGAGACAGAGAGAGAGTGCGAGTCGGGGAGAGGGGCACAGGGAGAGAGAGAGAATCTTAAGCAGGTACCACGCTCAGCACTGAGCCCAATGCAGGTCTCGATCCACAACCCTGCGATCATGGCCTGAGCTGAAATCAAGAGTCAGATGCTTAATTGACTGAGCCACCCAGATGCCCCGTGAAACATTATTTTTAATGGCTTAATATTCCATACTCTGGGATTTCAATGTATTTGGCTCCTTAGAAAAATGCCACCATAAAGATGTTTGTAGGTAAGATTTACTCTTGTTTGGACTCACTGCCTTAAGATGTATTTGCAGATGTGTAATTACCGGAGCAGAGATGCACATTATTAAGCTCTGTATGCATACATCTTGCCAAATTGCTTTCCACTGCCGCCAGCAATGGGAAAGCCTGCCTGTTTGACCACATCTCTGGCAGCATTGAGTATTTCCTTTTTACAGCTTCTTGCTACGATGAGTTGTAGGAAATGGGGCCTGATATACACAGAAATGTCCCTGGTTATGACTGAGACCACAGCTGCCACAGCCCACGTGAGAGGCCTCTGTCAGAGTTGGAAAGGACACAGGTGAACCCCATGGCAAACCCAGCAGCTCTGATCACCTCGCCCAAGCTGTGCCCAGCATACCCCCCAGTGGGCATGGCCAGGCCATTCAGCATTTTGCGGGGTGAGTATCTGGAGGCCAGCCTTCCATCTTTCTTCTTTCTCGTCTTTGGGATGAGATCATGAGATGCAGGCTGGTAATTGCCCGGGAAAAGAAGGCTCCTTTTTAATCAGGTGCTAAAAGTGTTTTCAGCAGCCTTGGACCTTGCTGCTGACGGGAGCAATCTCCAGCCAATTTCGTGACACTTCAAAGAGCAGAGGTAAGATTGCTTCTGGGAAATTAGCACCACCACCTCCGCCCCCAACCTCGATTTTCTTGGACCATTTAACACAGGTCAAACCCAGAGATGGGAAATATTGATGTGTCTGCAACACAAATATTGCTGAGCCCCCGGTTGAGACCTTAGGCAGAGCACCCTCTCTGAGTGTTGTGTTCTGTTTCCTCATCCGCAGAATGGGGAGAGATGGACGAAATCCCACCTAGTAGGAGACAGAAGGGGAGAGAAAGTCGCAGAGTGTATTGTGCTGCACACTTTTCAGGTCCTATTTCATTTGATATTTTCAAAAACTGTATGAGGCGGGGAGCATCATTATCTGGGATTTGGATCCAGCCTGCGGCACAGCCCAGGCCCCCTTCCCAGCACCGATACACCGCACAGAGACTGCCCGCCGGTGCAGGCACCCGGACACACAGAAGCAAAGCCTGGCTTTGTGACCCACAGCCAGCACACTTCTTACCTCTCTTGTGCCGAACACCTCCTGCTGCATATGGAGCTCCAGACCAGAATCGCTTGGCAAATCGCAAAGTCTCCCTAACACTGGGAACAAAGATTGTTCAGAAAGTGGAAACTTACCCGAGCAGTTAATCAAGGCTGCACAGCTGGAGCGGCACAGGGTGGGGGCTCTCTCTACCCCTCCCTCCCGCTCCCCAACCTTGTGGTTCTGCTCCTGATAACATCTTAGGTCAAGCGTGTGGCTAAATATAGCTGCTCTCCCAGCTGGGCTGTCATCAGCACTGTCAGTGATGTCCCAGGGCTTCAGACTTAGCGTCAGGCTGTGACTTGACAGCCAAGTTCAGTTATAGGGTCGGGATTTTGTTTTCAGGAGGCCTACCCTCCCTCCCACTCCAATTTTAGGCACTGGGATGGACCCCACAGAGAGGACTGGAAGGCAGGTGTGGAATGGGGTGGGGCTGGAGAGAGCCCCGTGGGCCGAGTCTTCAAGATCAAAGTCTCTGACTACTATCCCCCTTGGCCTTGGGCATACCGCTGCCTCACAGGAGCTGTAAGGCTCATCCCTAGGGCCAGGCTACATCACTGTCTCACCGCCAGCACTGTGGGAACTGGGGCAGCCGTTGACCCTTTTGAGCTACAGTGGCCTCATGTGCACGAAGGAATAATGGTAACTTTGTGCTCACCATCATGGTGACTGCAGACCAGCAAGTGCGTGCTGACTCTCTTGTGAAGCGAAGCTCCTCACACTGGTGGAATTGCTGTGTTTCCCATCTCTCCACCAGCCCTGCCATACGGATACCCAGTTCAGTCCAGCTCAGATTTTCTGAGCGTCTCTGTGCGCTGGCAGCCCACGGCCCAGAAAAGTGATGCGTTCAAGGGCACACAGACAGTAAGCAGCAGAGACAGGATTGAAGGCTGGGTTTGATCGTGCCCAAGTCTGCACAATCCCTGTCTGATGCTCCATCCTCCCTCCTCCCCAGGTGAGGATCACTTGAATTTTTCTTTGGTTTATTGCTCTGAGAATTCTCAAGAAGGAAACCAGGTGAGGGCAAAGGAACACAGAGGGGTATGGACAGGGCTGAGGGAGGGGGCTCAGTGGGGCTCACTCCCAATGGAGCAGGTTGGGGGTGCCAAGGCTGCTGCAATGCCCCACCTGGAAACTCTAGGAGCACCCTATGCTGTATCAGTGGCATTCCCGGATTTGTGCAGCCCACAGCCTGTGCAGCTGAATGTGGTGGCCCCTCTACGGTCACTTCTCTTCCAGGCCACCTTGGCCCCTTGGAAATATAGTTGGGTACACACAAACTCTTTCCTCACTCCCCCGAGCCCCACAGGCTCCCAGTTTAGGAGGAGGAATTGAACTTAGCTTAGTTGCAGTGATTTATTTTCATGAGTGCTCACTGCCCCGTTCAGTGGTACAATGCAATATATAGTGAGTTTGCCTGGGTTTGTGGCCTTCTTTTATTCTAGAAACATTTGTCTTGTAAGCATCATGGGCCAGGCAATGGGGATATAACAGTGAAGAAGACAGACAGCGTCCCTGCTTTCCCAAAACTTAAATTTGGGGGTTAGGGTGGGGAGTTCGAGTTGAAAGTGTGGAGCCTTGAAGGCCAGGCACAGTGTTTGCATTTCATCCAGTGTTATGGGAAGCCAACGGTGGGTTCAATCAGGGGGCCAAAAGGATCTGATGTGCATTTTAAAAAGACTCCTCCAGTTGCTGAATGGAATACAGAATGTTGTAGAATGAGACGGGGGCAGGGGGTCAGTCAGAGGGACATGTGCAGGTCCTGGTGAGACAGACAGTGGCCCAGAGACTCAAAGAGACCAGGGAGGAGATCACTTGGGATAGAATCTGGCTCTGAAGGCTTGGGTGTGAGGGATGAGGAAGAAGAGATTCAAGCAGGCCTCCTAGTATTGAGCATTTACTCACTGTCTGCCAGGTACATGCGGTATGTGTATGTTTTGGGAAGTCACCATGCAATGGCCCAGTAGCCACGGTTAACCGGTGGTGACCACGTGTCTGTGACTGAGTGATCGCTATGTATTGGCTCACTTCAATAATCACAGCAATCCCATGAGAGAGGGGCTATTGCTATGCAAATAATTTGCTCTAATCACTTGGCAGTTGGCTCCTCGAGAAGATTGGTCTCAGTAGTGGCTGTCAGCTTCTCCTTGGGCCACGAGCTCTGGTAACCAGCTGGATCTTTGCTCACACCCATGGCTAAGCGATCATGTCCGCACTTGAGAAGCGGACATTCGCCTTCTGCAAACATAGGTCTGTAATTCCTTTTGTGAGTTTGCTGAGGGTTAAACGTGCCATCCCTACTCCCTGTCCCTTGAACAAGAGATGAGCCTTACCCTGGAGAAGGGGTAGGATGGCAGGGCTGCCTTGTACCTTCCAGGGGGCTGGACCCCAGAACGATCTGGAGTCCCTGACCCCAGGGACCCCAGCAGCACCTTTGGGCCTGTTTGGAAGTTTCTGCACAACAGAAGGGCTCTCATTCAGGTGGCCCCCTCCAGACGCACACACGCGGCGGCAGCTCTGGCTGCCAGCCATCCAGGAGAGCTTGTGATGTTGGCTGGAAGTTGGCCATGGCCATGCTGGTTAGCACCACACGCTGTGGGGGAGAGGGGAGAAGTGCAGAAGCGGACGGGCACAGAAGCCCCAGGCCCCCGTCCTTTCTCTTACGTCGCAACTTCGTCCCAGTACATCTTTCCATGGATCGTTGGGCCGGTTCCCCGGTCATAAGCGCCTGCTCTTCAAAGTACAGTGGGACGCGGCAGCTCGGAGGCCGGGACTGAACCGCTCCCCGTGAGGTTGAACCCACGGGAGGGCTGCGAGGGAGGCAGGATAAAGAGATTGGCATTTGGGGCATCCTTGGCAGAGATGAGGTGGTAGTGCAGCCAGAGATCCAGGCAAGGGATGACAAGGGTGTTCCTCGGGATCTCAGGGCCACCTGTGAACTAGGTACCACCATCTCTGTTCTCCAGAGGAAGAAACTGAGGCTCCGATTCGCAGTGGCACCCCAGCCGGGCTCGCGTGGCGTGCCTCTTGCCGTTACCTCTTTGGCTCCCACGCGGCCATCCATTGTGTTAATTGAGTGCTTCGCAGCGTTTGAAGGCCGGGTTTTGTGCTTGAATATATTGCCACATTAATAACTTCAGAACATTTCAGGCAGCGTCGAAATAGTAAATTAGGACACGACGGGCCATATATTCAGGGCAGAGAGCTGAAGTGCCATTTTATTACATGTGCCATGGAATTAAAGGCTTAATTTTCTTTTAAAAGATGGCGATGCATCATTTCCTGCAGCCAGGTAAAAACAGTTAGCAGAAATGATTTATCCTTCATTTCATTTAAAAATAAGAAACCGGAATCCTAGGATCACGCTCTCTGTTATTTATCTCTGCCTGGAGGGCACTTGAGACTTTGATCTGCCACCCTGGCTTGAAGGACACAGCCAAGCCCTGGGGGTGGTCAGGGAAGGGAAGTGAGGACAAAGCGGTGGCTGTCCTTATGGGTTCCTGGGCCCAGCAAGTCTCAGAAGGCAGGTCGGACACGGTCCTCTCCCAGATTTGGCCCCAGGTTGGCTCTGGGGTTGGGCCATCACCCCTTGGTGCCTGGTTTTCTCATCTACAAAATGAGTAACAGCAGGAGCGACCCATGGGGGTGCTGTAAGGACTTTGCTGGAAGCAAAGTGGGCCTCTAGATACTCTTGCACAACTCTGATAGATGCAGGAAGAAAATGTCAGGATAGCGCCTTCATCGTCTATAATAAAAGTAATACTCACTGAGGAGAATTTAGAAAATACAGAAAATACCAAAGAAGAAAAGACAGAACTGGTGTCATATTGCCCAAAGACCATCAATGTGATTTTTTCCCTTTTTTGGCAGACTTTTAAAAATAAAATTGGATTTGGGGCTCCTGGGTGGCTCAGTCAGTTGAGCGTCTGACTTCGGCTCAGGGCGTGATCCTATGTTCCATGGGTATGAGCCCCACATTGGGCTCTGTGCTGACAGCTCAGAGCCTGGAGCCTGCTTCGGATTCTGTGTCTCCCTCTTTCTCTGCCCCTCCCCACTCATACTCTGTCTCTGTCTCTGTCTCTCTCAAAAATAAATAAACATTAAAAAAATAAAAATAAAATTTTTATTCACATACATTTATAATTTAATATTCTGATTCTCTGGCTTGATATTATGATGTGTACATCTGTTTCATCCCTGACAATTGTCCCTAAACTTCTTGTACCGCTGCGTACTATTCCTTTACATGAATGCACGTGACCTATGCCGATCTCCTAGTGTTGGATGCTTACATTCTTTCTTTTATGAACACTCCCTTTTTAGTCCTCTATAACTTATAACTGGAAAGGGCAGATATTAACCTGTTTTATATGCCACTGCACTGTGGCTGCGGTAACAAATTACCACTGAATGGCTTGAAACATAGAAGTTTATTCTTTCACCATTCTGGCGTCCAGAAGTCCAAGATCAAGGTGCCTGGAGAGCTGAGCTGCCTTCCAAGACCCTACTGGAGAAATGTCCTGCCTCTGCCAGTTTCTGGCGGCTCCAGGTGATTCTCAGCTTGTGCCCACATCACCCCAGTCTCTGCCCCCATCTTCACATGGCTTCACCTCTGTGTACGCTTCTGTCCTCTGAGTGCCTCTTGTAAGGACACTTTGCCACTGGCTTTAGGGCCTGCGAAGACTCTCCAAATAAAGTCACCTTCACAAGTTCTCGGAGTTAGGATGTGGACATATATTTTAGGGGATACCATTCAGCCCACCGTAGCCAGGAAACTTGCCCACAGTCACAAGGCTTTATAGGTAGAGGAGATGGGATTCTAACGTAGGCATGGACCTAAGCATATTTAATTTGTCTGAACATCTTTTTACCTACGTGAGAGTCATGTTTTAAATTTTTTTGTTTTAAAGACCTCTTTGTCAGATGCCACTGGCTCTCTTTTTCTGTCCTTTCCAGGCCCATCCTGGGATGGCCATCTTCAGAACCATCCCCACCAGTGGATGGGGCCGGCCTGGCCACCTGGCCACCCAACTGTAGTCTCCCATCCTCCTGTGGGTGCCCGGGCCTTAGCATCAATTCTAATGGGAGCCAGTACTCACAGTTTAGCAGGCATGAGCTTGCCCTGGGATTTCTGTTGTCCCAACCCTCCGTCTACCCTACCAGATACCTCAGGTCTCAATAGCACCACCTGGATCCAGACCACCTTTGCCCTGACTGCTCCGGGCTTCTCTCCTCCTCCAAGGAGACCCCAGATCAGGTCTACTTTGCCTTCTTATTGAGGTCTGGGGGACACAACCCTCCTCCGCCACAGCACCGTCTCTAGACATTGACCTCCCCATGTGGCCAGAGCTGCTGAGAAGCTCAAACGGGGCAAGAGTGACACTGCCCTGTCCACTGCTTTGCAAATCTGATTAATATATGAGAAGACTTTGTGGGATTTCCTGAGGATGAATGAGAGGCTGGGGGAGGGACCTCTGAGAGGACCTGGCTAGCTGGCTCACCCCCCACTTCTTACTGTGGCTCTGAGTACCGTTGGCTCTGGTAACCACCGAGGTTATTCTCAGCTCACGTTGATTTATGGCTGTCCACACCTGTAACCAGGTCTGGGTTCAAATCTTGTCTCTACCGTTCCTGACAAGGCTTGTTATTATGATAGTTATTAATGCGATGGGCCGGAGGGAAGACTGCTTGATCCCAGAGGCTCAGCTGCCTGGGTTTCTGCTTCCTGGCAGCCCCCCACAGAGGAGGAGCAAGTTTGGCTGTGACATAGAGGACGCTTTGAGGACCGGATGTGGTGGTGTGGGGGAGCTCTCCGCATTAGTCAGTGGAGGAAGTCTTGCTTGAACACAGATCTGGGACGGCTCTGAGAATGTGCCTCTCCAGCAAGGGCCCAGGGGGTGCTGTCCTGCAACCATGGTGCCCACAGTGGGAGCGGCAGGTGGGATCGGGGCCTGCTCAGAGCAGGTGCTCTAGATGTGCTGGTGCACCGCCTTCCTGTCCCACGGCCCCGGGGACTGACAGGGGGAGTGGACCCGCATCGCCTGGCCAGTGCTGAGCTGCAGCCATTAGAGTCAGACTGGGCTCTCTCACAGGCTGTTGGCCACTGCCATTCCCCCGTGTGAGGGTCTGGGAAGAGCGTTTCCCAAGAGTCCTCTGGCAGAGCTGGAGGCAATGGGCACTTGCCCGTGTGTGCGGGAAACACAGTGGCCAGCCACTCGCGAAGGTGGAGCTTCTCATTCCCAGCTGGACACAGCGGGGGCACGGCCTTTCCCTTCTGCCTTCCTCTTTACCTGCTATGGAGACAGATGTGTAAGAACATACGAGTGTGTGCACATGGGTGTGAGTGTGTGTGTGTGTGTGTGTGTGTGAGTGAGCATGAGTGTGTGTGTTGGGGCAGGTGCTGCTGTTGGCTCCGGATCGGTTCCGGGTGTGTGAGGAGCCAGCTTCTGGGGCTTGGAGGGAGTGGGTGCCACAACAGGCACCCTAAGTGGGTGGTGGAACTCTTCTTCGGGTTGTTTGAACGTGCAGGTGTGGGTCTGTTTCTCCAGGCTCAAGGTTGTAAGACAAATGCAGGTTCCAAACCTAAGCATTCTTAGAGACCCTCCTGTACTGCAGGCTGAGGGGCAGTGTCCAGATCCACCCAATCGCCCTGCTTTGTTCTTGGAGCTGCCTGTCGGGGAGACCTCCTGATGTGGGGTAGTCTGGGAAGGGCAGGGGCAAGGCCGATGGAGCTCTAAGAGGCTGTTCTGACAGCGTGGCAGGTGCAGTGAGGGTCTGACCGGAAGCGGCAGAGGGAGGAGGGAGGCAGCCAGAAGTCCCACAACAGGTCTTGACAACCAAGGGGACATGGGGGCCGAAGAGGACTGGCCGGCCTCATACCCGGATGCTCCAGAGAATAGGGGAGGTGGGAGGGGGGGTATGTGTGTGTGCACGTGCGTGTGTGTGTGTGTGTGTGTTGCAGGGGGTGGTCAGGAAGAAGATCAAGTTCAGTTCTGTCTGAGTGGGATGACGAGCACAGCTCTGGACAGAGGAGTGATGGCGTCACCCTTTCTCCTGCTATTGGAAGAACTCCTTCAACTGAGTGCTGACTTGGGACAGTCAGCACCCAGGAAAGGGAGGTAGAACCCATCATCCTTCCTTGGGTCTCTTGGGTCCTGAGCCCTCCTTGAGCCAGCTTGTGCTTGTGCCTGGGGCCTGAGCCATGCCACTGTGTTCATGCAAAGTGGAATTCTGGGTAAGAGGAGAGGGAGAAACGTAATGTGAACTGAGCACCTACTATATGGCGGTGGCTGACCAGGTGAGGAAAAATCAATGTATGGTCCCTCTGAGATATAGGCATGATTATGCCCATTTTAAAGATGAAGAAACTGAGAAAAAAAAATGACTTGGCCAAGGCCATGTACGTAGCGTAGAGCACTGTCCCATGGCTCTGTGGTGGGGGGTGGCAGGTCCTTTTCCGTAGATACTCCCTATCATATGCAGATTCTGCATTTACTTCAATATGAGAAGGTCATGGCCATCAGACGTCTGCAGGAAAGATAGAGCTTGACAAGTGAGTGAGAAAGATACAGGTTTGGTTTTAGGCTTGAAATCCCGGTTCCCTGATGGGGACCAGCCGGCAGAGCCCAGAGTCAGGAGGAGAGAGTGGAGAGGGAGTCTGTGGGCTGCAGGTCCCACGTGAGATACATGAGCGTCCCCATGAGCGTCCACAGCCAACAGAGGCCAGTCCTGAGTACAAGGTGCTGTGCTGAGTGCTCCATGAGACTGGGTGCGCAGCTGCGATGGACTGGGCCCTGGAGGCTCTGGTAGACTTTCTCCGTCACACATACTGTCCCATCTAACCTCCCCAGCAGCTTGGTGGAGTGGGCCATGCTGTCCTCATTTTACAGATGAGAAAATGAGGCTCGGAGAGGTTGAATGACTTACCCAGGGTCACACAGCAAGAAGGGGACGAAGCAGGGACTCAAGGCTTACTAAAGCTTGTGTCTTCCAGACCCAAGCAGGTGACTGTTTGCCCCTGTTCTTCCTCCTGCTGCAGCTACTCAGTCAGAAATTTACTCCTACAGGCGGAAGTGCTTAAAACGTACACGACTCAGAGATGTGATATGGTCACGGATGTGAACGAGGCAGGCCTCCTAACTGTGTTCGAGGCTGCTCCCGACATGGAGGAAAGCCTTCTGCTAGGAACCCTAGTGTAGGAGAGTCAGGCATCTCCCAGGCACAGGCCTGTGGGAGGGGCTGAGCGAGGCAGCCTGTGTGCCGTGACCTCCTCTGGACAGCTGGGCCCGGCACCCGCCGAGCTGAGAAAGGACCCTGGTCCAACTCAGCCACTGATCACAGTCTCTGTCCACCCACATCCCTGGCACTTCCGTGCAGCTTCCCACCCTCCGTGGGACAGCCTGGCTGGGACACCACCCAGTACGTCCCTCTGACAGGTTCTGTGAGAGAGTGGTCTTTGTAGTGAGAACCACAGAGGGGCACGGTCGCCCACTCGTGATGACAGCACAGCCCTTGAGGCAGCAGGAGTGGGAGAGGGGCGCACAACAGCCCACAGACAGGACACGGGCCGCTTGCAGGGTGCCTGCCCCGGGCGCTCACACTTCCTTTCTGAGAGCAGCAATGAGGCAACGGGAAAGAATCCCCTCCCACCCAGCCGGGCCTGCCCTTCACCCGAGACACCAGATATGACTTGGAAGCCAGCTGGACATTCCTGCGTTAGGCTGTTCAGAAATGGGCCACAGCTCCACTGCTCAGAGAGGCCCCAAGTGCCCCCTGCTCCCACCCGCTTCAGCAATGCCCCTTGTCCCGAGGGACTGGGCCTCTGACTTTGGTAAAGCCCTTGGCCAACCCCACACCCGCCCTCTGGCTCTATTTGTTTATAAATAGGCCCATTTCTCATCTTGCTCCAGCCCAGAGAGGCAGAGGCAACCTCGGGATTCCCTTTCCAGCCAAGGGCAGAGCAGGACCCGACGGGCTTGTGGGCCTGAGGGATGAGGTCACAAATTCTCCCACAAATAGCTACTCTCCCTGCACAGCCCCAAACACAAGCCAGACTGTGCGTTCCTTTCCCATGACCTTCCGAACAGATCATCACATATTCTCACAGTTTTGGAGGCCGCAAGTCCAAAGTCAAGGGGTCGGCCGGGCCACTCTCCCTCCCAAGGTTCCAGAGGGAGGATCTTTCTGTGTCACCTCTGGCTTCTAGTGGAGCCATTCACTCCTTAGCTGTGGACACACCATTCCGATCCCTGCCTCTGTGGCTATGTCACCTCTTCCTCTTCTGTCTTGAATGTCCCTCAACCTTTCTCTTATAGAAGGACACTTGTCTTTGGACTTTGGGTCCAGCAGGATACTCCAGGACGATTTCCTCATCACAAGATCCTTAATAGAAATCCCCAGAGAGAAATCTTCAGGGAAGGTTTTTGTCTAAACCAGTTCCCATTTATAGGTTCTGGAGATTAGGATGTGGACGTAACTTTGGGTACCAGCATTCAGCTCGCTGCAGCTTGTCACCAACGAAATTTCTGGAGATGGTCATCAGGTCCAACGAGGAAGCCTGAGCGAGGAAAGGCATTTGCAACAGAGGGCTGCGAGCATGGGGATGCCTTCTGGTCTGCTGTCTAGGGCACCCCCGGCCAGGTAAATCATGCTGACTCGGAAAGCAGTTCTACTAGTGAGCTACCTCTGGCTGAGCCGAGGACTCAGGAGAAGCCTGTGTCGTCTTCGGCTTGGTAGTTTGTGGGTCAGCCGCCCAGCCTCGGCTATCGGCTGGATTAGTAAATCGTCAATAGATCCGGTTGAGCTAAGACAGCTGGAGTAAGCAGACCACACATCGGCGCTTGTTATTTTGGCTTTCGTGGTGATGCGGCTTGATTTGTAGTTTGGCACTCAGCCACTCCAACACTCACAAAGCCTGGTCAGCTGTCACCATGTCATGCTCTTTGCTGAGCGAAATGACCTGCGTGGGATTTCACGATGCACGGGAAGAACATGGTCTCCGGAGTCACTCAGACTCCCTGAGTCTGTCCCCCTCAGTCATCGCTGCTAGTGGGAACTTCTTGAGGCTCCAACAGTTTTCTCCTAGGTAAAATGAGGGGGGACAAACCCACCTGGAGGCATTGCTATAATTATGAAGGTAGATTGTATTTCAAGGGCCTGGCATGTAGTAGGCACTCATTAAATGGTTGTTTGGATTTCAGGATGGGGAGGGTGCCACCCTCTGGCATCCACAGAAGCCTGAACCTTTCCACTGTCTCCTCCCTTCTCCTCCCCCCTCCCCTCCTCCCACCCCTCCTCCCTCCGTCCAAGTTATACCCTGTCTTTCTTGCTCCCCTGAGTCCTTGCAGCAGCTTCCTGGCCACTGTCCCTGCCCCAGACTCCTCGGTCTAGGCCTGCCTCTCATGGCAGCCAACGCCGGGGACAGCTCTGGTTTTGTCACATTCCCCGGTTAAACGTGTTGATGATTTCGCACCTTTGCTGGATCATGTCCCTCAGCATCAGCCCCACCCACGTGGTAGCCTCAGGCATCACCGCTTCTCCTTCACTCCATGCACCCCAGACAGCTCTGAGCAGGGCTCTGTCTCCTCCCCAGCCCCCCCTCAACCCTCCCTTCTTCTCTCATCCCTCCTCTTCCCCCTCATCTCTCTCCTTTTTTCCCTCCTGTCAGCCCCTCTCTCATTCTTCTCCTTTGCTCTTCTCCCCCGCTCCTCCTTCCCTTCCCGATTGTCCAGGCTGCAAGACATGTCCCTTCTCTGTGTTCCTGTAGTGCCTCGCCCTTCCTGTAGCCACACCGCGGCTCCCTGGGCTGAGCACTGGGCTAGGTGCTGTGACTCTGCAGTGAATGCAGCACTCCCAGCTGGCTGTCCTATAAGACAAGGAGGGTCATGGTCCAGGGCCTCAGCTCTGGAGCCACAGTAGCTGGCATTGAACTGCCTGTGTGACCTTGGGCAAATCACTTTACCTCTCTGGGCTTCATTTTCCTCAGCTGTGAAGTTTTGGTGTCTTGGGTTGCTGTGAGTTAATACATGCAGAGCACTGAGAATGCTGGTGTTTGTTCGTCTGTGTGAGTGTTTTTCATCATGGGGTTTATAGCCCCGGGGGGAAGTCGGACAAGACAAGCAGTCAAGGCTCCATTTGATAAGGGGAGTGTGGGCACAATAAAGGGACAAGAAGGGGTGCCTCACCAGCCAGGGGCACTGGATATGGCAACAGCCTTGCTCAAGAGGCCATGAGGTGCTCCGGGACCGGACTGTGTCATGCCTGTTGATACACTCCAGGGCCTGGCACCCCCTGGTTCCATGGTGTTGGATACCTTTCGAGCACCATGTCAATCTGATGGTATACACCTCACGATCTGGTTCCTGCTGCCTCCGTCTGTGACAGACAAGCCCTGTGGGGACTGCCCCTCCCTTTCCTGGACCCCACACTGCATGCCTCTCAGTAGGGGTGTGTATACCCAGGCTATGTTTGCCCTTTGGGAAGAGGACAGACAAAAGTTGCGCTGCTCCCCATATGAGCCCCAGGAGGATATCTCTGAAAGTCATTTAAAGAAGCTCTTCCAGGGGCGCCTGGGTGGCTCAGTCGGTTGAGTGGCCGACTTCAGCTCAGGTCATGATCTCGCGGTCTGTGAGGGCTGTGAGTTCGAGCCCCAAGTCGGGCTCTGTGCTGATAGCTCAGAGCCTGGAGCCTGTTTCAGATTCTGTGTCTCCCTCTCTCTGACCCTCCCCTGTTCATGCTCTGTCTCTCTCTGTCTCAAAAATAAATAAATGTTAAAAAAAAAAAATTTAAAAAGAAGCTCTTCCGAAAGTTCTGGCCAGATGGACTACCACCTCCCTCGGCAGTAACCTGTCACACATCCTGGACTTGCCTCTCATGTTTTCTCTGCCCAGCCCCCCAGTCCTACATTCCACATCCCTGGGAGTCTTCCCAAAGGCATTACCTGCATCAGCCCTTTGACTTGGTATTGCTGGGACCACCCAAGGAGATCCCTAAGAAGGATTTAATAAGGGCTGATGGAACACCACAGCCAGGGAAGCTGCCACAGCCCCTAATGCCTCTTAGTAGACAGGTTCCTTTTGGTACCAAAGTGAGGAAGTGAGGAGGGGGCGCGTCAGGCTGGGAGAGAGACACTGGGTCCAGCCAAGGTGGACCTAGCTGAGCCCGGAACCCACGGCAGTGACTGGACACATCGAGTCCAGATGGAGAGTGTGAGACACCGCCTCCAAAGGCCAGTTCAAGATCAGGGCCAGCAGGTAAGTGACAAGTAAGCCATCAGAACCAGGGAGCTCACAAGGAACATGGCCAGTCTCCTCCCAAAAGCTTCTGACTGACCCAGCTTCACCCCAAATCCCCCAAGAGTCTTACAGCACTGGCATCAGACAGAACCCTGCATCTGGCATTCAGGGACTCCCACCACCCAAGTAAGAAAGGAAGTCTTGAGAATACAGGTGGCATTTTCATCTTGCTGAAGGACCGGCTTTGAAAGGAGGGGAGGTCCCTGGAGGTGGCCGGCTGACCTCATAGATGAAGTTGTAAACTGGTCCGGTTGTTCTCAGCTTCCAGAGTCACTACAGAACCAGTTGGGCTCTCACAAGGACAGGGGGTGAGGCAGGATACAGTCCTCCTGATCCAAAAGGCTAGAAACCGGCAGTGGAGGGAAGAAAAATGTGTGCAGAGATCCCAGGTATTTTGAAGGACGGCTTGTCATACTAAGTGAAGAAGCAGATTTGAAGATGTGCTAGCAAATTAAGGGGAAGAAAATCACATATGGCCTTGCCCGGCCTCAAAACAATGAGTGTAAGTAAAGTCCAAGTATACCTCCTGCCTATCCTTTTTGGTGATGCCTGTCCTATCTGGTCGTGGCTTTTATCCATTTTTTAATTGGATTATTTGTTTTTACTCTTTTTAATTGGGTTTTGATAATTCATTATATACCTGGATATAAGGCATCTGTTAGATGTTTAGTTTGCAAATATTTTCTCCCAGTCTTTCATCCTCTTAGCAAAAGCTTTTAATTTTGACACGGCTCAATTTTCATTTTTTTCATTTTATGGATTGTGCATGTTATATCAAGTTTAAGAATTCATTGCCTAGCCCTAGAAACCAATCATTTTTTCCCTAAAAAACATTGATTGTTTTGGCTTTAACATTGGAGTCTGTGATCCATTTTCTGTTAATTTTTGTGTAAGATCTGAGACTTAGGTTAAGATTCATTTCTTTTGCCAATAGATGTTTAATTGTGTTAGCACTGTTTGTTGTAAAGACTGTGTTTCCTCCATTGAATTGCTTTGATCCCTTTGTCACAAATCAATAGGGCAGGGCACCTGGGTGGCTCAGTAGGTTAAGCATCCGACTCTTGGTTTCAACTCAGGTCACCATCTCACAGTTTGTGAATTCCAGCCCTGTGCTGGGCTCGACGCTGACAGCATGGGAACCTGCTTGGGATTCTCTTTCTCCTTCTCTGTCTGCCCCTCCCCTGCTCATGCTCAATGTCTTTTTCTCCCTCTCTCTCCCTCTCTTTCAAAATAGATAAATAAATTTAAGAAATCAGTTGGGCATTTTAATGGCTGAATTATATCCCTCCAGAATTCATATATGGAAGTCCTAACCCTCAGTATCTCAGAATATGACTGCATTTGGTGATAGGGTCTTTAAAGAAATAAAGGTAAAAAGAGATTATTAGATGGGCCCTAATCCACTATGCCTTGTGTCCCTATAAGAAGGAAATTTGGACACAGACACATAAAGAGGGAAGACCAAGTGAAGACACAGGGAGAAGATTGCCATCCACAAGCCCAGGAGAGAACCCTCAAGAGAAACCGACCCTGCTGACATATTGTTTTCAGACTTTTAGCCTCTGAAGTTGTGGAAAGAGAAATTTCTACTGTTTAAGCCATTCAGTCCGCGTTACTTCATGTGGCGGCCCTAGCAAGTTAAAACAGTGTGGGTCCGCTTCTGGGTCCTGTATTATATTCCACTGTTTTATTTTCTATCCCTCCACAAACACCACACTGCCTATATTACTGTAACTCTGTTGTAAGACTTCATAGTGAGTAGAGTGATTAGTCCCACTTTATTCTTGTTTTTCTTTATGTTCAAGTTAGAAGAGGGTTTATGCCTTCATTATAAGTTTTAGAACAACCTTGTCTACAAAATAACCTGCCTGGAATTCTGATAGGAATTACGTCGGACCTATAATTTAATTTGGGGAGAATTGGCATCTTTATTGTGTTGAGTCTTTTAATTCATAAACATGGTATGTCTCCCTTATGTAAATTTCCTTTGCTTCTTTCCTCAGCATTTCGTAATTTTAGCATACAGATCCCTTACATGTTTTGCCAAGTTTACACCTAAGTGTTTCATTTTCCTTGAAGCCATAGTAAATGGTACTGTTTTTAATTTTTGTTTCAAATGCTTTATTTGTGTATGTAGACATGCAACCTTGCTGAACTCGCTTATTAGCTCTAAGTTTTTGTGTGTGTTTGTGTATTTCTTGGAATTTTCTATGTAGACAAGCATGTAATCTGTAAAGAAGAAGAATTTCATTTCTTCCAATCTGTATGGCTTTTATTTATTTTTCTTATATTATTGCAGTCGATAGAACTTCAACTATGTTGAAGAGGAGTAGGTGAGACATTCATTCTTCCCTTGCTCAGTTTTTCACTATTAAGTATGTTGTCAATTAAAGGCTTTTTGTAAATGCCCTTTATCATGTTGAGGTGGTTTCCTTCTATTCCATAAATTATTAGGAGCTTTTTCCCCCTATTATTATCATAGGTGAGTATTGCATTTTGTTAAATGTCTTTCCTATGTCAGTTGATAAGATCATATTATCTTTTTAGTCTGTTGATATGGTGGATTACATTGATTTATTTTTAAATGTTGATTAAGACTTGCATGCCTGGAATAAATAAATTATGGTGTAGAATTCTTTTTATACATCATTGAATTAGACTTGCTAATACTTTGTTGAGGGTTTTTACCTGTAAATTCATGAAAGATATTTTTCTATCAGGATTTTAAGGCATTGTTTCACAACTTTTTAGCAGCCAGTGTGGTTGATGCAATAGTTAGAAGCATGGATGGTTTTCCTTCCTTTATAGGTGACTCAATTTTATTTTTCCTCTCTGAAGACTTTAAGATATCTTTGTTTATCCTTATGCCAAAACCACACAGCACTGATGACTATTGCTTCATGGTGAGTTGTGAAATTTGGTAGTGTTAAGTCCTTACATTTTGTTCTTTCTCCCCCCAAGATTAACCTGGCTACTCTAGGTCCTTGCATTTCCACGTAAATTTAGGATCCCTTGTTAATTTCCACAAATTGGGATTGGAATAAATGCATAGATCAATGTGGGGCGAATTGGTATATTAAAAATATTGAGACTTTCCAGACACTAACAAGGTATGTCCCTTTATTTCTCTAGTTGTCTTTTATTTCCTTCACTAATATTTAATAGTTTTGAAAAGATATATATCTTGCACATTTCATGTTAGGTTTATTTATAAACATTTTATAGTCGGGTTGTACATGGGACTTTTTATCCTTTTCTATTTTTTTGACTGACTATTGAGATCTCCCCAGGGCACTAGATACCCAGAGAGCCCCTTTGAAGTCTTGGGCAGTGAAATAGGTCTCACAAGGGCCTCTGGGACCTGGGGTTCCCTTGTCAGTTTAGCTGACAGCTCTTATGGATTTCAAGGAGTTGTGAGCAGGAAAGGGACATGGTCTGATCTAAGTTTGGGACAGTCTTCTGGCCATAGTGTGTATGTTCAGAAGCATGGGGAATGGGCCCATGCCAGAGACAAGGACACTCGTTTGGAGAGCATTGTCACAGGAGTGGTCCCAGACTGGATGGATTTGTAGTGGGGGGAGGGGCCTCTCCCTAAGGAGACCATGTTCATGATCCTGACTGAAGTTGCTTTCCCAGCTGTAGGCACAAAAGGGCTTCCCTTCCCGCTTCTCTGTTGGAAGAGCAGGAGGAGATTCTTCCCCACTAGAAACTCTGGAATGGTTTGTTTTCCATCTCCGATATGAATCTTCATGATTGCCTCTTTCTCTTGCCCCCATGTATGTGGCCAGTTTGCCTCTCTTGTTCCGTATTCCCTCTCTGGGTCTCTGCTGGGGCCGAGTCACATTGGCTATATATCTGAACTTGGACTCTCACCACAGGCTCAGCACTGCTGCTCCACACAGCATGGCCGCTAAGTGCTGATGCTGGCCATGCTGACATTGTGTTCATCATGTGTCCTTGGACTTTGGGGATGCCGGCCTTTCTTGGAGATGCCCATTGGGAGACTGACCTCAGTTTCTATCAGTCATCACCCAATAGTTTGGAGAATTTCTGGAAATAGGTGAGGCATAGTTCCATCCGTTTTCTGTTGCTTTTCTCTTCCTTTGGAGACGCAGAGAAAATAGAGAGACATTGGAATCCACCAGCAAACGCTTAATTGTTCCGCCATGCAGCCGAAGCTACCCTCAACACGAACCAACCTGAACCGGTAGCAATGTTTAATCATTTTTCATAGTCACTAATGAAAATAGCTCTGCCTCCGGATGGGTAGTCCAAAGTGCCCAACAAATGAATTCTGAGTCCCAGGTGAGAACTCTAGATCTAGAAGGTCTTGGATCAACTAATGACATACCTTGTGCAAATTTTAAGCCTCCCAATAATGTCCGCGCATGTGCCCTAATGGTACTATAGAGATTTTAGGATTGGTACATATATTAGTCACTGTAATTAAAATCCTGGAGTTATATTATATGTTATTTGTATGGCAGTTTGTGATGTGTTTAATGCTCCCAGTTTCAAAATTATTAAAGCTGCTGTCCCTGGGCTGGCCAAAGTGATAAGCAAAGTAAGAATGTGATCTTATTCCCTCTCGATGGGGCAGGCAGGGAGGAGGATGCATGTGGGATTTTCTTATAAAAGACCAAATGCAAAATAAAAGAATTCCAGCTGTGCACAGGAAAGTTGAAATGGTTTGTTAGGATCATTAATATCGCAATGAAAACTAATTAAACCTGGAGCTAGAAGGAGTTTCATCAGTGGTTTGGAGCCCAGGATTCTGCTTCTGCCGAGTTGGTTATAGCACTGTGGAACTTGGAAAGTTGTCAGCTGGCCTTGGGGTCAGGTGGCTCTTTCCTTTTGGTGGCTTCTGGAATTGGGCTTGTGCTAACAATAGGTACTTAACAGGCACGAGGCAAGAGATCTCCTTGCGATGTCTGAAGTATCCTCAGCTCCTGTCCCCAGAGGGGACCTGGACAGTGCCACACCTGTCTGAGTGGGTGACCCCTTTCAGGCTACGGAGAATGAGCTTTCGAAGCTAGGGAAGAAGTGTGCCTGTGTGTTGTTGGGGGGGGGGGGCGGGTAGTTGGCAGATTTTCTTTCAAAGCAATCAGAGGGGCTTTCCCATTGCAACGTGACTCACTTCAAACCACTAGAAAGAAAAGTTACCCAAAGCTTCAACGGTGCTTTCATAAACATCTCACTTGCTATTCTCCCCAGTCCTCACGAAACGGCTTTATCATTTCTCTTCCCAAGTGGGTTGCCTAGGAAAGGGAAGGTAGTTTTTGTTGCAGGCTGGGTTTCCCAGGCAGCTGCCTCTGAGATGGGCTTTGGTGGGCAGGATGTCAATTAATGAGGGTCCTTGGGACCAACCCTCGTAGAAGGGAGGGGCTAGAAGCAGGTGTGGGTGGAGGGAGAATCAAGCTTTGATCCTGTCCAACATCTCTGGGGGCTTTGGGGCTGGAGTGGCCCCTCAAAGGTGTCCTGAGTTGGTTGAGATGGCCAGTTCTTCATTCTTTGGCTTTGATCAGTCATTGGAGGGGAGCTGCTGAGATGAGACCTTGTGCCAGGTTGTTGCGCAGCGACACGGCCTGTGAAGGGGCTGACGGCTGAGACCCTCTCCCACCAGCACCCCCCGCGGCTGAGGCAGCAAGTCCTTCTTCGAGGGGGATTCTGAGTGACACGTGGCAACACCCTCTGCAGTTTTGTTCATCAGAATCTTCCTTGCCTCTAACATAGTGCTTGGTACAAAGTAGGTTTCTAATAGATATCTGTTCATGTGTCTAGAGTATTCTTTTTTTAAAATTTTTTTTAAAATTTATTTTTGAGACAGAGAGAGACAGAGCATGAATGGGGGGGTGGGTCAGAGAGAGAGGGAGACACAGAATCCGAAACAGGCTCCAGGCTCTGAGCTGTCAGCACAGAGCCCGACGCCGGGCTCGAACTCACGGACCGCGAGATCATGACCTGAGCCCAAGTCGGACGCTCAACCGATGGAGCCACCCAGGCGCCCCTAGAATATTCTTGTTTCACACAGAAAAACATCAAGACTTAGGAAAGGAGAGTGAATGATGGAACTAGATTTAGAAGGAACACCCCTAACAGAATCCTAGCCCTGGTCACTGCCTCCTGTCTCTACTCACAGTGACGTACATGAAGGAGGACATCTGGGTGATGGTCATCTGGCCCCTGGTACAAACAAAATGAAGTTCATCTTTCAATGCCCAAAAGCCTTTCTCTCTTTTAAGTCTTTTCCCTGAATCCACAACCTAGGCTAGACTTGGGGGTGGAAGGTTCATTGTTATGGTCTCAAGAGGAAGGACAGGGCTTGTCCAGCAGGCTGAACAAACTTGGCCTTGCGTTTGAGGACCCTCCCCACCCCATGAAGGATGGGCCCCGTTGTCCACACTATGGCTCAGCAGCTTGGGCCAGCCCAAGGGGCTGCCTGGGGCTGGAGTCCTGGCAAAGAGGACGGAGGCTGTGGACACACAGGCCTAGACTTTCAGGAAAGTTTCTCTGACATGCCTTTGGATAGTTTGTTATGAGGTCCCCTTGTAACAGCCCTTTTGGGCAAAACAAAAGCAAACAGTAAATCTGATAACCAGACAAATACAGCAGAAATGTTTACTCTTCTTGATTTTCTGGCCCTCAAATTTGGCACCTCTCACGGTGCCATGCACAGGTTATAGAAGTGCTAACATACTGCTCCCTGCAGGCTTGGGGAAGGAGGGAGGCACAGGGAAGTGGGCAGCTGGGCACCTCTGATCACAGGCAGCCTCTTCTTTCTATTCCCATGCTACATGTGTGCCATAACCTAGGAAAAGGTGGGTTATAAGACTTTCAACTTGCCACTGAGAGCTCGCTTTGAGTGGTGGAAGCAAAGCTTCTCCCAGAAGGAGATAAATCATTTTTGCCTTGTGATAAGGATCTTTCTCAGTTTTCCAAGTCAAATCCCATGTCCCAGAGGAAATTGTCCTCTTTCTGCCAGGGCCCAGGACAGCCACGTGTTACCTGCCAGATCCATGAGATCCAAAGGCTCCTGAGAACAGCTCGCTCAAGCCCCTCATCTCGTAGATGAGGACACTGAGGTCCAGGAAGGTGAATGCCCGGGCAATGGGCATGGAAACGAGGTAGGCTTAATTTGACAACATTATTAACCCTGCTCATTATCCTGGAATGATCCCATAAGAGCTCGTGAAAAATGGTAATTATTTAATTGCACACTTTATCTACATAGTGTATTTTATGCATTATATAATTATCACCATCATAATTAATGGTGGTTAATTCTTCTGTAGCTGAAAGCAGTCTGCTGAAGGAAGTCTTTAAATATCTTTTCTTTCTGCCTTCGAAGTTAAGGCTAGACAGCCCATTGCTATTTGTTTAACCACAGCCAGCATGGAGAGGCATGAAGAACACATCTGAGGGACATCACTCACACACCCCAAGTCTCGATGGTCAGCCATCATTTCCCACTGTGGTGGAGGAGCACACTTCTGACACACTCCAGAATGCTCTGTGGTGCCTGAAGATTCAATCTGACTTTACTGGAGGCCCCTAAATTCCGTAATTTCAGGGGAGTGGAAAATTCAACCATCAACTCAGAAACTTCCTGGTCTACCTTTCAGAATTATTGAGATGATTTGTAACATTTTGGGTTAAGTTCAACTGCAATAGAATAGGGAAATCAAAAATCTTGGTGGTTTAAAGACATCTGGAGCCGGGCAGCCCTGCAGTAGAAAGGCAATCTCCTGGTGTCACTGTGGTGCATCCTGATGTGTAGTTTTCACCCTCCAGGGCATCTCATGGTCCACGTTGGTTGCAAAGTTCCAGCCATCGTGTCAGTATTCCAGGCTGGTGGTGGGATGGAAGGTGGAGGTGGGGGCAGGGGGGGTGGTTCGGCGTAGCGGGGAGAGACAAGGCTGCTCTTCCCAGTTGAATAGATTTTCCAGCTTTCCCATAGAAAAACTTGTTTCTACTCCATTGGTCAAGATCCATCACAGATGACCTTTAACTGCAAGGGAGAGAGGTCAATAAAGGTTTTTGCTGCTGTGTTTTCTCCTAGCTAACAAACCAGGGCTCTATAACTAAGGAGGACAGAAGGATAATGGTTGGTGTCGACAATCACTGTCTCTGTCGTGAGATTCCACGAGATAGCATACACCAAGCCTTAAGCACAGTGCTTGTGTATGATCAAGTAGTGGTTCATTTAACAATCGTTTATGGAATGCCTCCCCCCGTTAGGGCAGAGTCTACAGAGAGAGAAGGCTGTCAGTGTTCCCAGGGAATTCTTTTTTTGATTTTTTTTTTAATGTCTGTTTATTTTTGAGAGAGACAGAGACTGAACGTGAGCAGGGGAGGGGCAGAGAGAGAGAGGGAGACACAGAATCCGAAGCAGGCTCCCGGCTCTGAGCTGTCAGCACAGAGCCCGATGCGGGGCTCGAACCCACGGACCAAGAGATCATGACCTGAGCTGAAGCGGGAGGCTTAACTGACCGAGCCACCCAGGTGCCCCATCCCAGGGAATTCTTGATCTAGTACTCAGCACACAGCACACAGAGGCATGCACATTCTTCAAGCAGACAGAACCTCTTTGACGGGTCTGCTTTTGCTGGATGGCACCTCTGTGGTTTTCAAAGCATAAGCTGTAGAGCCAATGGGTCAGGGATCTGGGGGTGGCTATGGTCTGCTTGAGTCCTGTTGCCATAAGAAAGTTTTGGGGGCTGCTGAAAGGGGCATGGTTTGGTGGGAGTGGTACAATTTGGGAGCCAGAAAGTCCTGGGTTCAAATCCTACAATGATGCTGGTGCCAACCACCAATGCGGTGAACCTCAGGTTCCTGGTTGGCCAAAGGGGGATAATGACCCTGGCCTGGCAGGACTGTCTTGAGAATAACATCTGGCCTGCTTCTTGTCAAGATGCTGCTGCTGCTGCTATTAATCTGGAAGACCCACTCTGAGAACCTGTAGTTTAGGGAAAGTACCTAACTTCAGAAATCCCACTTTCCTTATTTGTAAAATGGGACCACAATTCCCACATTTTGGGCTGCTGTGCAGATTGAATGAAATGATGTGTGATGGGCACCCTCGAATAAGGATGCATACATGGTCCCCTTATCCTAAGCGCCTAGGTAATGCAAGGATGCATTTTTTGACATCCCCAAAGCATGGGCTTAACATCCTCTGCTTAAAAACTTCTTAGGTCAGTATCTCCAAGCGCAGACCCCAAGATGAGAGTTTGTTAAGAAAGTGTTCCCAGAAGACAGTGCTGAGGGAGTATAGGGAGGGCAGGGAAAGGGAGGAGGCCAGAGTGGTGTAATTTCAGGCAAAATCCCACAGCATTTAGCCTCAGACTGATTCCAGGGGGCTCTGGAAGGTTAGTTCTACCTCAGAGCTGTTCCAATGTATGACCAAGAGGATGGCTTCCAGACCCTGTACTTACCAGCTATTGGCTAAAGGACACTTCTGGCACTCAGCTCTGCTGGCAAAGGGGCTCCAGCAGCCGGAGGACAGTCTTCTTTCAGAGGGAAGGGGAAAGCACAACTGAGCTGGGGGAGAGAGCAGAGATATGGTCAAAGAGAACCAAGGGGACCTGGGCAGGGCACTGACATGTCTCTGTCAGGGCAGGGCACTTCTCTGTCTGTGTCTCACACAAGACCACAACTCCACAAAGGGGTGAGGTGCACACATTCTAAAATGAAGTTTGGGACATAACCTCACATGGCCAACTACAACAGGGTCCAGCTCCTTTAGCCAACCACCAATCTCTAGTGCATGTTCAGGTTAGAATGGCTCAGAGTAAGGTTCTTTGACCAGGGGCTGGAGGTGATTTAGGAGGGTCTGAGGGTCCTGGGGGGCCAGGGGGCAGGGGTGATGCAGAGGAGAGAAGGAGGGGAGTAGGAAGAGAAATTTTATTTATTTACTTTGAGAGAGAGAGAGCATGCTCACTCCCATGAGTGGGGGAGGGGAACAGAGACAGGCGAGAGAATCCCAAGAGGGCTCTGCACTGTCAGCACATGGAGCCTGAGGCGGGGCTTGATCTCATGAACCTTGAGATCATGACCTGGGCCAAAATCAAGAGGAGGATGCTTAACCGACTGAGCTACCCAGGCACCTGCCGACCCCCCATTATACACATTTTAAAATGACACTGAAAAATTCAGTTTGCCATAATTTATTTAATTATTTCCCTGTTGTTGGGCATTTGAATTCATGTTTATTTTATTTTATTTTATTTTATTTTATTTTACTTTATTTTATTCTTAAGAATAATACTGCAAAACCTGTACATAACTGTTCCTAGCAGGCCCAAACTGGAAGCAACTCAAATGTCCTTCAGCAGGTGAACAACTAAACAAAACTGTGGTCCATCCATACCATGGAATCCTTCTCAGCAACGAATAAAATATTATCACATGGAACAACTTAGATGGTCTCAAGGGAATTATGCAGAGTGAAAAAAAGCTAATCCCAAAGGGTTACGCACTGATTCCATTTATCTAACATCCTTGCAATGACAAAATGATAGTGTTGGAGGACAGAGTAGTGATTGGGGTTAGGAGCTGTGGTGGGAGGGCAGGGGTGGGGCTAAAAATGTAAAGTATCCTTGTAGCCTTGTAGAGACAGAACTGTTGGTAATTTGGTTGTATGTAATCTACACATGTGATGAAACTGCATAGAATTACACACACATACACACACACACACACACACACACACACACACGATTGAGAAATATGAATAATGATGTATCCCCTCCAGGTTCCTGGTTATACAAGATGTTACTGTGGGGGAAACTGGGTGAAGGGTACACCTGATCTCTCTATTATATCTTCTTATAACTGCATGGGAATCTCAATTATCTCAAATGGGAAATTAAGAAATAACATTTTCTAACTAAAAATTGTGAATCAGTGCAAAGGATGCATGATGTAATTAAAAGTAAAAGTACTTGGGGAAAAGATAATATTGTATTTATTGTTCCTGTACTTATATCTTGTGGCTCCTCTCTGATGATTTTTTCTTAGTATAGATTTGTAGAAATGGAATTATTGAATCAGAAGATGTAATTTTTTAAAGGCTCCTAATACATGTTATCAAATTGTTTCCAGAAAATGTGTAGAATTTACACAACCCCCAGAGTTTGTTTTCTGCCCATACTGGCATTAGTTGTCCCTTTCAATGTTAAAAACAAGAATAAAAATTACTCCCTTCCTCATCGCCAATTCCACCTGCATGAGGACAATATCTCTTTGCTATAATTCTCATCTCCTTGATTACTAGGGGGGTGGAC
Source organism: Puma concolor (assembly GCF_028749965.1). Classification (NCBI taxonomy): domain Eukaryota; kingdom Metazoa; phylum Chordata; class Mammalia; order Carnivora; family Felidae; genus Puma; species Puma concolor. Next base: position 48,049,200 of record NC_141677.1, on the reverse strand, counting down.
ATTTTTTCCATATATTTATGGCATATTGGCCATTTTCCTTTATACTTAACTCATGTCTCTATTGGGATCTTGATACATTTTTCTTCCTGATTTTTAAAGAGTTCTTTATAAGAATGTTAACCCCTTTGTCATATTTGTTGAAAATATTCTTTTTTAGCTTGTCTTGGCCTTTTATTTTTTAAATGTGGCATTTTTGATATGACCTATATATGATACACATTCATAGATCATGCAGTTTAATTTGTCAGTATTTTCCTTTGTGGTGTCTGTTGTTGCTGATCTGGGAAGTGCCTCTCCATTCCAATATCAGTTATTATTGGCATGCATTCACCTCTCTTTTTCTAAGGTTTCATTATAAATAAAAATTCCATTTGATGACTAATCCATTCCTTTCCCCTTGGGGGTGATGTTCCCTTTTCTCATCTTCTCAATTCTTATATAATTTTGAGATTTCTTTCTGTGCTTACTTTGTCTGTTCCATTGATCTGTTTGAAATTCTTCCGCCAATAAAACACTTAATTGTTGGAACTTTAGAATACGCTTTAAAATTTGGCAGAACAGTTTCCTCTGCTTTTTAAAAATGCTGCCAACCTTTTCCACTTGTTTATTTTTCAGACACTGTTTAGAATTATTTTATAAATATTCATCTTATGAAAAAATTCTACTGATGCATTGATAGTAATTGTATTAACTATTTAAGTGTAAAACAATATTAATTAATTAATCGATTGATTGATTGATTAAGTAACTAATACCCAGTTATGGAACCCTATGACAACGTTGCAATATATTTTCTCCATTTATCAAAATATTACTTTATATATTTCAATAAACTCCCATGTTGACTACACATGTGTTGTAATAGTTACTTGTGGTTATTTAAAAAATCTATAATGGGGGCGCCTGGGTGGCTCGGTGGGTTAAGCGGCCGACTTCGGCTCAGGTCACGATCTCGCGGTCAGTGAGTTCGAGCCCCGCGTCGAGCTCTGTGCTGACAGCTCAGAGCCTGGAGCCTATTTCAGATTCTGTCTCCCTCTCTCTGCCCCTCCCCTGTTCATGCTCTGTCTCTCTCTGTCTCAAAAATAAATAAACGTTAAAAAAATTTTTAAAAACCTATAATGAAGATGTCATTTTCTTATTATTCCTTTTTAGTAAGTACCACCGATATTTAGCAATGTTCTTGATTTATGTTTATTTATCTTGCACCCAGGATCTTATTGATTTAAACAGGTTTTTGGTCAACCCTCTGGAGTCTTCTTGGTTTATAACCATATTGTCTGTAAATAACATGATGCTGCACTTTCCTGGAGTCTTTCCACTCATCAGGCTTCACGCTTATCGCACCAGCTGGAACTTGCCAGAGTTCACCCATAGGGCTGGTAGAGGGCTTCTTTTGATGGGCTTTATTTCAAAGGCAATGAAGCTGCATATTAATGAACTAAGTATTGCTTTGGCTTAAAGTTGGCCTTTACCATTCAAGAATACACCATTCAGCTTTTAAAATGGTAAGAGTCATCTTCAGGAGCAATTTTCTCAAATGTCTTCTCAGTGTCCTAACACCATCATCTTACAATACATCTCATAGATCAGATTTCCTAACATTTAACCTTCCTTGAATCCTCACATAAAATAGTCTTTTTTTTTTTTTTTAATTTTTTTTTTCAACGTTTATTTATTTTTGGGACAGAGAGAGACAGAGCATGAACGGGGGAGGGGCAGAGAGAGAGGGAGACACAGAATCGGAAACAGGCTCCAGGCTCTGAGCCATCAGCCCAGAGCCTGACGCGGGGCTCGAACTCACGGACCGGGAGATCGTGACCTGGCTGAAGTCGGACGCTTAACCGACTGTGCCACCCAGGCGCCCCTCACATAAAATAGTCTTGATCAAAGTAGAGAATCTTTTATTGTACCAGCATACTTGATTTGCCAAAACTCTTGCCAAGACTGGCTATATATATAATTTGCATAGGTAAAGCTCAGTGTAAAGCAAAAATGTGGGGTCCTTTGTCGAAAAATTATTAAGAATTTCAAGTGGGTGACAGCATTAAATCAAGCATGGAGCCTTTCTGAGCACAGGGCCCTGTGTTATGCACAGGCTGCATGCCCATGATGCTGGCCCTGACTTTTGCTTTTATACTTATACATGAGGTTGAAATTGGTCCTGGTTGCTTTCCTGTGCTCTCTTGGTCAAGTTTTGATATCAAATTCATATTCATTTCAGAAAATGAATAGGGTGGCTACCCATAATTTTTGTGTTCCAGTAGAGTGTATATACCATGGGGATCAACTGGTCCTTGAGAATGTGCAGGGGGACACGCAGACATGGTCATTTGGCCATGGGGAATTCTTGAGGAGTTTTTCTGAAGTATTACAAAATTTTCAACATGAATATTGTCTCTTCTCTACTCCTGCCCCAATTTCCTAGTTTTCTAAAGCCAGTTTTAATCATCTGTTTTCTTCCAGAAAATTTCTGAACTTTATCTGGATGTTTGTACCCTTTGGAGTAAATTTCAATGTGAGATTTCATAACAATTTTTGCAATTTCCTTATCTCTGTTACATCTCATTTCACAGAACTCATATTTATTTGTCTAGCTCGCTCTTTACTTGATTATATTTGCCAGAGATTTCTCTATTTTATAGTGATTTTTACCGCCCCCATACCCCGCCCCAACCAAAGAGCCAATCTGAGAAGGATTTATTAATTATGTCCTCTTAGGATGAGGGAATTTCTGCTTCTATGTTTTGTTTGTGGCATTGATTTCTGCTTTTATCCCTATTGTTTCCATCTATCTGTCCTAATTAGGCTTTTTTCCCCCTGCTAATTTCTAATGCTTCTGACTAATATTCATTAATATATATATAATATTAATATATATTAATATTAATATATATATGTTATGTTATATGCTAATTATATATATGTGTATGTGTGTGTGTATTTAAAATATTTAAAGTGCATAGAAAATATAAAAAATATAAATGAGAGCACTTAAGATTATAAACTTGTTTCTGCTTCCACTTTGGGCCACATTATGTTCTTCGAAATTCAGCGATTTTGTTTTTCTTGTTTCTTTTTCCCCCAAGAATCTGCAATTGCAAATGTGACCTCTACGATTCAAGTTAGTTAAGAGCTCTCTTTTTTATTTCCATGGGGCTACATATCATTTGTTTATTTAAAATTTGTCATCAACTCTGGTCTTGGTGTATTTTGTTTTAGACTATTGTATGTGTAATTTCTGCTTCATGGGTTTTTGTGTCTTCTTTCTTTTTTTTTTTTTTTTTTAAATGAAACTTATGGTCAAATTGGTTTCCATAAACACCCAGTGCTCATCCCAACAGGTGCCCTCCTCAATACCCATCACCGACCCAATCCTCCCTCCCACCCCTCATCAACCCTCAGATTGCTCTCAGTTTTTAAGAGTCTCTTAAAAGGTTTGGCTCCCTCCCTGTCTAACTTTTTTTTTTCCTTCCCCTCCCCCATAGTCTTCTGTTAAGTTTCTCAGGATCCACATAAGAGTGAAAACATATGGCATCTGTCTTTCTCTGTATGACTTATTTCACTTAGCATAACACTCCCCAGTTCCATCCATGTTGCTACAAAAGGTCATATTTCATCCTTTCTCATTGCCAAGTAGTATTCCATTGTGTATATAAACCACAATTTCTTTATCCATTCATCAGTTGATGGACATTTAGGCTCTTTCCATAATTTGGCTATTGTTGAAAGTGCTGCTATAAACATTGGGGTACAAGTGCCCCTATGCATCAGCACTCCTGTATCCCTTGGGTAAATTCCTAGCAGTGCTATTGCTGGGTCATAGGGTAGATCTATTTTTAATTTTTTGATTTTTGTGTCTTCCTTCATAAATGTCCCAGGAGGCCTGGTCACTAGGGCGCAAAGTCAAAGTTCTGGCTGCTAATCCAAACTTAGCCATTGTAATTTTCATTTCTATGTCCCTTGTTTTTAACTGCTTGGTTTGTTGAAGGTTAAAAGATGTATGTTAAGATCAACCGCAATGAGTTTTCCTTCCATTATTTCTGTACTCCTTTCAGTGCTTTGTATCTGCTATGCTCTGTTCTTCTGAAGGTGAAGTTTCATGGGTGTTACGTATCTACTCTGAATGGTTTTTTTTTGTCCACTGCAGTGTTCCCTTCTAGAGTGGCTTTCTCTGAGGTGGGCACCCTCTGTTTTCTGCAGAACACTCCCTGACACTTGTGATGCGTTCACCTGTCCCTGGTTTAGTTTCTTGTCGCCCATCTCCCCTTCACTCCTTATGGGTACAGAGCACCAGGTGCTGCCTGCCAGGTTACCGCTTCTTCCCTGTGCCCAGGCACAGCTCCTGGTCCAAACAATGCATTCAACAGGGGCACCTGGGTGGTTCAGTCGGTTAAGCATCCAACCTGGGCTCAGGTCATGATCTCATAGCTTGTGAGTTTGAACCCCGCATCGGGCTCTGTGCCGACAGCTCAGAGCCTGGAGCCTGCTTCGGATTCTGTGTCTCCCTCTCTCTCTGCCCCTCCTCCACTCGCGCTCTGTCTCTCTCTGTCTCTCAAAAATAAAAGAAAAGAAAACGTTAAAAGATAAAATAAAGTTTATAAAAAAATGCACTTGATAAACATGTTGTCAGGGAATGGGTAACAAATGACCCTCTCGGACATGTTAAATAGTTAACTGGGCTTTTCTTTTTTAACCCTTGTGCTTTATTTTATCTGGAAATAATCTGATCACTCTCGCTTTCTCTCCTCTTCTTGCCCTGGTCCCTGGAGGGAGAGCAGGGTCTGGCGGCCGCTTGCTCCTAGAACTGTAGCTGCCTCCTGCTGCACGAGCCTCATTGCCCACTCCCGTTTGCTCCCCTTGGCCTGCTGGCTCTGCTGGTGTCCCGCTGGGCCCTGCAGGCAGACGGGCACAGCAGAAGGAGCTCTGGGCTCGGAACCAGCGAGCAGGTCTCGAGCCTGGTTGGCCAGCTGAGAGGCCTTGAGGACACTACTGAACTCTTTTGGACCTCAGGGTCCTCATCTGCTGTGAGTGTAAGTCAGATGGTGTGTGGAAGGCACTGACCCCACGCAAAGCTGATGATCCCCACTGCCTTCCAGTCCCCAGCTTTAGGGGAAAACAACAATAAAAATGCCACTGTCAGAAGGTTGCTAACTGACCTGTGGGGTGGGCTGGTGGTCTTGGGATTATTGGCCGTTAGATGTGTCAGGTGCTGTCCCTGGGCCCGGGGAGAGGGACGTTAGTGCTGTCCTAGCAGCAGAGAATGGCCTGATACTGGGGTGCCATGGCTCACGAGCCCATTAGCTTGTCTGGGCATCTGCCCTCCACACAGCGGGGCAAAGCGACAGCGATGGTTATCTGCATTTTATCGTTGGGAATGGGGTTAAGGGTTCATCCTGTGTCACACAGTGAGTCGGTAGGGAGCTGGGGTTATTAATATGTTCAATTAACTCAGTGCCTGCTTTGGAGGAACCGAGCACCTCATCTCGTCTAGGATTTCTTACCTGCATCGGCAGCATCACAAACAGTGAAGGGAACTTGAGTCGTTTCTGACACTCACGTGTTTTGGGGAAGATGGTGGACAGGACTTTCAATCCCCCTTCTCAGGGTGAAGAAACCCAGGAAGGAACCTTGGGAAATCTGAGGTTTCAGAGGAGGGAGACAGTGTCAAAACTGCCTCGAGGAGACGTGGGGTCTGAGTGGCTGGGCTCCCCAGCAAGGACCCCTAGAGTAAGGAGCATCCTAACGCCCAGCTGCTAGGGGCCCAACCTGTCCTGAACCTCAGGCCCCTGGACCTGAGTCCCATGCAGCAGCCTCTCTGAAGGGTGAACTCCTGCTCTGACACCTGGGAAGTTAAGACTCTCCAGTTTCCCCAAGCCTTGCCTCCCTCGCCACAGTCAGGGTATGTGCCCTGCTTGAGAGGGCTTCTTCCTTCGAGGGCTGGTGGACTCCAGACCGTCCCTGAGGTAGGGGAGTCCCTGGACCTTGTGTGAGAGTGGTTGAGTTCAGCGTCTTCTTCCTGTAGCCACCCTGCACTATAATCACCCCTCCTTGACTCCTCCCCATCTCTGAGGCCTTTGAAGTGTCCAACCTACTCAAGGCCAAGTGCCTTGACAATAAGAAGCCACTGTGAGTTTCGCACTCTCAGCTATGTTTACTCATTTTCCTGTGCCTCTCACTCTTCTAGGTCGTGCCCTTTAGCTCCAGGGCCTGACAGACAAATGCCTGACCAGAGCCCCGGGGAGCATAGGCTCACTCTTAGCCCCAGGCAGCTGGGCCCAACCTGGCCCAACACAGAGGGCTATGGCAATCCAAACTTGGCTTTGCAAGGACTCCTGGCTGAGCAGCCCCAGCAAATGTTGGATCTCGATTCCTCTCAAGTAAGAGGAATACTTTCTCGCTTCCCTGGGGTGCCCTGAGAATGAATTATTTACTATTTGTAAAGCACTTTGTAGGGTTCAGTATCATTACACAGGGACCACAGGGCTCAAAAGCAACCCTGGATGCCTGACAGGGTGGTTGTTACTATTAAGCATTTATATAGCACTTTACATTTGCCGAGTGCTTCCCAATCATTTATTAGTTAATTCTCCCAGCACTCTGGAGCTGTCAGTGGACTTCAGACACCGTGTTCTCTCACCTGGAAGTGAGGTTGCTGAGGTCAGGAAAGACCGGCGGCCTTGCCCAGGTTTACCCAACACAGGTGGCTGGTGACTCAGGCCTCACTGTGCAGGCTGGACCTTGAGCCTGAAGACAGCTGCAGATTTCATTTCTTACAGCCTTGTCACCTACCCCAACCCACCCCAGTTCCATAGTGGGGCCCCTTGCAAGGGATTGCTATAATTCATGACCTTGGTGACACTCTCAGAGTGCTCTCAATTTATGACCTACTGTACCATGAAGCAATGGGCACTGGCTTCAGAGTCAATATCTGCTTTTACAACTTACCGGAAGTGCGACCGTGAACAAATTTCTTTAATGTTCCTGAAACTTGGGGGCCTTGATTGTCAGTTAGCGATGGAAAAACCAATGAGGCTATTGTGAAGATCAGAAATATTTGATGGAGAGAACTTGGCATAAAATAAAGGTTGAAGACTTTGTCAACTCTGTCAAGGCAGAGGCGGACTTCAGCCTCAAGGAAGACATGCGCGAGCCCATGGGATGTGCTATAGAGAAAAGTGTTGGATCTAAGAAGCCCATTCAGAACCTAAATAGTACCTGCCTTTGGCTTAGGAGCCTAGGAGTAGCAAGGGAAGGAAAAGGGAAAAGCTGGAACTACTATTATTTCCACTTTACAGTAATAAATCACCTTAGTTCGAAGCCACACTATTCTTCAAAATTTTTTTTCATTAATAACAAATGGCTAAGTATCTGCTGTATACCCCAGGCAGTTTTTGGAGTGAAGGATTTGGCCATGAACAAGAGAGACAAAGTGTGAAGGAACACTGATCAAGCAATTAGCAGGGGGAATGGTGGAGTAGAGGGAGGGAATGATATATGCAAAGGCCCTGGGGAAGGGAAGACCTGAGAATGCCCAAGGAACTGAGAAGAACACTGAGGCTGGGGTAAGGCAGAAAATGGCGAGGACATGAGCAGGGTGAGGACAGCAGGAGCAGCTCATATGAAGCCCTGAACCCCAGGGTGAGGGGTAGGCTTTTATTCCCCATGCAACACTCTGAGCAGCTCTAAACAAGGGGGTGACATGATACTTCAGGTTGCTGGGTGCATCATCACACAGACAAGAAGTGGAGAACCCATCTCCATCAGACTGTCTATCTCCCAGCTCTAAGAAGTCCAAGGTGTGTGTGTGTGTGTGTGTGTGTTTTGTTTTTTGTGTTTTTTTTTTTTTTTGGTGATATAGACTGAATGTTTGTGTCCCTCCCCTGCCGCCCAGTTCGCATGTTGAAACCTCATCTCCAGTGTGATGGTATTTGGAGGCGAGGCCTTTGGGAGGTGATTATGTCATGAGCATGGAGCCCTCGTGAATGGGATTAGTGCCTTTGTAAAAGACACCCCAGAGAGCTCCCTTGTTCCTTCTGCCATGTGCGGACACAGCGAGAACACGATCGTCGATGAACCAGGAAGCAGGCCTTTGTCGGACATCAAACCTGATGGTGCTTTTTTGATCTTGGGCTTCTCAACCTCCAGACCTCTGGGAATAAATGTTTGCCCGTTTATAAGCCACCCAGTCTGAACAGACCAGCCACTTAGAGCATGTCCAGAACAGCGAGCCCAGTGAGTAAAGCCCTTCAGATGGGGGGCTTCTCACCTAAACCCTTTGACACCAAGCAATGATCATTTCGGGGGTGGCCTTTGCAAAGACCTCACATCCATTATCATCTGTTAATTCTCATAAAGATCCAAGAGGCTCAGTGGAATGTAGAAACCCACGTGGACACCGCAGTTCCCAAGCGCTGGAACCAAGGCTGACTCCAGATCCCGAGACTGAGACTGAGACGCTCCTCTTACTGCCCTTGATCTTCTTTTCCTGCCTCCCTTTGTGCAGTTTGCCCACCGACTAGCGGGGGAAGCCTAGCCATCTTTCTTTCCTTCCTGCTGGACTGGAGGAACTGTGCCGCCTACCAAAGTACTTCCTCATCTCCGAGCTACGATAGACAACTGTGGGTCCCCGATCCCCTTCCTGAGATGCTGGCGTAGAGTCTCCTGCAGGACCATTTGTGTGGGAATGACAGAGCTTTCTAAGAAGGCTATCCTGGTCAGCTAGGAGCTGCAGTCTGGATAGGGAAACAAGACTTCAATGTCTTAGAAATTGCATTTGTGGAGGTGTAAAATGCTATGGCTGCAAAGAATCTTATCATCTTCTGGTTGCTCAAGATAACAGCTGCAATTACCAGGTCATAATTAATTACTGGATGTGTCACCCTGACCATGTGTGGTTAGGAATCTGTGCTGAGCCTAACGGTGAGTGTCCCTGAAGCCTCAGCAGTGGGGAGGCCACAGCTGAGAAGCTTTTGAGAAAAATAAGGCTGAGGTCTGAGGTCACAAATGAATCCAAGAAGAAGCGTAGATACATTTTTTTTAACCTTCAATACGATAAAACAAAGGCGGCATACTAAATAAAGGCAAAAGCATTGGCCCCTTCTACATCATAAATTTGTAATAGCAGGAAGTTTATAATTAATTTCCATTTACCATCCCTTCCTCTCTAGAAACTTTTGATATCTCTTCCTCCCAATTGCAGCAAGATGCTTGTACATTCCCTTGGCTTGCACTCAGAGAACATGTTTAAAGGCGACAATACTTCTGAAATATTTTCATGCCCAGTAACTCTTCATGCCCTGGGCTCCCCACCTGTGTTGGACAGAGTTCTTACCAGCAGATAACAAAACCCATAGTAGTTAGTTCAATCAGAAAAGGGGATTTAAAAATCATACTAGTTTGCCTTCGGGATCTCCTGGGAAACCAGGGAATGAACTTGGCTGCCATACAGCCAGGAAAAGTGCCCAAGCATCCGCAGGACTGTTCTAGCAAAATACCACGGCTACCACCACACACTGCTTGACACCTACAACACCAGGCACTGAAGATCCCATTTCAGCTGCTGGGAAGAGCCAGTTCCTTCCACAGTCAAGTTTTCTGGAAGATACCATGTCCTGTTGTGTGGCCAGAGGCTCTTGTGGCTCACTTCATTTCCCAAATCTTAAGTAGGCATGTCAGCGTGGCGGATGCTAGGTCATGTGTGGAACTCTATCTGGACATGTAGTGTCTAGCCTGTGGACTCTACAGAACAGGAAGTCTATGAGAATGGAGTTGGTTGACTTCCTCCATCGTAGCAATAGGCTTCAACGCTTCTGACGGAAGATGGATATTAGGTAGAACACCATGTCGCTACTCGGCTATGGCTTTTCAGATTGAATGCGTGTTTTTAAAGTCTCTAGCAGGGCAATAGTCTTGAAATCCAGGATTTGTAGAGAGAGATAGCTTCTTACAAATCCTTGAAGCTCCCATTAACATGTTAGCAGCCAGGCTGGGCCAACATTAAGGTAACTAAAACATGTGGGGTGTGGAAACTCATGCAATAATATAATCATAGACTCTACTACACAGGAAAAGGAAATAAAAAGCTCACCCCTGCCATTCTGGTGGGTTGTAGAAGGAGAAGAGAGAAAGAGGTAGGACAAATTGGTCAGATGCAGTCTCCATCTTCCCCCTTTTGAAGACACAATGGTGAGCTGGTGAACAGCAGCCCCAGGTAGGGACCCGACTGGCCAGGCTGCAGCAGAGGGCAGTGAGGACTCAGCCTAAGCCCAAGGTCCCCTCTCCCCTGCTGCCATGAGGCCATGTGAGTCTACCACATGCCCAGATTCCATCTTGGTTATGAGGGGATGGTCTGTCTTTCACCTCCCCTCTCCCACCCTCCTTTGGTTCTACTTCCTATATAATCGGGAAGCGAAGGAATAGCTAAAGGAAAGGGCAAAGTTCTACATAAGTGATGGGTAGTGTGCCCTCTACTGGGCATTGCTCTTGCTTCTCTGGCATCTCTCTCCTTCAGCTCTTGCACTATGGTTTCTTCCATTGCCCCTAGCAGCTTCTTGTTGCTGACACCCCATCTCATGGTGGGCCAAGCTTGGGTGGTGCATCAGCAAGACAGCTCAAGCCTATTCGTCTTTAGGGGGTTTTGCTTGACCCACAGAAGACTCGCATGTTCTTGCTACTCAGCTGATAGGAGCGTGGGCTGCTTTGCTGTCACCCTTCTCTTGGCCGTTATGCCTTCCTTGCATTCCATTTTCTCTGGCTTAGAGAGGTGTAGGGTAGACGAGCAATCCCAAGCAGGTGAGAGGAAATGGAAAGTCAATCATCCTTCTTTGGAGGCACCTAAATCCCTAGGAGATCTTCTCACTTACTTGGCCTGGGAGGTAAGGGAAGGCAGATTCCTCCTAAGTCCAATGGTCCAATGATACATGTCTTTCTTCTCCCTAGTCCTTGTCTTCTGCTTATATCAACTTTATTGGGGTTAAGGTAGGCTGGAGTGAGGGTTGGCATGTTCAACAGGATTCTCCAGAGCCAATAAAATGTGTGTGTGTGTGTGTATACATATATATGTATGTATGTGTTTGTTAAAAATTTTTAATATATTTATTTTTGAGACAGAGACAGAGCATGAGTGGGGGAGTGGTAGAGAGAGAGAGGGAGACACAGAATCAGAGGCAGCCTCTAGGCTCTGAGCTGTCAGCACAGAGCCCAAAGCGGGGCTTGAACCCATGAACCGTGAGATCATGACCTGAGCTGAAGTTGGACGCTTAACCAACTGAGCTACCCAGGCACCCCAATGTGTATTTGTTTATTATAAGAGATTGGCTCATATGATTAGGGAGGCTGACAAATCCAAAATCTGCAGGGGTGTGCTAGTAGGCTAGGGACCCATAGAAGAGCTGATGATACAGTTCAAGTCTGAAAGCTCTCTGGGCAGGATTCCCTCACTCAGGGGAAGTCAGTCTTTTGTTCTGTTTAAGCCTTCAGCTGATTTGATGAGCCACCCACATCATGGAGGTAAATCTGTGTTATAGGAAGTCTATTTATTAAAATATAAATCTCCAGTCGGTTGAGTGTCCGACTTCAGTTCAGGTCACGATGTCGCAGTTTGTGAGTTCGAGCCCCGCGTCAGGCTCTGTGCTGACAGCTCAGAGCCTGGAGTCTGCTTCAGACTCTGCGTCTCTCCATCTCGTGGCCCCTCCCCTGCTCATGTTCTGTGTCTCTCTGTGTCTCAATAATAAATAAATGTTAAAAAAAATTTTTTTAAAGCTACATGGCTTCTTTAAAATATATATATATTATTATATTATTATTTATATGTATAATTTATATAATATATTTATTATATATTTATATGTAAATGTATATATTTATATGTAAATATATATTTATATGTAAATATAAATATATATTTATATGTAAAAATATAAATATATATGTATTTATAAATATAAATTTAACTATATATTTAAATATACATATATATTTATAGGCACCATATATATTTATTATATTTACTTAAATATATAATATAATATCTAGGCACCATGGCCCAACTAGGTTGACACAAAATTAATCATAGGGTAATTGGGTATGTTTCATCCTTTTCATTACCTCTGAGGGAGTAGTCCGTCCCCAGTCATTAGCCACTTCTTTGTAAGTCCATATTGACTCTTCAGAATGAAGGACACTTCGCACTTCTTGTCTCTAGCTTCTGTCCACAGTCACAAATTTGGGGGGAATAAAAACAAAGTTGCAGTAGAAATGAAACAATCACTCTCCCTGTATAATTTCCCAGAGGTGACAATTACAGATATGGTTGATAGCCCTTCATATTATTAAATGACATATATTCTCTCCTCTCTCTCCCTTCCCTGATTAAGTCTATATCTGAGTCTATCTCTATTTATTTTTTGTCTAAACAGCTTTATTGAAAATAATTCACATACCATACAATTCACCCATTTAAAGGGTATATAGAAAGATATGTGCGATCATCACCACACTCAATTTTAGAACATTTTCATTATCTCAAAAAAACCTCCTATCCTTTAGCTGTTACTTCTCTATTTCCCTGTCTCCATTCTCCACCCTAGGCAACCATTAATTTACTTTCTAGCTTGCTAGAATTTTCTATTTTGGACTTTCATGTGAATGGAATCATATAGTATGTGGTCTTTTGTGACGGGCTTATTTCACTTGGCATAATGTTTTTAAGGTTCTTCCATGTTGCGGCACATATCAATATTTGATTCATTTTTATGGATGAATAATATTCTATTGTATGGATGTACCATATTTTATTTATTCATGAATCAGTTGTTGGACATTTGGGTTGTTTCCACTTTTTGACTATTATGAATAATGCTGCTATGAACATTTATGTACAAGTTTTTGTGTGGACATATGTTTTTATTTCTCCTGGGTATATTCTTAGGAGTGGAATTGCTGAGTCATGTGGTAATTTCTATGTTTAATCATTTGAGGGACTGCCTGTCTGTTTTCCAAAATGGCTGCATCGTTTTACATTCCCATCAGCAGTGTGTGAGGGTTTTAATTTCTCCTTGTCCTTGACCACTGTTGGTATTGTTTCTAGCCATCTTAGTCAGTATAAAGTGGAGATCTCATTATGGTTTTGATTTGCATTTCTGTGATAACTAATGTTGTTAAACATATTTTCATGCTTGTTATGGAGAAATTCTGGCTGGAGTATTTGGCTGCAGCTAAATTCTGTTTAGCTTTGCTAGGAAAGTCAAGGGTAGAGGTGATGCCTGGAGTTGAAGGGTGGGCTTGGCTGAAAGAGACAACTTTTCCCTTCACTGCTTTTCCTATAGAGATCATTTGTCTAGAACCTCAAGTCACCTGGCTGGGTAGAGTGGCATCCCCTGAATTTGCCGTAAGCCCACAGCCCATCTCTCTCCTGCAGTCCCCTCCTCCACCTGCTTTGGAATTTTTCTTCAGCACCCTAGCCTGGACTTCTCAGGCTTCCTTCCATACCTCAAGATGGCTGGAGCCCATTAGCGATATCAGAAGATCCAGTTCCATTGTTCTGGGCCATAAAGGTCATTCTAGTAAGGGCTGAGTGTGCCTATAAACAGATTATATGCAATAATGTATGTTGGAGCCAACTGAAGTGCTCTTCTCTTATATATACCCCTTTGCTGCCTTCTAAGAAGAATGGATGTGCTAACTGGAAGTTCTTTTGTTTGCTGAGTGCAAACAGTTATCGTGCTCTGTGTAATGGCTTCCATAGGCTTGAGTACAGTATTGATTAGGGTGTGTAAGGTTAAAGGCAGACCAGAAAATAGTAAATTGGTCTCCTTAGTAAGGAAGGAGTGGCAAATTGAGTGGTCCTAAGGAAAATCTAGGAATTGGAGGTAGTGGCAGAAGAGAATTAGAGCAGAGGTAGGCACACTTTTTCTTAAGGGCCAGATAGTCAATATTTTAGACTTTGTGGTCCATTCAGTCTTTCCCAGCTACTCAAGTCTGCCGTTGTAGCTCAACAGCAGTCCTAGACTGAGAGGTAAATGGGCAGGTAAATGTGGCTGTAGTTTGCTGGGCCTTGGGAGTGTTGAAGAGATAGGAGAGAGAGAGAGAGAGGTGAGAGAGAGAGAACGACCTGACTAGTAGCTGAAATGTGACTCCTAGGAAAAGAGACATGACTAATAGAAAATTTTCAACTGTCGTGGTGCTTACAAAATGCTTTTGGTGTGGAAAGATTCTTTATGATGAAGGCAAGAAATTGCTGAGTATGGCTCCATAGTCAGTGAAGGGTGAACACAGAAGCTGTACCTGGGGCAGCCGACATAGGGGTTACTAGCAGAAAGTGCTGCCTACCCAAGCTCTTGGCGCTCAGGAAACTCTCAGTATAACATTCAGCTGACCCTGAGCAGAACCAACACTGTGATCCAGGTGGCGGAAGTCTGCCTTGGTCTCTGGAAGGCCCTGTTGTTGCTGGAGAAGGTGTTTAACTTATGAAGCCTCTACCGTCTGCCCACCACAGAACCCCATTGGATGGAAGCCCACATCCCCTGGAGTGGGTGACCTGGGTGCCAGGGGAGGGAGGGACACCCACTGGCTGGTGGTGCAGCCTAATTGCACATCACCTACTGGATGCACATGAACAGATAATTGGGACAGTGGGGGTGTCAGACCCTGGTGCTCTTTTCTACCATAGGCTCAGGCTGGTTTATGTAGGTAGAAACCCATCCCGGGAGAAATAGATCTTTTTTCCTGTGGGGAGGTTGTAGCACCTTTTTTTTTCTTTCTTTTTTAATGGGTTAGACTTATCTGGCGACCATTATGTCCTACTTTTACTAGTCATGAGACTATTAATTTGGTTGTTAGGGAAACAGGACAAAGACTACATCAGCTATTTTTAAAGGTGGTTATTTTGATCATGAAGACACAGCCAGGACCTTTGGTCTGTTTTGTAGTCTTTGGAAAATTCTCTCAGGAGACAGTCTTTCATAGTATTTTATGTTCTAGATAAATATAACGATCTTGTTTTCTTTTATTTATTTATTTATTTATTTATTTAGAGCATGGGGGTGGGCAGAGATAGGGAGAGAGAATCCCACACAAGTTCCACGCTGCCAGCACAGAGCCTGATGTGGGGCTTGATCTCATGAACCGTGAGATCATGACCTGAGCCAAAAATCAAGAGTCAGATGCTTGACCGACTGAGCCATCCCGGTGCTCCTAACTATCTTGTTTTCTAAACAGGTGACTGCCTTGCCAGGATGTGGAGCTCGTCTTACAGAGAATGTGGTATGTGGTATGCATAATGGCTATCTACGTCTAGCCACTGTCTAGCCACTGTCTAGTTCCTTACACATCCTTCCACTTAAAGTGAGTTTTTCAGGAAAAACATTTGAGGCAAATACGATATGAAAGGTAATACTCTTATTACTTAAAGAGCTCATGCCGAATTTGAAGACCATGAAGGTCCCAATACAGGGATGGAGACAGAACAACCCACAAAAGAGGAAACAGAAAGATGTAAGTAACCCAAGCCCAGGACCAGTAAAAATTTAATGCCAAGTCCCGATGCTTAGTCTCATAAAATGTAAGTTGGTACTACTTTTTGGAAAGCAATCTGGCAAAATGCTTCAAGATTCACAATCATGTCTAAGATCCAGAAATTCCACTTCTGGAAGTCTTTCCTAAGAAAAGATCCCATATGTGAAAAAGCATGATATATTTGAGTCTGCCATTCAAGCAAAGCAACAAGTTCAGCAACAGGGAAATGATTTAATAAATTATCTGGCCCATGAACTAGTATGCAGCCACTGAAGAGCCAATTGGGAAGACCTTGGTAACTTGAAAAATGGAAGAGTCAGGATTTGAATCGTTTGCACAACAAAATATATGCATCACTCTAAAGACTAGATGGGAATATTCAAAAATAGTATTCCTTTACAGTCTTTGGAGAGATGCACATGGAATTAAGAATGCCTTAAAAATGTTTATATTATGAAAAATTTCAAACACAACATGGAGGCAAAGAAGGTAATAAACTCTCATAAACCCACTGCTTAGATTTCAGTTACTAACATTTTTCAATATTTGCTTCATGTGGATTAAAAAATCTCTAATAGACAATGATTTTTTAAAAAAGTATAACCAACATGCCATTGTCACTACCACCAAATAAAATAATTTTTTTGTGTGTATGACTTTTTAAAATTTTTGACATACTATTAGATGTATAGAAAATTCAAAGAATTTCTGTAGACCCCTATTCTAAAGTCTCCAAATGTTAATACCTCATTTGTTCTGTTATCCTTCTCCTCCATATACACACCCATTTTTTTTTTTTCTAAATCCTTGATCTAAATCTGTGCAGGCTGCTATGACAAAAGTACTATAGACTGGTGACTTAAACGACAATTATTTAGCACAGTTCTGGATGCTGGGAAGTTCAAGATCGAGGTGTTGGCAGATTCAGTGTCTGGTGAGGATCCATTTTCTGGTTCATGGACAGTTGTGTTCTTGCTGTCTACTCACATGGTGGAAGGGGCAAGGGAGCAATTTGGGGTCTCTTTCATACAGGCACTAATCCCACTCATGAGGGTTCCACCCTCATGACCTAATCACTTTCCAAAGGCCCCACCTCCAAATATGATCGCATTGGGGATGGGGCTTCAACATATGAATTTTGGGGGACACAAACATTCAGTCTATAGCACCATTTGAGAATAAGTTGCAGATATAATTCCCCTTTATTCCTAACTAGTACAGACTGTACTTGTTAAAAAGAAAGATGTTGTCTTGCATAACTGGAGTCCACAGATTACAACCAAGAAATTTCCATGCAATCATGGGTATGTGATCTGTGCAGTGGGTGCCCAGGGGTGACTTGTCTACTTTTAAGTTTTATTCTACATTTACTAGTTGGTCTTTTGCTGTAAGGAAGATCTTTTTCTTTCCGTTGATTGATTGCCCGATGGACATCAGCATGAATTTTCAGATTCTTAATTTATTCAGTGGATTATTATTTGTTATGCCATTATTTATTTTGATGTTCTAATTGTCCCATATTTGGTCACTGAAAGCCATTCATATTGAATCCTGTGTCTTTTTGACATATCCATAGTATTTTGAGCACTTTCTAATTTTCTGACATAACAGGATATTCCAGTTTGATTCTGTGCTTTTCATAATCCAGCCTTGGAATCAGCTATTTCACCAAGGAGAGGTGGCTCCTTTGATTGGAGATGGTATTTAGAAACTAGGATCCGGGTGCTAGGTGTGCGGATTACTTTTGGGGTATCATTTCTTCTGGGCTTTCCCAGTGGGCGATGCTAGGAAATATGTGTATGCACACACAGCCACATCCACGCATACACCCACATACGTGCATGTCTTTATATCGGCAGAGCTGTTTTTTACACATACACTGTTGTATACATAAGTTTACACTGATACCTCTAAGTCCAATCCTGCACCAAAGATTTCATTTATCTTTCTCACTTGCCGTATTTGTAATCCGTGCCTCTGACCATAATAATAAATTTAGCTCCCACTGCCTATGATATATTTGTTTACTATTTAATCAAGTAATCTGAAGTTGCTGTCTTCTAATTATATGGACAGTATGGGTTTTGTGAAGTTTTATGTAGTGTTATTTTTTCCTTCCTCCCTTCCTCCTTCCTTTCCTTCCTTCTATTTGCAGGTTATGTTGGGAGATTTAGATTTAGTCATGTTCATCATCTTGGCTACCAGCGATAATCTCTTAACATTGTCTAATAACCCCATTTGTGTTCAGTTTCCCCTGATTTTCTATAAAGTGTCTTTATAGTTGACTTGTTCTAATCAGGATCTAAATAAATTTCACGCCTGCTGTTTGGTGATAAATCTCTTAAAGCTATTTATTTTTCATTTTATTTTTTAATGTTTATCATTATTATTATTATTACTGTTGTTTTTGAGAGAAAGAAATAGAGAGTGCAAGAAGGGAGGAGCAGAGAGAGAGGGGAACAGAGCATCCGAAGTGGGCTCTGGGCTGACAGCAGGGAACCTGATGTGGGGCTTGAGCCTGTGAACCATGAGATCATGACTTGAGTCAAAGTTGAATGCTTCACTGACTGAGCCACCCAGATGTCCCTCTTAAAGCTATTTAAATAATCCAATAATCCTTAAAAGTACCCCCTTTTCATATCATTTGTTTGTGGGAGAACTGATCATCTATCCTGTGAGTCTTCTACATTGTGGATTTGGTTGATTTTATCCTAAAGATAAAATGTGTCATTTAACATGTTTGTCTAGCCCCCCAATTCCCTTTAACTGGCAATTACACCTAGATACTTGCTCATGTTCAGGTTCGGTTTTGTTTTGTTTCGGAAGGAATCCTTGCTAAATGATGTTGTGTTCTCCCTATCACATCATATCCTATCACTTAGGAAGCACCATGTCGGCGGAATCACTGTGAGTGCTGATTGATCAGTCCCCACTGACGAGTGATGTCAGCTTCTGTTATCATCAAGTTCCCTGTCCACCTTCCACGTAAGGGACTTGTAGTCATTGATGAATGTTGCCTAGACTCATTGTCTTGGGAGTGACAAAACTGTGACTTCCAATTCTCTGTGAATGGCACTTTATCTCCTCCCACGCTTGATGTCGCGTTATACTTGTAATTAAAAATATAAATATATAAGAATAAAAGTTGATACTAATATCAGCAGTAAGCTGAGGCCAAGTGGCACTCTCCACGTGAAAGATTTTTAATTTAGTTTCCCAGATAGCATCTTTACTGTTCCTCTCGAGAGCGCACTAAAGTTTCCGAAGGCTGAGGGGTTTATTTCGGGAGAATGTATGTGGCCAGTTAAATCCTTTCATAGAAAAGAAAGGAATTAAAGCGCACATACCCTCTCACTCGACAATTCCACTTTGGTAGTAGCCCCGGTGAAATAATGATCTTCGGGTAATGGTTTTCGTAGCCTTGAAGACAGAAGTGATTTGTTGTGTCAGTTTGAAAGTAGAATCCGGGAGAGTTATACCAGGATATTCATTGCAGCAGTGTCTGCAGTAATAACGCACTGCAACAACCTAAAGGTAGCATGAGAGGGGGAAAGGACAAATTAAATGTAACCCGTGCAGATGTGAGAACGCCGCAGGGCAGGCAGAAGTCACAGATTTGGGCTATTGAGTTGAGGCGGACAAATCTTAAAAACCTGATGTTGATTGAAAAGAACCAAGTACAGAAAAATCCGTTTTCGTGTCAGTTACCAAATAGAAACATGCCAAACACAATTATTTATCTTTTAGGGGTATATATGTATCTATCTATGTAAAACTGTAAAAGTGAGTTGAAAGCAATGTGAAATTCTGCACAGAGGTGGCCCCTGGGTTGGGGTGAGGGTAGAGGGCCTTTATTTTAGCTGACATGCTCTGACCTTGGTAAACAAATAAAAATAAAAATAAAAATAATTAATATAGTACTCGTGCAATTTTTGAAAAAAGTACTTCAGTACAGAAAAAGACAGAGAGGAAATATACCAAAATAGTCACGATGGTTAATTTTAAGAGTTTGAAATAGCATATCTCATTGTTTTTTCTTTGTATTTTTCTGTATATGTACTTACTTTTTCATTCCAAAAATTAAAAAAGAAGGGCAAGACCTTGCCCAGTAGCAGCAAAAACTTGTCCCCAAAGTCATGTGCAGCAGGTCCCTGAGGGGTGAGGACTCTTGCTGCGGTGTGAAGGCTGTGTCCCGACTGGTAGGTGTCACTGGAGTGGGCACCAGCCCTGGGAAGGTGGCATCTCCTGGGGGCAGAATGCGCTCCTGCAGCCTGAGGCTATCTTGAGCGCCTCTCTGATACAAATCTCTCTGCCCTTTTGTCATTGGCAAAGACCCAGATTCCCCAGCTTCCTTCTCCTTCTGCCTCCCTCCCCAGGGGCAGACATTGCTGTGTGCTGTAACGCCACGTCCTCACGGCTGACCCCCACCCCGACCTCTGGCTCTCCCTCCCAAACATGGTGTGTAGGATTCCAGATGGCCTTCCCAAACGCCACTGCACAACTGCCATCATCAGGTATAAAGATTCTCCGTGGTCACTTATGGAGGGTGGGACAAAAATCAAAATAGCTTAGCCAAATAGTTGGGGTCATTTCTGAATCTGAGCCCAACCTTCATGTCTTCACCACCTCCCCATCCCTCTCCTTCCCTTTCTCACCCCCCCATCTGCCACTGCCACCCGCAACTCCCTTCTCCTGACAAGAACCTTTTGCCGGGGCCAAATAGTCCACACAGTGTTTCCCAAACCTACGGCACACCTCCCCACTCTGGGTCTTAGTCGGGGGCCCTCCCTGGCCTGGAATGCCCTCCGCATTCCCCTGACTCTGATCGGCTCCCCCGTGAGCCTCCCCTTGTGCTCGGTCATCTATCTCCCCTCTGAGTTCCTGCGTCATGAATTATCCGTGCCCCACGCATTTCTTCCATACCTACCATAAAATAATAATAAAGTAATAGCTACTGCTTATTGAGTACCTCGATGTCAGGTGCAGACGGAGTTATTAACCAAAGCCATTAGTTTGATGGAAGGCCAGGGGGATGAGAAGCCAGAAAAGGGTTGGCAGGGTCCCAGGCATGAAGCGATGGCTAAAGATGGGCTTTCTTCGGCCTGTGAAATTCCTTGGGCCCCAAAGAGCCAAACAGAAAAGGGTCTACTTGAGACCTTCAGGGGAGCCAAAGTGGGGAATACGGGAAGAGGTTCCTTTCAGATGTCTAGAAGGGGGCAGGTTTGGGACATGGCCGGTGGCTGTAAAGGGGCCCTCTTGACAACCACTTTCATGCTGACCCACAGAGGGTCCAGGGCTCCAGTGACAGGAAGGGAGAAAGGAGCAGATGCCAGCTTCGCCCCAATTCTCTCTCCCCGGCTACACTTGCCTGTCTTCAGGGTCAGGGGACAGGCCCTGGGCTAGAAGCCTGAACCGGATCTTAGTTAGGGCCCTGTTGGCCCACGTGGCCCAAGCGTCCTTCAGGGCAAGGGCTCTGAGTTCTCACCACCAAACATCCTCACAGAAAACAAGCAACAGCATAATTCCCACATAAAGGCAGAGGATGGGGCCATAGCCATAGGTCAGGGGGCCAAAGCCAGAGATCCCCAAGGAGGCTGCGGGAGCTGGTCTTGGAGGGCAGGGGCCACCTGAGGAGCAGGCTCTCGGCCCCAGGGTGGACGTGTCTCCTTCCAAATGCCCAGCCTCCTGCCAGCAGCCAGTGGCATGAGGCCCTTACCGAAAAGCCTTGGGAAAGGCGGTGCATTTGAGGGAGTGTTAGGAACGCCGTCACCTTCCGGAATGGATGACGTGGAGTTTGCACACGGGTGGTTTTATTTTTACCCCATGTTTCTAGAGAAAGCCTAATGGCTTCGAGTGCTCCTCTCAGATCGTGAAATTTAAAAGGGGGAAAAAGAGAGCACATAATTATGATCCCACAGCAGGGCAATTGGCTTGCCTCTGACTATTAGGTCCCATTAAAGATGTAATATCTGTGGTGTCTCAGGAGAAATTCCTACTTATTTATGCTTAGTATTAGGGCAAATATTAGTTAGCATCAAAACAGGATGCAGTTAAGTCTAATCTGATGTCACCAGCAGACCTTGCCTTATAAACAAAATAAGTGGCAATTACTTTCAAGCTGAACTAATAATTTTTTCAAGTGATTCCATTTTGTGTTCATCAGAAATGCCCACCAAAGGAAGGTGTGTTTCAGGGAAATGTGCAGGGTATGCTTTTTAATCACACTTTATTTAAATGTACAAATGAAGGCTGCGGGGCTGGCTTCTTTCTCTCTCCTTCTCACTGGGTTTTCCTCTGGGACAGTAATTAGGAAATACGACCCAATATAGGAAATGAGCATTGCTGCTTTTATGGGGATTTTAAACCAAATGGCTTTGCTCCTATAACTGAAGGAGCTGCTCCCTCACAAGCCCTGCAGGCCAATCCATGTACCTGGTACTTCAGGCCTTTTGGAAAATGACTCCTTGGTCTCCCGGAAAGGCATTTCCTGAGAGAAAGTTGGGAAGGCCCCGTGGTGGGTCTGAGGGCAGGACCTCTGGGTCAGGAGCAGGTCCCAGCACTCAGCCTGGCAGCAGGTGACCAGACTGGCCCTCCAAGGTAGAAGTTTGGGGGCAAATCCTCTCCCTTCCTTTCCACATTCTGGTTTTCCTCAGCAGCTAATGACAATGGCTGCACACCCTACTTCTTTACCTCTGACGTTAGCGGCTGGGTTTCTAGCACTTTCTCCTGAGGCTAGAGGGTCCTTGCCTCAGGCTTGTTTGCCAAGAACTTTCTCAGGTTCCTCCTCCCAGGACTCCCCCTGTGCCTTGTCAAATATGCCCTTGTAGACTGAGCACATGCATATGAGCACCCAGAGATACCCACATGTCAGGTGGGAGGGGATCCCACAGGACAGCTCCCAGGCCTACTGCCAGAACTCTAGTCACTCTGGACAGATAGGGCCAGAAGTCTGTCCATGCTCCCAAGAGGCGCAGCTGCTCAGACTCTGTGGTCCCACCCAAGGGCACTTTCTCTGGAGTGGAGAGATGGCCAAAACCTTTCACTGGTCGGCAATGGGGCCCGTGAACCCAGAGCTGTATCTGGAACTGAGTGCTGTTTCCCATGGGACCCTGATTCTATGTCCACACCTCTGCCCAGGACTGGCCAGGGCTGTCCAGGGCACTTGAGCACTTCAGATCTTGGGTCCCATCCTCTCTTCATGTACCCCCTGCTGTTACAGCAACAGTGAGCATTTTCCCTGTGTGAGGGCTGGTGAGGCCCAGTGACAGACAGATTCAGAGAAGGAGGCCCAGGTTCTGCCTACAGAGAACCTACAATTCTAGTTGAGAGAGTTGGTAAAAGGTAATTTCCTAAGACCACCAGACTGAATAAGGTAGGTGCCATATGGTATTAGGTAGAAGGGGGTCTAGGGAGGCATCATATCCATTGGGGAAGACCAGGAAGACCTTCAGGAAGGAGGCAGAGTTTGAGACCTTAAAGGTTGGATACAATCCCCCCACTGGGAGTAGCTTTTCCAGGGATAACATCTCAAGTAGAGGCAGCTGCCGGCAGTGGGAGGTGGGGGGGAGGCACTTGGACAGTGCCACGTTGGTAGCTGAGTTAGTTAAGTTTCTTTCATTCAAGCAGCAGAAACTCAATCTAAGCTAGTGACACAGATTAGCATATCAGCCATCATGGGCAAAGGTTGGGGTACAGCAGCACAGGTGTTGAGAGGGGCAGAGGTCCAGGTCATGGGGTGCCCTCAGAGGGCAGACCTTTCATGGGGCACTGCTGGGAGGACCTCTAAGCTGTCAGGGGAACAAGCAATCATGAGCAGATTAGCATGTCAGGTATATCCCCTGACCAAACCCACCAATGTCTCTTCATTGCACATAGGAGAAGTCCAAATGCCTTTGCTTGGTGTACCCCAAAAGTCTATCCCTGAGCCACCCCTTCTCACCTTCCATCTGTTATTGCTCTTTAGAAATTATTTCCTTCGACTATAGCAGACCCTTCTTGGAGGGTCTACAATTCTTTCTTCTGTAGGAATACAGATACCCCAGGGAAAACCTGCCTCCGTGGCCCATGGGGAAGCACCTGACCAAGTGTCCAATCATATTCTTTCTAGGAACTCAGAGAAGGGCAGAGGCTTATGCTGGTCCCATAGCTGGGCTCCAGAGGAAAGGCCAACGAGGTTCTGCTGAGCCCAGGGATGCTGCTACTGGCCAGGTTCCTGTCTTCTGAATCCTAGTTGATCATGTCTTTCTCAGATTCCCTGATTTCTACACATATATACTTTTTACCTCTTATATTGAAAATAAGCATTTAAGTGCTGATTGCATCACCAAACACTCTGCAAGATGTCTTCTAACAATGAGTCTAAAATAGGTAGAAAAGTGTTTCAAATAGTGAAAAGGGACTGGGGTTGGTGTAAAGGCCTAGCCTTTGGAGTTGACTTGTTGCTTCCCAGGGCCAGTTGTTGAGTCTCTGCTTGCTTATCTGTGAAGTGGGCTAAATAGAGCCTCCCTTGACCCACGGAGTGTCATGGAACCCTGATGTTAATGTCACTAATCCACAGGAGCTGGTCACACGTTGCTGCTGGCTGCCAAGTTCAAGCCCCACCAACTTTCTTCCGTAGACCAGGGGTGGGAGGCAGCATGTCACCATCCTATACTATCAAAGAAAGAGAGTGACCTTGTTAGGTTAAGGAATATGCCCAGAAAAAAATCTTGTAAGAACTCCCGTACATGGTCATGCATGTGTGGAAATATTTTCCATGCCACATTGGGTTGTTAGAAATAGAATGTAATGAAGCAGCAGAAATCCGTGGATTTCCACAAACATATCACAGTCAGCAAGATAGCAGGAGATG
Organism: Puma concolor; assembly: GCF_028749965.1. Taxonomy (NCBI): domain Eukaryota; kingdom Metazoa; phylum Chordata; class Mammalia; order Carnivora; family Felidae; genus Puma; species Puma concolor. Next base: position 48,024,836 of record NC_141677.1, on the reverse strand, counting down.
CGATGCTGATAAGGAGGAAGGGACTCTGTGGAGCCGATGCTCTCCCAGCCTCGACGGAGGGGCGGGATCCCGGATGCTGAGTTGGTGAGAAGTCCTGTAGGAGACAGAGATGGGCTCTCTGGGGCAGGCGGGGGCACACACTGAGGGGGCACCGAGCCTGCCAGCTGGAGAGGGTCCCGAGTAGGCGACTGGCTGTGCCTCCATCACGGTCATAGTGATCACTGTGTTTGCTGCATGGAAGGATACAGGTGGGGGGCTGGCAGCACTCAGTTCCTTGTGGCTCCTCGGAGCTGCATTCCTTGCCAGCTACAGGGGTGGCCTCCTGCCTCTACTCCTCTTTGCCTATCCTTTCCCAAGGGAGCAAGATACAGAAAAGGCCCCTAGCATCCAATTGTATCACTCTCTTTACCCTGTGCCTTGACATGTTTGAAGGTGACAGCATCTACTGGAGAACTATTTTAAGAGCCACGTGGTGTTATCAGAAAGCAACAGTAACATAGTGGAATTTGTCCTGTGTCTGTCTGGAAGCTGACCTAGGAAGCATTCCAATTGGAGCCAATTTGTCATAGCTCACGGGCAGGGAAGAGGACAAATAAGCAGGCAAGAGCTTTTAGGTTTGGTGCTCAAAGCTCTTTGACTAGAGGAAAAGAAACATTATGTTTTCAAAGTAATATTTCATGGGTCACTTCATCTTAAGACTAGAAACTGCTTTGTTTTCAGAATCACCTAATCACAATGGGGTTCAGAGAGGGGCATTGGTCTGCCTGGAGCCACTCAGCAGGCAGCAAGGATTCTGATCCTGGTTCTGCATTCTGTGACCCCAGTCCATTGCTCACCTATTAGTTCACGGGTCTGGTGTTTGTCATGTCTCTCCAGGAGGGAAGTGACAGGGCCTCGGGAGCAAACATTACGTCAGATGTGGCTGGAAGGTCTGGAGAGACTAGTTGGCCACCTACTCTATTTTACAAACGAGGAGGGAGGTAAAACAGGCACACAGCATGTCAGGAAATCATTGCACTAATGATGAGCAGAGGACACTCTTCTCATGAGAAACAGCACCCTGGGGACGGGGTGGGGGCCAGGTACTAGGTTGGGGAGATGATGAAGACCTGCCCATCTGCTCTGGACCATCCTGAGTTGGCCTCTCTTATCTCCCCCATCTCTCCAGGTCTGCATTCCCCTGAGAGTCCTTCCTGAGCCCACCTTCCTGACCTTGGCCAAGAAGTTCTGACCCTCAGGTTCCGCGTTCACTGGCCATCTGGTGCTCTCTCTCAGCCTCCTGAGCCTGGGTGTTATGCGAGAGAGCGGACAGATATTCCTATGCTGGAGAAGGGCATGGAGCATTGGGATCCAGAAAAGATTTTGTATCACAATGCAGGTATCATAAAGTCACCTGCACCAAATGACAGGAGGCCCCATGCCAGCTCCATCAAGGAAACAGGCATAAGTCAGAACAGATGACCTTAGGGGAGGGCTGAGAAATGATGACCTAATTCTTCGCCCAAGATAAGGCACTTTGCAAGACTTCCAGAGTCCAGAAGCTATGGAGTGGGAAACCCTGAAATATCAAGGTTCTGGTCCTGGCTTCCCACTGGATCTCCCTGTAGCTACTCTGATGGGGGTGGGTGAGCAGGTGGGAACTGCAGCCCATCCTTGGGCTAGCTGAACCCCTCTCCCCACCCAGTGTTATCTGGAGTCTGTCCAGTGTACCAGTCCCTCTGCCCATCCTACATCCTCTCTTACACCCACTTACTTACTCTTACTTACATCTTTACCCTCTATCTCTCTTTTTTAAAATGTTTATTCATTTTTGAGAGACAGAGACCAAGCACGAGTTGGGGAGGGACAGAGAAAGAGGGAGACACAGAATCTGAAGCAGGCTCCAGACTCTGAGCCATCAGCACAGTGCCCGATGCAGGGCTCGAACACGTGAACCGCGAGATCATGACCTGAGCCGAAGTCGGCTGTTTAACCAACTGAGCCACCCAGGCGCCCCGTCATCTTTACCCTCTCTTACTCAAAACCTTATTGTTTTTGACATTCCAGAGCTTTATTTGTTGGGGGTGGGTGGAACGTGCAGGATGGGGGCATGACTCTGAGTGACTTATAGCATCACATAGCCCTGGGTTCAAATCTGGCCAGACTGTGGTGCCACTGTAAAGCCCAGAGCCTTGGCTCCTCTGTGTGCAAATGGTGGTAATTAGAGTACATTGGCCCATAGTGCACTGCCGCGGAGCAGGGTGATGAGTGTGAAGCCTGTGGTACTGCCTGCTGTGGGGTGCAGGGCTCAGCGACCACAACAATTTCCACTACTCACAGGTGGTCACATGGAAAAGGGCAAAGAGGCTTTAGAATCCAGAAGACCTGAGGGGGATGCCTGGGTGGCTAAGTTGGTTAAGGGTCCGACTCTTGATCTCAGCTTAGGTCTTGATCTCAAGGTCATGAGTTTGAGCCCTGCACTGGGCTCCATGCTGGGTGTGAAACCTACTTTAAAAAAAAGAAAGAAGAAAAGAGTCCAGAAGACCTGACATTGCGTCCTAGTTCTGCCAACACACATTAGCTGTATGTCCTTGGGCAAATCACCTTCCCTCTCAGCCTCAACTTTCCAACATAACTGACATTTAGTTGGCTAGTTGGCCACGTACTTTACCTACTGCAGGCATTCTCCAACTTAGGAGACATTTGGAGGGTTGATGATGTGAATACATAGTTTAAAACCCTCCCTTTATCTTTAGTTTTGTGAAACTTGATGCCGATGTTAATATTAGGTAAGGTTTGGTTGACTAAAATCTAAATGCTAAAGTAAACACATTTGCCTCGTGTATTTGGAGATACTCATTCAAGCTCATCAATGAAGCTTTTTAAACTCAGATTCATCGTGAGTTATGTTGCGATTTATTTATTTGTTTATTCTTGGTTCCTGAGGTATGATAAATTAGGAATTTCAGGTTTGATCATTGTGGAAAAAGAAATGCCACAAAGAAGACCTTGCACAGTGTTGTGGTGATCATTTTGCTAGTATATACATGTACCAAATCATCATGTTGTACACGTTACACTTATACAATATTATATGTCAGTTATCTCGAGATAAAGCTAAAAACTATCAAGTTTGAATTTTATACTGAATGGATACCATTAAAGGATTTTCTGTTTGTGTCTTGACTGAGGGTCATGTCTTCTCTCTCCAAGTGACCCACTCTGCATGACTACTTCTAGATTGTTGTAACTACTTCATTATTTCCTCCCTGGTAGCCGATGGTTGGTAAAAGCGTGGAAATACTGGTGTCATATCCTATTTTAGCCAACTGGATGATTTTTTTAATCTGTTGTTCAGTCTCCTCCTCCTTCTTTCTACTGATTTCATTTTCCGCTTGTTTTGTCAGTTATTTTGGGAGATGTTTTGAAATCTCCCGCTATGATCCTGGATTTACCTGTTTCCATTTGAGTTCTGTCAGCTCTTCTTGTATATATTTCGAGGCTGTCTTGTTAGATAAAATGTTAGGATTATTACACCTTCCTGGTGAAAATGTTCTTGTTATGAAATGTTCCTCTTTATTTCTAATACCGCTTCTTCCCTCAAAATCTGATGTAAGATGGCCACCCAGGTGTTCTTTTAGTTGGTGCTTGCATGACATATCATTTTCTATCTTTCCACTTTCAACTGTTGTGTGTCATACAAAGTGTGTATTTTGTAAGCACTGTGGTCTTGTCCAGTCTGATGACCTGTGTCTTTTAGTTGAAATATTCCTTATATGTACACTTACTGCATTTACCCATGTATTTAGGTTTATAACAGTCCTCCTGCCGCTCCTTGTGGCAATCCTCTACTTGTTCTGCCTATTCTATGTTCCTTTGTCCTTTCCTTTCTTCTCTTCTTTGGATTAAGTATTTTTTTTTTTAATATTCTGTTCTTTCCCCTTTGTTAGGTGGTGTATTACATATCATTTAACTGATTTTGATGGTTACCTCAGAGACTGCATTTTATTTATGTCTACTACAGATTGATACCTTTACCACTTCTCGGACAATGGAAGGATCTTACTCTTTCATTCCATAATGCCCTCCTGACCAATGTGTTTGTTGTCGTGCATTTAAATTCTATACTTATTCAAGTCCCACAGGCAAGATTATTATTATTATTCAAATTTTTTAAAACATTTATTTACTTATTTTGAGAGAGAGAGAACATGAGAGCACAAGTTGGGGAGGGGCAGAAAGAGAGAGAGAGAATCCCAAGCTGGCTCCACGTTGTCAGCACAGAGCCCCACTTGGGGCTCAACCCTGTGAACCATTTAATCATGTCCTGGGCTGAAATCAAGAGCTGGATGCTTAACCGACTAAGCCACCCAGGTACCCCTTTATTTTTTTTATCTTAGAGAGAGACAGTACAAGGAGGGGAGAAGGGAAGAAGGAGACAATCTCAAGCAGGCTCCACACTCAGCACAGAGCCCCACACAGGCTCAGTCCATGACCCTGGGATCATGATCTCAGCTGAAATCAAGAGTTAGATGTTCAACAGACTGAACCATCTAGGTGCCCTTCCCACGGGCATTATTATTATTGTTTTACACAATCAAGAGTCATTTATGTTGACTTACATTTTTTTCTTTCTGTTGCTCATTATTCTTTTTTGCATATCTGCTTCTATCTGGAATCATTTTCCTCTGTCAAAAGGAAACCTATTAATACTTCCTTTAGTGGTTAGTCTGCTGGTGATAAATTACCTATTTTTATTTAGTTTTTATTTTTGAAGGATATTTTTGCTGGGTATAGAATTCTAGTTCTGCAGTTGATTTTCCTTCAGGACCTTGAAGGTATAATTCCCATTATCCTCTGGTTTCCAACATTTCTGTTGATAAATCAGTGCTTGGTCTTATGATTGTACCCCTGAAAGTAATGTGTCTTTTTCCTCCTCAGGCTTCTTTATATATTTCCTATTTGTCTTTGATTTACTATAGTTTTACTTTGATGTGTGTAGGTGCGGGTTTCTTTGTATTTGTCCTGCTTGAATTAACCCCCCTTTTGAGTCTATCCTTATTATTCTACTTTAGAGGTAGGGAAATTGAGCCAGAGCAAGAATGAAGGGTGGTTCATGATAACCCATCTTTTGGTATTTACCAACCACTCACGGACATCACATCCTTCTCTACCCTCCAGCCCCACACCATGAACTTCAATCTTATCCCAGAGGTTTTAGTAGAGAATGTAAACATTGATCAGATTGTGAATATTTTGAGTTGAGAAATGTTCTTCCAGATCATCACCAAGCTCAGGCTGGTGTGATGATATCAGACATGGCACCCCAGCCATTTATTGATACCCCTTTTCAGAGATAGTTTAGAATAGCAGTTAAGATCCACCTTCTAGACCAGACTACCTGAATTTGTATCCCAGCTCTGCCACTCCTTCCCGCAGTAGCTGTGGGACCTTAGGAAGTAACTTCTCTATCCCTCAGTTTCCATCTGTAAAATAGAGGACACTAATAGTGCCAGCTCATGATGATACTACTTCATAGTGGTTTTTTATTTTCCATTGGACAGGCAAATTAATATCAAAAAGGTATCAGAACCGTGTCTGGGACAAAAGCTTTCTGCAGTTATTACTTATTGTGTTTATTATGTGTAAGAGCTGGTTCCTGCTTTCAAGGTATACACTTCCATGAGAACATTGGGGCTGGTAAACACATATAATGACAAACAGCACCACAATACAGGAAGCCTACAGTGGCAGGGGTTCAAGGTGGAGCATCCCTAGGGTCTCTGTGACCTGAGTTTGGCAAAGTGGTCTCCACCCTCTGGACCACATATGTATGCAGCATGTGTGGAAAGGCAGGGTCTTAAACTAGCTTATCAAACATGTTGGGGACATACTTCCAAGGAAATAGAGTTATGCTTTGTCCAAATGAGATCATGGGACCAGGGGTGTGAGCTACTCACTGTCTAAGCACTAATAATCTCAATAGTGATTTGGCTTCATTTCTATATCCAGCAGACACTACAACTCTCATTTTCCCCTCCAGCAATTAATAGAAGAGGCATGTAGAGCTATTTTGGGAAATGTGAAGAGCCACTCAAAGTGGCCAAATTGTTAGCAGCCATGCTTGGAAACACAACATAGAAATAATGCTTCATTCCAAGGCAGACGCCCTTCCTGAAACACCAGGAAACAGACGTTATCCTCAAGCTAACCCTTTTGCTGACTTTACCATTAACGTTTCTCCTTTGGAGAAATATCATGTTGTGAAAGGCAAAGATTTTGGAGACAAATATGCCTAGATTTGTATTCTGGTTCCCCTTTGGGTTAACAGTGACAAATCCCCAGCCCTCCCCACCGTACCCTTGAAATCTTCAGTTTGTGCCTCCCAACACTATAGGAGGGACTTCAGGGACTTCAGCTGGCCCATGTGGGGAAGAAGAGCTCATTCCCCAACTCCACTGCCAAGAAAGCTTTGCATCGTTTCTGGTTCTCTTTCTTTAAGCTTACAATGTTTCAGTAAAGAAAATGAACAGAAGGCAGGGTCAGGACTATGCACAGCAAGGAGAGAAAGAAAGAACACTTTGCAACAAGGATCCTGAGCGACAGGTAGGATGGTGAACGACAAACCTGAGAGCTATTTTGTCATTTCAGATACCTCAAAGCTTCTGGGTGTGACATCTGTGGAGTGAAGTTGTGGGGAATAGGCTGATCATAAGAAGGTCATAGGAAAGATTCATCTAACCTCATCACCTTTCACCTGTGACTGCTCATCTACTGTTCTAGACTTGGGCCTAGGTGAATTTAAGCTCTCTTCCCAAATCAAATTCACTTCTGGAATTTGCCTCCTTTGAAGAGAAGCAGAGGAGATCATCCAGATATACGATCAACAAGATATGATGCTAAAAGAAGGGAGGCCTGAGCTAGGCCACCTGCCGACTCAGTGACATGGGTGGGTTCTTTTACGCATCCAGGCCTCATCTGCTCCAGGTGGGTGGACTTAGGTATCCTGCAAGGTATTTCCTGCCTGATAGGTCTGTGCATCCTCACCTGGGAGGGATTTCATGAATATCAGTTGCCTGGGGGATACACAGCCCTTGGGCACCGTGGCACAAAGAAGACATTCAAGATGGGGCACCTGGGTGGCTCAGTCGGTTGAGCATCTAACTTTGGCTCAGGTCATGTTCTTGTAGTTTGTGAGTTTGAACCCCACCTCGGGCTTGCTGTTGTCAGCTCATCAGTGCAGAGCCCCCTTCCAGTCCTCTGTCCCCCTCTCTCTGCCCCTCTCCCAGGTGCATTCTCCCCCCAATAAATAAATGTTAAAAAAAAAGAAGATACTCAAGGTGTCAGGACATGATGGAAACCAATTTGTAGCAAGAAATACTTTTGAAAGTGAGGGATGGAACACATTTGAACGATCAAGAGCTTTTCCCTAACCTCACCCAGGCTTGGGACCTTGTCACCTCCACCCTAAAGTAGTGGGACCTTCATATTATCTTTTCTTTAGAACCACACCCAGAATCCCATGTTGTTCTAACCAGCACTCACAGAAACTGACCCACAGAATTCTGACTCTTAACTGCCGACTTTGACAGATGCATTTCTTCTGATGTCAAAGTCCTCTGTGCAGTGGCTCTTCAAAAAAATCAGAGCTAAAGACATATTAGACAGTCCAGGTAAGTCAATATGGTGGATACGATGATGGTTCCTTTTATGAAACGCCTTTGAAATGCTAAATAACTTTCCAGTTGTGCTTCAGAAATCATCTGCTCCCTGTAATCCCAAGCCACACTGAAGATCACAGCTTAGTTGCCCTTTAGTTTAAATCCTATCATGGGCTTGTGGCTAAAAGCAATAAAATCTGCCCCAAGCTGTAAGCCATTTATACAGAGAACTGTACAGATACATTTCTTTTTTTCTTTTGTGTAATTTTGTATATGATGAAAAACAATATGGTGAAACAAAATCATTCTGAGCAGAAGCTTGTATTAAGTCCATCTTGGAACTGTTATCAATTTCCTTCCTAATGGAGAAAATCAGTTCTCAGGAAGGCTGTGAGGCTGTGCCTGACAGCTTCCCTTGGTATTGAGAACTGAACTCAGGTCTCTAGTATTCTTGTTTATACAGCCTTCTGCCCAGTCTGAGATGATTGACTCCAAACCTGCTAGGCTGTCTCCTGCCTTTGAAATGGAAAGCAGTTTCTACAGACCGACCCAATGACCATTGGATAAAGTGATAGCTGAGACAATCGTGAGGTAAGCTAGTAAACTCCCTCTCCACCATTAGCAAATCAGGCTCATAGCCACTGTTTCTGTACCACATCTTCTCCCAGGAAGAAAGGCCTGGAAAAGTCCACACTGAAAACTGCTGACACATGACCTATGCTGCATGAATGGCTTCAGGCCCTGGGAGGTGCATACGTGATCAGAGGAATTGCTGTAGGAGTAATATCCTCTAGTACTGCCCCCTCCAGGGTACTCTCCATTGATGAGGGCCTGGTTCATGAGTTCAGGCAGAGTAGACTAGAGATTTTCTTCCACGAGAGCTGTGTGGAGGATGATGGATGTGCCTCCACGAGGCTTCCTGTCTCCCAAACAGCACCAGACGGTGGCAGTGGCCATATACTATCTTTTAGTTTCTACAGGTATTTTTAATGCTTCACTGCCCCACCAGGGGGCATTTGCATCAAAGCTACCAAGGAGGAAACCCACCCAGGACAGACTGGAGGATGACATTTCCAATCCAGAACACCGGAGAAGAATTTCCCTCCTAGGTTTTCTACAGGGGGAGGAGGAAGGAGTGCAGCACTAGTGGAACCCAGGGTTTTCTCCGGGCAGAGGAGAGGCCCCATTTTGAGTGTGGTTGCAAAGCTGGGAAGGGAATCACTTTGCTCTTCAGTCATTCAGCTTAGTGATGAGGCTGGCCAACAGTGGCCAGGCAGAGTCTGAAAGCCACTCCCTGTCCCAACAACAGTGCCCAGATGCCACGCTTTAGTCCAAGTGGCCATTCTGGGCTGAAGGCTATCATAGTCCCTGGATCTGCCTTCACGAATGGGCTCCGAAATCCCCTCCAGCAGGACTGGGAATCGTTCGTGTGACAGGAGCACAGGCTTGGGAGTCAGCAGGCCAAGTTCCAGTTTTGTTGACCCTGGGCTCAACTCTCTGAGGTTCAGTTTCCTTACCTGGAAAAGGGATAGCAGGGCCAGGGGCTTTACTCAATACATTGATAATAGCTACTATTATAAATGATGCTTCTGAAGAGAAGCAAAGAGAGGGAAATGTGGGGTCCCCAGAGGAAGGGTTTCTGCCACCCAGGCCCTGAGGGATGGAGAATCTTCTGTATTAGTTCCTGTGAAAGCTTTGAAGCCCGAGAAACAAATCTTTCTAGAATGTTCTCTCTCACCACAGCCGTTCTCACAGGAAGGGCTGTGTGGCTTTGTTGCGGCTCCTCTCTGAAGGCAGCCTGTCTATCAACAGGGGATTCCACCTCCTTCCCCGGCTCAGTGTCTACATGGGCAGAAGTGAGTGGAGTATCTGAACGTGTGCCGGGGGCCCTGGGCTGACACTAGGAGCAAAGGCAGATGAGATACGCCGCTGCCATCTGCTCTCCTCAGGGAGGAGAGGAAGGGCCAGAGAGGAACTCTGCTCCCGTGCCGCCTAGGGGTGGGGGATGGCCAGGGAGAGCCAGCTGCAAGCCTCGTGTGCTGCTGAGACTACAGGCCTCGGCAGGGAGGTGACGTGAGGGAGGATGTGGAGTAGCGGGGACACAGGATGTCTTCGTCACCAGCATTTGGCTGGCTGAGGAAGGAGAGGAGGCTGAGCCAGACCTGGTGCAGCGTGTGCGTGAGCCCTTTGTTTCTGGCCCCCGGGGGTGGAGGTGGGGTGGAGGTGAGCGCCGGCCAGGCGGTTGCAGGCGGGCCATCGCGGAGCTAGAGCTGCCCAGCTTGGCAAGGTGGGAGCACACGGGTGGGCTCAAACCAGACACGGCTGGATTTGGGGCCAGAAGGAACCAGGAGGAGAGAAGCCCTGCTTCTGAGGCAGCCGGAAGTCCGTGAGGACTGAGGTTGGGGAGACTCCTTGTGAAGCTGAGGTGCTCCTAGCATGTGCCAGAGAGTGTTCTGGGTCTGTGAGTGAACATCGACGTGTGGCAGGTGCAGTCCTAATTGCCTTAGCGTGTCAGCTAACTGTGACGCTGTTACATCGTCCCGATGTTACAGATGAAGCAACTGAGGCCCCGGGAGGTTATGGGTCTTGCCTTAGGTGACACTGTGCCTGAGTGGGGATGTGGAGGCTGGGCCCCAGACAGCTTGGCTCTAGGGTGGAGCTCCTAGCCGTGCACGAGGCTGCCTGCCTTTTGGGGCTGGTGCTGCCTCATGACAACCCTGTGGAACAATCGTGATTCATCCTGCTTCACCTAGACCCAACTGGTAAGGACGGAGCCAGAACTCAGAGCCGGCACTTTCTGGCTCTAAAGCCTGAGACCCTTCCTTAGGCCCCAAGAATGGCCTTGACCCCCAGGGTCTCAGCCCCAGACACTTAGGTTATAGCTCAGCTTCCTCTATTTTTTTTTTTTTTTCCAGAGAGCTGTTTCTCTAACCTAATCATGCTCACTTCTTCCTGCCTGTCTATTTTTGACTGTGGGCTCTGCATCCTCCCTTAGTGTCCCCCCAACCCCCAACTTTAATTAGAGCTCACAATTGACTCATGATCTTGTTCCTCCCATCGGCTCCCCTGGTACGGACTACTTCTGTCTCTTGGTTCCTCACAGAACAAATGGCGCAAGGAGAGGGTCCGTGGCTTAGAGCTCAGGTAATTGGTGAGACACACCTCCCAGCAGAGCAAAGGATAACGCCGCCCCCGGAGCCACCCGAGCCGCGCTAGAAGATGATGTTTGACACTGGAGAAAGCTCTTGCCAACTGCTCAGAAGCAGGTGGAGCTCAGAACAGGATGTGATGAGAGCACTAAATTCCAGTGGAAGTGACGGAAGGATGCAGTTAAGTGGTAGATAATTGTCCCAGTTGGGATCCAAGGCAGAAGTTTGAAACAAATGGAGCCTTGGTGACTTGCAGAAAATAAAATGGAATAAAATCTGGAAAGCAAAGGGGAAATACATGAAGCTTCATCCAGCTTCATGCCTTAGAGCTGCTGTACATTGTCAATAGGGCTGGATTTAGGTGTTTGTGAGCAGCGGTCACCAGGTGGGCGGTGGGGCGGGGTGGGGGTTGCTGAACACAGGAGGCAGTTCTCCTGTGAACACTTCACTAAAAATTCTCCTGGGAATCTCCCTCCCGGGGAAAACCTGCTTGCCGGTTGGGCCTTTGGGTTGGCAGGCATTCTGTGGCTACCGATGTGGACTGGGCTAAGGGCGCTTTCAGAAGGGGGACACTTGCTGTGGCATTGATCAAAGTTTGGAAAATACAGAAAAGTTGAGAGGAGGAGACATTGGTTCTCCTGTAGGCTTATAGTCCAAACACAGCTGTTCTTGTCATTTCGATGTTTTATGACAGTCTTTTTCTTCTTTAAAAAATATTCTTAATATTTATTTTTGAGAGAGAAAGAGAGAGAGACAGAGACAGAGATAGGGTGTGAGTGTGGGAGAGGCAGAGAAAGAGACACACACAAACAGAAGCCGAAGCAGGTTCCAGGCTCTGAGCTGTCAGCACAGAGCCTGATGCGGGGCTGAAACTCACAGACCGTGAGATCATGACCTGAGCTGAAGTCGGACGCTTAACCGACTGAGTGACCCAGGTGCCCCATCTTCTGTGAGTTTTTATCATCATGCTGTGTAAACAAATTTTGTGCACTTTCTCCTCAGATGGGCCTTTCCATCTTATTACTGTATAAAAAATTATTGTTATTAGTTGCACTATATCCCATTGAGTGTGTGTGTTCTGTTTTGATATGGTCCTCTTTGAACATTTGGGTTATTTTTCATTTTTCATTGTTAGAGGACACACTTGTGCATAGGGCTATTTTCCATCTTTGAGTTCCTTTTCTTAGAAAAGAACTCCAACGATACAGTTTGCAGGTCAAAGAGCGTATCCATTTTGAAAGCTTTTGTCAAGACTTACCAACTGACCTCAAGGAGCCCCCCCCCCCCCGCCCCCAGCTTATCCCGTTTACCATCCAAGGGTGAGCCCTGAGTCTCCATCGGATCCCACTTACAGCAGAGGCTTTGGCTTCTCTCTGCTACTTTCTGATCCTGTTCATTTGTTCATTCATCCATTCATTCACTCATTCAACAGTTACTGCATCTCTGTCGTAGTCCAGGAATTGCTGTGCGTGTAGTGAAAGCAAAAATGGATGTGACACATCCCTGTTGCTCGGAGGACTCATGGTCTGCAACAGAAGGCAGGAAATGGACGAGCATGGTCTGTGGAGGTGGAGGTGGAACCGGGTGCCATGTTTTCCTGTGTCTATCTCAGTTCTGCAGCTCTGCTCCCACCAGGCTTAGGTTCCCATTCCCTGATCCCAGTGTTCCCTGGGGCGGCTCCCATGCCTCTCCTTTCTCCAGAATCCCTCTCCTTTTGCCTCCATCCCAGTGCTCCTTGGACTCTCCTATTTATACCACGGAACTCTTAGCTCCCCTGAGTTCATAACTGTGCCTTCAGCCTCCCACCCAAACCATCCACCTTCTTCAGACTGACTGTAGTTGGATTGTCTAACCCATTTTATCCCATGGGGCTTCTGACTTTATTTTTCGGCAGCCTGGGGACTCCTACATAAGCTCCCCGTGCCTCTGGGCTGCTTTCTCTATACATTTAAGCCTGTGCTGAGTCCCCGGCCTGGGGTGCAGAGGGGATATTTGGGTAGAGGCAGCAGCAGAGTGGCAGAGATATGCAGAAGCCCTTCGAGCATTTCCGCCATCATCATGCCACTTGGATGGGCTTCGGGAAAAGATGTGGGCAACAGCCCTTCGGAGAATTCAGCAAATGTGGATATTTCAGGGAACGGAAGATTGCTTCCTTGCAGCTTCATCAGGTGCAAGCTGTTGCCCTGAAGTTTTCATGTTCTTTTCATTTTTTTTCTGTGTCATAACCTGTTTTGAGAGAAGAACTATTCATTCAATTCAATTCCCCCCTTTTTATCTTTTTGGCCAACTCTTGCACAGAGGCAAAGTTGATAAGAAGGAAGTAGTTTCTCCCCAGTCCCAGAGGACTGTAACAGTAACACTTTAGCTTGCCTCTAATTACAGCCACCATGACAGTTCATATGTTGTAGCAATAAAAATAACCATAAACCTTACATAATCATTAAAGTTAAGCAAACAGCCCCTCACTGCATCATAATGTACAGGTAGTTGCTAATAATCCAGGAACAGCATTGGGGCATTCAAGGAACATCTTTCCTATCTCCACAGTTTCTTAAACAACTTTAGAGACATATTTTTATTAAGTATATGCAAGGCAGATGATCTTAAACCTCAAGAAGAGTGTGCATAATAATTGTGTACTCTTCTAATGCTCTCCAAAGACCTATTCAGAGTCCATTCTGAAAGACAATAATATATCAAGAAGTTCTGCAAACTTCCTCCTAATGAAGACATGCCAATTTGAGACCAAGAATGTGGCCTCAAAGGACAAAATAACCACCGCTCTCAGTCTCTCGGTGTTTTGCTACTTTATTTCAGAGTGATTCAAAATCTAATTAAATTTCTAAACTCTAATGAAATTACAGAAGAAAAATCATTTAGGATTATATTATGTACAATTACTCACAGCTGAAAATTACAGTTACCCTTTTTCACCAGGATGGAGTCTCTGGGGAAAATGCTTGTTATTTATCCACCATATAAATCTGACACTTCTTCCACTATTTACAGGTTGGAGGTAAAGCTGAATTAATTAAATGTATATATCCTGAGCTGCAGCAGATAGGTGGGGAGGGAGTCAAGGAAAAAGAGGGAGAACATGTTGGCTGATATTCTCTTTTGCAAGAAAGTCTGGGATTGGATGAATAAAGACTGACACTAGATTCCTTGTAGTAGAGGAGATGCTCAGAGTCTGGGATCTCTTGGGGGAAGAAGCATTGCTCATCTAAGAGGAGGTCAAAGCTTTAAATGATGAGCTTAGGGTGTGAGATGTTCATTTCAAGTTCTGGTTGGCTGAGAATCCTAGTGTATTGTTCTGTGGATAAGAGAAGACCTTGCTACCAGAAGTTTGCTTAGGGATGGTGGCCTAAATTTCTATTAAATCTTAAATTAAATCCCGAGTTTATCTTAAACTGATTTAATCTATTGATATTAACCTGATTAAGTTTAATCAGTCAATGCTAATGTAAATAATAAGACTCTTTTGAGTCTCCAGCTGCGATTTCATGATATTCATCCACTCAAAGTCTTTAGTCTCTGTGAATAGAGAGCTTTGAGGAGTGTGCCCCCATACTCACAAGTATCATCTTGTACGGCAACAAGTTTGGCTTTGGAGGAGTTGGACTTCTGGGAATATAGACTAAGTAATTTGGATCTTTCCTCTCATTAAGAATGAATGGAAAAGCTAGACAAAATAGATACTTTTAAATATCTGTTGAAATTTATCAAAGAGGTAAAAAGGCAATAAAGGAACATAAGAACAAGATAAGGGAAAAGAAACTCCAAATTAACCTGGAATTGGAAAAGGTTTTCTTCCAGAGGCATCTTTCCATCCCAGAAGAGATGGCTGAGAAGCTGAGAAGTGAGACAAGCCCTCAACAGCTTTGAGGAAATAGAACTCAGAACCTATTAAGGAAGAGGAAACATAGGAAGCCTCCTAACTTTTGAGTCGCGATTTTGAAAGGCTAATCCCTGGGAGAAATGGTAAACCAGAAATAAATCGGCCCTCAGAAAGACTGAAATCCAGTCTTCATTCATCTTAATCTCTGGCACTGTATTTAGGTGTTGCGTTTTTTGCTAGTAAATCCTGGAAGATTTTGAAAATCCATATGGGGGAAGGTAACATTACCCTATGCTTAAAATTTTATTTCTCTAATTTTTCATATAAGGACTTAATAAAAAAATGGGCATATGAAAAGATAAAATACAGTGGAAAGGATAAAAGCAAGAGAAGCAATAGACAGTAGAAACAGACCCATAGAACAGACCCAGGAAATGGAGCTATCAGAATATACAGACGCTGAAAGTCTATATTCTTTACTTACTCTATTCAACAAAATAAAAGATACAATTGTGAATTTTGTCAGAGAACTAGAAATTATAAAAAAGGGTCAAGTAAAAACCGTAGAACTGAAAATTACAATAACCCAAATTAACTCATCAGATTCACACATCTGAAGAGAGAATTGGTGAGCTGGAAGATAGTTTTGGAGAAAATATCTATACTGAAGCATGGGAAGATGAAAGGATGAAAAATGTGGAAGATATTATAACAAACATAAGGGATACACTGAGATATTCCAAAATATGTGAAATTAGAGTGCCAGAAGGAGAGCACAGAGAGAATGAAACAGGAACAATATGTGAAGAGGTAATGGCTAAGCCTTTTCTAAAATGAATGAAAACCATCAAGCCACATATTTAAGAAGTCCTAAAAACTCTAAGCAGGATAAATCAAAAGAAAACCACACTTAGACACAATAGAGTAAAACTGGTGGAAAGGAAAAAAACAAAGGAATCTTCTAGGCAGCAAGAAAAAGAAGAAAAGAGCAGCAGTAAAATAGATTGCCAGGGATGGAGTTCTGTGACACCAGTGAACTTAAAACTCCAGGCTCCTCACTCTCCTTGGTCCCTTCTGAGGCATCTATTTACCTGGTCATAGGTTGTTTTTTTAAACCTACTAGTAAGATAGTGATTGACTGCTCTTTCTCTCTCTCTAATTTCCCTCTATGTGCTAGTTGCCATAGTGGATGGTGTTAAGAGTCGTTCTGGGGTTTTTGGAGATCAAATCAAAGGGAAGGTGAGTTAGGAATTCATCTAGTTTTGTTTAATAGAATATAATTATGTGGCTTGTGGTCACTTTCACATATACCATTGGAATGTATGAACAATTTTCAGGAGTACTGTGTCCTTCTGATTATGACGACTTGCCATGACACAAAAGTATATAAGGTTAAAGGTTGCATCTTAGCATAAGCATATGCTTATGGTGGCCATGCTGGACGTGTACGGGTAGTAGAGAAAAGCAAGCAGACAAACAAAAGATTTGAAACATATGGAAGCCAGAAACAAGTCTATAGGAAATTCTTCCAAATCTTATAGTTCATATATGAAAGACACTTGATGTGGATTTTCCCAAATTTGACAACACTCGTAAACTTTTTTTTATTGCATTAAGAATAAAGGATGATGTTAAAGAAACTTCTATAAACAATCAGTAACAAAAAATAAATTTCAAACACGCTAGAAGAAACTTTTCTCTTAAAAAGTATTTATATGCAGAGATATCCAAGAATTTACAGCAAAAAAAATGGCGGTAATAGTATCATTTTGTTTCTCTAGATTTCTGATGCTTATAGTATTTTTAGATTTTATAAATTTGAATGTTTTGTGATTTATTCTCTTATTCTAAATAAATATTCACTTTTGAATCTATTTTGTGTTAATGATGTTATATTCTTTTTTGCTTAAAGCACTCCTCAGTTTTATAAGCTTCAGATAACATAAAACCTGGATCTTTTACTGCTGATAGTCAACTTTTAAGCAAAAATAATGTAAGTCAATACAATAATATTTTTCAAATAGTAAAGCAAGAATGATTATTTATCTAAAATTCCATGGGGCGCCTGGGTGGCGCAGTCGGTTAAGCGTCCGACTTCAGCCAGGTCACGATCTCGCGGTCCGTGAGTTCGAGCCCCGCGATAGCCTCTGGGCTGATGGCTCAGAGCCTGGAGCCTGCTTCCGATTCTGTGTCTCCCTCTCTCTCTGCCCCTCCCCCGTTCATGCTCTGTCTCTCTCTGTCCCAAAAATAAATAAACGTTGAAAAAAAAAATTTAAAATTCCAGCAATACCTAGCAAAAAATATCTTATAAAAAGGAAAGTGACATAAAGGCCTTTTCAGAAAAAGCATTTGTCACTAGCAGACCCACAATGAAAAGTATACAGAGGGTGTTCTTTCAAAGGGAACATGATCCCGGATGGAAGCTAAGAGATGCAGTAAGGAATGAAGGATAATGAAAAGGATGTTTGATTGTATGGAAAATTCATCACCATCATCATCATCATCATCATCATCATCATCTTCTCATTACTATCATTCCCACTTAGTACGTGTGAGTATCTGTCAGGGCAAGTTTCCCTCCACCAATAACCCTTATCCTTGCTCTGCCCTCATGTGTCCTTTTACCAAAAACCTCTAGCTATCCTTGGGCTTATATTTTTCCATATATGTTTTAAAGTCAGTATGCAAAGCTCCTAAAAACTTTATCTGGAATTTTTGTAATCTTCTTGAGTTTATACATTAATTTGCAGGCAATTGTCATATTTATAATGTTAACTTGTCCCACATACAACCATGGTGCTCTTTGCATTTATTTAGTTTTCTTGAATGTCCTGTACTAGGGATACATGTCTCCATAAGTGATTTGTACGTTCTTTATTAAGCAGGCTTTTAGATAATCTATCATTTATGTTGCTACTATGAATGGTATCTTAATATTTGAATATATTTTTGAATTTATTTTTGCTGCCATAAAAGAAAGCCATTGCTTTATACAGTCACTTTGAATTCCTTTATTCCTTTATTAATTTCCACAATTACACATTCTGTTGAGGCTTTATTCAGGTAATCATTTCATTGGGAAGGAATAACAGTTTTGTTTTTTCCTTTTCAACATCATTTTTTGTTGTTGTTTTTAAAAACTGTAACTAGGTGTTGGACTTAATTAAATTCATTTGTAAGATCTACTCAGATGATCATGTAATTTTTCTCTTTTGACCCACAAATACAAAACATTGCATTGACAGATTTTTCTGATTTAAATCATTCTTTAATTCCTTGAATAAAACCCTGTTTGGTCAGAGTTTATCAGTTTTTTTTAAGGTAAGAAGTTGAATTTTATTTGTGAATATTTTATGTAAAAATATATATCTATATTTATATATGAATGCCCTTTTTATACTTCCATTATCTGATTTTGGGATCCAGGTAATAAGAGCTTTTATTAAAATGAGTAGGATACATGTTACTCATCTTTTTTCTGTAAAAATGTATGTAAGAATTATTTATTCTTATAAAATTTGGTGGAGTTCACTTACAAGGTCATATAAATATGGGTTTTTAAAAGGAAGAATGTCTTTGATTCTCTTTTCAATTTTTTGATGGCTATTGGTATCTTTATGTATTTCTTCTCATGTTAATTTTGGCATTTTTAAATTTTACCCATTTTTGTGCATTTTTTGAGGTTTTTAATTTTGGTCATATAGGCCTTTTTAAAAAAATTTTTTTAATGTTGATTTATTATTGAAAGACAGAGAGAGACGGAGTGTGAGCAGGGGAGGGGCAGAGAGAGAGAGGGAAACACAGAATCTGAAGCAGGCTCCAGTCTCTGAGCTGTCAGCATAGAGCCCGATGCGGGGCTCGAACTCACAAACCGCGAGATCATGACCTGAGCTGAAGTCGGATGCTTAACCGACTGAGCCACCCAGGTGCCCTGGTCATATAGGTCTTTATAAAATTATTATTTTTTAAATGTTTATTTATTTATTTTGAGAGAAAGAGAACAAGCCAGGGAGGGACAGAGAGAGAGGGAGAGAGAGAATCCCAAGCAGGCTCTGCACTGTCACTGCAGAGCCCCATGCAGGGTTCAATCTCAGGAACCATGAGATCATGACCTGAGCAGAGATCAAGAGTCAGTTGCTTATTTAAGAAAAAAAAAAAAAAAAAAAAGAGTCAGTTGCTTAACCAACTGAGCTACCCAGGTGCCTCTTTATAAATTTTTTTAAAAAAACTATCAATTATGTGATAGTATTTTATTTATTTTTATGTTATTTCTCTTTTCCCTTTGCACAGATCTTGTTAGAGGTCTATTGTATTAGTAATTGTAATGAACCAGTTTTGTGAATAATTTGTTCTGTGTGGCTTTTTCTCCTCCCCTGTACCTTAGTAATAAATCCCTCAATTTTATGCAGGACATGTGCATGTAAGACGATGTTTCTCAGCCTCTTTGCTGTTAGTTCTGGTCATATGATTAAGATGTTGCCAAAAGATGTGAGTAAAAGGATGTGTCGCAAAATTTATATTGTGTCTTTGTTGAGTATAAATGTATTAGTATGAACTTATTTATAATGTTATTCGAATTGTTTCCTTCTTGCTTATTTTCGTCTACTTGATCTCTCAGTTTCCAAAGACATGATATTCTCCACCTATAACTGTTTATGTCTCCCTGTGATTCTTTCATTGGTGCTCTATATATTTTTAGATCATATTTTTAGGTTCCTACATTTGTATTATCATTTTATTTTCTTACCCTATTTTTTTTTACCAAGATACGTAATATCCACCTTTCCTTCTTATGTTTATTTAGCACCTTAAATTCTGTTTTATTCAATATTGAAATGGCTACCCTGCTTTTTGTATTTGGCTGCTATTTTTTTGTTTCTTATATTCAACTTTTATGAATTTCTTTTTAAAATATGTCTTTGTTTAACATCAAATAGATGACACGGAATTTTTTAAAAAATCCAATATTAATGTTTCTGTCTTATAGTTAGTGAGTTGTCCCTATTTATATCCTTAAATTTGTACTGAAGTTCAATTTATATACAGAAAATGTATATAGATCAAAATACAGAGCTCAAAGATTTTCATAAAAAGAACACATCCATGCAAAGCCCCCAGTTCTTTATCAGCACCCCAGAAGTTCTCTTGTGTTCCCTTTCAGGCATTACCCCCTGCAAAGGAAAACACTATCCTGACTTATGAAAGCATAGATGAATTTGACCTGGTTTTGTACTTTACTCAAATGTATCTGTCTTTTGCTTATATTAGGTTTGTGAGATCAGTCCACATTGTTGTGTAACTATTTTGATTGTTCAGGTTCACTGCTCTATAGGCTTCCATTGCGTGAATATACACTATATCTACTTAGTTATTAGGCATTTTAATGATTTCCTTATTTTTGCTGTTATTATTTGGACGGCCATGAACGTTCTAGTGCATGCCTTCCGGTAGACACACGTAAACACATATCTACATTTCGCTTGGGTATATTACCTAGAAGCAGAATTGCCAGGTCATAGAGTATGTATATATTTAATCTTAGCAGATGATGCTAAGCATGTTTTAGTTGTACAAATTTATACTCCCATCAGTGATATATGAGGGATCTGGAGGCTCTACATTTTCACCAACCCTTGGCATTTTCTGCTTTTATCATTCTAGGTGGGTGGGGTGTAGCAGAATTATGCTGAAATTTTACCTTGTATTTCTCTGCTAATAAATTTAACTGAGCATCTTTTTATATACTTCTTGGCCATGAGTGTTGTTTTTTTGTTTGTTTGTTTGTTTGTTTGTTTTTTGTGAGTGTGAAGTGCATCCTTAAGTCTTTGGTCCATTTTTTCTATTGAGTGTTTGTGTAGTTTTACCAATTTATAAAAATATTAAGGCCTCGAAATGAGAACTGTGTCAAATACATGCATTATCAGTATCTTCTCCCCTTCTGCAAGTTGCTTTTGTGCTCTGTTAAATGATATCTTTTGATGCATGAAAGTTCTTAGCTTTCATAAATTACAATACATAAAATTTCCTATACTATGTTTTGTGTCTTTTTTTTTTAAGTTTATTTATTTATTTTGAGAGAGAGAAAGCAAGTAGAGGAGGAGCAGAGAGAGAGGGAGAGAGAATCTCAAGTAGGCTCCACAGGAACAGAGCAGAGTCTGATGCGGGGCTCCAACTCATGAACTATGAGATCATGACCTGAGCCGAAACCAGCCACCCAGGTGCCTCTGTTTTGCGTCTTTTTAAAGAAATCTTTGTTTGGGGCGCCTGGGTGGCACAGTCGGTTAAGCGTCCGACTTCAGCCAGGTCACGATCTCGCGGTCCGTGAGTTCGAGCCCCGCGTCAGGCTCTGGGCTGATGGCTCAGAGCCTGGAGCCTGTTTCCGATTCTGTGTCTCCCTCTCTCTCTGCCCCTCCCCCGTTCATGCTCTGTCTCTCTCTGTCCCAAAAATAAATAAAAACGTTGAAAAAAAAATTTAAAAAAAAAAAGAAATCTTTGTTTTACTTCAAAGTCACAGTGCTATTTTTACACATACATTTATTTTACTTATTTTGTGTTTGTTTTAGCTTACAATTATTTCTGTCCTATGTTTTTACCATTTCCCTTCACTTTGTTTTTTGTTGTTATTTGTTTTTTATTCTCCTCTCTCATATTCCATTACAATAATTTTTCTTCTCTTCATTTAAAATTCACATAGTCATGGGCGCCTGGGTGGCTCGGTCAGTTAGGCGTCCAACTTCAGTTCAGGTCATGGTCTCACGGTTCGTGGGTTCGAGCTCGGCCTTGGGCTCCGTGCTGACAGCTTGGAGCCCAGAGCCTGCTTCCAACTCTACATCTCTCTCTCACTCTCTGCCCCTCCCCGACTCATGCTCTGTCTCTCTCTCTCAAAAATAAATAAACATTAGGGGCACCTGGGTGGCGCAGTCGGTTAAGCGTCCGACTTCAGCCAGGTCACGATCTCGCGGTCCGTGAGTTCGAGCCCTGCGTCAGGCTCTGGGCTGATGGCTCAGAGCCTGGAGCCTGTTTCTGATTCTGTGTCTCCCTCTCTCTCTGCCCCTCCCCCGTTCATGCTCTGTCTCTCTCTGTCCCAAAAATAAATAAACGTTGAAAAAAAAAAATTAAAAAAAAAAAAATAAATAAATAAACATTAAAAAAAATAAAATAAAATAAAATTCACACAGTCTATTTTTGTTATTCTGATGCTTATCCCTAAACCTCTCATGATTATCCCTATGATTTTCTCCCAATTTCTTGAGCTTGTCAATTTCTTGAGCTTGTCTTCCTTGGAATAGGTAATTACTTTAGAGTATGCTTACTTCCATCTGATATTCTCCCCATTTTTATCTTCACTCTCCCAACCCCACCCCATGCATATCATCAGGAATTTTAATTATTAAAACATGTGTGTATGCATATGTATGTGTGTATCCTGAATTATTTAAAAATAAAAAGAGATGGAAAATGAAGAATGGAGAAAAGACATTTTAAAAATATACATATTGAAAATGTGTTTATATATATTTATATTTCTCTCCATTCTTTTGGTAATTCCACATTTGGGCAACAGACTTAAAGCATTTTAACCCTAACTTCCAGTATCTTTTACTGGCTTCTTAACTATTTCTTTTTGCTGGAGTATTTCTTGTCAGTGTTTTGAAAGAGACTGTGAAGTTTTACACTACTGAGAATATCCTTACTTTATCTTTGCATTTAAATGAGAGTTTAGCTGGATATAAAATTCTTGATGTAAAGTCCTCTCTTTTGAGTACCCCATTTTATTGCTGCATCCATTGTTTCTCTTGAGATATTGGCTATAACCTGATCTGTTTTCCTTTGTCAGTGATGTACGTTTTCTCTCTCGAAGCTCTTAGAATTTTTTATTTTTCCATGAAAATATTTAATTTCAATAAAACATACTTAAGTCTTTTTTCTCCCTTAAGACATCCTTCTTAACATTCTTTGAGCCTTCTCAGTCTGAAACCTTTAATCTCTGTATCTGAGAAAATTAATGTGTCATTACTCCAAATATCCACTCAGTTTTTTTTTTCTCTTCTTTCAATACTCCAGTTAATGGATGCTGACACTCTCATTTCTGTCCTTCAAGCTTCTTAGTATCCATATTATTATTCTCTTTCCTCTTTCTTACCTTTTCAGAGAGAGTTCCTAAACCTGATTTTTCAAAGATTACTGATTGCTTTTCCTGCTGTATTTTCCTTCTATTCATCTCCTTTCTAGTGTTCCTTAATTACATACTTTCATACCCAGTGATTTCATTTTTCTTCTTTTTCATAACTGCTTGTTTCTGCTTAATGTTTCCAATATCCTCTCTTATCTCTCCGGGTATGTTTTTTATGCTTATGCTAAATTATTGTGCTTTTTACTGTTCCATTAACTCTGATTCTTCTGTCATCATATGTTTAGCTTTTCTGCTTTTCATACTTAGTTCTTGTGCTGTTCAGATATCTCATTACTTTTCCCTGTGAACGTATGACCTCAGGACGACCCGCTGCCCTGGCTCGTGACATGAACCAGAGCGGCAACACAATCCCAGCTCATGTGAGCCTCTCTGAGAGAGTCGGGGCAGGTTGGGGGGGGGGGGGGCTGCGTGGCTTTATGACCTGGGTTCAAGCACTCGTTTGCATACCTCCCCTCCTCCTGAGCCTTCATGGGACTGCTCAGTAACTTGGCCTTCCTTTCAGTTCTAAGAATCATGTGTACTCCATGATGAAGTCCTTTGTGTATAGAGGGTGAGGAAGGGGTGGAAATAGTGTTAGAATGTGTAGGCCCGTCAACATCCACTGCTGTCACTGGCACCCTTCCCTTTAATGCAGCACTGATGACAACTCATGACTCTGGCTGGCTCTGTTGTCTTTGTGTTTCATCTGGGCAATTTAGGGGAGGGTAGCTCAAGTAAAAAGCTCCCCACCAGCCTAAACTGGGTCTGGGGTGCCCAGACCTTTCATTTCACCATTTCCTACATGCACACCCTGAGACCTCTGTCCCCATGAGGTTTCCCCACAATTTTCACGTTAGACCCTTGGGATTCCCCAGTCTTCTCACTTTTCTGTGAGAAGTCTGGTCTGTCTGGTCTGTAAGGGAGCCTATGCTAATCTATGAGGGAATGCGATTAGTTTCCAAGTTTGTAAGCCCCCCATTGTACAGATTTGTAATATTTATTTTATAGCTCACTCACACTTGAGTTTACTCTTTGTAAGTCAACGTTACAAAAATAACAATAACAACGACCGCTTACGCTTACAATGTGGCAATCATTTTTTTAGGACGTTCAGATATATTAATGCATTTGCTCCTATAACCACCCTTATAACATTTTTATTTCTCTTTTACAAATGAAGAAACTAAGATGCAGAGAGGTTAAGTTCAGGGTCAAGGTCATCGACCTCAAGTCTGTGTTCTTAATCATGACATTTATAGCTGACTCTAAATTTCTTTTTTAAAAGCCTGACTCAACTCCAAATGGTTTCTCCAAAAATTTTGTCTCCTCCATCCCACGTCTTAGTGCTTTAATTAGCAATATCCTTGTGGGAATATTCCCCAAGAAGTTAGATCTCTGGGTGTGTGTTGATAAGAAGAGATTTTTCACGTAGGTCGCATTTTTGGAATCTTTATTTATATGGTGACATTTGTTAATACAAAGGAAATGGTGTTTATGTTAAACTCTTGTGATTCCAGGACAGAATCCCATCTGCGAATTGGGACTTTGTAGATGACTCAAGGCTCACATCCTAGGCAGGGACCTAGGAAAACACTTAATTTCTTCTGAGAAAATGAGGCAGAGTGTGAGATGTTTGCTAGTGTTCTTCAAGAAGCTTCATGCATCGTCACCTGAGGTGCCCAGATGCTAGACAATCCTCTACTAAAGGTTGAAGTCAAGGGCGCCTGGGTGGCTCAGTCGGTTGGGCAGCCGACTTCGGCTCAGGTCATGATCTCGCGGTCCATGAGTTCAAGCCCCGAGTCGGGCTCTGTGCTGACAGCTGGGAGCCTGGAGCCTGTTTCAGATTCTGTGTCTCCCTCTCTCTGACCCTCCCCCGTTCATGCTCTGTCTCTCTCTGTCTCAAAAATAAATAAACGTTAAAAAAAAAAAGGTTGAAGTCAAGAAACAGGGCGTCTGGGGGGCGCCTGGGTGGCTCAGTTGGTTAGGCAACCGACTTTGGCTCAGGTCATGATCTCACGGTCTTTGAGTTCCAGCTCCACGTGGGCTCTGCACTGACAGCTCGGAGCCTGGAGCCTGTTTCAGATTCTGTGTCTCCCTCTCTCTCGGCCCCTCCCCCACTCAAGCTCTGTCTCTGTCTCTTTCAAAAATAAATAAACATTAAAAAAAATTTTTTTTAAGAAAAAAAGAAAAGAAACAGGGTGTCTGGGTAGCTTGTATTTTTGCTGATTTTCTATTTGATAAATTGAAACTTTTGCAATTTTGTAAGACATATGGGCTGAGAATTAAGTTCTTTTCAATACTGTGGGAAATACTGCATACACCATAATGTCCTAATTCTCACACAGGCTGCACATGGCCAAGTATAAATGAGGTTGGATGCTCAGCCTGAGAAAGATGATCCATTCCCTGAGCTCCCTTTGAGCTGGGATCTTAACAGGCCATTCCTAGGTTTCTTTGGCCACGAGACCCTGAGCCAAAGGGGCTTCCTGTTGTTGAACATGGCTTTATTCCCCAAAGTTGCTTTGGTGAATGTCCAGCTCCTTAGCTCCCATGGGGCACTGGAGAGAAATTCAGAATGAAAGTTGCTTTTAGTTTTGGTAGTTTCATTATTTCAAGATCGATTACTTTAATAATGAAATTTGCATTAGTACTTTAATGGACTTTATACTTTTTATCATGACCTGGCTGTATTCGAGAAAATTTAGAATTACAATATCATTCTTGGGTCAGCAACAGACCTATGTACAGCCACGCAAAAACAGGGAAAGAAATTAAGCCATATATATGTAAAGGCATAAATATAATTTTTATAATCAGGAAATAATATTAAAACAGCAACAACACATATAATTACTTACGGTAAGATGGGATCACGTTTATGTACAGGATTCCCTGTAGCCAACTCCCGAATGCACACATCTCTTACTTTACCTTATTACTCTGCTAACCATAGTCCAAAGTCGTGCTGTTCTTTATTTGCACAAGGTTTTGGACAAGTGGGCTGTAACCACTGGCCATGTTTGTCTACAATCTTTACCGTCCTTCTTTCCCTGGAAACAGATACATATGCAAATTTGCTTAGCAACTCAAGCCAGTTGATGAAGGTAAAGGTATACGTTTGCCGCTACACGCTATCCTGTCTGCTATTTCGTTATGTACATGGACCAGTTTAGGTTGGTTCTTGTCTTTATTTGTCATTTGATTTTTAATTTTCAAAAATTGTGTGGTGAGCACCCTTATTTACACATCCTTCGTTTGCTCAATTATTTCCTTCAATATGCTTTTTAAAGTGGGATTAATGTGTCAAAACTTGTGTAAATTTTTTTTTTAATTTTTTTTTCAACGTTTTTTATTCATTTTTGGGACAGAGAGAGAGACAGAGCATGAACGGGGGAGGGGCAGAGAGAGAGGGAGACACAGAATCGGAAACAGGCTCCAGGCTCGAGCCATCAGCCCAGAGCCTGACGCGGGGCTCGAACTCACGGACCGCGAGATCGTGACCTGGCTGAAGTCGGACGCTTAACCGACTGCGCCACCCAGGCGCCCCAAAACTTGTGTAAATTTTTAAAGCTATTGACACCTATGACCAGAATGATTGAAATAATTTAAATTTCTATCAAAACAATTCTGCTAGTATTAATATTTTTAATTACATTTAAATTATGGAACCTTTCAAAAATAAACATTAAAAAAATTTTAAAAAGGGGGGGCATCTGGGTGGCTCAGTCATTAAGTTTCAGACTTCGGCTCAGGTCATCTCACGGTTTGTGGGTTCAAGCCCCTGTGTCAGGCTCTGTGCTGACAGCTCAGAGCCTGGAGCCTACTTTGGATTCTGTCTCCCTGTCTCTCTGCCCTTCCCCCACTCGCACTCTGTATCTCTCTCAAAAATAAATAAACATTAAAAAATTAATTATGGAGTCTTTAATGAGGAGTTATGAATAAAGAGACCATATAATTTATGATCTAAACTTTTTGGCCTCTGTCAAACCTTTGGGAATGAAAGGAGAGGCTATTATAGCCGCACCAAGATAATGCACATAAACCAGGACTTATCTGGAAAAAACTCGCATATAATCTTCTACTAACGAATCATGATAATAACACAAATACCCATGCACCCACTCACAGTTAAAGAGCTAGAATATGACCTCTGTATCCTGCTGTGTGTTCTTTCCTTATCTACCCACTCTTCTGAATTTTGTGTTTATCATTCTAATGATTTTAAAAATATTATTTAATGAAGAAAATGTATGTATTCCCTAAACTCTCTATTATTTAGTTTTGCTTGTTTCTGTGCTTTGTAAAAACGGTATCATTCTAATTGTCACCTTTTGCAATTTGATTTTTCACACAATATTATATTTCTAAGATTTATCTAAGTTGTCCGTGTGGCAGTAGTTTATTCATTTTTAGAGCTATATAATAGTAAATATTAGCCCATTTTTTGTTGATGGGTTTCATGGTTCTTTCGAGGCCTTTTTTGCTATTATAAACTACACTCTATAAATGTTTTGTTCTGTATGTCTCTGAATGTACAGATCTTAGAGTGTCCCTGTTTATATCTCCAGCAGTAGAATTGTTGAATCCTATGATAAACAAATCTTCAACTTTCCCAGAGAATAGAAAATTGTTGGCAAAGATTTTATATCCTATTTTTTCCCACAACCTCAATTTAACTTTAGCATTATCGAAGATTGTTTCCCCTGTCCTTACCAAGGTATAAGTGACAAATAAAGATTTTATGTCAATGTTTTGATATACATTGTGAAATCATTGCCACAATGAAGCTAACTGACACACTCATCCCCTTACATAGTTACCATGTTCTTTTCTTGTGATGAGAACTCTTAAAATGTGTCCTCTTAGCAAATTTTAAGCACGTAATCAGTATTGTTAACTACATTCACATTTCCGATCTTCAGAGTTTATTCATCTTGCATAACTGAAATTTTGTACCCCTTGAACATCATCTCCCCAAGCCCTGGGCTACCATCAGTCTACTCTCTGCTTCTATGAGTTTGGCTATTTTAGATTTTTTTCTTTTTCTTTTTTTCTCTCTTTCTTTCTCTTTCTTTCTTTCTTTCTTTCTTTCTTTCTTTCTTTCTTTCTTCCTTTCTCTCTTCAGAGAGAGAGAAACTTTACTTTCTGGTTTATTCATTTCTGCTTTCATATTTATTATTGCCTTTCTCCTGCCTTTTCTTAGGTTTATTCTTTCCAAACTTCTCCACTTGCTTGCTTAGCTCATCCCTTTCTCAACCCTCTTTTCTAAGTATTTATATCCTTTCCTTCTAGTTATTATTTTACTTGCAATCTACAAAATCAGATATGAAACATTTTCAGTATTGTTAGGTTCTAGCTATTTTTAACTTTCACTGTAATTTTTTATTTGACTTCTGAGTTACCTAGAAATGTGTTTTTAAGTTTCCAAACATAAGGGCACTGCATGTATTTTTTTGTTACTGTCATCTGATTCGATTGCACTGTGTCAAAAAATGTGATCTGTATGTCAGCCATTCTTTGAATTTTTTGAGAGTTACTTCATGGCCCAGATGTAGTTGTTGTTGTTGTTGTTTTCTTTTCTTTTTCTTTTTTGTAGATATTGCACACATGCTTGAGAACTTGAGAAGAATAGCTCTTTTCTAATTGCTGGGCGAAGAGTTCTTTTTAAGTTCGATACATCAATATGTTTCCAATCTTCCCTGTCTTTAATTTTTAAAAATATCCTGTAATGATGGTGGATCTGATGGTTTTTCCCATCTTGCACTCCAGGCATCTGGGGTACAAATTGTGTGCTCTGTGGCAGGGGGGAGGATAGGAGCTCCCAACGTCTGATGGTGACCACATTGGAGGAAGGGCAGCACCCTGAGGAATATCAGAGCTGAGCTCTCCTTCTTTTTGGACTGGCAGAGTAGGTTACCTCCTGACCAAGGCAAGGTCCACAACCCTCTCACTCACAGGCTGGGCTGGCTCAGCCCGGGTGTGAGCTAAGCAAGTAAACTGATCCTTTATTCAGCAAGCATCACTGAGACCTTGTGCTGTGTCCATCACCGGACTAGGTGCTCTGGCCCCTGCCTTCACAGGCTCCTGGTCCAGGGGGGTTATCCCAACCGCCGTGACAGGAGCAGACTCAGGTTCAGAATGAGGCATTTGTTACAAGAGCATGGGGTGGGGTACCCACTCTGGCGGGGTGGGGGGCATCACACCCCACTGAGGTCCCCTTCATAACCAGGTGCACTGGCTAGGTGTCAGGTCTTTTTTACGGATCCTAGCTTACGGGACAGTTGAGTGTCTGTATTTCCTTCTTCTCCATGCAAGTAGGTAGCAGACACTGACTTTTCCGGTCTCAGGAGATTGTGGCAGTGTAAAAAGCAGAAGTTGCCACAGGAACTTCCTGTCTTGGGTTTATACATGAGAGGTTGAGCCCTGGAAGCGCTCTCAAGAAGTATGTTAGAGGTGAAGTTACATACCAACATCTGGTTTGACCTACCCACATGTAAAAAAACATTTTAAAATTAGTACCAACATTTACAAATATGATTTCACAAAACATGGACCTCTTTGTGCACCGGGAAACCAAGGCCTACTTGCAGCTCCCCTGATGCATCTCCTGCAGTCCCCCAGCCCCTGCCTATGACTTACCATGTCTACGCTGGCATGGCCTTACAGTTTGCTTAGGAAGCGAAATATTTCTTCCACCAACATCTCCATTAAGCAGGATGAAAGTTTTAAAAGTTCACACGTCTCATGGAGCACCTGGGTGGCTCAGTCAGTTCAGCATGGGACTCTTGATCTCAGCTCAGGTCTTTTTTTTTTTTTTAATTATTGTTTTTTATTTATTTTTGAGACAGAGAGAGACAGAGTGTGAGGGGGGAAAAGGCAGAGAGAGAGGGAGACACAGAATCCGGAGCAGGCTCCAGGCTCCGAGCTGACAGCACAGAGCCCGAGGCGGGGCTCGAACCCATGAACCATGAGATCATGACCTGAGCCGAGGTCGATGCTTAACCGACTGAGCCACCCAGGCGCCCCTCAGCTCAGGTCTTGATCTCAGGGTTGTGAGTTCCAGCCCCACGGTGGGCTCCTTGCTGGGCATAAAGCCTACTTAAAAAATAATAATAATAATAAAAGTGCACACGTTTCAGGAGAAGCCAGAGGGAGTATGTTTCCTGGAGTAGGTGAAGACTGACCCAAAGTGTTTGGTATGAAATAAAGTGTGCCTGGATAGAGGGACGGAACCTTAAGGCACCAAAGCGAAGAAAACTGCTTTTTCTGGTGAACGGCCCGCCCTGCTCGTGTCCATCGTTTACGTGAGACTCAGGAGGACAAAAGTGCTCCGTGAGTTAGCTGTTTTAGGGATTTGTCAGAGGAAGCTTGAGAATGACAAAGAGGTTAACTGCTGTCTGCCCCTTTGGAAGGGGCTCGACAGTTGTCATTAAGGGGCTTTGCATTTTGGAAAGTGAGATTTCTCGCACATTCGAGCTGGAGGCTTGCACAGTCAAGCAGATGTCAAGGAGAAGTATGGAAACACACGGCCCCAAGTCTGCGGTCGAACCTGTGTTGACAACCAAGGGTCTTCCAGCGTTGGGTGCTTACCGTGGGCTCTGTGAACATGGATGGGGAAAACATCACATCTCAGGCCTCTACCCTCTCATGGAAACTTAACGGTCCTTTCCAACGTGAGGATAGCCAATAAACCACAGTGATATCACTGCATGGGTGCCTTCACTGCTGGTGGGAACTGCAGATATTTTCATCCATATATTTTTTTAATTTTTTGATGTTTATTTATTTTTGAGACAGAGGGAGACAGAGTGCGAGTGGGGGAGGGGCAGAGAGAGAGGGAGACACAGAATCTGAAACAGGCTCCAGGCTCTGAGCTGTCAGCACAGAGCCCGACGTGGGGCTCGAACTCACGGACCGCAAGATCATGACCTGGGCCGAAGGTGGTCGCTTAACCAACTGAGCCACCCAGGCGCCCCTATTTTCATCCACATTTTAGCTGGTGCAGATAGCTCTAAATATCCTTTACCTTTGTCATGATGTCAGGATGGTGGTAGTCACTGCACCTGAGCTAGACCTTGCTGCTGACTGTGCAGATAAAGAAGCACCTACATTTCCATATCATAAGTCTTTTTTATAAGTATTTGGATATTGGATAAATATTTGGATTCAGCATAACTGGTTTCTTTTATGATCCTAGCTACTTTATTTTGGACATCAAAAATGTTACTCTGAGAAGAGAGTCATAAGCCTCCCCAGACTCAGAGGTGTCCTCCCTGACCCAAAGCCGCGGGGGTTTCTGCAGGACCCGGACATCCATGTTGACCAACTTTGCCCACACCCCCCTCCCAGACTTATCGGCCTGGGTCTGTGGGCAAGAATCTGCACCCAGGTGCCCTTCTGTTCTTGTGCTGTGTGTGTGTGGTGGGGGGCAGATCACAGGAGAGAGTGTTGGCTGATAACTAGTACCCCAGTGTGCCTCAGTGAGCCCTCACCGTGGGCTTGCTCCCTTCCACCGACTGACAGGGCAAAGGCAACACGCACTTCCCTCGCCCTGCCCTTCGACAGAGCTGAGAGGAACTGAGCAGCCTCCCCACTGCGCCGTGGCGGCAGCTTCCGCCTTGTCTGTCACGCGGAATGTGGCTTCTGTCCCTCACAGCCTTGGGTCAGACAGCCACAAGTGCTTGCTCGCAGGGGAGCCAGGAGCAGAAAGCCAGCATGGGCTCCGGGGCCAGCATGCTGAGAGCCCTCCTCCTTCTCCTAGGTGAGTGACGAATGCAGAGGCAGGGTGGACGTGACTCATCCATGGCAGGGGTGCCTCAATGAGTGGGAAACTGGAGGAGCATTAGCTCACTGGGGCTCAGTCCCTGAAGCACAGATGAGTCCCTTTGAATAGACAGCGTTTCTCAGTTTGAGACACAAGGCAGTGAAAATGATTTTTGTTTGTTTCCTTCCAGCTGCAACTTACAAAGGCTTCTTCTGGGCCAGAGGGGAACAGGAAAGGGTCATGTGGTAGAAAGAGCTTTGGGCTTGGGACTTAGACCAACCTGGCTTTAAATCATGGCTCCATTGGTACCAAACGGCAGCAAGCTTCTTAGACTCTCTCTCAGTTTCTGAACCAGTAAAATGGGGGATAATAATGCCTAGCTTCCAGAATTGTATGAAAATTAAGCTCCATTTAATTAAGTCAAACTGAAATAATTACATAAAATGAGAAAAATGTGGGGATGTAGGTGCTTCTTTATAGTCAGTGGTGAATCAGTCTTATTGGGGAGCCAATAGGCTCTTAGTCACCCAGAAGTATCCTGGTTTTTTTAAAGTCATCTTTAGTTCTGTGCATCAAAAGCAGGAAGAAGGGAGAAAGGCAGAGACTAACGGAAAAGTAGGGCCAGATACAGAGGGAGAGATAGAAGACCAGAGAAGCAGACAGGGAGGAAAAAAACAAGAGAGATAGGGACCGAGTCATAGAATGATGATTAGACATGAGATATATGTAGACAGAGACAGGGTTGAAAGAGCCATGTGACCTTGCAAAATTCCCTTTGACGTTAACTGTTATCTCTTAAAAAGGCAACAAAATAGTCCCTCGTCTCCACAAAGATGCTGTTTCTCAGAACTTGCACTGGGTCAAAACTCAAAGGCAAGCAGCCTGTCTTTGGATCTAATCTTCTGTAGGGGAAGCAACAGCCTGTATCCTGGACATGGGCAGTGTTATTCCCACGTCCCTGAAGCCTGCACCCAGCCTGGGAGCGAACAAAGACTTTGGCTTTCTGGGAGCTAGCCTGTCAGTCAGAGAGCCTCAGCATCTATCAGTTTACACATGGAAATGGGCACATGTAACAAGTGGCAGTGGCAGTGAGGGGGTGGCTAGAATCAATAATCAAGAACTCAGAGTGTGTAGGGCAGAAAATGCAAAGTGTGCTCCGTAAAGCGGCAGAAGGTAGCAGATATTCTAACCCGTGTCTGCTTTTGACCTTACCTAGATATACAAACCAGTGGGTCCTGGGGGAAGGGGGAGGAAGTTAAATTTAAGAAATCCAATGAAAAAAATATGCGTATTGTACAAACAGGCAGCTTGCTGAAGAAATCCAAACAAACAATAGACCTTGAAAATGCTGAAGTTCGCAAATAGTAAAACAAATAGCCACATTTAACATTTTGAGTGCGCTCGATAGGCTGCATACTCCCCTAAACACTCGAGTTAGCTCATTCCATCCCTACGACAGATTTATGAAAGAGGTCCCACCATGATCTGCACTTTATGGATGGGGTTTTAATTCGTTGGCCGAGACATCACAGCCGGTTAGTGTTTTCACATAGTATTAGTAGAGAAAGT
This sequence comes from Puma concolor, assembly GCF_028749965.1. NCBI lineage: Eukaryota > Metazoa > Chordata > Mammalia > Carnivora > Felidae > Puma > Puma concolor. The sequence goes on along the minus strand of NC_141677.1, from coordinate 47,991,703 downwards.
AGCATTTTGGAGTGTGTATCTAGCTCTACACCTGCTGAATGTTAATCCTTTTCTGCTATTTACCGGTCCCGGGATGTGAACGGGCTGTTGATCCTTTCTGCTCAGTTTTCTCATCTGTAAGTTGGGGATAATGATTGTACCAATCTCATAGGGCTATTGAGGGGACTCAAGTCTGTTACCACATTTAAAACATGTACCTGGTATCTGCCATGGGGTGAGCACTCACTGTTGGCTATTTGGAACAATTAGCTACTTGAACCAATTTTCTCAGAAGGCAATTTGACAATACGTAGCAAAGTGTAAGCTGTTCACAATCTTTTATCTGGAAATTCCACCTTCAGGTACTTATCCTGTTGAAATAATAGGATAAAACCTCCCCAAAATATTTAATGGGGTGCTTCAGCACTGCTGACCCCAGTGGAAACCAGAAACAAGTGATTTTCAGTTGGAATCTGGCTAAATCAATTATACTTGAATGTTTCTAATGATATCCAATATGTTTACATAAAAGACATAATTTCCTCGGAACTGACATGGACAGAGGAGAAGTGACAAAGTGACAGTTACAGAGTTATCGTTAGGTAGTTATATTTTGCAATATGTTTGCTTGCCTCTCCAAAAATTGGCTGGAAGTAAATACAGCAAATTGTTAATTGTTTCCTTTTACTCTTTCTAGGAAATAGGATAAGGAGGCATCTTTTAGTTTCTTTGGATTGAAATTTTTCATAATGATCTTATATATATTCTTAATACCAAATAAATTTCTGTGCAACAAAAAATAGCATGATAGCCTGTTGAAAGTTGTAAGAAATAGTGGAGACTTTATGAGAAGCTGGTGAAAGAGATCTTGAGGATTACTGAGTGACACCCTGTAACTGAGGGCAGGTGACCAGGCTGGCCACCCCAGGATGTGTGGGAGAGCTGTGTGTGAGGACTTCTGGGGACATGGTAGGCATCTCTGCCTATAGACTCCAAGGCTTGCATGACTCCAAGTTCAAGGCTTGCATGATCCACTATTCCCTCCCCCCCACCCCCCCATCCAGAGTAGCTGCAGAGTTTTGGGAAAACCAATTTTCAAGTATTCTAAAACTATTTTTAAAACTGAGATCCATGTAATGAACATATGGACTCAACACCTTGAATTACACATTAAAAACCTCAGCTGGTTGTTTTAGATACATGGATTTGAAGGGAGATAGGTAAATCAACGCATCCATCAGAGAAACGGAATGTCACAAATGGAGTTAATGCCCTTTAGGCTCCCCTCCTCTATCTGGTTTTCCTCTCTCCTCCAGAGGAAACAGCACCTCTATACTTCCTTCCTGTGCTGCTTTCTAGGTGTTCAGCTTGTGACCTGAATGTCACCACAGCATACTCAACCTGCTGCATTAGCTCCCCATTCTGATCACATACATCTGTTTCAACTGCCCACTGGATTCTGATGCAACACTGTATCATAATTTAGTCATACATTCTGGTACTGACAGATTTGGGTTGTTTGTAACTTTTTGCCTCCGTAGCCGATGCTGCAATGGGCCATTCCATCTTCTAGAACCCTCATTCTTCTGGGAGACAGTCTGGAAGAGGTGTCATTGTCATGGGAATGCGCGATTCTCCCTTTATTGGATATTGCCAGATTGCTCTCCGTTAGTGAGATCTGGACATCTCTGTCCCTCTACAGATTTAGTAAGATTCAGTATTGTCAGACTTTTCATTTTTTTTGCCTATCGGAGTTGTAAAATATTATCTCCAAGTTTTTAGGTTACATGTTCCTGATTACTAGTGGGAATATGTAATGTATGTTTACCAGAGAGCCAGGATTCTTTGTTCTGTAAATTTCTTATAATTTTTCTTTCGTTATTGGTCTTTTACATATTTTTCACAAATATGCTGTCTCAGTATATTGCTTATCTTTTATTTTGGTGGTGCACTTTGCTCTGCGGAAGTCTCTAAATGTGATACAATCACATTTTTCATTCTTTGACTTTTGGTGTGTTTGGTTTTTCTGTCTTGTCTAAGAATTTGGCCTTTTTTTTTTTTTTTTTCTTTGAAGCAGTTGCATTTTTCACAATTGGACTTTTAATTTGTTTGGAATTTATTTTGTGTGTGGCCTAAACAAAGGATCCAGTTTTACTTTTTGGGGGGTATAAAACATCCATTGTCTCAATATCATTTACTTAACAATCTTTCCTTTCTCTCCTGCTTCACCATGCTTCTTCTATTTTACACCCATTTAATGAGTGTTTGAACTGTTAATGGGATTCCTATTCTGTGCCACGTTTTGCATATGTCTGTGTTGAGTCATGTCACACTGTTTTATTTACTCTAGCTTAGAATCTTGGTAACTTGTAGGTAAGATCCCTTCTCCTCCTTCTCCTTCATCTGTTTCCCCTCCTTCTCCCCCCGCCTCCTCCTTTTTCTCCCTTTCCCTCTCCCTGGCCCTTTCCCCCTCCTTCTTTGGCATTAAACTCAGCTCTTACTATGTCTTCTCCCTTGCATGTAGAATGCTTTTCTGGAAAGCATCATAACAACCCACTTCCTGAAAGCTGATTCTGAGCATGGTGCCTCGCCCAGCACGTCATTTGTTTCTCACAAATAGCCCACAAAGCAGATGCTCTTATCAGCATGCCTATTTCACAGATGAGGGAACTGAGGCGCAGAGTGATAAAGTAGCTTACCAGAGGTCACCACAGCAGGTGAGTGGGACTGCTGGAATTCAAATGCAAATATTTTGATGCCAAAAAGCTGTATTTTTAGCTCTAATACCAAACTGCCTCCCAGCTGAGAATAGAAAGTAGTAGTGTCATCATGGAAAACTGACATGACTTTTAAAACTGTTCTTTCAGTCTTCTATTTCAAGATAGTTTCAAACTTAAAGAAAAGTTGTAAGAATAAATCATACAAAGAACACCTATATGATTTGCTGACTTCTTAATCAAATTATGATTTGCTTTATCTTATGTGCTGTGTATAGAGAGATATGTTTATATAAAACAAATTAGTATATATTATATATGTTTATGTGTATATATATACACACACATATATATGTATATACGCACACACACACACACATATTTAGAGAGAGACAGATCTTTTTCTCAGAGCCATTTGAGAGTAAGTTGTATATATCATATTTTTTTTTAACTTCTAAATACATTAGTGTGTATTTCTTTTTTTTTATTTTATTTTATTTTATTTATTTTTGAGAGAGAGACAACACGAGCAGGGGAGGGACAGAAACAGAAGGAGACACAGAATCCGAGGCGGGCTCTAGGCTTTGAGCTGTCTGCACAGAGCCCGATGTGGGGCTGGAACCCAGGAACTGTGAGATCATGACCTGAGCCAAGGTCCGATGTCCAACGGACTGAGCCACCCAGGCACCCTGTCAGTGTGTATTTCTTAAAAATAGAGACCATCTCTTGCATAACCACAGCATAGTTATCAACGACAGGAAAGTTAACACTGACAAAGTCCTTTCACTGTCTCAGTATTTCAGCGCACCCACCAATGCCCTTTGTAGTTTTCACTGAACTCAGCAAAGGACCCAGTGCAGGGGAAGGTGTTACATTTGATAACCTTGTTTCTTTAGCCTTCTTTATCTGGAACATCGGCACAACCTTTGTCTTTTATGGTTGATATTTTCGAAGCTTCCATCTCCTTTTTTTTTTTCATAGAACATTCCTCATTTTTGAGTTTGCCTGATAGTCTAATGATTTCAGTTATCCATTTCGTGCTAGAAAAAGCATAACTGCTCTTGGGTCCTTCTCAGGGTTTTGCATTTGGAAACATTAAGATACCTATCTGAGAAAGGCTCATGTACATAATAATAAAAGACTTACAACTAGATTTTGGATTATGTTTGTCACAATTCTAAATAAATTATTTGCCACTTAATTACTAACTGATCCATATTGTTAAATTTTGCTAAAATACTGTTCTAAGAATAGCTATTGATAAGGTCTGGTGAAATTTCTAAGGCATTTTCTCAGAGGTTTGCACCTTCCTCTTTAAAAGGCTGCCATATAAAATATTCCTATGGTCTCTAATTCCAACCAAAACGTCAGCCATCTGTCTCTGTTTTAATTCTGTTGGAAAGCACCCGCTGAAATCTATGTATTATTATAATCATGATAATAAAAGAAATACAATATCACTTTAATTATGTTCCAGTGGCTAAAACATTCTTCACTGAAAGAGCCAGAGTTATTGAAGAGAGCAGAGGCTTTTTCCCCCCTTAATTTATAATGAAAAGATGGCAGAGGCCTGGGTAAAGAGAATTAAATTCGTTTTTATCTTACAAGTCAAAGTCATCACTTTATTCCTTGGCTCTTAGTCCCTGAGATCTTTGTAAAAATCTTTCCTGACAGCTTTTCCCCTGTTTCAGATTCCTGCCAACACAATGTTTCAGAGTCGAGCAGTGTGTGGATTCCAGGTCGAAAGAATTCTTCACTGCTGGGTTTCTTTTGCTGTGTAACAGTTTACAACAAATGTAACAAAAGAAAACGATACACTAGGGTCACTCAGAAAGGCTGCAGAAGGTGAAGGAAGAAGTCATGACCCCAGAAAGGGGAGGCAAAATGTCTTGATCAAGCAAGAATTCTCTGCATGACTTTTGCCCATTTTCTAACTGGTTTGCTTGGTTTTTCCTTTTCTATTGAATTTTAAGAGTTCTTAATTTGTCTGAACATGAGTCCTTCGTCAAACATGCAACCTGCAAATATTTTCTCCCAGTCTCTAGCTGATCTCTTCATCCTCTCCACAGAGTTCTTCACACAGCAAAAGTACTTAATTTTAAGTAAGTCTAATTTACTGATATTTTTTCTCTTATGGATCATGCTTTTGATATCCCATTTGAGAAGCTTTCACCATGCACACCCTAAGTCTCCAAGACTTTATTTTACGTTTTCTTTTAAAAGTTGTCAACTAGGGGCGCCTGGGTGGCGCAGTCGGTTAAGCGTCCGACTTCAGCCAGGTCACGATCTCGCGGTCCGTGAGTTCGAGCCCCGCGTCGGGCTCTGGGCCGATGGCTCGGAGCCTGGAGCCTGTTTCCGATTCTGTGTCTCCCTCTCTCTCTGCCCCTCGCCCGTTCATGCTCTGTCTCTCTCTGTCCCAAAAATAAATAAACGTTGAAAAAAAAAATTAAAAAAAAAATAAAAGTTGTCAACTAAAAAATAGAATAGAATAGAATAGAATAGAATAGAATAGAATAAAATGAAAATAAAAACAAAAAGGCCTTGATTGGGGCCTCAGAATTGCAATTCAGGAAACACAGGTTTGGGCAGCAATCCAAATAGCTCCCCTCCAGGGGACAGAAGTCAAGGGTGTCTAAAGACAAAGGGAATGCTTATATGTTGTTTACAAAGAATTTCCATTGCTGTCGGCAATAGAAAAGTAATCTTGACTGAATATAATTGGTTACTAAGGCTATCGCTGAGCAATCTCTTACCGTATAAAGCAGGTGGGTAGGTGTTCATGCTGAGTCCTTGCAATATTTGCAGCTTGGCCCAATTCAAAAGTTCATGGTTCTACCCGGTGAGGATGTACATAAGTCCCATCTCCTTCATGGCCTCCTGGTTCCCTTTAAAAATCCCTTGACATAAATCACCCCATTTCCACTTCACCTTTCACAAAATTATATAGTTTTATATTTTATATTTAAATCTATGGGCCGTCCAGAGTTATTTGTGAATTTAGCTCAGGATGCTTAATTGGTGTTGTTATTGCTGCCTGTAGATGTTCAATCGCCCCAGAACTATTGGTGGGAAAAACAATCCTTCCTCTGTTGCATTGATTTTGCTCCCTTGTCAGAAATCGGTTGATCATACTTCTATGGACTATTTCTGGGTCGTATTTTCTTTTCCATTGGTATATGCGTCTGTCCCTCTGCCAGTACCACACAGTCTTGATTTCTGTAGGTATATATGTTTCAAGATGGTACCCTTACTTTTCAAAAAAAAGTTTTTTAGCAATTCTATTTCTTTTACCTTTCCATGTAAATTTTAGAATAATCTTATCTATTTCAACAAAAGAATCTTGCCAGGATTTTGATAAGAATTACATTAAATCTATAAATCAATTTGGGGAGATTGGACATTTTTATTATGTTGTGTTTTCCATGAATTGGGTTTGTATTTCCATTCGTTAAGATTCTTTATTTCTCTCATTACTGTTGTGGATTTTTAAAAAATGTTTATTTATTTATTTTGAGAGAGAGAGAGAGAGCTGGGGAGGGGCACAGAAAGAGGGAGAGAAAGAGAAAATCCCAAGCAGGCTCTTTGCTGACATCAAGGAGCCTGACGTGGGGCCCAAACTCACTAACCATGAGACCGTGACTTGAGTTGAAATCAAGAGTTGGACGCGTAGCCTCCTGAGCCACCCAGTCACCCCTGTTGTGGAATTTCTAGTATGTGAGACCTGTACATGCATTATTAGACTTATACCTAAGTATTTTGGGGGGGAGTGATAGTAAGTTGTGTTGTATGTGAATTTGCTCTTTCTATGTGTAATTGTTGATATGTAGACGTGTAATTGATTCATGTATGTCGATCTCGTATTCTGCCACTTTAACGAAATCTCTTATTAATTCTAGGTGTTAGTTTTTAGATCCCTTGCAATTCTGTATATAGATCAAGATCTGCAAATGGTCTTATTTCTGCCTTTCTGAAAGGTATGCTTTTTGTTTCTGTTTCTTGCCTTATTGGACGGCTGGAACTTCCAGTCCTTTATTGAACAGGTGGGGTGATGGCAGATTGTTTGTTCTTGATGTTAGTGGGAAAGCGTCTTGCTTCTCACTATTTTTTTTTTTTTATTTTATTTTATTTTTTTCAACGTTTATTTATTTTTGGGACAGAGAGAGACAGAGCATGAACGGGGGAGGGGCAGAGAGAGAGGGAGACACAGAATCGGAAACAGGCTCCAGGCTCTGAGCCATCAGCCCAGAGCCTGATGCGGGGCTCGAACTCACGGACCGCGGCTTCTCACTATTAAGTAAGATGTTACTTGCAGGGTGTTGTTTTGTTGTTGTTGTTGTTTTTGTTGTTGTTGTTTTTTTATAGTTTCTTAGTTAAGTTGAAGACGTTTCCTTCTCTTCCTAGTCTTCCAAATATTCTTTCATGAGTGGCTGTAGAACTCTATCAAATACATTTCCCACATCGCTTGACATGATCATGTGATTTTATTCTTCAGCTTGTTAATATGGTGGATTACATTGGTGGATTTTGGAATATCCAACTAGCCTTGCATCCCTGAATAGACTCCATTTGGTCACGATGTAGTTCCTTCATTTTGCTGAATTCTACTTGATAACATTTTGGAAAGGCTGTTTGAATCTATATTCATGAGGGATACTGGTCTGTAGTTTTTTTTTTTTTTCCCCGCACCATTTTTTCTCCAGTTTTAATGTTTAAGTAATGTTGTTTCATAAAATGAATTAGGAAGTGTTCCCTCCTCTTCTATTTTCTGGATGGGATTTGTGTATAAATGATGTATGTGTTTCTTTAAATGTTTGCTAGGATTCTCCCCTGAAACTGTCTGGGCCTGCAGATTTCTTTTTGGGGGGTTGCAGATTATGAATTCAATTTCCTTAATAGTTACAGGGCTGTTCACAGTATCTGTTTCATATTGGGTGAGTTGTGACAGCTTGTACTTTTTGAGGAATTAGTCCATTTTATTTAAGTCACCTAGTTTTTGTGTGTAGAGTTGTTCACGATATTTCCTTACTATCCTTCTGATGTCTACATGGTCTGCAGTGATATCCCTGTTTAACTTCTGATACCGGTAATTAGCGTCATCCCTCCTTTTTCCTTTGTCAGCCTTGCTGGAGGTTTGTCAGTTTGTCAAAGAACTGTTTTTGGTTTTTTTCCCCCATTGATTTTCTCTATTATTTTTCTGTTTTCAATTTCACTGATCTATTTTTCTAAAAATTTTTTTAGTGTTTATTCTTGAGAGAGAGAGAGAGAGAGAGTGTGTGTGTGTGTAAGCAGGGGAGGAACGGAGAGGGGGGAGACACAGAATCTGAAGCAGGCTCCAGGCTCTGAGCTATCAGCACAGAGTCTGATGTGGGGCTCGAACTAGTGAACTGTGATATCATGACTTGAGCCAAAATCAGACATTTAACTAACTGAGCCACCCAGGTGCTCCTCAATCTCATTGATTTCTGCTCTTATCTTTATTATTTACTTCCTTCTGCTTCTTCTAGCTTTATTTTGATGTTCTTCTGGTTTCTTCAACTGGGATATTAGATTATTGTTTGAAGACTTTTCCTCTTTTCTCATGTAAACATTTATGATATAAATTGCCCTCTCAGCACTGATTTAGCTGCAACTTACAAACCCCAATATGTGTGTCTTCATTTTCATTTGATAAATAAATATTTTTTTAATGTTTATTTATTTTTGAGAGTGAGAGAGAGACAGAGCATGAGCAGGGGAGGGGCAGACAGAGAGGGAGACACAGAATATGAAGCAGGCTCCAGGTTCTGAGCTGTCAGCACAGAGCCCAACGCGGGGCTTGAACTCACAAACCTTGAGATCATGACCTGAGCTGAAGCCGGACGCTCAACCGACTGAGCCACCCAGGCGCCCTGGTAAATAAATATTTTGATTTCCCTTGGGACTTGCTTTTTGACCCATGAATTATTTAAAGTATTGTTGGTTTCCAAGCATTTGGAAAATTTCCTGTTATCTTTCTACTGTCAATTTCTAGTTGAGTTCATTGTAATCACACTTTGTATCATTTAAATTATTCTAATTTAGTTGAGGTTTGATGCAGAATATAGTCTAGATATCTTAGTATATCTTACATAAGGGCTTGAAAGAATGCCTATTCTGCTGGTGTTGGGTCCTATTGTTTGATAGTGTCATTGAATTCTTTTCATATCATCAATAATTTTTTGTCTAGTTGTTCTACCACTTGTTGAGAGAGGGTTATCGAAGCCTTGATTGATTGATTGATTGATTGATTGATTTTTAATGTTTATTTTTAAGAGAGAGAGACAGACAGAGTGTGAGCAGGGGAGGGGCAGAGAGAGAGGGAGATCAGAATCCAAAGCAGTCTCCAGGCTCTGAGCTGTCAGCACAGAGCCCGATGCAGGGCTCCGACCCACGAACCATGACATCATGACCTGAGCCGAAGCTGTATGCAACCAACTGAGCCACCCAGGTGCCCCGATTGAAGCCTTTAAGTCTAATTGTGCCTCTGTCTATTTTTCCTTTCAGTGTTATAAGTTTTTGTTTCACATATTTTGTAGCTCTGCTGTTTGTTTATAGATATTTAGGATTACTATGTCTATTTGGTGGATTGACTCTTTTATAATTATGAAATGTAATAAAATGTCATGTAATATCTCTGGCCCTAATAATTTCCTTTGCTCTGAAATTTATCTGATTTTAATATAACTGATGCTCTTTTCTTTTTGCTAACGCCTGCATTTCTTCTGCCATTCTTTTACTTTCAACCTATCTATATCATGTTTGGGGTGAGTTTCTTGTAGACAGAATATGGCTCAATCATTTTTTATTTAGACTTTATGTTTTTAACTGGTACACATTTACAATTTACATTGTTATGTTATAGCCTTCAGTCTGCCACTTTATATTTCGATTTCTCCTTGTTCTCTTTGTTTCATTTCTCTTTTCCCTACCTTCCTGTATGTTACTGGAACATCTTTTAGAATTCTATTTGATTTGTCTGTAGTGTTTTTGAACATATTGCTTTTCATAGCCTTTTTAGTGGTTGCTGTAGGTATTACATTATGTATACATAACGTATCACCATCTATTGTTGTCAACATTTTCACAGTTCAAGTGAAAAGAGGCAATTGTGTCTCTGTCCCTTTCTTCAATATTTCCTCTACAGACACTGAGAACTACAATAGACGTGTTATTTTTTAGCCTGAACTGTCACACATAATTTAGAAATCTTAGAGGAGAGCGAAAGTCTGTTTTATTGACTCATATTTTTAGGAGCTGTGGCAGCCACACTGTGACCTCAGGCCACATGCTGTGTCCAGCGGGGCTCCCAAGGTCCTCAGCCACTTTGCCTTCTTCTCTACACCTTTTAGGATTTTCTTATGTTTGTTTTCGTGTAACATCTAGGCTTTAAGCTATACTTAATGAGAGGAATAGGGAAAAGTGAGCCTATTCTAGTTTGCATTCCAGAGATGGGGGCCTGAAATGAGTTTTTAAGAGGCTGGCAGATGGGTGATTTGGAGGAAGCTCTTTGGGGAGGGGCCTGGGATACTTAACATCTCTCAAACATACGGCACTGATCTAGGGGATCCTGAGGGGAGAAACACGCCTCATGGGGTAAGGGCGGTTGGGGTGACCTCAGCACAGTGCCTGCTGGGAATTGCCCGTGGTCCTTGCACCCTGGACGGAAGCTGGCCCGGCTGGCACACAGATCAGCAGACTTTTTCACTCACTTCCAAATTAAACCACTTGTGCTTCCTCCTTAAAGTCACTGTGAGCATCTCTGTCACATCCAGACCCTCATTTATCCTCCAGAATTGCTTGAACTGCTCCTTTTATTAAATTTGATTCCATTAAATAAGGGGCTAATGGTTCTCAGTAAGATGAACTGGCTTTCTCTCTCCTGCTCATCTGAACAAAACGGATGAGCAGCTGGGGAATTTCTGCCTGGAATCTGGCTGTACCCCCTCAGAAACCTAGGCAAACCTTTGGGCCGTGTTGTCAACGAGCTGCTGTCCAGGGGAAGAGGTGAAAGGTGTGGAGCTGGGCTCCTGGGCCACCGTGCTGTCCTGGGACACATGGACACTGGGGCTTTCTCTTTCATTAAGCAAATATTGATTTCTGTCAGGCTCTGCTGCAATACAACGTCAGGCCCCTATCTGAAGGAACTGACAGTCTATAGGAAGGACAGTCGCAATGTGGTATGTTAAGTGCTGAGATGAAGGAAACACGGAGGAAACCAGAGAAGAAACCTCTGTTCCGAACTGGGGTGTTGGGAGGTCTTCCTGGAGGAGGAGACTTACTGAGTGAGAGTTGATCGTGTACGTGCCTGCCTGGCTAAAATCCTTTAACAGATTCCCCCTGCTGCCAGGACAGGCCCAAGCGTTTACTGTGTCCACAGGCCCTTCTCAGCCCCATCACGTGCATCACCCCGTGCTTTTGCGCCCCAGCCCCCTGGGATATCTGTCAAGTTCCGTTCTTGAAGCCTCCTCATGAGTCACCTGCTCTGTGTGGGATTCGTGCTGCTGCTCCTAGAGCCCTGGAGATGCTCCCTCATAGATCTCCTCACAATCCTAATCGCATATCTGCCTTCCTATGTGCCTGTTTGGGATCTCGTTCCCCGCGGTGCTCTGACTTCTTTGGGGGCAAGGATCTGGTCTCTCCAGGCCACCGCCCAGCACACGCCCCGCACCAGCACTTGTTGGTGAGTTGATTGGTGCATGAAGCGAAACTTCAGCTTCCAGGAGCCAGTCTGTAGGAACTGGGTGCAGGAACGGGGTGTGGGAACCAATCTGGTTGGGACAGGAAGGATGGAGCTCTGAGAAGAGAGGGAAGCCTCTGCTGAGGCAGGAGGAGGAGGGCAGCTTGGCCTGGAGGGGAAAACTGGGTGAGGCTGAGCAGTGAGCACAGGCTAGTGGAGGAGGGCTTGGTGAGCCACGGGGAGGAAGGTGAGGCTTATCTCGCAGGGCATTTGCTGCAGCTGGAGGAAGAGCCTGTCGGCTGCGGTGCGGCGGGTGGGTCGGCTGCAGGCAACCCTCCTGGGAGAGAGAAGACAGGCTGGATTTGCCTAGGGCCACACCAGCAGGGTCTGCCGGCTTGTAGGCCACATTGCACGCCTCATACCCACTTCCCCATTGGAAGCGGCATGTGACTTGAGGTGTTGGCATCCGTCATAGCTTGTGGATGGCCCATGATGAGCCTCACAGAAGACAGTGTTGGTGGGAGCTGACCCAGAGAAGGCTCTGGAGATACTCAGAGAACAGAGATCCCCCCATACCGCGGATGAGCCCTACTCATTGAGCCACACATGACACGTTGAGAAACTGTCCAGCCTGTGTGCTGGTGTGAGTCCCTTTCCTGGAGCCAGGCTGACCCAGACTCAAACCCTAAGGCTCTTCTATTCAGTCATGTGACCCTGAGATGGCCCCTGACCTGCTGGGGCTTCCTGGAGAAATGAGGGCCATGGACTCCAGGAGAGAGGTCCCTGTCCCCACTCTGGCTGGAAAGGGCCCCCATATCACACATATATCCAGATACAAAGCCTTTTTTTTTTTTTTTCTTTTTGGTGTTATAAAGTGTTTTCAAAGTTCAGGAACTGGGTCAGCACACATTCATATGGGAGGGGGACTTGTGTGTGCACCAGGCGGCCCAAAGGGGGGGTGGTGTGTCCAGAGAGGAAACCTAGCCTTGTGGGGGCCTGGAAACTAGACAGCAAGGGAGGGGCTGCTTTTATTTCAGTGACCAACAGGCACTCCTTGGCGGATAACCAGGAAATCTCACTTCCTTCCTCCACTTGGCAAGCTAGTTTGGGAGGCATGCCTCAGCTCTGGCCAGAAGTCCAGGAAGGAAAGCAAGGTGTTGGGGAGGAGGCCGCTGGGAAGGCTGACTGGGCCAGGCCCTGTCATGAGTCCTGCAGGGTCCTGGCATTGCAGGAGGCCCAGGCCGGGCCCCACATCCTTCTGTTCTGCCCAGAAGACCAGCTAGCCTTCAGGCCCTCAGCAGGGAAGCGCTTTCCCCTGGGAAAGGTAACCCAGGGGAGTGGACAGCAGGACCCTCAGGAGCATGTGGGCTGGGCCATGCGTGGATGGATCTTGAACTCTTAATTATTTAGACTTGTGGCATGCCCTCGGCCCTGCAAATTTTAAGGAGTTTTCTTGAAAAACAAATGCCCAGCACAGACCCTGGCACACAATAGGGCTCAGAGAACCTCTGTCCTGGTGGATGGAGGCAGGTGCTGTGGTATTGCTAAGCTCCTGTGGCTCCTGTGTTGCTTGGGTGTTGCTGTTTCTGCTGCAGTGTCATGGCCCTTTCCCTGTGGACCAGGCCAGCTGTCGTCCCACACCCCGCCCCCTGGGCACACGCTTCCCTCCGCCGGGTCCCTGAGGACTGCGGAGCGGAGCTTCTCAGAGGCTGAAGAGCACAGTATGAATATTGCATGAATAATAATAACCCCACCACTTAGCGGTTATGCAGCGTTTTCCCCGTCCACAATACTTTACCATCATTAATTAGTTATTCTGCACTGCTTCCAGCCTCCCCGCGCTCTCTGAAAAGGCACTCTTGCAAACGGGCCTTCTCTGGTCTGAAGCCCCAAGGTTGAGTGGGTGGGCGGTCCCCCACCTGGAATCATACAGCCTTCTGGAGGCTTCTGCTCGGCTCTGCCACTTCTGATAACTTTGATGTGGACGACAGTCTCCTTTCTGACCTGAGTTTCTGCCTAGAGCTGCTTTCTGGTACGCTCTGCCCCCCCCCCCCATCTCCCACAGCCTCTAGGAAAGTCGAGAACCCCATCTCAAGTGGGTGGCTGAGGGCCTGTGCAGGAAGGTTCCCTCCTGCACCTCGGTTGGTGCCCATACACCTTCAGGGGATCCCTGCAACGCCCTCTGTGTCGTTCGGCAGTCTTCCTGTGGTCAGCCCTGTTGCAGAGGGGCCACCGAGCTGGGAGTCAAGTCATGCCTGGCCCAAGGCCACTGGCTGAGCAGTAGCAGAATGGAAACTCCGATTTTCTGGTTCCAAGTATTATTCCTTTCCACCCACCATGCATTCAGTCATATGAAGCTTTCATGCTCCCACAGAGACATTCAAAGATGGACCAACCCCCTCAACCAGCATGTGTAGGGTTAGCCGGGTGTTCCCATAGTGGGCCCGCTGGGCCCGCCTTCCCCAGACAACACCACCCACCCCACCAGGGCAGCCTGAAGCTCCTCCTGGCTTCCAGCACTTCTGGCTCCTTCAATGTTTCAGCAGCAACCCTGCCTGGTGTGATAGCGTTTGATGTCACCACCTGCTGGCCAGCATGGACTTGGGACACCCTGGGGGGCTTGCCCCTTTGGGAGTGCTTCTCATTCCTGGAGTGCCCTTGTCCTTGGTTCTACCTTGGGCCGAAGCCGGCTCCCAGCCTCCAGTCCCTCCATTAGCCTGGAAAGGTATTGATCAGTTTGGCTTCTTTAGCTGAGTGTTTTAATCCCCGTGTGTGAATCTTTAAGAATTAATTAGCAAAGATTGTTCAGGAAAAACAAAGTAGGCACAAGTTTCAATACTGTCTGGTCACCCACCAGTATTATTTTCCTCTTAATTAGGATGCTATTTCTAGAAGCTGGAGGTATTTTCCCTTGTGTTTTGTAGCCTCGGGTCAGCCCCTCTTTCTTCCTGTTGGCCTCCAGACTCTAGTTCCTGCTCATGGTGGCTTTGTCCTGTCCCTTTCTCATCCTCTGGAGAACCCCAAGAGCCTCAGTTTACCCCCTTGCTGCTCTGACTCACTGAGCTGCCTTCTCCATTCCCAAGCCCTGGCTCCCCCTCCGGCCTCTTGGCCTTTGCTGGTACCTTTTCCTCTGCCTGGACACCTTCCCCTTGCCTGGTTCCACTACACGGCCGCCCCCACCCCCAGCCCCTGTCTTCACTAGGTCCTACTTGTCCTTTCGTTTTTAATTTAAATAATGCGTGCTCCAAGGGCCTTCTCAGACTCCCCTGGGCTGGGGTACTCCCCCCCTTTATCCCCCCCCCCCCCACGCCCCTGTGATCTGCCTGGATGGTTGTGGCTGCTTGCTTCCTTGTGTTCCTGGGAACCCACGCGAGGAATTCCCCACTCTGCAGGCGCCAGGGCACATGGCTGCAGCCTCAGTGCTGATCTGGGTTTGCCGAGCTGGTGGTCTGACTCCTGTGCCCTCTGGTCGTGGTCAGAGGCCCCCCTTTGGAGCTGTCTTTGCTCAGCTGTCCTCTCTCCTCAGCTTTCCTTTTACTTTCTATCTCTGGAACCTGCAGGCTGTGGCAGGTGTGGGCTCTGCCCCGGGTCTGGGAGCTTTCATGGGAAGGGAGGAACACCTCAGGCCTGGGAGAGGAGCGGCCGAGTCCTGATTACTTGGAGCTGGTAGCTGCAGTCAGTCTAACAAGATGGGGAAAGAGTATCGAGGAAGAGCAGTTTCCGGTGGTTCCTGGGCTTGTGAACAGGGAGCCTAAGGTTTCTGCAAATCCAGAGCTGTGTCAGAGGAAGGCTCTAGACCCCAGCACACACCCAGCCGCCGCCTGTAGCTGGAGCGCTCCACACCCAGGCTAACCCAGAGCTTCTCCGGTGTTCCGTTTGGGAGAGGACAGAAGCCTTCCTCCCACATTCAGACCACATGTGCTTAATTCGTAGCATCAAACAGCCCCCTGGAGGAGTGAAAGGGCCAGGACCACCTGCCTGGTCTTTCTGAAAAGTGCACCCATCCACGAGCTCTGTGGAAGACAAGGGGTACCAAACACCCACAAGCACCGAACCAGCTCAGCTAGAGAAACACACCTTGTGTTCTGCGGGGGCCCCCGAGATCAGCTTACATTTCAGGGAGGCTCAGGACAAACGGGCAGAAAGAAAGACGCTGTCTCACTGAGTCCTTTCTACACATTCGGGTCTTATGTCCCCATTTTTGGATGAGAAAAGGGAGGCCCAGGTTCAAACTGTGTGTGAAAAATATTTGGACTGTTCCCTTTCCATCTGCACTTCCCATTCCCGTTCTGACCCTTTCTCCCAGTGGGATCCTGGCTGCACTTTACTTGGTCTGGGATCTCGGGCAGGAAAGACAGAGGCATCCACAGCAACAGCAGCCATGTGTGTTCCATGTGTGTTCCACATACGATCTGTGTGTTTCGTGTCTGTTCCATGAGGGTTTGCCGTCTCAGGGTTGCAGGAGCAAAAGTCACTTGTTTCTCCTTGGCTGAGCGTTTCTTCCCTCTGAGCCGTCATTATCACTTAGTCCCAGATACTCAGTCTTATCACTTGAAGCCACTTCTGGTTTCATGCTCAGTGGTTTTGAGGGTCACTTCCCAGAGAGCTCAGAGTTCTCTCCTTCCATCTTCTCTCTGCATCTCACAGGAAGAGAATCTGAGTTCCGAGGAATCTCACATATCATCCTGAAGGGGGTCCTTTGTTGCCACAGAACAACCTGCTGGGCAGTGTGAGTGGAGCAGGTGCAGAGGTGTGACAAGGTGGCAGAGGTGATCCTGAACAAATGAAGAGAATGGGGACTTCCTGAAGAGGTGGCTTTGTGCTACGTCTTTTTTTTTTTAATGTTTATTTATTTGAGAGAGAGAGAGAGAGAACACATGTGCGAGTGAGTGGGAGAGGGGCAGAGAGAGAGGGGGAGAGAGAGAATCCCAAGCAGGCTCCAGGCTCCACACCGTCAGTGCAAAGCCCGACATGGGGCTTGAACCCACAAACTGTGAGGTGCTGACCTGAGCCAAAGTTGGACGCTCAGCCGACTGAACCACCCAGGCGCCCCTGTGCTAAGTCTTGAAGGATAAGTAAGAGCATTCCATGGGAACAAGGAAGGTGTTGCATCAAAGACAGCAGCATGTGCAGTGGCTGCTTTGCTTGCTGATCCTGGTTGGGTTTATTAGAGGCTGGGGTGTGAGCAACTTGTTCACCGCCAGCCTCCTCTACTCGCCTCCCTGCCTTGCCAACCTGATTTCCAATGATGCTCTATGAAGGACCTGCCACCCCAGTCATCAGGAGTCTTCTGATGGCAGGTGACAGTTACTTAGCTTGGATTAGATTAAGATAAAGAAAGTGTTTCCTTACTGAGGGGACTGAAAAGTCAAGAAGAGGTGTTTCAGGCACAGTTGGATTCAGGCCCTCAAAAGGTGTCTTTAAAACTTGGTCTCAGCTTGACCCTCTTCTGTGGGGGCTTCAATCCTAGCAGATTCTCTCGATCCAGTGGGCCCCCCTCAGCCCCACAGTTACCAATTCCAGAAGGTACTCCTGTTTCTCCATATTTCCCTCCAAGTCCCAGAGTTGAGTCTTACTGGCCTGCTCCACCCCTCAGCCAATCACTGCTGACAGGAAGATGGAATATGCTAATCAGGTAGGGTTCATGCATCCATCCTGGGGCCAGCCCTGGGCGAATCACGTGGAGGTGGTTCCCAAAGGAATGCCAAGGTACTGCCAGCAGCTGAGGGGTCGGAGCGGGGGTGTGCAGGCGACACAGCAGGTGTCCATTCTGCACATCTCCATTTAGACTTCTAGCTAGTGGAGACGGAGGTTTGCAGGAAGTGCTGGACATCGCCTTTGACACTCCGATTTTTCATTTTGTCTCCCTTGTCACTCTGTGAGCTCCTTTACGGGGCATAGGTGTCTTGGGTTGCTCTTGGATGCCCTATCCAGAGCACACTGCAGGCACTTCATGCCTATGTGTAGACTGTGTTAGGAGATGATGGATGCCTGTCTCGACATTTGAAACCCCTTCCCCTGGCTGGGGATGTTAGAATGAGATCTAAAGTTAGGAGCCATTCTGCAATATTTAAGTTCCAGGATGAAAATGACCAGGCATCCACTGACAAACACTGAGGGCAGCTTCTCTCTATTTTTAGTTTAGTTACTTACAGAACAACATCTGAGTTCTCGCATGCCCACTACTCCACAACGGGAACCACATAGCCTGATCCTGCCCAAATAAGGGTGGTGAAGAGTGCCAGCCCCCACTGAGGGCGGGCCCAACAGGTGTCATGGACAGCGCAGGAGGTCTGGATGTCAGGGACGGGCTCTCAGTGGGTCAGATTCCAACTGAATGGGGCAGAGCCTTGCTGTGCCCTTAGCTCACTCTCAGAGAGCAGCCCTCTTGCTGCCTTCCCCTGAAGGCTCCCCTCTCACGTCCCAGGGGAGGGGACCCAGGGAGCCTCAAGGTCTCAGGACCATTTCCTTCCCGTTTGGAAACCACTTGCAGAAGCAGACCGTGCTCTGCATGACTGAGGTGGGAGGAGATGCAGAGAAGAGGGCTGGAGGCTGGCTATTTCGGCGGGGAGGGATATCGTCCTCCAGAGGCATATTCAAATGGGGCAGGCGGAGGAAGCAGGGACCTGGACAAGTGTAGCCTCACGTGTGTGGCTTGGCAAGAGCACCTGGGTACACAGGAAGACTGTGAGGGTGGAGACCCATCTAGAGGCAGCCCCCTGCTCTCTGTGCTAGGTGGCAGCAAGGGCTGGGCTCCGGGACTTCTGCTCCCGACCCCTGCGCCTGCTTCAGTGTGGGCAGTCCCGGGAGTGCTGGCAGTCAATTCAGATGTGGCCAGCACTGTGCCCACTACCGCCTGGCAAACCGGTCAGCACAGCCCCTGCGTGCCCCCAGGGAGACTGGCCTTGGTACGGCCAGCCCCTGCTCAGTCCCCTTGGACTCTCCCCTGGGTTGGAGAGTCGGTCCTCTGGATGCTAACCTTCCTCTTCCTGCTTGCAAGAGAACCCAGAGAATTCCAGCAGAGAATGTGCCTGGCAGCTTCCTCCTGGGGCTCGCACAGGTCTCAACGCAGGGGCACGCTGGAAGCCTCTGGCTGTGCTGCTAGGCCCATCCATCCTCCAGCTGCTTTGCAGAGTCAGGGGAAATTAGCACTGGGGGCTCACCGGGGGTCTATGGCCCAGGAGGGACTCCTCTAGCTCAAGACCCTGGCAGGAGGCGGGTGGTGGGGTCAGCTGGGCTAGTGTGTTTATGACAGATCCTCACCCAGGGGCTTGTTAGAGAGCGGGGCAGAGACACGGAGCGGAGCGTGCAGGGGGAAGGCTGCAGGGAGGGAGTTCCCTCCCCAAGGAGGGGAAAGGCTGCCGCCGAGTGGCCATCTGGCTGGCTAGCAGGAATTCCTGGGACCGGATGTGTCCACCGCCCGGGTTCCTGTGCCTGCAGGTGGAAAAGCAGTGGCCCCATAGAAGGCATTCTCTCAGTCCCTGACCTCAGTCCCTGACCTTGGACGTGGTAGAAGAGCCTGAAGCCCAGAGAGCCAGGGCAGCACCTGGCCTTCTGTGACATTAAATGTTCTTTCTCCTTTTTCCTTCTCAACCCTGCTGCCAGAGGTCTGAGCTCCTGTGGCATAGGCTCCGGGTGCTTATGCGTGACCATGTCTCTGTGTTTCTTTCTCTCTGGCTCTCTGACTTTTTCCATCTCACTCTGTGTTCTTTCTTCCTTCTCTATTCAAGTTTCATCTCGGGCTCATATAAAGTTTTTACGCTGCATGCTCCACGTGGAGAGGGATGGTCACCAGGGGAGGACCCAGGAAAGATGTTCATGTGTCAAGGGGGTAGGGGAGAGACTGTCCCCTTTGTGGGCTGGCCTCGCCCTGCCCTGCCCTGTCCCCTGCCTCCTGTCCATTTATGGCAGAGGGGGGCCAGACCGATGTCAGGAAGGGAGCCAAGGTGAGCACACAGCATATGCAGCTCTGAAGTTTGGGCATCAATCTGGAAGTCAGCTCCTAGCCCAGCCCCTCAAAACAGCCCAACCCAGCCATGTGCAAAATATAAGATTTTGTCCCATCCCTGGAATAGTTTTCAACCTAGCTGGAATGGCAGGATTAATGTAAGGAATGTAAAAAAACAATGAAGCTCAGTAAGAGTTTCAGAGAACGGACGAGACCAAGGTCATATCGTACGTGGGGGTGTCTGTGATGTGTGTGCGTGGATGGGCCTCACGTAGGGGCACGCATTTCAGAAGAAAGGCAGAAGTCGTTGAATTTCCAAGACAACCTGTGGTTAGAGCAAGGCTGTGTACCTTTGCTTCACAACTTCCCAGCTTTATCCATCTGCTAAGTGAGGCCAGCGGAAAAATCCTAACCTCCGTTACGATGATCCTTTCCCCTCCAAACACACACAGAGCAAGAGGTCAACCCAACACATCACCCCAGGCAGCACTGACTGTAGTCAGCAGATGTGGTCCTGTGGGGAATGTCTTTACTGAGCAAGTGCCTCTGCCATCTTTCAGCCTCCCAGAGGTGGGGGGTTGGGAGGTGGATTTGTCTTAGAGCTAAACTGGGGAAGATCCAGCCCTAAACCCCACAGGTGTGGTACTTCCGGCTTCTCTACCTTTGCCTGGAAGCTTGTACCTAGAACCAGGCTTGGGTCTCATCACCCCCCAACCCCCAAACCCCTCCAGTCCTTGGCCTTAATGGGTGTGGGGTCATTCTTTTAGCTCCCTGGGATTCGACCTTGCAGGATGTCCGGGGCCTCCCAGTGCAAGTTGCGTGGCTCAGACCCTGCGTTCCACTTCCCTTGGCCTTTGGGCCCATTGTCAAGTCTTCAATGCCTTTGGTTCCTCATTCATCATAGGCAGGTGAGAACAGCTCCTATCTCCCACAGTTGTTGCTGCGAGTATTAAATGTGTTAATGCAAGTGCCTCACCCAGTATTGCCTCAAAGTAAGTGGCCAATTAATGTACGCCTTCTCTGCAAGGCCTACCACTCTGCCTTAGATCTTCTGGGCCCGTCTGCAGGGACAACGGCCCCCACCTGGAAGCCACGTCTCCGGATGGCAGGAGTCCTCCTGGCTCGAAGAGTGAGGCACCCCTGCCGCGTGCTCTGTCACCGTTATTCACCCATTCGCAGAACGTCTGTTAATACGTCCTTCGTACCCGACGCTGGGTCAAATACTGGGGGGCAGAACCCCCCACAGGGCATGGAGAGCACAGTGGGGAGACTGGCCAGAAGATACAGTCTGTGGATTAATAGCTGAGAGGCTCTCAGGCCGCAGGGTGCCTGGAGCTCGGCAGCACTCTGTAACATTGTTAAATAAATGCTGTGGTCGGGTATGAAGGCTTCACAGGAGGGGGAGCAGGTCGTGGGGCAGCTGAGCCAGGCGTGGGGGCTCGGGAGGAAGTAACATGGAACCGAGGTGAGGAGAAGGAGGAGAAGCGAGAAGATGGGGCCAGGCAGAGGGGGTGGCCCGGGGACAGCAGAGCCTGCGGCCTGGGTGGGGACTGGATGCAGTGCAGTATGGCTGGGGTGAGAGGGTTTGTGGGAATGACAGAAGAAGCTGAAGCGGCAGCAAGGGTCAGAGTTTGGATCTTGGAGACCATATTAGAGAGCTGGCTGAAGCCCGAGGGCCACTCGAGGGAACCCCGCTCCCCGTGTGGGTTCGGGGGAGGGTTCTAACATCCCTGCAAGGTTCCAGGACACCCCGTGGCAACCAGCAGCCCGCCTCTGTGTCCCTGAGGCTGGGGGCCAAGCAGGAGGACCTTCCCGGATGTGGGGGAGGGAGTGGCTGGGGACAGGGGCTTGGCCCTCCACCCCTGGCCTGATCACAGCCAGCAGTTTGGTTCTAACCAGAGTCTGGGTTTTCTTTCTTTACAGATGTTGGAGTGTTAGCAACGGGCAAGTCTGCTGGGGCCGAAATTGGTAGGTGGCTGTCCTGCTTCCTCTGCGTGCAGGGCTGAGGGGGCAGGAGGGAGACACTCCAGAAGGCCTGGGCAGGTGGGGCGTGCAGGGGGTGTGTGTGTGGCTGGTTTCCTGCCTGTCATCCCGGAACAGGGGCCGCACTCACCTCCAGACCTGCCTGAGGAGCTAACACAGCTTTACCCCAGGGGCATGGGCCTGCTGGAGAGCCTGTCCTCAGAGGGGTATGAGTCACCAGTGTCGCCCTTGTCTGTTCTCTGTAAGCTGAGCAGCTCCGGCACCCACAGGGCCCTGCATTCTGCCATGCTTCCCTGCCCCGCCCCGCACCTGCATGGTTGGTCCCAGCTCCTTTCCACCTCAGGGGCTTGTCTCAGCAGGCACGGTACAGTCTGCCTCCTCCGGGAAGGCTCCCGGCTCCCACGCCAGCCCAGCCCACCCCTGTTACCTGGCATTAGGGTGAGCTCCCAACTGCCCCAGCTGACTCCCCTCAAGATGGAGTCTGATCTTTTCTCTTCCTTTGCCTTCCTGCTCACCACAGAGCAGGCAACGAACATGTATGTGATAAACGAATCAGTGAAAAGATAAGTGAGGAAGGAATACGGGAGGCCAGAGAAGTGAACCATCCGCTGCTGGGGAATGATTCCCTCAGCTGAAGAGAGCAGGATGGAGTTCTAGGAGGAGGGGATAGGGTGTGGGCGAGGGGCAGGGAACGAGTGTGCCCCTGGGCTTCAGCGGATCGGAATGTGGAATTTTAGGGTCCTGCACACGACTTTGGACTTCACCCAGAATGTGAAGGGAGCTGCAGAAGACCTCTGCAGGATGGTGACTGGTTGATGCCCGTTGTTCAATTCCTCCCTACCCTGCAGATATCAAGTACGCCATCATCGGGACGGCTGTGGGTGTTGCCATATCGGCTGGCTTCTTGGCCCTGAAGATCTGCATGATCAAGAAGCACTTGTTTGATAATGACTCCTCGGACCTGAGAAACTCAAACCTGGGCTTCAATGGTAAGGGAGCAGTGACCTCCGCCCAGCCCAGCCCAGCCCAGGATGGTGAGGGCAGCCTGAGGCACCGGGGAGCTCGGAAACTTGGTTGGAGAAAGACTGAAAACCTGGGTAGAAAAGAAACGCAGTGAGCTGTGTCTCTGTTGATCTCTCTTTCTCCCCTCTTCTTTTTCTCTCTCTGTACTTTTCCATTCCTAAGAATCAGATTTCTTGGAAAAAGGTGGAAGGGGAAGGGGGCTGAGTTGGCTTCAGACAGAAACGTCTATTCTCATATCCAAAAATGTGACCAGATAAAATTGATCCCAGGAGGTGATGAGGCTGGGTGGTGCTGTGAGCTCAGTTGATATGGGCCGAGTTGCTCATAACTTGGTCTTGCTTGGAGCTGTGCTGGGTCCTCTTGATCCAAACAGAGCTGGGCGTACATGAACTCTGGCAGGTTCTCGGTGTCCCACAGCATCTGCGGGGAAGTGAAACTCACAGACACAGGGCAGACAGTTCGTGAGTTTTGATAGCAAAACACAACAGTGATTCGCATCCCCTTTCTCCCAAGTTGGGACTCGCAAAAATCATTCCCAGTCCGCTTCATGAGATGACGATGCAGTTTTCCATGAGGTTCTCCCGGGGACGAGGAGGAAGGAGCCTCACTGTGTCTCTGCAAAGTGCAATTACTATCTGCGAAGAGAGGCAGAGGGGGAAGTCTGGGCCAGGGAGAGGAGACACAGTCTTTGGGGGCTTCCTGAGATGCCAGCATGTCCAACTGAACAAGGGGTTTAATTGGTCACAGGAGTTTGCTTACCATTGCTTTTGTATCCTTAGGAATAGGCGGGGAGAGGAAAAACCCTCTCCATCACAGAATGGGAGACGTGCTGGATCCCTTTAGGGCAAGGGGGTCCAGGAGTTGCAAGTGAAGGGGGATAATGGGGAATGATGAGGGTAGGAGGGCCCTAGGAAAGGCTCGGTTCTACTTATGTGCCCAACTAAGGGGGGTCTAGATGAGACCTGGATGGACAAACTCCAACAGAGCCAAAGGGGAAGGATGAAGAACACTCAGCCCAAGACCACCACTCCCACTGACCCCAACCCAGGGAGCCCTTCAGAGCTGCCTGAGTCAGGCTGGCTCTGACTCGCTCCTGCTTGCCTGGCACTGAGTGAGCTGCACCACAGGTCACAGTGTCTCCTTCCTAATGCTTTTCTTTCTCTGTTTAGATTCGGTCACACTAAAGAAGAGAGTCCCAAGGTAAGGTCACTACCGTGGTAAGTGAGGGTATCATTTTTCCTCCTGTTTTATCCATTGTGCTTCCTTGCCTGTCCTCCTAGCCCTTCTCTCTACTCCAAAGTGCTTCCAAGGAGGCCAGAATGCACCCCAAGTCTCCTCTTCCCTTCTATGGTTCAGTGGGTAAGAGTCATGAGGGGGGGGCTGGCGCACAGGGTACAGTAGCCAAAGGGGACTTGGGTTGGCCTCTGCATACCCTCAGTTACCTGCCCTACCTCCCACACAGAATCCCTCAGTGCATCCCCCCAACACTCAGAGAGAGGTCCCTAGCCCTTGCCTTGACCCACTTGGGAAGCCCATGTGGCCTACTCCAGGTTAACTGGCTTCCCCACTGGCAATGAGCCACACTGTTCTTCCACATAGAGACTATGTCCTCTGAGGACAACCCTGCCTCAGGACCTTTGCATATGCTCTTTTCTGTCATCTGGAATGCTTTTCTTCCAGATAGCTGCACGCTTGGCCCTTCACTTCCTTTATATCTCTGCTTCAGTGCCATCATTTCATTTTAGATGGCCTGTTTGAAATAGAACCCCCTTCCCCTGATTATTGTCTTCCCCTTCCCTAGCTTTATTTTTCTTCATATTACTTTCCATTCACTGACATCATGTGATATATTTCTTTTGATGGTTTTCTCCCTGAGATGTAAGGTCCTTGAGGGTGAGGTCTTTCTTTTCATCTCTGTAGCCCCAACACTTAGCACAGTGCCTGCAACAGAGTGGGTGCTCCAAGTAGAGGAGGTGCTCCGTGAGGGCTGGCATGCAGACAGAGTCTGGGCTGAGTTGGGGGGGGGTGGGATTTAGAGGGGATCTGGAGCATGGGGTCACCTCCACTTCTTCCCTGGGACCTCGGACTCAGTGGGCGCTGTGTCGTGAGTATGGAAGGAATGACGGATTTGTGTGTGAAGGAGACAGACGCGTGGCTCACTGTCACCAGGGTCACGCCCAGGGGGTGAGCTGCAAATGGACTTTCTCAAGACGTTCACTTCCTGGAGGATCTCCCCTCCTTCAGATGTTCTGATTTCTGGGCCCTACAGTGCGTTTCATCAACTCTACCTCCAAGCATTAACCCCTCTCCTCCTCTGACTCTCACTGTTTCTCTGTCTCCCTCTCTCTGTCCCATCGTCTCCCCCTCCATTTGGCCACCCTACAGGGGCCTCCCCTGGGGGAGCTGAGTGTGATTAGGGTGACCATTTACCTTATCATCCAAATCAGGACTTTGTGAGGGTGGAGAAGAGGCACTGCTAATGACTGTGTGTGATAGGTGTAAACCTGGGTGGTTCTAGAACACTGGAGCCTGTGTTTAGTGGGGTTCACCCTGCGTTTAGTGCGGCCCATAAGGCAGTGGTCTCCAAGCCCTGGGGTGGCCACACAGTTCTCCTGCTGGCAATGTCACCTCCTCTGCATCTGGGGGTCTCATGCAGGGGAGGTCTCATGCAGTCCCAGGGGGCTTTTGGAAATGTATGGTAGAATTAGGAGCATTTATGGGCTGGGAGACCATGCCATGTGTCCCATCTCACATACACATGTTCGTACACACCCAGACCCACACTGGCTGAGGTTGGCACCTTCCTCTTTAGAAAAGAACACATGTTAGACACCTCCCAAGTGCCACCAAATCCCTGAGACCTCTCGTGCAGGAAAAGTAGAATTCCAAGTTGGCTGGCTCTCGCTGCCCTGCCCTTCCCCACCCTAAGGGGCCTTCACACTGGGGCAGCTCTGTCTTCTTTCAGCCCTCTGGGGATTGGCACAGTGATAGGTTCCACTGAAGGTGCAGCTGTGACCCTTGTCAGGAGGACGTCCTTGTCCTGGCTCAGCCAGAGGCAGCACTCCCACTGCTCTGGGCTCTGTGCTGACTCAGGCTCTCCCACTGTAGAGTCAGGGCAGACAGACCTTCATCAGGGCTTCGAACAGGGCTTTGGGCAGATGCAGGTATGGGAGGCCATGGACTGAGTCTAGTAGGATGAGAAGGATTAGCTCCTGATAGTAGGGGGAGAGGGGACCAGGAAATGACTAGATGAACCCCAGGCATAGAACGTGCATTGCCTTTGGGGGTCCAGCTGGTCTCTGTGATGGAGAGTACAAGGTAGGAGTCAGTTTTGGGGTAGATGGGCTATGTCTGCAATGATGAAGAATCTGCCCACAGCATGACTTCCGGGGACCTCTGCTGGGTGGCTGACACACCCTGGATATGTGGCTACAGACTGTTGTGGCCAGCTCGGGCCCCATGTCATGACGGAGTGGTCCTAGAGAGCTCCCCACCCACGGGATCGGGCGTGCTACCTTGGCCATCGAAACCACCCACACGCATGGAGGGGAACTTTGAGTTAGGGTACCTTGCATTGGAAACTCCAGTACCTCCCGGAAGTTTCTGAAGACCCTGTTTCAGGGATATCTTAATCATGGAATTCACAAAAATGGCAGATTTCACAAATCCTAATTTCCGGTCCTGGTACATGGGTGTGTGTGCATTGGAGGGTGAGGGGGTGGAGAAGCTCTGATGTCTCGTAGCAAGTGACTGACACGTGTGTGTGTGTGTGTGTGTGTGTGTATGTGTGTGTGTGCCTGTATGAAGACGCTGCTGTGTGCAGTACAAACAAACCACTTCAAAAGCCTTGTTGAAGCAGCAGTCGCTGTGGCTTTCTGTTCCCCTGTATGATCCTGTCAGAAGAACATCGCGGTTTTGTGTGCATTTAGAAGTTCTGAATTATTTTGAAACCTCGGAACTAGAGGAGGCCATTTTCATAATCCTGAAGAGGTGACTGTAATAGTCATTCAAAAATAAACATGGTGCAAGTGAAGTCCAGAGAAGGGAATGTGAAGGAAGCAGGGGGAAAGCAGGTGGCTGGATGAAGAAAGGAACACATGAAGGGCAGGGGAGAGTCAGGCGGCTGGGTGGGAGTCCTCCCCCACCCCGGGGATATAGCCCTGCACCAAGTTCAGGGAAGTGTTCTTGGCACGTAGCAGACCAGAGCTCCTCCACAAACAGGGATTTTTGAAGAGAAGGGAGGCACAATTTAAGTATCCAAAACTGACACTAGATGGAGTCAGGCTGAGTCAGGAAGAAGTTAGACCCGAAAGAAAAAGCTAAGGACAGGCAAGCCGTTCTCCTGGAGCAAAACTTTGCATGTGCTTTTTGTCATGTAGGGATGAGTTAAGTGCTTTTTGTCACGTCGGGATGAGTTAATGAACACCCGGTTCTCCTGTTTTGTGGGTCACACCTCAGTTTCTCCGAAAGGTGAGTTGTAAGAGTGGTCACTTGCTCTGAAAGGGAGAGAGAGACAGTGGCTCTCCGGAGGTGGCCCCCCTGCAGGACGGGAGGGAGTTACTAGTCACGACTGCTTGTGCCAGGATGGCTGGGAGACCAGGAATCAGCAGGGTGGTTTTTTTTTTGTCCCTAAAAAGTCAATATAATGGTACTTCAGCAAGATTTAAAATGAAGCTGTGGGACATTTGCTTAAGCAGAGCTGAGAAAACAGGATTTTAGAAACAAGATCGTTAACTTTCTCGTACTTATCAGTTTTTTCCCTTGAAAGGCCAATCAAGCCATTAACTAACCACCTTGGTCCACACGATGAAAAAAAAAACTCCTAAACTTTGAGTCATCAAGCTATTGGTTTGGCTGAAGCGTCTGTTTCCTCCGTTGCTCTCAGGTCTCAGTGTGGACGAGACCTGGGCTTGTGGGATTGGTCGTAGTTCGTATTCCCTGGGTCCTCTTGCCCACATCTCATGCACCATCGATGTGCTCTCGCCTTCCTTCTTTTGGAAAACTCTTCAAATCCACCAAAAAGTTGAAAATACCGTGTGATAAAAACATGCACATCCTTCACCTAGATTCACAAGTTGACATTTCCCCCATTTGCTTTACTCTGTCTACATACATTTTTTCTGATTCACTTAAAAATTAGTGGCAATATCACCCCTAAATTAGCAGAGATATTTTACCCCTAAATACATAGCCAGGCGTCTCCTGCATAATCACAATTCGATGACCACATCTGAGGAAATGACTGAGAAAATTCAATAATCTCACCTATTACACAGCCCGAATTCAAATCTCTCTGATTGTTTCAGAAATATCTTTTATAGCTCAAGCCTCCCAAACCAGGATACATGGTATTGTGATTTTGTCTCTGTTTAGTCTCTTCTTGTGTTGGACAACTCTGCCTTCTTCCCCTGTAAGTATTGAAGTACTTTTGTATGATGTCTTATCTTCTGGATTTGGCTGACGGTTTCTTCCCGAGTAGATGCAGATTGAGAATTTTGTCAACAACACTACGGAGGTGACATTGTGCATCGTTTATTGTCTTACATCAGGAAGCACATGATGCCAGGTTCTCTCACTGTTGGTAATGCTGTGTCTGATCACTTGGTTAAGGAAGCGACCGCTAGACCTCTGTGTTGGGGAGACCAATTTTCCTCTTTGTAAGTAGTCGATAATCTGAAGGGTGGTACTTTGAGACCACGTGAACATCCTGACCCCCACTGATTCTTTGCGCGATGATTTTACGTTTGTTCGCAACCCACGTTTGAATCAGTTATTGCACCGGGAGTTACAAAATGTGGAGTTTCTAATGCTGGCATCCCTTCTTATTCTTCTAGAAAAAAGGACTTTTTCCTTCCCCCTTTTCTCTTTCTCTTACTTGTTGAATATCATTACTGTGGATTTCAACATATTATAATTCATTACCATCATAGATCTTTGTGACGTTCAAATTGTCCTCAGTTTGTCCAGTACCAGTCACTTCTTGGTGGCTCTTGGGCATTTCCTAGGCTGACACAACACAATATCCCCGGCTCACCGTGTACTGTCCCCGCTCAGACCTGGAATCACCCATGTACCCCTTAGAGATCCCCTGTTTTTTCTTTTTTGATGTGAAATAGCTTTTAGAAGGCAAGATCTGGACACAGTGTGTGCTCGGGTGGCTCCGGAGACATCATTGCTTCTAGACTCTCTCAACACACAGACTCAGGAAATGTATATTTGAGCCACAAACTCAATACCAGAAGCCTCTTCTTAAGCTTTCCTCACTCCATATTTCTGTTTTGCCTCCTCCAAAGTGACAGCTGTGTTCCACATAAATGTTTTTACCCTTTATCTATCCTCCAATACCACAAAAAATACTTCCAGAATCATAACACTATACAACTACAAACTTGCAGTAACCTGAAGATTTCTTTGCAATTCTTTTTATTTAGAATTTAGCCCTCCGTATATAAAGAGTATTATTTTCCTTTTTAAAAAATTTTTATTTAAAAAATTTTTAAATGTGTATTCATTTATGTGTGTGTGTGAGAGAAAGAGAGAGAGAGAGAGAGAGAGAGAGATAGAGAGAGAGAGAGAGATCAGGGGAGGGGCAGAGAGAGAGGCAGACAGATTCCGAAACAGGCTCCAGGCTCTGAGCTGTCAGCACAGAGCCTGACGCGGGGCTCAAACTCACGGACTGTGAGATCATGACCTGAGCCGCAGTTGAACGCTTAACTGACTGAAGCACCCAGGCGCTCCTAAACAAGGATATTTAGAAAGCCATAAAGGTGGCAAATAAAACGGAGGAAAATAATATTTTCCATAATGATGCTGAGAGAGATTGCCACTTGGGAAAAAGAAAAAAATGGATCCATATGTCATACTATGCACCACAATAAATGTCGAATGGATCAGAGATATAAATAAAAAACAAAACCTTATAAAAACTAGAAAAAATATGTGTGTGTACATATGTAAATATGTTTTAATTTTATAGAAACTGTATACAGATAATTTTAATTAAATATAGTTTTGTAAAAGGAACACAGCGAGATAAAGCAGAAACTATTGAAAATTAAAAAAAAATGATAAATATCCTGGTTTATTTGGACTATTTCTGGACTTGGTATTACCTTCCGTGGTATTTGTGATTATTGGTGTTCTGGCACCACACTCCGACTTGTGCAGGCTTTATGGCTTGTTCCACCATCTGGCGTGCTCCCATTGTGTTTCCTATTCAGGGGCACGTTTCTGCTATTCTCTGTTAGCCATTCTTGCGTATTTGTTTTTCCCTTTGAACTTCAGAACCAACTCCACGACCTATCCACAGAACAAACACCTTGGTTTTTTTGTTGGGGTTGCATCATGTACGTGTATTAAACTGAAGACGATCGACTTCTTTACGACGTTAAGCAGTCCTTCGTGGAAGGGGACTTTATTTGCAAGTCTGTGTTAGTGTGTCTTAAGAGAGTTTTTGGCTTTTACCTTATGGGTTTTCCACATTTCTTGTGAAGTTTATTCCGAAATAGTTTTATGTTTTTGTTACTTTTGGAAATGGAGTTTCCCATTATGTCTTCAACTTAGTCATTGATTGTTTATGGATTGTTTTTTGGTATGTTAATGTTATAGGGGCAGCCTTATTGAAAGCTTTTCTTGTGTGTGTGTTTTTTTTCTTCTTGATTTCCTTGAGTTTTCATAACAGATCTCCTTTCCCAGTTGTTATGTCCCTAATTGTTTTCTCCTCTCTGACTGCATTGGCTAAAGCCACCAATGTTTTTTTTTTTTTAATTTTTTTTTTTACCGTTTATTTATTTTTGAGACAGAGAGAGACAGAGCATGAACCGGGGAGGGTCAGAGAGAGGGAGACACAGAATCTGAAACAGGCTCCAGGCTCCGAGCTGTCAGCACAGAGCCCGACGCGGGGCTCGAACTCACGGACGGCGAGATCATGACCTGAGCCGAAGTTGGCCGCCTAACCGACTGAGCCACCCAGGCGCCCCTAAAACCACCAATGTTAAGGAATAGCGGAAACAGTGCATGTGCAGCCTCTAAAAGTCTCTTTCTCGTTCTCTAGATACCCAACCCAGGTCTGCAGCCTGATTCACCTGCTAATCCAGCCAGCAGCTGCTATCCCAGCCTCTGCCCAGCTTATCTGTTCTTGTAGATCTTCCTGGCTCTCTGGGGGCTGGTGACACAGCTGTATGCAGAGGAATGGCTGCTGTGCTGGAGAATAACTTCCTCCATGGAGATGGAGTAGCTCACAGGTGCCACTTCCCCAGCTCAGGGTGACCGGGAGTAGGAGGAGCCTGCATTCCTGGTTTCCCCCATCTTCTATAGACACCTGTATCTCAAGGGCAAATGCTGCATATATCCAGCTACTTCAGATCCTCTTCCTAACAACACCAGAAAGGGTCCTTTGAACTCAGGACTTGTTAATGGGGTGACGAACAGAAGGGGATGAACTTTCTCTGGAGCCCATGGACCTCTAGGCCATCCGACTCAAACTTTGGACCCACCATATTTTAAAAGAGAAACACAAAAATTGGACAGCCGTTAGACTCTCTTGGAATCCCGTCAGACTTCTCTGTCACCATCCTTGCTCGTTTCCAATTTGTGTGTCTTCCATGTTGGCTCTGCTGCCATCAAGCTCTGCAGGCCTGACCTCAACCTGTGTCCTTAGTCCTTCACACACGGGGTAGGTAGTATTGCCTCTTTTATGGCCTTTGGCTTGGCTTATCCCATCGATGCTTAACTCTGCCCGATCTTCCTGCTATTGCTGTCCCTTCTTCCATGTTAGATATCAAGATATTAAACCTGAGCATGAATGATCAAATGACATAAACAAGTATGCAACATTCAACGTAAACATAAATATGTCATTCCGTTATAATTACAAGTATTATATGAAACTACAGTGAAGTGTTGGTATGAATTCAATCTCTGTGCGTGGAAGTGTTGGTGAGGCCTTTAGCTGAGAGTGGCCACAGCACAGTCTGTGTCCTACTTTCAGCCTTAGCTCTATTATCCTGGGGTCCGGTTTGGTGACCTCATCTTTTCTTCTGTGTTCCTAATTTTATATACATATAGATAGATCGGTATTGTAGATATGCTATGTGTGGAGAAGACTCACTCACCGTAACAGCTCACGGTCAGCCTTGAAGGTATCAGTTTCTAGTTACATTTGCAAAGGTCTGTCTACCTTGCTCCTTGTAACATCTCCCCAGACCCATGCAGTCTCTTCAAGCACATGAAGTGGCATTTTCCTGCAGATATGCCTCTTAACCTTGAGGAATGACTTCTTCCCTTTTTGCCACGAAAGTGGGTGAGGTTTTGTGGCTTGAGGTTTGGCAGGCAGAAAACATTCTGTCAGTTGAGCTCTATCTGAAAAACTGTCCCTTTACCTAGAAGCCACTGGTCTTCAGGTACTTTTCTATGTTGCATGAGGAAATGTCCCTCTTTGCTAAGATATGCTGATGAGTTCTTTCATACCTACTTAACTGTGTGCGCTGCGTAAGCATATGCCATGATTAGTCAGAGCATAATCACTTTGTCAATAAGTCTTCCAGATGGTTCTCTTCCTTTCCAGAGATGCACGAGTGATTGAACTCTAAATGAGTGGCCTCTTCAGGAAAAGAGGTTGGGAGGTCTGGACAGCTGCCCACAGCATCGGTCTCAGAGATGTCTTGAATTTGAGCTTCCAAAGCTCTTGAAGGATCTTCATATGGAACTCAATACCCAGGGCAAGTAATAGATCTATAGTGTCTCTGTCTTGAGGGAAAATATCGATTCTCTTCCACAAGAAGCTGACTGCATAGAGTGAGGCACGAGCACTTTATCCAGAAGTAAGAAATATGGAAGTCAATAAATCTATTCTGCCTATCCTGGTTCTCCATGGAGGAGCTGTTCACGCTTCTATGATAGCATTGTGTCCATATCAATGGAACCTACCCATAGCAAATGGCTTATGGAAATGGGGACCAAAGTCAAGACACAGCCTCCTTAACACCTCCATCTATCAACAGGTATGCATCATTTTCTAGAACTGTTGGCCTCAACTTCTCAGTTGCCATGAGTCCCTCTGCAAAAATTCAGGGGTGCTGAAACATGAAGACCATGGGGCCATCTCCAGTCTTATAAATGAAAGACTGACCTTCTACAGGAAGAAATGGAGGGCTGGGCTGGAGAGGAAGGTGTCTCAGTGACTGTGGGATGGCTTGCAGCTCTGCAGCTCTTTGAATGCTGGAACCAACAATGAAAAAGCTGATGGTGTGCCTTATAGGGAGCTACACAAATGTAGGGGATTATCATTATGCTTATGGCATTATCTTGTGGTACAAATGTGAATGACTTTTGCATGGAGGACATGACTGGCAGAGGCTTAGGAACCCCCCGTCTTTTTATTATTGCCATGAACCTAAGGCTCTGTGACACAGGCCCCATTAACATTTCTCTCCGCCATAATATTAACATTGCATTTCTGGGGCTGCACTATGGAATACTCTCTGCCTTTCCAATTCAACAGAAATCTGAGTGGTTGTGTCGACTGGTTCTCATTGGATTGGGTTACTCTCCTTGTGTGTGATGAAAGATGAGCAATATTTCAAAACAAAGTACTGTGTTGTAATAATTTGCCTGGATTCCCAGGGTGTCTTTTATCTGACTTGATAACAACGTAGTTCATTAGCAGCCTTTGTTAACTGATAACCTAAAGCGGTAACATGATACTCATAAGCAATTTTCTGTGTGTAAGATAGAATAAACCATCTTGTAAGGTATCTGTTAATTGATTTGCGTCTTTTAACAGCATTTTAATTAAGACTTCTGGTTTGTGAATGGCAGAAACACTTATAAACTGAAGAGGAATGCTTCAGGATTCTCAGCAATCATTTCATTTTCTATAGATACGACAAAGCCGTGGGGTCCTCTCCTCCATCCCACATCGTGATGAATTTCCCCAGTGCCATTCCTGGGCTCTGGTCCTGTTTTAGCCCCACAAGAGTTTCCCGGGTGAAGAACACAGAGAAGTATGCTGAAGGCCAGTGCTCTCTCCTTGGGTTTTAAAGGCTGACATGCCGTGGGAGGCAGAATGGGACTCTTTGCAATGGGTCCCTTTGGCTTAAACCCCAAATTCAAGCTCAGCGGGTTCCTTCTGTGGCAGTCCTCCTGGAAGCTCTGTGAAGCCCCTCTTGACAACCCCTCTCCTTGGGAGCAGTTCCTGGTGATGGAGGTTCCAATAGGCAGGAGCCTGTGGAAGTGTTTGGAAGCAACCACAAGAAGTCACTGTGTGTGTAGGTACAATGTCATGAGTGAGGGTCATTCTGACTGCCTCACCCAGTGATTTGGAAGTGTGGTAGCAGAGGCCAGGGGTTAGGAGAAACCTCTGTCTTCCCAGCGCAGTAGGCCCCAGGGCCCCCTGAACACATGCAGGTCCTGGAAAGCCCACCTTGGCAGGTAGAACACCTGCCCAAAGAGAGGGGACCAATGACACTCAAAAGCAAGGAGGAAGAGCCATCCTTACATGGGCTCCTGTGTTTTACTGCATCCAGGACTCAGTACCCAGAGGAGGAGAAGGTGAGACAGCAGAGGGTTATCTGGCAAGGTAAACAAACTTAAAATGTGCATCAGTCTCTATCTATCTCTATAAATTAAAAATATGTTTACATTGAATCTATAAATTAAAAGCAATACATAGAAAGCAAACTCATATATATATATATACATATATATATATATATATATATATACATACATATATATATATATATATATATATATATATACATATATATATATATTCCTCTAGGTGTGTTCTAAGGTGTATATATCATAGAATTTTAAGAAATATATGGGGGTTTGACTAAGTTAATAAGTGACACTGCTTTTCATTACCCAAGTTTGGAAATAGCTGAGAGTGGACAGACAAGCAGACGGAGATTACAATATGAGAGTTATTGTGATTTTCAAATGAGTCATGACACGTCAATATCGCGCTGGGGCCACAAGAGTGCGGCTTGGTGTTCTCGTCCCAGTCCAAGTAAGAGGCGAGTGTGGCTTGGGCTGGGGTGCTGGAGGCAAGGACGCAGAAGGTGGTTGCAGGGGGAGGGGGTTTAGAGGCGGAGATGTTAAGACTTACTGGTGGGTAGATTTGATCGAGAGGGAGAACATGATTCAGCGTTGCCTATAGCAATGTGGAGGACCTGGGGAGTGCTAGCCTCGGGAAGCCTCTGCAGCTGGTCTCGGGTCCCTTGTAGCAACTATCAGGGCACCAAAGAATGAGCTGCGCTTGGGGACAGCGAACCCCATGTCCCCACAAGTGTTCAAGCTTGAGAACTGGAATTAAAAACACACATGCTGGAAATCGCTCCAGAATGTGCTCTGGGATCCATTAGAGAAAGCAGGGGAGGGTCAGCCTGGAGGAGTCATAAGACTCCTTTCCCGTGGATAGAGTATGCGTAGGGTTTGCTGAGACAGAGTGAGCCTAAAGATGCAAACAGAGGGGTGGTGCCTGTGACGTGAAGTCTAAAAGGGGCCGGGTCTAGGCTGTGCTCAGGGCCCAACCGGCTGACTGATTCTTTTCCCTCCGAGTCATTTGTCACAATCTTGGACTTGTCAGATAAATTAGTCATCCTTCAAAGAATATTATTTTCCACGTGTACATTATCATCGGATGACAAATGAGAGGCACGTCTCTACACAGAGTGCAGGCAAGTTGCTCAGGCCTCAAACATCCCAGACTCGCTTATCAGCATAGTTGGGGTCTGAGTGTTCATGGGTCTGGAATTTCCACTGACCTATGATTTTCTCATCATTTGTGATCTTCTCTCTGCACAGCGTAGGGATGTAGTAGAGTATGTAGAGTCTGGCACCAAATGCTGCTCTGTGGGCTGGACAAGTTGTTTCACCTTGCCATGCCTCAGTTTCCACATCTGTAAAAATGGGCTAATAGTTGTCCTTACCCTATAGGATCTATGTCAGCCCTAAAGGAGGTAACACACGAAAGTTCTTAGAACACTGACATATAGGAGGCACTCAGAAAATGTGACCTATTATTTATAATTAGTTTTGGTCAACTCCAAAATTCAGGGAAGGTGAGATTAAGGAAGTTTTCATTTTTAGACATTAATTTCTTTACACATATTTTTGAATAAAGTTTTATTATTTTATTTTCTTCTTTAAGTTTATTTATTTATTTATTTTGAGAGAGAGAGAGAGAGAGAGAAAGAAAGAATCCCAAGCAGGCTCTGAGCTGTCAGTACAGAGCCCGACACAGAGCTCGAACCCACGAACCATGAGATCATGACCTGAGGTGAAGTCGGATGTTTAACTGACCGAGCCACCCAGGTGCCCTTAAAGTTTTATTTTAGAATAGGGTCAGATTTTCCTTACAGTTGCAAGGCTATGTCAGAGAGTTCCCATATGCCCCACACCCAGCTTCCCCTATTAACACCTTACATTAGTATGGTTTATCATAATTAATGAGCCAATTTGATAGTATTATTGCCTGAAGTCCGTATTTTATTCATATTATCTTAATTTTTTTTTTTTTTACCTAATATCCCTTTTCTGTAGTAGGACCCCATCCACAATGGCACATGACATTTAGTCATCACGTCTCCTTAGGCTGCTCTTGGTTGTGACGGTTTCTCAGACTTTCCTTGACAGTTTTGAGGAGCCCTGGTCAGGCATTCTATCGACTGTTCCTCAACTGATAGTTTGCCTGAGGTTTCTTTTCATGAAGATAAATTCCTTCGAAGCTAATCTTAACACACAAGTGGTGATAATCATACAATAAACCAAGCATTCGCTAATGTTTCCCATTGTTCCTATGAATAAAATTAGCCAGATTGCTGACAAATCTCATTGAAGTCTGAACTGGTAGGCTCGGTAAAAAGGAACATTCTCTTTTTCTTTGTGTTTTGTTTTTTTAATTACACTTTCTTTTTTTAAAAAACATTTTTTAAATGTTTATTTATTTTTGAGAGAGAGACAGAGAGAGAGAGAGAGAGAGAGCGTCCAAGCAGGGGAGGGACAGACAGAGAGGGAGACACAGAATTCAAAGTAGGCTCCAGGCCCTGAGCTGTCAGCACAGAGCCTGACGTGGGGCTGGAACTCACCAACCACAGGATCACGACCTGAGCCAAAGTCGGATACTTAACCGACTGAGCCACCCAGGCGCCCCAGAACACTTTTCTTTTTCAAAGCAAAGCAGGTGTCTCTAGTTAGTGTGGGACCACTCAGATTCACATTTCACAACCACTGCACACATTAGATCAGCAGCAGAGACCAAGAGGACTCAACCCCTTGTTTGGGGCAAGTGCAGATTTGACCCCGCTGTCTTCTCTTCCCCAAGGAAAGGTAAGCCCTCCTTCAGTCATTCTGTGGACAGGTAGGAGTCCTTAGTGGTGTGGCCTAAGCTCTTCAGGGAAGTGGCTCAGAGCTGCCCCTTATTTGGGCAAACAAATAATGTTTGTGAAAACAGAGACCGACAAAAAGCCTTACAACGTGGTTCTGATGTTTTGTCCTTTCCTGAGTTTAAATCAGAAGGTGGTTCTTATGTAGTGGCAACAGACTGTGAGTGAAGTATAACTGTTGACCAAAAAGGAAATAAAACAGTGTCCAAGAGTTGCCCCCAATGTGTTCTGACGGGGCATTTACAGCTCGCAGCAAAGACTCCACTCTTTGGCTCCAGGAAACTCACTCCAAGCGGAGACTGTGTGGCTTCAGCCACATCATCCAGAAGGTGCTACCTGCCATTGTGGAGGACCCTCCTCTCCCTTCCTCAGCTTTCTGGAGGAGTCGGGTTGAGTTGATGACTCCTACACGCCTAACAGGCCTTGATCTAGGTTCAAATTACCAAAGATTGAAAGCAAGCACTTTACATTTACTGACCCCAATGAAATCTGAAAAAAAAAAATGTTTTTAATGCTAGCACAAAAATATTTCTTAGCGTCAAAATCTTAAAATACTTCAAAAAATAACTCCAGGGATTCTGAAGCTGGATATGACAGAGTAGTGTATCTAACCCTTCTGCCAATAACACCACTAAACTCAGTACAAAATACGGTAAGACAACCATTTGAGGCAGTGATGAGCTGCTCAAAGTGGGCCTCAGCCCAGAGGGAAGTTGATTTTTGAAAGAAGACAAGTCAGGTGAGCTCACATTTATTTGGCTCTACCCATAAGGACACATCCAGTTTAGATCACACACAGGGTAAGTAGAAAGTGGCTGTCTTACTGGGCTTGGAAGACAGAGGGTGGGGCTTACACAGTGCCTAGAAGTTTTGGGGAACAATCCTAGAGAGAAAGCAGTCTTAGAGGGAGAGACCCAAACTCTGCTTTAGAATTTCCCTTAAATCCTTGGCTAACTTCTAATTTTTTTTTAATGTTTATTTATTTTTGAGAGAGAGAGAGACAGAGACAGAGAGAGAGATAGAGAGAGAGACAAAGTGTGAGTAAGGGAGGGACAGAGAGAGAGGGAGACACAGAATCCAGAGCAGGCTCCAGGCTCCAAGCTGTCAGCATAGAGACTGACGCGGGGCCGAACCATGAGATCATGACCTGAGCTAAAGTCAGGTGCTTAACCGACTGAGCCACCCAGCCGCCCCTCCTTGGCTAACTTCTAAACTGGACATGAACAGAGTGAAATTCAAAGGTGATCAAGTGGAATTAATAGTGGGAAGGCTAAAAGGAGCTGAGTGAAGATTTCAGGAGCTGCCCTGCAGTCGAGAGACAGTTCTAAATTCACATCTTGCCAAATCAGACGGTCATGGTATGATGGTTCATTTTACATGTCAACTTGACTGGGCCATGGTGCCTGGGTATATGGGCAAACATTATTCTGGACGTTTCTGTGAGGGTGTTTTTGGAT
The DNA here is from genome assembly GCF_028749965.1 of Puma concolor. Lineage (NCBI taxonomy): Eukaryota > Metazoa > Chordata > Mammalia > Carnivora > Felidae > Puma > Puma concolor. The sequence continues at coordinate 47,953,511 of NC_141677.1, read as the reverse complement.
GAGATTAACATTTAAACAGACGGACTTTGGAAAAAGCAGATTGCTTACCATGATGTGGGTGGGCTTTACCCAATCAGTTGAAAGCCTAAATGGAATAAAAGACTGTTCTCCCTTGAGCAAGAGGGCATTTTGCCAGCCAATAGCCTTCAGATATGAACTACAACATTTGTTCTTCCCTGGTGTTTAGCATGCCGGCCCACCCTGCAGCTTAGGATTTACCAGCCTCCATAATTGCATAAGCCAATTACAAAACATAGTATATATATACTATGTACACACACACACACACACACACACACACACACACACACACATTGGTATAGTTCTCTGGAGAACCATGCCTTATACACCTGGGTAACATATCTGGCTTCCCATGGAAATCAGGGCTAGAGACAAAACTCAGATAAGCCCACTCAACAGACTCTAGGACCAAAATTCTACAGAATGAAGGTGAGTTGCAGTCATTTAACTTGACAGACTCATGATTTTTGCCCAGGCCTTAATTTATAAAGGTGAATAAGTGACAACACAAAGAGCTCAATGCCATTTAAAATTAATTTATTGCTTACACTTCCAAAGAGAAAGGGGAATGTAAATCCCATGTCATGTGGGGCCATAGTGGGGAGCACCACTTTGTTCAGAAGGTAGGAGAAGTGAGGGAAAACATGACCCAGAGCCTTTACAGTGTTTTCCATAGAAGGCCGGGCAGAGAAATCAGTTTAGGATTGGCTAGTTTGAATGATGTTGATGGGGTCTGGGCTATAGGTGTGGTCTCCAGCCCTGAATTGATTTAGGGCAGGGGCAATATTGGTTGGTGTGTAAGAGTTAGACAAAGAAGGAAACGGACTCAGGATTAGCTGGAGCATTTATAATATGATTTTCATTTGCCCACAAAAGCTGGATTGCAGGGAAGGAATAAACAATTGTGGCTGTTACTTTGCCTCTATGATTAATGGACGTTAAATAGACAACTACGGAATCTAAAAACAAGCAGTTAGAAACCAGTATTCTTCAGAGGAAGATAACAGAATCCTGAGTCTCCATAATGTCAACTATTCAAGGGGACAATACCAGATATTCAAAGAAGCAAGAGAACCTGACTCTTAGTCAAGACAAGCGGACAATAGCAATGTATCTGTGGTACAAAACAAATGAGCAAAGGGAAAGAGAGATAGAGACAGAGGCACAGCAAGAAACAGACTCTTAACTATAGAGAACACACTGATGTGTGTAACACTGATGTTTGCCAGAGTGGGGAGTGGGGGATGGGTGAAATAGGTGATGGGGATTAAGGAGTGCACTGGTCATCATGAGCATTGGGTAACGTATGGAATTGTTGAACCACTATATTGTATACCTGAAGCTAACATTACACTGTATGTTAACTGCGCTGGAATTCAAATTTTTAAAAAAGGTAAAAAACGAAAAGTGGATCCATAATAATCCAGATGTTGAAAGGTGAACAGAAGGAAATCCTCAGCTGGCAGGTGGCAGTGCTAAGAAAGAGCCATGTGGAATTTCTAGATGTGAAACATGTCCCATCTAGCCTCTTTGCATTGCCGTTTCTACTGCCTGAAAGATTCTCAAAAGGCAGACCACTTCCTCTCTCTTTTCAGAGCTCTGCCCACACATGTTCCTGAAGAAAGCCGTCCCCAGGGAGCACACCCAAGCACCTACTCGGTGCTTAAGACATGTGTTGTTATTGACCCACAGACATTGATCAAAGAGTATTAACAATGAATATTTTTATAGAATAAATTTGTTCAATTTGAACGTCTAGATAAAAAGGATGGTTTTCCCACAAAATTTAAATGACTGTGCTTGGTTCGAAAAGAAGTTGGAAAACTGAATAGGCTAGTTGCCATGGGGGGGGGGCGGAATTGAAAATAAAAGTTGTAGTTACTGTAGTTACCACTTAAATCTGTTTCAATGAGTCCCTATCAAGTCTCCAACTCACAGTGTACAAGCAGTATCTTTTCCCCACAGGCTCACCAACGCTTTTTGCCTTTCAAATATTTTGCTATTTTTGTATCGATTGGAATTGTTTCTGACGCTTTACTTTGTTTTTTAATGTGCGCCGTTTGTAATTTTTTATTACTATAAAGTGCACATAATGAAAATTCTTGTGTATACTCTTTTGGCACAGACAAGAGAGTTTCTCTAGGGCAGGGAGAAATTTTATTCTTTTTTAAATTATTTATATTCAAGTTAGTTAACATACAGTGTGGTCTTGGCCTCAAGAGTAGAATTTAGTGATTCCTCTGTTACACACGACACCCGGTGTTCATCCCAACAAGTGCCCTCCTTAATGCCCATCACCCATTTTACCCATCTCCCTACCTCCTCTCCAGCGACCTTCAGTTTGTTCTCTATTTAAGAGTCTCTTACGATTTGCCTCCCTCTCTGTTTTCATCTTATTTTTTCTTCCCTTCCCCTGTGTTCATCTGTTGAGTTTCTCAAATTCTACATGTGAGTGAAATCATATGATATCTGTCTTTCTCTGCCTCACTTATTTCACTTAGCATAATACCCTCCAGTTCCATCCACGTTGTCACAGATGACAAGATTTCATTCCCTTTGATCACCGAGTGGTATTCCATTGTATATGTATATACCACATCTTCTTTATCCATTCATCAGTCAAGGAACATTTGGGCTCTTTCCATAATTTGGCTATTGTTGATAGTGCTATTATAAACACGGGGGTGCATGTGCCGCTTTAAATCAGCATTTTTGTATCTTTTGGATAAACTCCTAGTAGTGCAACTGCTGGGTTGTAGGGTAGTTCTGTTTTTGGTTTTTTGAGGAACCCCCATACTGTTTTCCCGAGTGGTAGAAATTTTATTCCTAAAACCACAGTGTGCCTATGGCATGGCCATTGTGAAAATGGTGTGAGTAATAGTGTTATGTATTAGGGTTTTATCCCTGGGTGATTGACCCTGATGTTGGAATGGGAGCATCTTCTCTGGCTGTGTTGTCCAAGTTTTGGCTCTGATGCCATGCTGCCCTTGGAGGGAGTGAGAGAGATAAGAACCACTTCTGCCAGCCTTAGGGGGTGGCTTCAGGTGCTACTGGCCCAGAGAGTCCCCAGGTAGGGAGGGGTACAGAATGAACTATAGGGCTACTATCACAGGAAGGACAATAACCGGGTAGAAACAGGATTAGGGGGCCGGGACAGGCCCGGACTAGGTGAGGTAAAGGTGGGAATGCTGTGGGGACAGCTGCAGACAGGGACATGAGGGGGACCTGTGGATATCAGGAGAGGCAGAGTGAGTAGCAGGTCAAGGCGGTGCTCATTCTCGGATGAGCCGATCTGGGACAGTCTTAAATCAGTATGGGAACCTCTAGGAGTGACGGCAGGCACCGAATCCGGACACTCTCACCTCTTCCTGTGGCCATGGATCTGACCTGACCCTGAAAGAAGGATTGAAGTCATAGAGGACAACGTGGAGGATTTGGTGCACCTGAGTGGTGGGGGTGCCTCCCCTGGCAATAAGTCCAGGTTGAGGGGGCTGACTCCACTTCCCCAGAGAGGAGGTGGGAGGAAGAGCAGGGTGGCAGGAAGGGGAGTCGCTCTAGAAGGGAGAGAAGATTTTCCACAAGTGAGAATTGTGAGAGAGGAAACGATGTCTAAAAAGAAGTTCTCAGAAGTTTTGCTAGGAGAAGCCTCCGGTGTCCCCGTGAGCAAAGATGATGGGGAGGAACAGACAAAGGGGGATTAAGAGCACGTTTATCTTGAGCACTGAGAAATGCATAGAATTGTTGGATCGTGATATTTTATATCAGAAACTAAAATGACCCTGTATAATAATTATACTTGAATAAAAAGAAAGAAGAAAAAATATACAAAAGGGAAGATGAAGGCCAGCTGGGAAGGGCACGATGTGGCTTCAGGCGGGCTAAATTCACCCCCTTTGGGGTGGCTTCCAACATGAGGATGGTGATGGCTCTCCTGGATGAGGGAAGTGACAGTAATAAAGGGGAGGAGGGACAGACAGGACACCAGGGCTGTGCCAGAGGCAGCTCGCACCTGGAACCTGCAGCGGGGAGGGGGTTAGTCATGCTCTCAGACATCATCTGGGGCTTGCAGGGGACCCCTCCACTGCCTCCCGGTTCTCAGTGGGGAGCCTGAGTCTGTGCTCTAAAAGCAATGAGGGCAAACAACAAAAGGTCGTATTTAGGCCAAGGCCAAGGCCAAGAGGGAAACCTTAAGTGTAGCGTAACTTCTAAGCCTCAGCTGTTGTTCATGAAATCAGTGTCTCCCAAAGGGAAATGTCTCTTTAAATTAATGATAATTTATAACATGTGCTTAGCGTTTGCCTGGCACAATTTTAAACAAGCGTCGTAGAGCTGCCTTAACCTTGTCAGGGTGGAGATAATGCCAAGCCCAACACTCACGCTGGCTTTGTAAGGGGCTCAGGTGATCAGGAGTGGTGGATGGCAGTGGGCGGAGGGGCTGTGGGCTGGGGCTGGGGTCCAGAGGGGCAGGGAGGGCTGTGGGGAGGGCACTGGGAGGACTCCGGGGGCACTGGTGACGGCCCGGCTGGCCGTGCTCTGCAGATGGATGTGGGCCCTACCTGGTTCAGATGTCCGCTCTGCAGCTCAGCAGCTATTTGACCTTGGGCAAGTTAGACGGCAAAAGTGCGAGTGGATTGCTCCAGGACCACTAGAAGGATTAAATGATGAAAGGAAATGCCCTGCTCTATGCCTGGTGTACCTGTTGGTGACAGATGCTGGCTCTTTACTGTTCTACAACCTTAGGGTCCAGAAGACAGAAATCTGGGTGGACCTACTCCCCCTTGGGGCGACTGGAACCACTAAGTTAGGCCTCACAGTGCCTGGGGCCCATCACACCCAGCTTCTCCCAGCTGTGTTGGTGTTCCAGGCCCTAGTCCCTTGGGCAGCCCCCACAGCTAGAGGCTGCCCTGCCCTGTCCCCAGGCTGGCCCAGGGAGCCTTCTACCCTGCTCTCTTCCTTGCAGCCAAGCCAGCTCGCCCAGCTGGCTTTGATCAGGCTCTCACTGCACCACATTTCTCTGTCTTCACTTGTCCCTGTTTATGTTTCCTTGCAAACAAATGTCGTGTCTTTCCCACGGGGCTTCTCTCTAGCCAGTGTATTTTAACCCCGTGCAGACAGGGGCGGGTGTTCGCCCTTCATCCCGGTCCCATTCGCTGCACCCAGTGAGGCAAGTGCTACTCTGACCCAGAGGCTGATGCTGTCCCCCGGCCCCAGCACTTGCCCACTGGCCCTGGTGTGGAGTGTCCTAGGGATGGATGGGTGGGAGGCATGGGGTTTGCAAGATCTTGCCTGTGGGCCTGCATTTTGTTTTTATTTCACTAGTATTTAAATAAATGTAGAAGTAATTGCTTGTTTTCTTAAATGTTTATTGTGCACAAATTAGAAAATAGCGAACAAAAGGATGAGGGAACCGCTTTTCCAAAGATGTATGTTGCTCCCATGTGGTGTGGATCATCCCAGACTGTACATGTGTGTGGGCACATATACATACATGTACTGTGTTATATAACTAGTATCATATGGTATATGTTTTTACTTACTGCACTGTGAACATATTATTTTGCATTCTTCTTGAACTGCATTGTATTTCTTTGTTTAGTTGTCCCATAATTTATTTAATCCAAAGGTTCTCAAACCTTATTAGGTGCCCAAATCAGCCACAGGCAGGCCTTATTTAAACACAGATTTCTGGGGGTGCCTGGGTGGCTCAGTTCGTTGAGCATCTGACTCTTGATTTTGGCTCAGGTCTTGATCCCAGGGTTGTAGGATTGAGTCCCACATTGGACTCTGTGCTGAGCATGAAGCCTGCTTAAGGTTCCCTCTCTTTCTCTAGCTCTCCGCCCTTGCCCCACATGCACTCCCTCTCTCTCTCTCTCTAAAAAAAAAAATAAAAAATAAAACACAGATTGCTGGCCCACATTGGAGTGGAGCCCAAGAATTTGTAATTCTAACAAGTTCCCAGGTGAGGCTGACACAACCCAATCAATTTAGCCCACACTCCTGGCTTGGGACACAGGTCTCTTCTGGGTTTTTGAGTGTAAGTGACCCTGCACTGAAAACGGGCTAGCAAAATCCTGGCACATCCCTCCTGAAGGATAAACCTCTAGAGGCAGGGTTTGCTAAGACAGACAGTATCACAGGCTTAAAGCTATTGCTACATGTTGCCAGCAAATTTGTTTCATTTATTTTTCCACCAGAGTATACCGGGTTAGGGACTTTGCATTATTCCTCCTCCTCTTCTTCTTCCCCTCCCCCCTCCTCTTTGCCCTCCTTCCCCTCCTCCTCCTCTCCCCTCTCCTTTCCTAAATAAAATGTGCCTACCACATGTAGCTAAAGACTCAAGAAAGCTAGGTTCCTATCCCACAGACTGTGTGAGTCCAGAAAACCTCCCTTACTCCTCTGAGGCTTGGTTTCTTCATCTATTTGAAGGGGAAAAAAATACTCTTTTGCCCCATTCCTGGGTTGCTGTGAGAACCATAAAATGATGAATGGGAGTGCCCTTTCTAAATTGTGACCCACTTGCAGGTGGGAGGGTCCTGAGCACTTCCCTGAAGGGGATTAAGATACCTATGTATATCCTATGTATATGGGTCTATTTCGGTTTTTTATTTGTTTTGTTTTGTTTTCTTTTTTTTTTAGATACCACATAAAGTAAAATCAAATGATATTTGTCTTTCTGTGACTTTTTTCACTTAGCATTATACCCTCTAGGTATATCCATGTTGTCCATCTTGAATGGCAAGATCTCTTTTATTGCTGAGTAGTATTCCATTGCATATATACACCATATCTTCTTTATCCATCAATGGACACTTAGATTGCTTTCACATCTTGGCTGTTGTAAATCATGTTGTAATATACCAGAGAACAAACTGGTAGTTACCAGAGAGAAGGGAGTCAGGAGATGGGCAAGATAGGTGAAGGGGATTAAGAGGTGCAAACTTCCAGTTATAAAATAAATAACTTGTGTGGATGAAAAATACAGCATAGGGAATCCGGTGAGTAATATTGTAATAACTTTGTATGGTGGCAGATGGAAACTATACCTGTTGTGAGCATTGTATAATGTATATAATTATTGAATTGCTATGTTGCACATCTGAAACTTAATATATTTTATGTCAACCATACGTCAATAAATAATTACTTAACTGATTCATTTTAAAAAGATACAGTCTGTATTGTGGAAACTTCTGGAAAGTTAGAGTTACTGGGGGAAAGTTGCCTAAGGGGCTTGTCTTTACAGCCAGAACTTCCACCAGTTGCCTGCAGTTGCCCCCAGCAGTATGATGGTAAATGTTCAACAAGCCCCTCACGGACTGGGGTGGTGGAGGGGTGGGGTAGGAAAGGCCTTGATTTTAGCCTTTGCCAAATACCATGGTGTAAATACTCCCTCCAAGCCCTCTTACAAGCTGCCGGGGTGTCATAGGATGTAATAAAATAGGAATTGATGAATTTTAAGTATTACTTTGGTGTTTCCTATATTTATTTGTAAGTTTATTTTTGATAAGGGCCATGCTTAACAACCGGCTTGCAAGAAGTTGTTAAAAGATTTAACAATTGGCTCTCACTAGCCAGTACGAGGTGGCTTCAGCAGACATTTGATGCCTGTCTTGGCCACGAACTTCTTAAAAATGTAAGTCATTTTTTCACCTTTATGGAGGAATAATGCATATTTATGCTGACTTCATCTTTTACATTCAACTGAGGGCTACACCCTGGCAATCTGAATTACTTTTTGGTTCCAAACGTTTGGCATTTGTATAGGAAAAATAGTTCAGTACTGGGTTTTGCAAGGATTGAAGTTTGGGGTCCCGCTAAGGCACCTATCTGGCTCTCATGCAGCACAGCCAAGCTCCCCCTGCACACGTGTTGTGCAGAGAGAAAACCAGTAATTTGGGGCAAGTGTGCTTTGTTTCCAGAACCTCATCAGTGAGGTCTTGAGAGATCAATTTTCAATTGCTGCTATTCTCGCCTTTTAATTATCTTAGTTGGGCTTTATTGTGATCAGTTTAATTTGTTGTGGGTTGAATGTTGAGTCCTCCAGTATGCCTGCCCCTTATCGCATTACTGATGTTCGTGGCCCATAATTTTCCAATAAGCGAACTTGAATTTGTGTATACTTTGTGGTTCAAATACGAGCCTTCATATCTCTTTCATTAAGGCAGGTAAACAATATAAATTTTTTTTTTTTTGCCTGTAAAGTGATATCTCAAAATCTATCATGTGCCACTGCCTGTGAATTTATGCTATGTAAATAGCTTACTAGGTGCCGTATCCAATGAAATGATAACTTTGCTGGGTTATCTTCAAGTTTTGGGGAGTCGCTTTAAAACTATAAATCAAAATTAAAATAATACGCATATACTCATAGTGTTCTCTTATAAATAATAAATAATTCATATGTGTTCGCCTCTGATCTTTATCATAGTTGCTGAATTTCTGGCAGCCAGGGTGAACTTGGGATGGCTTCCGAGGAGAGTGGTCTTTCCCTTGTGAAGTGAACCAAGTGAGGCTGACCTCCTTCTCACCAACACGGGGCAGGCTCGTCTCTCCTCTCCAGGAGTGGGCGCTCACAGTGCCCATGGCCCTGTCTGGTTCACATGACAGGGGGTCAGGCAAGCGTCTCACGGCGCCAGCCACCTTCTGTCCATTCCCCGTGCGCTGTGGGTGTGCTAGAACCCAGTTCCGCTTCACCGCAGCCAGTCCCCTGCCTGTGACCTCCTCCCATTTCACCAATCCGAGCACGATGGTCACGTGGAGCAAGGGGAGCCATTAGAAGCAGACCTCCCTATGTGAGCAAAGCCAGATGGGGTCCTGGGAGTGCAAAGTGCAGTTCACTATTTTGGAAGTCCAGGAATGTAATACACGACATTAAGACAATGAAGGGAAAACGTCTCACACAATCATGTCCATTGATGCCGAAAAAGCATTAGACAAAAATCAACATCCTTTCATGATGAGAGCACTTTGTAAACTAGGATTCAAAGGGAACTTCCTCAAGATGAAAAAGGCCATTTATAAAAGCCCACAGCTAACAACATTCTCAATGCTGAAAGGCTGACACTTTCCCTGAAGATAAGGAACAAGACAAGGATGCTGGCCTTCAGCACTTTGATTCAGCATAGACTGAAATTCTTGCCAGGGCAATCTGGGAAGAGAAAGAAACAAAAGAGATCCAGATTGTAAGGGGAGAAGTAAAACTGTATTTGCAGATGACATGATCTTATAGAGAGAAAAATCCAAAGAAGTTCGGGAAAAATGGTTAGAATTAATAAAAGTCAGCAAAGTTGCATTTGTGTACAATAGGAACAATCTGTAAAATATATTAAGGAAACAGTTGCATTTACATAGCCTCAAAAAGAATGCAATATTTAAGAATAAATCTAACCAAGAGAGGGCAAAAAGAGTGAAACTGAAAGCCCCCCACCCCCATGTGAAGGGGGGCTGGAGCCAGGCTCACTGCCCAGCAGGGGTGTGGCTGGTGGGTGTGGCTGAACTACTACCTCACATTTGGGCCCCTAAGTCTTAACCCCTCAGGTTCCTTTCCAGGGAAATTTCCAGTAGGGCTTTCACACAGCCTAACTCAGCCTCCCCAGAAGTCATTCCGGGCAGGCCTGGGATCAGCTACAGGGCTGTGGGTGTTGTGCTGGGGAAGAGACAGTGGCTGGCCTCTCCTGGGACACCTTTACCATGCATTATGCAACTGTATCATGTCACAGAAGAGACACTTTCTCTGAAGGACTGGAGGGGAAGAAGCCAATCTTAAGATGAGGGCCTGCAGTAGAGCTTCTAATTGTGGGTTTGGAAATAAATCATCCCAGTTATCTGTGAGCATACATACAGTGGGGATTTCAAATGCCTTGGATGTGAGCTGAAGGCTGAATGGGAGTAAGCCAGCGTGCTTAGAAATTGTGGTTAACTTGCTGTTGGCCTTTGGGGTTCTGGGATCTCACCTTTTAAGTTGGAACCATGCTTCTAGAAGGTTCATTCAGTATGGGTTAGCAATTGGTGGCCTGAGAGCTGTGTCCAGGGTGGCCTATGGCCAGCATATTTTGGACAAAGAGAGAGGGAAGACCCAGCCCTTTCCCCAGAGCTCCCAGTATGGCTGTCTAAGAACATGCACCGGGAGTGGCCAGCTGCCAGGATCCTGGAACTTCTGGGTCATCATGTACATGGCCTCCAGCCGGGCTGTCCTTCCTACCAGCTGAAATCACCCTTACAAGGAAGCATAGGTTGGAAGAAGACACTTCTGCATCCAGAAATCTCGCTGAACATTCGAGATCCCCGGAACCGGAGCTAGGCAGGAGGGAGGCAGGACTCTGGACCCTGGAGCACAGCCACAGACACACCCCAGCACCCAGCCCGAAGGGTGTCCCCCTCCCTGCTCTCTGATGACAGAGGAAGCCTACGCTATTTGTGTGGGCGCCCTGAGGTTAAGGTCAAAACCCTGAGACAGCTCCAAACAAACCACGGAGAAGCAGCAGCCTGTTATTAAGGCTGAAGGGAAAAAAAGCAAAGCTCCCTTCCCCACTTGCTTGGAGAGCCTGAGGAAGCGTTCTTCATATTACATTTCTCTGTGGCTGAGTTTTTCCTTACATGGTCCCCTGACTCACTTCTTTTTAAATAGTTACAAGAAGCAACAGAAAATGGACCAAAAAGAGAGTGCTTCTTTACTCTAATCCTCAAATTGTCCGATACCTTCTGGCACTTTCTCTGCAGCATTGGCACAAGGCTGAGGTCATCAAGAATTCCTGGGGACTGACCTTCACTGGGAGAAACTCCCCACTCTGGAGCCCACCTTGCACCTGGCCAGCAGCGACCCAGGCAGCTCACCACTCTTCTCCCTCCCTCGGGTGTTGAGTCTGATTACAGGAGTTCTTTGCAGGGCAGTGGTAAGGTGGTTGGTACTACCTCAAGGAGCCCTATTTTCTAGTATGAAGAAGAAGAGTATTGCCCACCTAAGACATTTTAAAGTTTATTTATTTATTTGGAAAGAGGGAGAGAGAGAGAGCGCGCGCACGCTCGCGCAAGTCGGGGAGGGGCAGAGAGCAAGGGAGAGAGAGAGAGAGAGAGAAAGACAGAGAATCCCAAGCAGGCTTCGCGCTGTCAGCTTGGAGCCTGATGCGGGGCTTGAACTCCTGAACGGTGAGACCATGACCTGAGATGGAATCAGGGGTCAGATGCTTAACTGACTAGAGCCACTCAGGCGCCCCAAGACATTTTATATAGCAGCTCGGCCATAAAAATGTCAGGACTGATGCACCCCTGTAGGCAACATCAGGCTTCTTGGCCGAGTGGACAGGCACTTTCTGGAAGCTCATGGGCTCTAGGGTGAATGAACTGACTCTCCCGGTAGCATAGCTTGTGGCACGAGCCAACCTCTGGAGTTCGAAGTGAAGGGAAGCCAGAAGTGGCGTCTCCGGTTCCCACCGTGCCTCTGGCTGGCTTGTTTCCTGTTAGCCTCTTCCCGGCTGAGAAACACAGAGACTGGGCAGGGTAACTTTGGAAGACAAGTTAAGGCTGGAAAGCACCCCAGGCCTTCTTGATGAGGTTTAGGGTTTACATGCGATGTGTGAGCTGAGCTGAGCTGGCCGGGAGTCAGAGCTCCAAGAAAATGCTGTGTTGGTCCTTTAGGAGTTCTGCACACCAACCCTGTCGGCCACAGCAGTGGAGCATGGAAGTTCTTGGCAAAGTTGGGGAACCAGCTGGAAAACTTCAGCGCCTGGGACGCAGTGGGCTGGGCGGGCCTGGGCCTTAACCATTCTTCCCTCCTTTTCCCGGGGGGCAGGGGAGGGCAGGAACCCTGTATGGGTGGCCTTACTTAGCTAAATATCTGCAGGGAGCAAGGGGAGGGGCTGGGAAAGAGCACCTTCTTATGGACAGAAGCAACCCAGAGTCCACATGAGGGTGAAGGATATTTGCACATCTTTGGTGGGGCTTTGCTCTAAGCCACTTGCTGGGAAGTGACCCACAAGAAAGAGCATCTGGGCAGCATGGAAAACAGCCCTGCCTCTGGGTTTGGGATATAAGCACCCCACTTCATCCCTCCTACCTGTGCCTCACCTCACCCCTCTGAACTTCAACCTCCCCCTATAAAGTAGGGTTAAAGATGCCTACGTGGCAGGATTGTTGAGCATACATAGATTCTGGAGGAATAAAGGAACAAGCTCACATGACTTTGGAAAATAGGGTTTTGACCAGAAAATGCAAGGCTAGACACGAACGCAAGGGTATAGGGACACTGTAATGTAGTTAGTAAGGTAGTTTCCCGGAGGGGTACAGATGGACAATTCTGAAACTGGTGTATGTGAATATTTTGAGCAAACAAACACAGGAAGGGATGACGGGTAGAAGGAGTCAAACTCCCCATGTTGTCCTTGGGGAACCACAGGGCCCCACCAGGACTGTGCACTACGGTGTAGACACTGGCCAATGAGCTGTTGAACTAGAACATATTTAAACATGACAGGTAAGATCAGTCTGTTGAATTACTATGGCTGCATAACAAATTGCCCCCAAACCTAGTGAGAGCTGGATCTTTCACTACACTCACAGTTTCTGAGGGTCAAGAATGCAGGCAGGGCAGATAGCTGAATTCGGAGGGGATAGCTAGTCTCTGCTCTGAGATGTTTGGGGCCCCAGCTGGAAGATTCAAAGACTAGAAAGCGGAATCATCCAAAGGCTCATTCACTCGTGTACGGGCTGGTCGGCTGGGGACCTTTGCCAGGGCTGTTGGTTGGAACACCTCCATGTGGCCTTTCTGTGTGGCCTGGGCTTCCTTACAACATGGTGGCTGAGTCCAAAGGAAAGTAGAAAGAGAGACACAGAGAGACACATGAACACACAGAATACTCCAGTATTCCACAATTTGGTTGTGTAGCAATTTATGTAACTACCTCTTTCTTTTGATGGATCTTTGAAATGTTTCCCTTCCCCTCCACCCCCCCCATTATAAATAATACTGCAGCATGCCTGGGTACCTCAGATGGTTGAGCGTCTGACTCTTGATTGAGGCTCAGGTCATGATCCCAGGGTCGTGGGATCAAGCCCCACTTTGGGCTCCAACCTGGGCATGAATCCTAGTTAAGAGTTTCCTTCTTAAGTAAGAGTCTCCCTCTTTCTCTCTCTCCCTCTCTCCTTCTGCCCCTCTCCCCCGCTCACACACAGGCTCACGCTCTCTCTCAAATAAAAAATAATAACAAATAAAAAAATAGTTCTGCAACCAACATTTCTCTGGGTGTTATTTTATGCACATAGTACAAAATGTGAATGTTTCCTGGGAAGGAGACGGATGAGTAAAAGGCTGAGTGAAAGAGCAAGTCCATTTTTTATTGTAATGGACACTGTCAAGTTTCCTTAGAGAAAGGCTCTGTGACCAAGAGAGTATAAAAGTACTCACTTCCTTACACCCTCACTAGCACCGGGTACTATCAGTCTTTTTCATCCTTGCTTGTCTTATGGGCAAAGCAATACACTGCACATCATGTGTTTTTAATTTGTAGTTTCCTCATTATAGTTAGGTTAAGTTGGGCTGAACATCTCATATGTTTATCAGCCATCTGTAGTCCTTCTCCTGGGAATTGCCTGTTCATTTCCTTTACTGGACTATTCATTGCAGTTTCACTAAAAAGCAAAGAAATGCAAATTGAAACAGCGAGGTTTTGTTTTCTGTTTTGTTTTGGTTTTTTTAAGTGATGAAGTTAAAAAAAAGGTGACAAAGATTCCTGATGCTTGTGATGATTGATAGCACAGAAGTTCAGAAAACCACCCTATCATTAATTAGGGTGTTAACTTCTATTTTCTTTCTGTGCATTTTTAATTAAAACACAATCCTAGCACCATATGAAAATATTCCAAGTTGTTTTATATGAGATGAGACCAATGTTGATTTAAAAAAATGTGAATAAAAATTTTCAGCATCATTTATTGACCGAGTCTTCTTTTTCTAGCAGACTTTTGTTAACTTTATCTGTTGAAAATTAAGATCTATAATGTGATGTTTTTCTGGACTACTTTTATCTTCTATTGATCTACTTATTTTTTGTGTGTGCTGGTATTCCCCCCCCCCCTTTTTTTTTATAAGGCAGGTCTCTGGATTTATTTGGTAAGAGAGAGCACAACTTACAGTTTTTCCTCTCTCCACCACGGAACATTGTCTCTTTGTAGGTGCAAGTGTGACCTTTCATCACTCCGTAAAGCTCTGTGGTGTTTTCCTTCATGCAGTGGCCTTTCACTCTGGAGAGGAGTATATTTTCCTAGGTGCTGGCTGTGTGGACAGTGTTGGGGTTACTTTTGGAATATCCGTCACCTTTTTGAGCTGTTTAGATTCAGGGATGCAGAGGAGTAGAGTTAGTGACACTGAGCAGAGGTGGGAGGGAAATGGAGAGAAGTGTTTTGGAGGAAGTGTGTTCCAACACTGAGACCTCCAGGAGCAGAGAGAGGCAGCAGGTAGGAAGGCATGCCAGAGTGACTCGGGGCCCGAACCCAAGAATCCTGAGATCATGACTTGAGCTGAAGTCGGATGGTTAGCTGACTGAGCCACCCAGGTGCCCCAGTAGGCCCATTTTGATGTTGGGCGATGGCAGTGCGTGTGCAAACATGTGTGTAGTTAAGGGAACATGGTGTGAATTGTATGTATGCGCGCGTGAACAGAAACGTGTCATTAGGTAAATGTGTGTGTGAATTTGGGTGTGTGTGTTAGTTTATATGTGCATGAATGTTTATGTGTCTGTGTTTGTGTCTGTTTATGTACATTTAAGTGTATGTGTGTCTGAGTATTATGTGCGTGCCTGCGTGAGGATATATGTATTTATATATGTATAAGTGTCTTTGTGGGTATGTTTAAGTATTTGTGTCTCTATGTGTGTGTAAGTGTTTCTATGTGTGTGCATTTGTGTTTTATCTTTGCGATCCTGACAATAAACAAGACAGGAAAGGGTCCCACCGAGGAATGAGATCTTGGTGAGAAGCCTCTCCTCCCCTCTAGACTGGGTCTCAGTCCTTGCCATGGGTCACAGAACAGACCAGTGTCATCGATGAGGTCACAGAATAAAGCCAGGATCCTAGTAACCACAGGGAGCCCAGCAGCCACTTGGGCTGGGGCCAGCGGAGGACTTCGGCACAGCCCAAGCCAACCCTCACTAAACAGCTGGAGCGCCGAGTCCTCTGGGCTCTGGTGTCCAGTCATGAAACGCCACTTCACAGACCACAGGGGAGAACAATCACCAACAGATGGGACCAGCCTCAGCTTGGCCAGCCCAGAGCCCACAGGGGAGAGTGTGGAAGTGTGCGGTTCAGGTAGGTAAAAAGAGAGAGGGTTGGTTCCCTGGGAGGGAGGTCCTGGAGGGTGAGGGATGGGCACTGGGTCACCCTTCAGTGCTGTTGCAAAAGTGTATTGGCCATAAAAATGGACCAATGCCTGAGGCCATTGTGAGTACACGAGGAGATTTCAGGAGGTACAAGGATGAAAACGTAAAATGTGAATATATATTTTAATACACATCAGAGAAGCAGAATTGGCATGTCAGCCCTGTGATTTCAGAATAATATAAAAAAGTCCCTTATAGTAAATTGATTAAAGTTAATTCAGAACATCAATTTGAAGACCCCTATGAAGTGACCATGGGCAGCCCCTAAGGGTAACACCAGCTCAACGGTTAGTTAAACTCTGTGCTTCAGTTTCCTAATCTGTCAAAGAGGAATTGTTACAAGGTAATTTCGTAGGGCTTTTTTAAAAATATCAATGGAGTTAAAACATGGCAAGCACTTATATGGTGATGGGGTACAGTGAATGTTTAAGGAGAGGGCGAGATGTTCCCCAGGTAAGAACAAGATACATCACAAATGCTGAAGGTTCTGGAAGGGGGTGCTGGATGACCTGGCCAAAGCACTTTCCATGCTTTTTTAAATTAAGCCTTTTAAAAAATTTATTTTGAGAGAGAGTGAGCATGGGGGAGGGACAGACAGAGAAGAAGAGAGAGAATCTCAAGCAGGCTCTGCACTGTCAGTGAGGCACCCGATGTGGGGCTCAAACTCATGAACATGAGATCATGATGTGAGCCCAAACCAAGAGCTGGATGCTCAACCGACTGAGCCACTCAGGGGATCTCGCCCCTCACATGCGTGGCTTTTTAAATTGGCTTTACTGAGCTGTTAATTTACACATGAAAGTGTCATCAGTGTGTACAATTTGAAGAATTTTTTGTTAATGTACATTTGCATAACCACCACCATGGTCATGACCTGGAACATTTTGATGATCCCCAAAGTTTCCTTGTGACCCTTTGCAGTGAGTTCTGCCACCTTCAGCTCCTGGCAACCCCTGATCTGTTCCCCCTCCCTATAGTTTTACCTTTCCTAGAATGACATCTAGAATGTCATCTAAGTGGAATCCTACAGTATAGGGCCTTTTTACCCTGGCTGCTTTCATTTAGAGTAATGCATTAGAGATTCATCCATGTTTTAAAGGCATATTTTAAAAGTTCTTATTTATTTATTTTGAGAGGGACAGAGGTAACGCAATGGGGGAGAGACAGAGAGAGAGAAGGCGAGAGAGAATCCCAAGCAGGCTCCACACTGTCAGTACAGAGCCCGATGCAGGGCTTGAAACTCACAAAACCATGAGATCATGACCCAAGCCGAAACCAACAGTGGGCGCTCAACCCTGAGCCAGCCACCCAGGCACCTGGAGATTCATCCATGTTTTACATATATCAGTAGATCATTCCTTTTTTTATCCATGAATAGGGTTGCACTGTATGGATGTACCCTAATCTGTGTATTCACCAGTTGATGGTCTTTTTGGGGTTTAGTCAAGGTTTTGGTGATTCCATTCATACATTATTTGATCCTCACCTCGTATCCCCAGGAGGTAAGCATCCTCATCCCCATTTTATGGGGAAACACAACACAGGAGCTGATGGTACCTGCCCAAGGACTCCTGAGCCTGCGCCCTTCCGGAACCCGGGAGGTGGGTTGTGGCACTGATCCCTGCGGGGACGCTGATGAAAATGTCCTTCCATTTCCCAGGGACGGTGGAGAGAGAGAAGACGCCTTCACGGTCGGGGCCGGCCATTCCCCACGAGGAGAACGTGTGCTTGGCCCACAGGGCTCCTGCGATGCTGAGCTGGAGCGGCTCCTCGTCCTCCCGGTCCTCCTCCGAGTATCAGTCTTACTCCCAGTACCCGTCTTGCTACTCCTGCCTGTACGACGACGAGGACACGGCCCAGCGAAGGGTGTGCGCCTTCTACACCCACGTACAGACGGTGCAGGGCGTGGCCGTGGCCTGGGAGACCGAGTCGGGCTTTGAGCCGGTCAGCCGGAAGCCCCGCATTCACGAGGCCGAGTTCGTCAAGAGGCAGAGGAGGAAAGGCTCCTCCTTTGAGATGGCTTCCAACAGCGACCTGTGCTGGGAACTGGAAGCCAGCAAGAGCCACTGCTGCCCAGAGCAGGATGACGCGGAGCTGCTGGGGCCCCTGGAGTGCTGCCCGCAGGAGCTGCGGGACACCCCGGACTGGCTGGTCACCACGGACTACGGGCTGCGCTGCGTGGCCTGCTGTCGGGTCTTCCCCACGTTGGAGGCTCTGCTCAAGCATGCCCAGTATGGCATCCAAGAGGGCTTCAGCTGCCAGATCTTTTTTGAGGAGATGCTGGAGAGAAGGCGGGCCTGGGGCCAAGTCCGGGAGCAGAAGCTGGAGGAGGAGGAGGAACAGAGCCCTTCAGAGGGCAGTGAATGTTCGCGGCCCCAGGCCAGGGCGCTTCCCTCGTAGCGGCAGCAGGAGCAGTGAGCCAGAGGTGATGTGCCCAGCCCTGCCCTCACCTCTGGCACCTCGGTGGCTCCTTCCCCAGCCAGCAGGACCAGAACTACCCCCGCAGGGGAGAGAAGAGGAGAGCCGGGGGGAGAAAGCAAGCGGGAGCCAGAGCTGGCAGGGCCGTGACAAGGGGGAGAACCCTTCCAAGGGGCACAGCGTTTCAACCAAAGTCCATTTCGAACCTGAATCCAAAGAGGGAGGGCTTCAAGTGTTTCTGACGATGGGCACAAGATCTGAAGCCCGCAAGCATGTGGCCACAGAGATTTTTAATTTTTGCTGGTGGATCGAGCAGGTCATGACCCACAGGAGAGCCGACTGCAAATGAAGCTTCTGCCCTATATTTTTCATTGTTAGGAACCTGCTATATGCCCTAATTCTATGTCTTATTTTAGTGGGATTAAACTTGAGTAACTCAAAACTTAAGGCAATAGCTAAAGGGGTGAGCCATGCTATGAGGTTGGGGCCATAGGAAATTGCCATTTCTGTAGGTTACACACCAGCACAGACACCTGGAGACAGGCAGGTTCCCAGAGGTAGAGATGGGGTCTGGATAAGTCCTGCTACCTATGAGCTCATAGGTCAACACTATGTTTTAAAATGTTTCTACAATATTCATCTGCACCCTCCTAACCCCAGCTCCGGGGGCTGCACCGATTCAAGAAAATACATGGATGGCTCCCTGTGTGTAATGCACACTGATGAAACATGTAGCCCAACCTTCCAGTGAGAGGCAGGACAGGCAGTCGCAAGACAAGGGAATGAATCACATAAAGGAGGTTTGGGGAGCTCAGTGGAGGGGCCCCAAACTCAGGCTGGTTGATGAGGAAGCAAAACTTTCCGAAAGAGGTGATGTTCACAAAGGCTTAGAGGACAGGTAGAATTAGTAAGACCAGGGCTTCTCACTCCTGGCGCTGTTGACATTTTAGACTGAATAATTGTCTTCATGTGTCTACTGGAGGAGGTTCGGCAGCATCCCTGGTCTCTCCCCACCAGATGCCAGTAGCATCTCCTCCCCTGCAACTGTGACAATTGAAAATGTCCTAGACATTAACAAACATTCCCTGGAGGCAAAAATCACTGCTTGGTTGACAATCACTGAGCTAGACAAGAATGAGGATCTTAAGAGAAGGATTGGCACAATATGTTTGGGCAATTGCCAGCCACTTGGCCTGGCTGGAATGCTGGAGACATTTCTCCTCTCCAGTGCTCCATAAAAATTTAGCACCTGCTATGTGCCAGGCACTGTACTGGGCACAGGGAACAAACAGTGAATAGGCATGGATGGTTCCCTGTGTAGCTTGCAGAAAGCTGGCAAAAATAGACTGTATGTATACATATTTAGAAATAATTACAGAAGCACTCATTTCATGACCTTTAAGGCCCTCCATGGCCCGGGCTTTGCTAACTTCTCCATCACCATTTCTTAGCATTTGCTGCTTCCCTTGCTATGCTCCATTTCCTTTAGCCCTCCTTCTTTCCTTAAAAGCTCCAGGCTTTCATACCTCAGGGCCTTTGCACTTGCTCTCTCCTCTAAGTGGAGTGCAAACCCTTCTCTGTCATTCTTCTGGCTGACTGCTGACCCTTTGTTCATCCTTGACGCTTCAGCCTTGTCACTTTTTCAAAGGGGACTTCTCCAATCATACCACCTGGTGCGTGCCTCATTCTAAGTGCAGATGATTTTAAAAAAAGAAGTGGCATGATCAGACTTATGTCATTCTGGTTGTATGTGAAATATGGATTGGTGCAGTAGCAAAAGAAGAAAGGATCAAGTAGCCAGATCACTTAAGAGGCAGTTGCAGAAACCCAGACATAAGGGATAATGTGGTCTGGACAAGGCTTGTCACAAGCCAAGAGGAAGTGAATGGATGCATTCAAGATGTATTTGGGGAATAGGTCCAAAGCACTTGGGGATGGGTGGATGTGGGGGTGGGGAAAATGGGCTTGTCAGGGTAGACTCCCAGGATCACAGCAGGAGCAAATGGTAGATGGTTGTTCAGTAAGTGATATGAAGAACTTTGGAGAAAGATCGGCTGTATGTGTGTGCTTGCGTGTGTGAGAATGCGCATGTGTGCATGTGAGAATGTGCATGTGTACATGTGTATACATGTACAAGTGTCTGCGTGTGGATGTACATGCCTAAGTGCTGGGGCTGGTGGCTGTAGAAGTCAATTAGGACAAAATCAAATCTAAATACTAATGACACATCCAAGCAGAAATGTTGAGTAGGAAGTGATTTATGATTTAGAATTCTGAAGACAAGCCTGGATCAGAAACAAATTAGGAAAGTAACAGCACATGGATGGTACCATATTTAAAACAACAACAGTGGATGGATGAGGTTAAGTAGGGAATTGGGGTAGAGTTACGTTGTAAGTGTGGTATGTGAAGGAAGGAGCAATCAGATGTGGGATACATGTCTTAGTTTTCCTCAAAGTCAACAAAACACTAAGATTGTTTCTGGGAATGGTGAGCAGTGTTAAATGTGGGGGAGAGTGGGAGTGAGTTGAGGATGAGACATTTTTCATTTCATCTGGCACATGGAGGTTGCTGATGGCTCTGATGAGAGCAGTCTTAGACCAAGTGGGGCAGAGGCCAGATGGGCATGGGCCAGTAGTGGACATGAGGCCAACCACTGGGGATGAGTATTAGACAACTCTACTGGCAAAATTTTTTTTAAAGGGAAAGCAACTATGGCTGTAGCTGGACAAAAGGAAAGACGAAGAGGGGAGAGAGCAAGTTTATATGCCAATGAGAATGATTCGGTAGAGAGGAGGAGACAGAATGTAAGAAAAGTGGGGAAATCCTAGAACAGTGGAGCAGGTGAGAGAGGGCTGCATCCTGAACAGATATGCAGAAGTGGGCCCTTGACAAGAACATCTTTGTGTTCATCGTTGTACCCAGATGGGCAGTTAGGTCAAGTAGGGCTTAGGAGAGAGAATTATAAAACTTGAAGCCCACCCCACCTCCCACTGAAAACTTCAGGGAGCTCTTGAGGAATTGTCAGCAAGTCAGGTTTGCATTTACGAAAGATTACTGGTGAACAGGATCAAGAGTGGATGAAAGAGAACATTGCTGGCAACAAGGACTGCAGTTAAACCACTGAAGGCAGGATGAGTTCAAGAGATGTTTGAGAGATGGAAATGATTTGGGCTAGTGTTTGATGAGGGTGGTGAGAGGAAGGCGTCCAGAATGACTTCCAGGTTTATTTTTAACTGGGTGGCTGGTGAGTAAAGGTGCCATTTCCAGATAGTGGAATACCAAAGGAGAAGATTTGCTGGGATACCAATGAGTCCAGTCTCGAATAAGCTCAGCTTGTGATAGAAACATTCAGAAGGGAGTTTGAAGGATCTAAAGCTTACAAGGGATGGCAATGGATTTCACCAAATCACTACCTAAATTAAATCTACAAGCGTATGGTTAGCTAAGGCCATGGCGGTTTATGTGGGCCTTAAGTGAGATGCATTCTCTCTGCTAGCCACAGTGCAACAGGAAGTCATGAGATCATCTTAGAATGGACATCGACCATGGGGATAGTGTCTTATCACCACTTTCAAGATGTGGCAGAGTCATGGACTTCCTAAATTCACTGTGAAACACACTGGAGGATCTTCAGAAAGGAAAAGGGGATGGGACAATGGCCCAATTTTGTCAAGCTCTTCTTGGAAGGGCTATCTGGTGTTTGAGGGAGGCTCAGTAGGCAGGTAGAATCAAAGGACAGTCTAAGAGAAGGAGAGGCAGCTGAACCAGAAATAGTAGAGCACTAGTGAGGAGAACATTTCTATTTAGAAATCAGGGAAATAAAATAAGCGTAGCATGTAAGCTCTGGAATTTCAACCTTTAAAAGACATGTATAGCCTTGGTATTCTAAGGGCCAAGAATTGCTCTAAATACCTTCTGGATGTTAAGTCATGTAACACTCTCGGCAATCCACTGTGGTGGGTCCTGTGATTAGCTTGATAGGTGAGTAGGCTAAGACCTTACCAAGGTTGTACAAGCTGGCATACAGCAGAGTCAGGCTTCACACCCAGGCAGCGTGTGCTCTATGCTCTAATCTTCACATGGAGAAGAAAATTTTAATGTAAAGCCAGATGCAAGGTATTTAGAAAAGCAAACATGTCAACTCCACAGGTTCTATTTTCTTTAGTTTAAGTAGCAGCAGCTGGAGATCCCGGGAAAATGATGGGCGTTCAGAATAAATGAAAGATGACAGGAACCTTGGGTAAGCAAACTTTTAATGTAGAGGATAACTTAAGCTGACATGGACGGGGGAAGGAAGGGATAAAATTGTTCTTAAGTAGTGACTTGTTCTTAAAATACAGCTTAAACTCAGCTGAGTTAAGTATTCATTTGCGGTTTAAACTCATCACTTCGCAGAAGCCTGGGACTGCCACCAAATAAGGTAAGTATCAGAGTGAGTAAGGAGAACCCCTCCAGGGGGCTTGAACCACTTAGATCTTGAATCACTTTAGACCTTTTGTTTTCCCAAACCATAGAAAAAGATGCGATTCATTTTATGACACTTATAGAAACCTGAAAACAGTGCCTGACAAAAATGGCACTAAAAAAGTAAATATATCAATGTCACTTATAAACGCAAAATAATACCTAATTAAATTTTTTTCAACTAGGGTGCCAAGATAATTCAATGGGGAAAGAATAACCTTGTCAGCAAATAGTGCTGGGACAACTGGGTATCGATATGCAAAAGAGTGAAGTTGGATCCCTACCTCACACCGTATGTAAACATTAAAATGAAAAAGACCTACTGCAGCAGTTAAAACTATAAAACTCTTAA
Source organism: Puma concolor (assembly GCF_028749965.1). Lineage (NCBI taxonomy): Eukaryota > Metazoa > Chordata > Mammalia > Carnivora > Felidae > Puma > Puma concolor. The sequence continues at coordinate 47,930,885 of NC_141677.1, read as the reverse complement.
AGGAAGACAGAGATGTAAATCTCCATGATGTTGGATCAGGCAATGGTCTCTTAGATATGACACTGAGAGAACAAGGAAACAGAAAAATAGAAGTTGGATTTCACCAAAATTAAAAACTTTTGTGTTCAAAGAACATTATCAAGAAAATGAGAAACAACCCACAGAATGGGAGAGAATACTTGCACATCCCACATGAACTCTTATAATAAAATACAAGCATTCCAATTAAAAGATGAGCAGAAGACTTAAAAGATATTTCCTCAAAACAGATATACACATGACCAATAAGCACACGAAAAGATGCTCAACATCATTTGGTTGTAGGAATGTACAATGGTGCAGCCACTTTAGAAAACATCCTGGCAGTTCCTCAAAAGGTCAAAAATGGAGTTACTATATGATCCAGCAATTCTGATAATTGAAAACAGGCCCACACAAAAGCTTGCACTTCAATATTCATAGCAACATTATTTCTAATACAAAAAAGTAAAAACAACCTACATGACCATCAAATGATGCATGGAGAAACAAAACATCGTATATCCATACAATGGCATATTTTACAGTCATAGAAAGGAAAAAAGATAAAAAGATGAAGGTCCCATGCTACAACACGGATGAACCTTGAAAACAGTATGCTAAGGAAATCACAAGTCAGACACAAAGTCTGTATGCTAAGTCAGACACAAAGGCTATATTAATGCATGATTCTATTTAAATTTTTTAAATGTTTATTATTGAGAAAGAGAGAGAGACAGAACATGAGCAGGGGAGGGGCAGAGAGAGGGGGAGACACAGAATCCGAAGCAGGCTCCAGGCTCCGAGCTGTCAGCACAGAGCCCGGTGCGGGGGTCGAACTCACAAACTGCGAGATCATGACCTAAGCCGAAGTCGGTCGCTCAACCAACTGAGCCACCCAGGCGCCCCAATGCATGATTCTATTTACATGAAACATCCAAACAGGCAAATTATTATAGAGACAGAAAATAGATTAGTGGTTGCCAGGGATTTAGGGGAAGAAGAGGAATGGGAAGTGCTTGCTAATGGATATGAAGTTTCTTCTTTGGCTGACAGAAGCATTCTGGAATTAGATGGCACTGATGGTTACACAACTTGGTGAATTACTGTAAACCACTTAGTCATATGCTTTAAAAAGCCACGTTTTATGGCATGTGAATTATATCTCCATCTAAAAAGCCATGTAATACAACAATTATTCCTATATTATTCTTAAATTAAGGATAGAAATTTTCTTCAGATGATATAAAGTATCTCAAGCCAAGTAGCAAAATAATCTGCAGGTCTTTCCACTGATACCAGATAAAATATGTCTATTACAGTTTTTACTTAATATTGTTCTGGAAGTTACAGCAAATTCAATAAAACACAAAACAAGTGTTATAAATAATAGAAAAATCTCTCCATTTTCAAAATGACAATGTACTTACCTTGAAAGCTCTAATGAATTAACTCAAAATTATTGAAAAGAAGAGGTAAACAAAGGGTTGAGGTAAAAGATGGATGTCAAAGGCTTTCTTGTGAATTAGATGTGACTAATTAGGAAATAACACGGACAATACTCCATTCACTAGAGAAACAGACATTTGTGGAAATATTGTTAAGTGGGATGAAATGTCAGAGTGATTATCTCTTGTTGATAAGTGTTGATAAATTTTGTTTTCTCTGTAATGTAATGCGCACCATTTTTAAAGTTTTCTAAGGGAGGAAGTATGGCTTTTACAATAAAAAGACAAACATTTAATCACACCTCACCTCAGGTTAGAAGTGACATTTGGGGCCTTCCAGGTCCACATTTGTGGTCTACGTGCTTGGAGAACCCCAGCTTCTAACATTGTACTTCTTGGTCCTTGTGAATCAAATTAGCTCTGATATTAAGAGTACTTTGTAATGGATGAGGATCCAGCCAACTCAAGAGAGTCGTTACAGAGCCCTTTTTGTGGTGTGCCCTCATTTCTTACGAAAGTTGATGAAAGCTGCAAGTAAGAGGGAGATCTTGAGAGAGAACTGAGGTGGGAGCTCAGTTGAGAGAAAGAGCAAAAATGGCGAAGCTGGGAAAGAAAACAAGATCATGCAAACAGGGCCCTGCAGGGAGGCCCAAAGGCAGTGCAGGAGGATGAAGGAAAGAGGAAGTTGGGGAAGGGAGCCGGAAGGGTTGAAAGAGAGGAATGGCAAGTATAAGGAATACCTTGACTGAGGAATTTGATATCACAAAGGGGATCCAGGTAGGAGGCTGGTGGGGAAAGATGAAGGTCCCATCAAAGATGGCGGAACCCTGACTCATAGGACTCAGCAGTCTCTGAGGTGGTCAGTGATGGATACTAGGATGGGCTAAATTGTGTACCTCCCAAATTCGTATGTTGAAGTCCTAACCCCTAGTACCTCAGGATGTGACTTTATTTGGAGATAAGGTCTTTAAGGAAGTAACTAAGGTAAAATGAAGTCACTAGGGTAGGCTCTAACCCAACATGACTGGTGTCTTGATAAAAAGGGCAGATTAAACACAGAAGGAAGATCATGTGAAGAAGACATAGGGAGAAGATGGCCATCCACGAGCTAAGGACAGAGCCTCAGAAAAACTGGTCCTGCACGCACCTCGATCTTAGACTTCTGGCCTCTAGAATTGTGAGAAAATAAATGTCAGTTGCTCGCACCCTGACCCCCCTTCTGCAGTATCTTGTCAGGTAGCCCTAGGAGATAATATAGATGCTGAAGAGGAGGAGCCAGAGGCAGGAAGGCAGCAGCCACCAGGTCCATGTTTTCAGTGGGGAGGCTTCAAGGTCCCAGGTCCTTAGGAGAGCAAGCACACAGTGAGCGCTCAATCAATGTGTGTTCATTTGAATGCCCGGAACGGCATAAATACATTTGGGAAGAAACCGGCTGACTTCTGACAAACGCAAAGTGGCCCACTGGCCCCTAGGACTCATAGTGCTTTGGGCACCCGTCCGAGGGTTTTGCAGGAGGAATCTGGTGTATGAGCGCACAGTGGCGTGGGGATTAGTTAAGAGAGCACAGTACGTTTTCTCGGATTTTCTTCTAAGCCTCTAACGCTTCCTCTCCCTGTGAGACCTAGCTGAGGCCCCAGCAGCAGATGAGCTGGGCAGAGGGAAAATGGGGGCCTGGGTGTGCTGAGGTGTAGGGGAGGTGGAACAAGCAGTTCGTGCAAATGCTACCTCTGGAGCTCAAAGCCTGACACCGGGAGCCAGACCCTGTGTGTCCCTGACGTGTGCGTGCAGGTACGAGGATGTGAATGTGTGTGCGCGTGTAGCATGCGCCACTCTGCACTGGGCCGTGCTGTGCCTGGCTTGGGGCAGAGCACAAGGACCTGGTGAGAAGGCCCAGGGGTGATTCTGACCCCCCGGAGGGCTTGTTGGGGCCCAAGAGTACCCACCCAGGACTTTAGCCTGAGGTACCTTCAGTCTTGGCAGAAGGGAGTAAGGATACCCCACAGCAGCGTTGCTCAGACTTGAGTCCCATCCTTGCCAAGCACAAAACATTCTTACGGGCCTGTGTCGACCGACATGATTGCTGCTGCAATGACTTTACTCAAATGTAAACAATCAGATGGATAGTTGTTCATAAGTATAAAATAAACACAAATTTACAAATTAAACACAAACACCATTACGCCAGTCATAAAACTCCATCTAGCAGCATTAATTTTATGCGACTGTTGAGCTCAGTGTTTGTAAAACCCACTTGCTTCTGGAGCATGGGAGGGATGCAGTGGAAGGCAGATTGCACTGTGGGAGATGGGTCCTCACCGCCATGGGCCGAGACGACGTGGTCTCCCAGCATGGACGCTATGGATGCGTAAAGTCATACCTCTTGAGGTCACCCTGATTGCCAGACTAAATGCAGACAAGGTGCCCCCAGGTGCCACAAGAGATTTATAAGGTATTAGAAATTATTCATGTGCTTTAAAATCTTTTCTAGATCTTCCTAAAGTTTCCAGGATTCTATGAGGGAGTGAAAGCTCTCTCCTTTCCTAGGAGAAAAAGAGCCTGAGAGCACTCATGTGGAACATCCTTCATTCCACAGACATTCCCCCATTGTTTCCCCCATACCTGAGGCCTGGGCTCAAGCAAGAGGGACACAGGGATGATTGGGAGCCAGAGTCTGGCCTTGGGGACCAGACAGTCCAGCAGGGACATTTACTTGAGTATCAATGATGTCGTAAGTATCAATGATGCTAGCTTGTATAGGAAACCATGGGGGCTTGGGAGAGAAGACCTAACAGACTTTTGGGGCTTGGAAAGCTTCCTGGAAGAGGTGATGAATGCCCAGAAAAGGAGCTGAGCACAAATGAGAGGAAAATGAGAAGCTGGATGTGCTGAGCATCTTGGAAGATTAGAAGTCCAGCTGTGCCCTTGAGGGGCAATTATTCCAGACATCCCAAGCTGAGCTAGAACTGGCGCTCTGCATTTCTAGAACAAAGGCTACCTTAGTGAACAGGAGAAAGGGGGTTTTTCCCCTCTAGAGACCTCACCTCTTGTCCCCACAATCTCTTCTGAAGGGGTGGTTAACAGTTCCGTTCAGCAATTTCACCATCAGAGAGCCATTCTTTGAGTTAAAAAATTTTTTTTGTAGTGTAATAATGCTATCCTTGGAAAGCTCATATAGTAGGGCAATATCAGCCTGAATTAGTTCCTTAGTTTGTGACAGGTTCGGAGAAAGTCCCTGTGGGAATGGAGATGGAATTTGGGTGGGACTGTGGAAGAGACGTTGGGCCAGATGTTGACGCTTATGTGTGGGGTGGGTGCATGTGTGTGTGCAGGTAGGGGAGCCAAAGGGTGGGGAAGATAGGATGTCTTCTCGCTCGCTGGGTAGCCTCAGCTTTCTCTGCCTCCGAGGGAGGTTACTATAGGTGCTGCACAAAGGACTAGCTCCTTGCACCCTGCCCTCTTCCAGCCAGGAAGGCTGGACGGAGCAACCTGGCCCTCCTGAGATGGAGATCAGAGCTTTAGCTCCCGCAGCTATCAGCCTGGCTTCTCCCTGGAGCCAGTGTTTGGGACGACTTGAGCAGTCTGGCTCTGATTTTCCTGGTTTGCTCTCCACCAAGGGTAGCTAAGAGCAGCGCTCAGCTGGCCCCACTGACTCCAGAGGGAACTAGCACCCCTCTGCAGAAGCAGAGTAGGTGTGAGAGGAAAGCCGGGCTGACAGTAGGAGCCTCGGCTCGCAGATGCCTGATCTGAGAGCAGCATGCAAGGTGGGTGCCAAGCAGCGTGCTGACCTGGAGGTGGTGTAAGACAATCAGCAGTCATTTTGTACTTGGACATGACTCTGAATCTTGTAAACCCCCTTCTCACAAAAGCCCAGAAGCCCTCGGTTGCCCCTGAGTACGGCATCAGTGACTTGCATTCATCCTGTCTCTTGATGTTTCTCAATGGGTGCACCACTGGCATTTTGTGTTGACTGTTATTCCCGGCGTGGGACTGCCCACTGCATTGTGCGATACCGCATCACAGCCCAGTCCGCCAATGCCAGTCGTGACCCCACCCCAAGATCGTTGTAACAATTGGGAGTACCTGGGTGGCTCAGTTAGTCAAGCATCAGACTTCAGCTCAGGTCATGATCTCACGGTTTGTGGATTCAAGCCCCGCATCGGGCTCTGTGCTGACAGCTCAGAGCCTGGGGCCTCCTTCAGATTCTGTGTCTCCCTCTCTCTCTGCTGCTCCTCTGCTCGCACTGTCTCTCTCAAAAATAAATAAACATTAAAAAAAAAAAAAAAAGATCATTGTAACAATCGAAAATGCCCTGCACATTCCCAAAGCCCTCTAGGGGGTTCCTGCTGCCCAGTGACCGGAGCCACCGGCTGTCTCTCAAAGAGTAGACTCAACCAAGATCCACTGAAACTTCCTTCACTGATCAACCCAAAGTACTGAGCACCTGAGTGCATAGTGCCAATGGAGCAGGGAGACCAGGATGGGTGTGAACAGCGGGGTGTATGAGAGAGGGTGAGGGGCTGGGTGGAGACCCCTTGGCAGGGTTCTGGCACGAACTCTGCTCCCAGCTCCAGATCCCCCTGGCCCAGTAAAGCCTGTTATTTAGAAACGCCAGATGTACCCCCGAGGCGTCTCTTTCCAAACTACTGTTTTTCAATTTCAGGTTAAGAGGAGAGGATTAGGGATTTTTCTTGGTTCTCTCGTTGCCTTCTGTTTTGGAATTCGCTGCCCCTCTCCCTCTCTGACAATTGACCTCAGAGACTGGGACAACATAGTCTGCTGGCTCCCCTCCCTGACTCTATTTGCAAGCCCCCCTCATCAGCTCCCTCTTTGGCTGCTCTCTCAAAGAATAACCTGCTTTCCCCTCTCCTCCTCTCTATCCCTCCTTCCTTTCTGTTATGGGCTGAATTGAAGTCCTCAGAAAGTGCCTCAGAAAGTGACTGTATTTGGAGATAGGGTCCTAAGGAGGTAGTCAAGTTAAAATAAGGTCATTAGCGTGGGTCCCAATCCAATATGACTGGTGTCATAATAAGAGGAGGTTATGACACAGACACACACAGAAGGGAGACCACGGGAAGACACAGGGAGGAGTTGGAGACAGACAAGCCAGGGAGAGAAGACTCAGAAGAAACTGTGTCCACACCTTGATCTCAGACTTCCAGCCTTCAAAATTGTGAGGATAGATGTCTGTTGTTGAAAGCCACCCAGTCTGTGGTATCTTTTTATGGTGGCCCAAGCAAACGGATCTATCTTCCTTTCTATTTACTGATTCACTGATGCATCCTGGACATACTGATCGATGACTTACCATATGCTGGGCAATGCGTAGGACTGGCTTTCCAAGGACTCAGTACTCAACCCTCCCCTCATCTCAGAGAACAGATCCTGGTCAGTGGCATTCATTCCCAAGGCATCCCACCTAGGCTTGAGAATGAATCGATTTTCTTTCTCTAGCTCTCCCTTCACTGTGAGTTACAGACCCTAAAACTCAACATTAGATCTTCGGTCAATGGTATTGGATATATTAGTCTCCATATAGCCTCTTCCTCCAAACCTGCTTTTCCCTTAGTCATCTCTTGCTCTGTGATTTCTAGGGGACCCTTGTGACATCCTTCTTCCTTCAGCAGCACCCACTATTGTTGAGATGAAGCACAAACTCCTGGGTCTGACACTGGGGGGCGGGGCGCTCTAAGGGCTTTGTTCCTGCCTGTTTCTCTATTACATTTCACTTCCCAGACAAAACTGGTCTTCTAGGCCCCCAGAAGCCACCTGTGAAACTTGGAAGTCCTATGTCCTTTAGCCTCTGTGCTTTGTCACACGTTGCTCCCTGGCCTAGAACAAGCCCCTCACCCTCTTTGTTCAGGACGCCCCAGTGTCTTTTAAGGTTGACTTCAAGGGCTACCTTCACAGTACATGTTTCCAACATGACTAGGAAGAGGAAGTGGGCACGGCCTGCACTGTGGTGAGTGATGTAGACAACCTGTCTAATTTCTTATCCTTCCCTCACTCTAGTCTTTTCCTTCTGGGGCTTTCTGGAATCTGGGGGCCTTATATTTCTGCAACCACCCAGGCTGCAGAGTCCCTAGCACAGAGCTCATGGTCACTGTGAAGGGCCTGGATCATCCCAATTTATCAGGGTCACCGGTGAGGTTGGTTTGGAGAAGCTATTTCTCTCTAGATCTACTATTCTCGGGCAGTGCACTTCACGCCCCTTCCCCAGTTGTGCAGGGGACAGATGCTGCAGGCCTCATGGCAATTCCACCATGGATAGCTCATGGCTTTTCCTTCTGCTTAGATGGACATAGCCTCTGTAACCATGATCTCTGCCTTCACATCCTCCCCTCTCCCCCATTAGTGAGAGCTGAAACCCTTTTTACCCAGAGTCCCCTCTTTTTTATAGTTTTTTAAAGTTTATTTACTTATTTTGAAAGAGAAAAGAGAGAGAGTGTGCACACAAATGTGTGCTTCATTGGTGGAGAGACAGAGAGAGGGAGACAGAGAGAGAGAGAGAGAGACTGTCAGTGGAGAGCCCAATTCAAGGCTGGATCCCACGAACATGAGGTCATGACCTGAGCCAAAATGAAGAGTCAGAAGTTTAACCGACTGAGCCACCCAGATGCACCCAGAGTTTATGCTTTGTTCACTCCCTTTCCGTGACAATTCAAGAGGGCAACTGACTGCTTTTGGTGATAAAATGCTTGTGAGCAGAATGGAAGAAATCTCAACAATTGCTTGTATAAATCCAGACTGAAAAAGCAACCTAGAAATCTGCCAAGCACGTTAGAAGAGGGTTTACTTTTCCTTGGTATTTTTAGTTTAGGGATATATTGGCTGTACACAAAATCAAGCTGATTACTGAACCCTGCCTGTACTCTGACCTCAGACCCAGGTTTTAGCAAACAACTGCAAAATGAAAGAGGAAAGGAGACCTCTACTCCCCAGCCTGCCACGATGTCGCAGAATGCGGTTATTTTGAGGGAACTCAGATTTCTAGATTCTTTCAGTGGTGACTGATGGAATCCAGATTAGTTGAGCAGGACTTCCACATAGCTTAGTGTCCACATGTTGATCTGGATCAACTTTAGAACAGTCTGAACCCTTGTCCAGAAACTGCAGACAGGGATCTTTAAAAGAAGTAATAAAAAAAAATAATCGGCTTGTATTATTCTTCTAATTCAGAACACAGTCAGACCTGATAGAGCCAGCGGATGGACAAATAAGTCAGTGGAGGATTTTCAAATGGTCCTAAGCTTGTGAGTGAGTGGGCAGGTGGCAGCGTGAAGGCCTTTGAGATCGCAGTCCAGAGCAAACTAAATATCGAGTCTCATCTGGGCCACTGGCTGTTTCTCCTTTGGGGAGTGGATGTATTTCCCCACTCCTGGGTCATGCAGCAAAGGTCTTACCAAGATGGTCTGGTAGATTATTTGGGAAACTGAAAACTACTGAGAGAACACACAGCTGAAAACAGAACAAAGTGCGGTATCACAGAACCACAAGAAAAGCACTTTCCAGCCCCAAATCTCCAGCACAGCACCAGAGGAAGCAAAGCAAAGGGCGGGCATTGAGGCCTAATGCTGGGTTGAATGTCTGCTCGGTCCTTCTGGGAGAGACTGATATTTAGAAAAGATACAATGATCAAAGAAGGAATTAGCTCCTCCTAAGTGTGGCCAGCATGTGCCCCTTCTACCTTCCACCGACTAGAAGAGTAAATTGCAAGCACAAAGTGTGAAGTGAGGTCATCGCAGACACCAAACGGTCCTGCCAACTCCTTAGCTCCCTGTCCACGTGCAGTCATGTTGACATGCCATTTTACAGATCTCACCTTCTGGAGAATGAAGTTCCGAGGGGTTACACTGCCCGGAATCAAGGCTCTTCTTCTGGCCTGAGTCCAAGTTCCCAGGTCAGACACGCTGGGACCCACAGAACCCGGACAGGTCCGGGGTCCTCTTTGAACCTGAGTTTGCTATTCTAAAAACTGGAGCCTGGGTCCCCACAGGGCTGGGGTGTGAGGCTTACCAGCTCACCAGCAGCCAGCTCCCCACCGACTCCTTGGGTCCTTTCAGCAGCCTGGATGAGGTATGAGGCTGCTCCCCCCAGTCAGGCTGCCTTGATGGTCAGCCCAGTCACTGCACGGGCCTGCTCTAAATGGGTCTCCCATTTAGAGATGCCCTATGGGGACTAGGGACTCTGGGAAACACCTGGGATTTGGAGAGATCACGAAGGCTTGCATCCGCTGATGCGGGCTGCAGGGGCGGATGGTCCCTCCTGGAGAGGTCCTGTGACTCAGCACCAGGGGGCACCACCATCTCTCTCTCCATGCCTTCCCCACCCCTCCTCTGCCCTTAATGGGAAGGAGGTGGGGACCCTGCTCTTCTCCTTTTGCAGGACCCACCTTTTCCCCATAAAGACCTCTCCTGACAGACACACATGAACATCACTAACATATACTGTTCTTGCTCTAGAGATCCTGGACTAACACATCAGTCGGGCTCCAAGTTTAGAAACATGGTGAAGAGGCCAGTATTGGCTCAAAGTGACCTGGGATGAGTGGCTTTGGCTCACTCCCTCACTGTGTGACCCAGTCAGCCCCTTCGTGTTCCTGCTTCCCCTTCCTTATTTATAATATAATCGTAATGATAGCTGACATTCATAGGGCCAGGGTCCATGCATTCACTGGAACTGTCTCAATCTTAAACACCCCATGATGGATGTGCCTACTTCCCCATTGTACAGATGGAGCAAACTGAGGTAGGGGGGGGATTAAGGAACTGTCCCAGGGTCTCACAGTGCCAGGATTCAGTAACGTGGTGCAAAGTACCTAGCCCAGGCTGTGGCTGAGGGCACCCTGAGTGATCCTTGGTGTTAATGGAATCCACACACACTGAACTTGTCTCTGTGGACCCTCCCAGTTTTCCAAGACCTTCCAGCTCACCCCTGACATCCCCTGTACCCAGTTCAGGTCAGGCAGAGAGGGCTTTTTCTCCCTCAGCTGCTCCTTGGCTCACAAAGTTCCCTGTGGAGAGACGGCAGGGCTCTGCTGGGCAGCGGGTTAGCCTCAGGTCCCACTGTGGTTCCCCCTCACCCCAACAGCCCCAAACTCCAAGCGGCCTTCCCCCTAGCAATGACCCTCTGTGAAGCAAAAAGACCGTGAATCCCACTGCGGTCGTGCACTCCCGGTGTCCCGCGATCCCCTCTCAGAACCTCAGTTTTCCCATCTGTGAAATGGGGGTGGCGACGTGAGCCGCTCACAGGTCGCTGGGCGAGCCCATCGCGGGGTCCCCGCCCCCCACCACCCTTGCCCTGTGCGGCACGCGGCACCCAGCAGCCCCGGGGCCAGCGCGGGCGGGCCGCGGGAGGGGCGGGCCAGGCCGGGGCCGGGGCCCTGGCCGGGGGGCGGGCGCGGCACGGGGCGGGCTGGCGGCGGGGCCGGGCGGGCGGCGGCGCTGCTCGGGCGTCACAGCGCCGGGCGGCGGCGGGGAGATGCGGCTCCTGGCGCTGGCGGCGGCCGTGCTGCTGGCGCGGGCTCCGGCCCCGGGTAAGCGCGGCGGGGCCGGGCGCGCGGGTGGGGCGAGGGCAGCCCGCGCGGGGGAGGCCGGGGCTCGGGGCTCGGGGCTCGGGGCCCGGCCTGGCGGGGAGGCCCTGCCGCCTCCGGGCCGCCCCCTCCCCGTCCGCGCCGGCGGGCCGGGGCTCCGCGCGTCCCGGTGGCCGCGCCAGTTCGGCGGAGCGCGGCGGCGCCTCCCCGGCTCCCCGCGGCCGCGGTGCCGGGGCCCCCTTCCCGCCTCCGCCGGGCCCCCGGGGCCCCGCGGACACTCGGAGCAGCCCCTGCGCCCCAGCGGGGCCAGGCCTTAGAGGGCAAAGCTTGAAGGGACGCGCCGCCGGCCCTAGTTGTTGCTCTGTTTTCTTTCTTTCTCCACGACACTCGGGACCAACGACTGTGGGCACGTTAGTCTGGCAGCAACTTCCCTTTGCCTCTGCGGAGAGCTGCTCAGACCCAGTGCGAGGGGCTGGCTGTGCCCCGGCCACCCAACCCGGGACTTGTCCGTGGGCGGTCCTGGAGACCAGGCCCGCTGAGACAGGGTGTCCACGCCTGGAAGAAGTGGGACCCTCTACCGGCGCACCCTACTTTAGCAGGGCCTCTACCTGCGCTGCTGGCTTTCTCTTGGGGTGGCTGCCCTCACTTCTGAGTTGCTGAAAAAGTGGCTCTCTTTATTCCCCGAGCCCTGCCCCCCTGCCTCAGGGCTGCAAAGGCCCTGTGGCTAGAATAATAGTTAATAATGAGTATGTCAATGGCTCTTACATTTCCTGTGTAGTGCTACACAGTAGGTCATGTAATCGCAACAGCCCTTCCAAGTAATCATGACAGGAGCCAAAGTTATATATCCAGGTGCCTTGCAAACATCAACTCCGTTTGTGACCTCTGGGGGAGGTGCTGTTATCATCCCCATTTTATAGGCGAGAAAACTGAGGCACAGGCCCACCAGTCGACTTGCCTTAAGTTCATAAGCTTGTAAGTTGTGGAGCAGGGATTCGAACCCAGGGAGCCTGGCCCTAGACTGAACTCCTACCATCTAAGCTTTGTTTTGTGAATAAGGAAGCTGATGCTCTGAGTTAAGTGATTTTCCAAGGGTGACCCAGCTACCGAGTGGTGGAGCTGGCATTTGAGCCAGTGTAGATCAGAGTCTGAAGAGGAGAGACTTGGATCACAGTGGGAAGAAATTCACCCATTGTTCCCTGGCTACCAGTGCAGTGGGGTTTCTGCTGAATCTGAAATCGGTGCAGTGGGAAGGAAATGCTCTTGTACCTGTCCCTGCCTTGGCTGACCGTGACTGCAAGTTTGACTGGGGTGGTTGGGCCAGGCCAGTTGTGGTGGTCTGTGTGGAGTAGGCAGCAGCCAACAGGATGCAAAGGGCCCCAGGCTCCCTGACCACCTTCTTAATAATCACAGGTGCTATCAAGGAGGGTGCCCTCAGGAGAGACTTTTGGGGGGTCAAGGACATTCTCATGTTTTCAGGAGACTTGAGAGCTGCAATTGGGGATCCTTTAGAGTCTGCCCTGGCTGTGCCTGAGGCCATGCCGGAGGTAATCAGACAGCCCTGCTTCAGGGAGGACTCACCATGTGCCACCCACTCCACTGAGTGTTTCACCCATGACTCCTCGCCACGGTGCCCCGGGGAGGCAGAGCCGCTTTATACATTGGTCTGGACTCTTAACCACTGCACTTTTCTGCTTCTTGATTTGGGGGCAGAGTGGGACCTTAGCGGTTACCTGGTCCCACCCTCATTTTATAGGAAAGGAAACCAAAGGGTAAAATATTTACTAAAAGCCAAGCTGTGGTCCAGAGTGGTGGTTGAGAGCTGCCTTTGAAGCCAGATGGCTTGCACTCAGATGCCAGCTCTGCCATGTTTATGTGAGCTTGAGCAATGGGCTTAGCTTCTCTGTGTGTCAGCCCTCTTCTCAGTAAATTGGGGATAAACAGTTCCAGGATGGGGCGCCTGGGTGGCTCAGTGGGTTAAGCGTCCGACTTCGGCTCAGGTCATGATCTCACAGTTGGTGGGTTTGAGCCCCGCATCGGGCTCTCTCTGCTGTCATGCATGGAGTCTGCTTCGGATCGTCCGTCTCCCACTCTGTCTGCCTCTCCCCCTCTCCCCTGCTCGCAAGTACTCAGTCTCTCTCTCAAAAATAAATAAACATTGAAAAAAAAACATAGCTTGAGTATCAATTGACTAAATACATCTAAAGGGCTTAGAACAGTGCTAGGCATAGAGTTCACACCCAGCCGTTGTTAGCCTCTATCATTGGTCAATGTCAGTTTTTGTCCTGGATGGAAGCTATTTTCAGGTAATGGCCTAATGTGAATGCAGCACCCCATAGGCTAGGTCTGGTAACATCTCTGCTTGGTGCTTGATAAACACAGGCTCCTAGTGCCATGGGTTTTTAAGTAATACAATTGTATTTCTTTCAGAGATTTATTTGAAATTCAGACTATCTTTTTAATGTTTTTTAATTTTATTTACTTATTTTATTTATTTTTGAGACAGAGGGAGACAGAGCGTGAGCAGGAGAGGGGCAGACAGAGAGGGAGACACAGAATATGAAGCAGGCTCCAGGCTCTGAGCTTCTCAGCACAGAGCCCGATGCGGGGCTGGAACTCAGGGACTGTGAGATCATGACCTGAGCTGAAGTCGGACCCTCAACCGACTGAGCCACCCAGGTGCCCCAAGACTATCTTTTTAATAAAAATGAGATTTTTGTTGCTGATTGGTACCCACTGTTTGCATTCTTCATAAACGTAGTAACTTCTGGCTGAGCGGGGTCAGGGAAGAAAGAGACCCTGGGGAGGTGACCGTGAGCTGAAGGCTGAGTTGGAGTTAATGCCATAAAATTCAGGGCAGCAGTGAGGAATTCTTGGAGTGAGAGGGAGCAGTTTCTTCAGGACAGAGAAAGAGAATGGGACACAGAGCCACTGGCACATCCCGGTGGCCATACCCACCCCTGTGTCCCAAGCAAGGTGGGTACCTTGTTTCTGTTAGAAGTCCTACCTACACTCCCCTGCAGCTGAAAGTTTCCCTCCTCCCCTTCATGATGAGTGCTGGAGGGAGGGGCAGAGGCTTTGTACTAGGTGAGTAGGTTATACACCATTAGGTACAAAGATGTTCTTTTAAGCTGTTTTCAGAGCTGTGTTAGTCCTTCTCATGACATTATCCAAGCGGGAACAGCAGGGTGAGACCCCGTAAATCCTAATCACAGGAATTTGATGTGTGCTTATAGTCAGAATCAGCCACATCATTTGCGGGATCAAGTGCAAAATGAAGATCTGGGGTCCCTTATTCAAAAATGTCAAGAAAGTGACAGCAGAGATTGAGCCAAGTGGGGTGCCCCTTCAAATGTAGGGCCCTGTATGATGCAGATCATACACTCAAGAAGCCCACCCTGCTCGAGGATAGGCGTGTATGTCACTTTCTGTAGCCCTCAGCTGCCCAGCTCTCAGAGCATACAAACTAATACCGGTATTTTAAAGGTGTTTTCTCATTGGAGCCCACACTTAACCTCGTGAGGCATCATCTTTCAATTTTTCAGATGAAGAAACAGGCTCTGAGGGTCTCACACCTCATAGCACCAGGTTTCTAGCCTGGCTTTGTTCAGGGCCAACCCCAGGCTCTCTGCCCAGCCCCACCAAGCCACTGGGAAGGTCTGGGCCATGAGTATCCCAGTGCCCAGCCCACATGGGGCACCAGGGCTCCCAAGTAGTGAGGCATGTGCTTGTTGAAAGAATAGGGTTCCCTGTGGCCAGAATCCTGTTGCTGTGTCTGGGTCAGTTTCTTCTCTGCCTGTGTTGTCATATTCCTCCTGTAAGAACTGGCCTTGGGGGACCCTTACTGGGGTAGAAAGTACCCTCCTGAGATCCACCAGCAGGCACGGGTGGCTCTGTGGGCCACTGTGTGGTGCACATCACCAGAGGACACTGTTCTTTCTGTTTCCAGGCTGCACCAGGTTCCTCCTGCCTAAGGGTCTTTGCACAGGTGGAACCTTCTCTCTTCCAGGAAGATCACTCTTTGCTGTTCTCCTGAATTTTATGTCATGAACTCCAACTGAGCCTTTAGCTCACAGTCACCTCCCCAGAGTCTCCTTCTTCTCTGACCCCACAGACTAGATTAGGATCTTGCCCTGATTTTTTAAAGCCCCGCACCTTTTCTCTGTAGCATGTGACACTATTTGCAGTTAAATACTCCTGCGTCTTTTTCCCGATGACGGGCCACCTTGCCCACTGGACTCTCAGCTCCATGAGTTTAGGAAAGCTGTCTTCCTTGTACATGGCCTGGCATGTGGCTGTTGCTCAGCAAGTATTTGTTGACCGATTAAGTGCATAAGCATAGAGGTGCCCGGGGCAGAGGGTTGAGCAGTCTACCTCCCCCCTTAGTTCCCTGCAATGCAGGGTCACAGAGCAAGAAATTCAGCTCTTCTAGACTCTTCACATACAGAGAGCAAACTGAGGGTTGCTGGCGGGGTGTTGGGGGGGGGGATGGGCTAAATGGGTGAAGGGCATTAAGGAGGGCATTTGTTGGGATGAGCACTGGGTGTTGTATGTAAGTGATGAATCACTAAATTCTATTCCTGAAAGCATTATTACACTGTATGTTAACTAACTTGGATTTAAATATAAATAAATAAATTAATTAATTAAAATTAAGAGTAAAAAAAAAAAAAGAAAAAGAAACAGCTCTTCTCTGGGCTGGAATGACTTTTTGACAGTTCTCCCTCCTAGGCCAGGAGAGGAGAGACTCTGCCTCGCCCGGGGCTGCTCCCTTGCGTTCCTGGGGTAGGAGGGTGATACCCACCCTCCCCTGTCCGGTAGCTGACTTGGCCTTTGCTTGCTTGGCTGGCCCCTCTGCCCTGCAGGGGGTGTGTTCTCTGCCATCCAGCCCGAGCCCCGGAAGGGGCAGGCCTGGACTCTCCTTCTGGTCAGCCCGACTCCATCTGTTGGGCTTGCCCTTGCTTCCGCCTGTCCTGACTCCCACTGCTGCTCTCTCTGCTGAGCCATGTGGGGCCTGGCCACCACGGTGAGGTGGATGTTACACGGTGCTTTCTTTTCTGGTATTTAACTAAATACCCAGCGCAGCTGATGTCTGCTGGGCACTGGGGGCCTCTGCCTGCGTTTTCTCCCGTCTCTCCCCATGCCTGCACGCAAGCCGTGTTCGCTGGGTTTAATCTAGCCATTTCCAGTGCCAAGCAGAGGGTGTTATTGCGAACACCTGGCTTTCAGAGAAGGCTCATCACAGGCCGGGGGACCCCTGAGAGCCTGTGTCCTCTAGCAACGCTTTAAGACCCTGAGGGGCCTTTGGGCCTGAGTTTCAGTCACCCGCCGCCCATACCCTTGAGTTGAAAGTGGGTGTAAATATCTGGGTTGGTGGCACACGTAGGGCCAAAGTGAGCCTTCCTGTGTATTGATTTGCTACGACTGTCGTAACCAAGTGCCACAGACTTGGGGGGGCTTTCAGCACAGTCTTGGAGGCCCGAAGTCTGAGATCAAGGTGTTGCACGTTTGGTTTCTTCTGAGGCTCCCTGTTTGGCTTGCAGATGGCCGTCTTCTCCCTGCCTCCTCATGGGGTCTGCCCTCTGTGCGTGCACATATCCGTGCCCAAAGTCATCTTCTTATAAGGACACTGGGCGTGTTGGATTAAGGTCCTCCCTAACAGCTCGTTTTAACTTAATCACCTCTTTGAAGGTCCTATCTCCACACACAGTCAAGTCCTGAGGAGTGGGGATTCGGGCTTTAACGTGTGGTAAAGAGAAGAGGAGGGGCCAGTTTAGGCAGATGGTTCAGCCCATTGGCTTCGATGGGAGCTGCTGACTCCTGGCCAGAGCCACAGGAGTGCAAGGGTTACTCGTTTGCCTCCAGGATGGAATCTGGCCTCCCATGGGACCGAACATTTGGCACATTCTCCTGGTTTCAGTCACTATAAATAATCCCTCCTTCACGCAGCGTTAATAGGAGGAGACTGGGGTGTGGGGTCTGGGCTCTCTCATCCCACCCATATTGTTTCAATTTCCTGCCTTCCCCAGCTCTCCTTGACTCCAGTGGGGGGCCTTTGGGGGCGGGCGGAGCTGGGCTTCAATCCTGGAAGCCAGCTGCTGCCTCTCTGCCGCTCTCTGCCTGCCACGAATCCCAGGGCAGAGGTTGGAGTGGGTCAGCCTGCTGTCCTGGCTGTGTGGCTGCTCGCCAGGGAGCCCCTGCCCCTGTGGGGACTAAAGACAGGGCTTTGCAGTCAGGAAGGACTTGGACTAATTTAATATGTTGCACAGGCAAGGTGCAGGGCAGATGGACAAGGTGTAGGGGAGACGGGGTGAGGACAGTTCCTCCTCTGTTGTCTTACATGAGTGATGTCTGTCACAGTGAGATTGTGACTAGAGAATGTGCGCCTGCCTTGGTTGTTGATGCCCTTCATTCCCAAAGTGTCTCCCTGGGGCCTGCTTTGTCCTTTGCTGCTGTAGACACAGAAGTCCTCATTCTTTTCCACAAGGTGAGTCCAACCTGCCACCAACCTTTTTCTTGTGAGTTTATGCCCACCTATTTTTTAAGGTAACAAAAGGTGGTCACGATGGGGTTAAAACCGAATGATGGCCCCCAGAGATGTCTGTGTCTTAATTCCTGGAACCTGCGAATGTTACCTTATGTGGCAAAAGGGACTATGTGGATGTGATTGAGTTAGGGATCTTGGAGTGTCCTGGGGGGCCCTGGGTTCTAAGAGAGGAGAAAGAAAATGAAAGGAAATTGACCCCCCAGTCATATCTCGGAAGGTATTCTGTTTATGAACTCGATAGCAGAAGCCACATGGGAGGATTAATTTATCGCCGGGATTTTTACAGTGAAGAATATTTTCTATGTGAGAACTTCCCACCCCAGCAGACACAGGGCCTCCTCCCCTTGCTCCTCGCAGTGGAGGGGTTCAGGCCTTGCTTCATCTTTTTCGCCCTTCCTCCTTGCATACCTGCAGCCCTGGCCAGGGTTCAAAGCTTCTGGTGATCCTCACATCAGGACCCGAGCCCCTTCATGTGACCAGAGGTGACATTTGGGGCTGAAAGCTGTGGCTGGAGATGACTCCCCAGGGACACCTGCTTGTGCAATGGGGCGGGCAGGGAATAGCGTTTGCTGCTGTTGGGCCCTTGGCAGTGCAGGTTGAGGACAGGGGATGCGGTGTGAAGACAGTCTTGCTTGGATGGAAGGAGGTTCTGGGCATCCTGTGTAAAACGTCCTTTCTGGGCTCTGCCTGCCAGGTAATGAGTCCATCCGTGAGCCCCAGGGCAGGACGGCCATACTGCAGAGCCCCTGTAGTCCCCATGCAGCACGTCTCCTGGGGGAAGGCCTCTGTGAGCTCTGCTGGTCAGGCTGGTCTGGGTGGGTGTTGGGGTGGCTCCCTCAAAGGTGGGCAGAACGGCAGCCAGGGAGGGGCAGGCCTTGGGGTGGATCTAAGAAAACAAAGGACAGGAAGTAGTAGACCAGGTCTGGAATTTCGGAGCATCTTCTGGGTTGTTGGGGGGGTGGGGCGGTTCTCCCAGCTCTCCCTGTTCCTGGGTTCGTTCATTCTTTATCCCTGCACTGCAGCTCTGAAGCTGTGGATCCTAAGGCCACTGGAGACTTAGAGCAAGAACCTAAGAAGCCTCTGTTGTTCCAGCTCCTCGGTGCTGGTTTAATGCCCACCTGACCAGTACTGATGCTCTGCCTTGGTTACAGTTGAAAAAGCTGAGACAGGGCAAGGGGCTCGGAAGGCCAGCTCCTGGACCCCCAGCATTGCCAGGTCAGGCAGGTCGGGACGAAACTGATCAAAGTGGACCCTGGGAGGCAGGCTGGTGGATAGGATGTGGCTGGACATTTTTAAGAGATTTCCCAAACCCAGATCTTTTTTTTTTTTTTTTTTTTTTAACTTTTTAAAAAAGTTCATTTATTTTGAGAGATAGAGCAAGAGCACGTGGGAGGGGCAGAGAGAGAGAGGGAGACGGAGAGTCCCAAGCAGGCTCCACACTGTCAGTGCAGAGCCCAATGCAGGGCTCAAACCCACGAACCAGGAGATCACGACCTGAGCCGAAGTTGGATGCTTAGCCCACTGAGCCACCCAGGCGCCCCAGTTGCCTGGATTTTAAATGTCAGCAGCTAATTCACAATGTTTTTAAACTATGTCTGGGCCAGATGGTCAGTAGCATCTCCTGTGAACGGGATGTCTCAGGGGTGAGGACATGGGAGCCCGCAGAAACCCCCTGTCCCTGCCATGCTCCCGAAGGAGTCCTTCCATCCACCACAAAGGCACGGAGTGAGTGTGGACGGGATCAGGGTGGCCTGCCCCTCTGGCCATGCAGATGGCTCCTGGAGAAAAGAGGCGCTGTGCGTCCTTGTGGGGAAAGGCGGGGCCTGTGCTCATTTTCTTCTTTCCTTTTTTTCTCTGCAGAGGTGTGTGGGGCCCTCAATGTCACCGTGTCCCCGGGGCCTGTGGTTGACTACCTGGAGGGGGAAAATGCCACTCTTCTCTGCCACGTCTCCCAGAAGAGACGGAAGGACAGCTTGCTGGCCGTGCGCTGGTTCTTTGCACGCCCCAACTCCCAGGAGGCCTTGATGGTTAAGATGACCAAGCTCCGGGTGGTGCAGTACTATGGGAATTATAGCCGCAGTGCCTTCCGGCAGAGGCTGTGCCTCCTCGAGGAGAGACGTGGGGCACTCTACACACTCTCTGTTTTGACCCTTCGGCCAGCGGATCAAGGGCATTACGTGTGCAAAGTCCAGGAAATCAGCAAGCACAGAAATAAGTGGACCGCCTGGTCCAATGGCTCCTCAGCGACGGAGATGAGAGGTAAGGGCATGTTCACTCTTTGGGGGAGAGAAGGGGTTCAGATCTGTGGTCCTCGCTCCAGTCAGCGAGATAGGGGCCCCCGGATGACTCTGTTGGGCTAGAATGCATCTTCGTGGCCTCTGTGGGCCACGACCGTGTGAAACAGGCTGTGGGGATGAGGATAGCCCTTTCCTTAGACGCTGTGGCTAACGTAGAAGTAAGGAGAGAAAGGAGCCGGTGCCTGGCCCCATGCTGCCCAACCTCACCCTGAGTAAAACCCTCACGTCTGAAAGATTGGACTGGCTATGTGCATGCTACGCCCCTAGCTCAGGTCTGTGCAGGCTTGCTTGCTTTGGCTAGAGGGTGCTGGGTATCTGTGGGAGGAGCATGCATTGGGAGGTCCTGATGTCAGTTTCCGGGCCTCAGAGCAGGGCAGGCTGGTGGCTCTCATCTGTTGCCCGAAGGAAGTGATCTAAGCCACAGGCAACATCTCACTGAGAAATTCATCCCAAAGCACGCAAAGGACCAGAGGTGGCCCTCCCTTCCTGGAGAAAGATAGGAGGCACGGGTTGTGTCCTGGAACATCTCGACTACCAAGTGCCATATTTGAGGGTTATCACGTTTTTAAATCACAAATGTTCTACAGTTTTAATAAGACTTGCTTTTGGGTGCTGACTATTGCATTTTTGATGGCTTCTAACTTGAATTTGGTCTGGTACAGGATAAAGAGGAACACGAAGTAAAGCTGATGGTCCCAAGTGTGGGAAAGAATCTAATTTTATTATATACGTGTAATATAATGTTAAAGGCATTAGTGATGCCGTTTTGATGAGCTTTTTAAAAGGGATACAACTCAGTTGTAAAAAGGTTTTTTTTTTTTTTTTGATGGAAGGAGAAAGGGTATTTTTAATATCCTATATGCATAAGGGACATGTTAAAGTAGATAATTTATGTAGATAGTGTTTAATACAACTTTATTTGCCTTTGGAGTTTGCTCATTATAATGTTCTTAAGCACAGAATGATGTATTATCTGAAATGTGCACGTTTTCTCCCTAAGCATATTCATTCAAGAAAACAAATGACTATTAGTATAAATATATCTTTTGGCACAGAAAACAGAAAAATACATCAGATGACCAAAGGCTGAGGAGGGAATCCACTCTGAATATCCACTTGGCTCCGAAACATAAAGTCTCACGCACATCCTTTTTATTTTTATGTCACAGTGTATTCTGGAACTGTACGTTACAGCTCTTGTTAGGAACGACTCTGTGCCAATTAGAAAGGATGTAAAGATTTCTTACATTCAAGTGCAATCATCTCGTTCATTATTTAATGCAAATCTACCCTCAGTGAGGGAAGCTGGGTTCCTTCTAGAATGTTCGTTTAGGTACCTGCACCCCAAACCTGAGGTAGTTCTTAAGATTTCACTGAAAATACACACCTTTCCCCCCCCTTCTTCTTCTCCCCCACCTCCCCCTTGTCTTCCCTTCCCTCCCTTCCTCCCCTTCCCAGCTCTCTTCTCAGAACCTCCTCTCTCTTCTTCCTCTCCTTCCCTTTCAATCTCCTGTTCCTCCCATTTCTGGTTCTTCCCCTCGTCCCTCTCCTTCCCTTCCCTTACTCTTTTCTTGCTTCTCTTTCCTCTGTCTCTCTGTCTGTCTCATGCTCACCGCCCCCCCCCCCCAACCCACACACCCTCTGACAGCTCACCTGGAAGTGATTCTAATCTCACAGCAGAGCTGGGCCTCCCTTGCTGTGTCTGCTCCGCCTCAGAGCCTCCTGCTCCTCACACTGCCTCAGCCTCTGAGCAGGACTGTGGTTTTCTGACAGGAAGATTAGAAACCTTAGGAAGTGATGACCATGCCTTCTAGAATATTCCACACAGGCTTCAAGGGGACTACATCAGGAGGGTTAAGGAAAGGTAGTTCCAAATACATGACCTGAAAGCAGACTGGCTTGTTTAGGTTGGAACATGTCCGCCCCAGGCTGGGGGGAGTGTGCGGAAGCTTGGCTCTCTGTCCTTCCTGGGCAAGGCGGGGGACAGGCCCGTGGCTCCAGCCTCCTGGGGCGCCTTTCCCCAGGTCCTTTCCCTCACTCATTTCCAGGGGCCTTGTTTTCCTAAATCTTCACCTCACATTAATAATTGTTGTATGGGGGCGCCTGGGTGGCTCAGTCGGTTAAGCAGCCGACTTCGGCTCAGGTCACGATCTCACACTCCGTGAGTTCGAGCCCCGCGTCGGGCTCTGTGCTGACCACTCAGAGCCTGGAGCCTGTTTCGGATTCTGTGTCTCCCTCTCTCTGACCCTCCCCCATTCATGCTCTGTCTCAAAAATAAATAAACGTTAAAAAAAAAATTAAAAAAAAAAAAAAAAATAATTGTTGTATGGAAAACCAGAACAAAACAAACACAATGGGCACATATTTTTGTGTTATAATACTGAATAGGAATTCTCAGAAGTGTTTTGGAGTAAGTGCCTTTCCTCTACTGGGCCCCATATTCTTTCTTTTCTAATATACTCACTTTGCTCTCCTCCTTCCTATGGGCTTCTCAAGCCATTCCCAGGAGAGGGGAAATTTTCTTGGGAATGTTTTCAACACTACCCCTCCTCACTGCCCTTCCTTGACCATGGACTATCGCACTCTCCTTCTTGCATACTCTTTTTTTTTTAATGTTTAATTTATTTTTGAGAGAGAGAGAGACAGAACATGAGTGGGGGAGGAGCAGAGAGAGAGGCAGACACAGAATCCCAAGCAGGCTTCAGGCTCTGAACTGTCACCACAGAGCCCGATGCAGGGCTCGAACTCACGAGCTGTGAGATCATGACCTGAGCCAAAGTCGGACGCTTAACCAACTGAGCCACCCAGGCGCCCCTTGCATACTCTTGATGTGAGAATAAAACTGCTTGTCTTTCACTGTGAACTCCCAGAAAGAAAGGTGGGTGCATACTGTCTTCTCATCTCACTGTTGAAAAAGGAGGTTGATTCATACTGTATATTGAGGGGATGGTTCCTGGCACAGAGCAAGTGTCACAGGGTTTTACCCTGATTTCCACATGTTGGTTGTTTTCTATTGCAAAAATAATATAGTTCAATTAGAGAACTACTAAATATGAAGAACGTGAAGAAATAGGTTTCAGGGTTTAAAGAAGATAAAAACGACTTGTAATATCTCCACCCAGGCGTAACTTAACATTTCAGTGTAAATCTGTATACTCATTTTTATGCAAATAAAAATTAAAAACCTAATTCCACTCATACCATAAGTATTTTCTGACTGGCTTAGTGTGCACATTTTCCCGTGTTGTTAGTTATGCTCCCATCACATAATTTTAACGGCAGGATAGTATTTCATGATGCGGATGTACTACAGTTTATCTTTTCAGTTACTGTTATTGGACAGTTAAGTTGTTCAAAATTACGGTCGGTAAATCTCCACAAATGTCCCTGCCTTTTGAATAGAGTCTTGGAAATAAGATTGCTGGGTCCAAAGGAATACTCAGTTTAACGATTGGTACCATTTAGATTGATACAATTTAAGGAGGTGACTTGACCTCTAGAGTAGTTAATGAATTCATATACCCACCAGCATCGAAAATGCCTTTTCCCCGCGGATTGGTCTATGTAATATAGACTTTTCAGAGATGATGACGGTGATGATGATGATTATGAGTGCCTGGTATACAGCTGATGCCTAATAAGTACTTGATGAATCAATGAAATGCTTTTTGATAGCACTTCTTGCCATGGATGACTTTGAGGTAGGCATGACTTGATGATGGCACCTTCTCTGGAGAAGTCGCTTCTCTTTCCCTTGGCCCATTCCAATCATATGTCATATTCGAGGCCTTTGTCCATCCTTCCTCTTCCATCACAAAGGACTTCTTTGTGTATGCTAGCCCACAGAGATCTATCTCACATCTTAATATCCCCAGTTTCACTGCCGTCCCCAGAAGTAATCATTGTCAGTCCGTGCTTTATATCTTTCAAGTCCGTCTTCTGTGGGCACTCAGTGCCCACCAACACGTATGCATTCTAACAACACTACACTTCATGCTGTACAAGCATTGTTGATGATATTACTTACACTTTTTTGTGATCGATATCACATAGCCAGACAATGCCAAACTGCACACCATCATCCCCCTAGTGCTGAGGTCTTAGGAAGCTTCCAATTTTTCATTAACACAGCAAGTGCTTCGGTGAACACCCTTCTGCACGTTTTCAAGTGTTTCTGTTTGGTTACATTCCTGGAAAGAGAATTGCTGGGCCTAAGGCTATGCATATTTAAATTTTTAATAGACAATGCCCGTATGCTCTCCAAAAAGATTTTGGAAATTTATGCTCTATCATCGCATGATAGAGTCTATTTCCCTGAAGCCTCATTAACAATGGATATTATTAATCTTTTTCATTATTTATCACTATGATGGGAAAAATAATATTTCCTTGTTGTTTTAATTTTGATTATTATATTCAATACAATTTAATTTCAATTATTGTATTCAATTATTAGTGAGGTAGTGAGGTTGAAATCTTGTCATATGTTTATTGACTGTTTAAAAAAATTTCTTCTGTCAATTGCCTGTCCATAACCTTTGCCTGTTTTTTAATTGGTTGCCGTTTTTTTCATATATATATGTGTGTATATATATATATGTATATATACACACATATATATATTTTTTTCTGATCATTAATTCTTTTAGCTGCTATAACGGTGCAAAATTTTCTTCCAGTTTGTTATTTGACCTTACACTGTGTTTATGTTTATTTTTTTTTCTTTGCCATATAGATATTTTACATTTTCAGATATTTATGTTGTTAGATTTGCCATTTTTTCCCTTTATGGTATTCCTTTTTTCAGTCATATATTTTTTTTAATGTTTAAATTTTTTTTGAGAAAGAGAGAGAGAGAGACAGAGCACGAGCAGGGGAGGGGCAGAGAGAAAGGGAGACACAGAATCTGAAGCAGGCTCCAGCACAAAGCCTGACTTGTCAGCACAAAGCCTGACACGGGGCTCAAACTCACAAACCGTGAGATCGTGACCTGGGCCGAAGTCAGATGCTTTACTCTTTCAGTTGTATTTTTTATTGAGATGTAATTTATTCAATAAATTACACATAGTACCTTGGCTTCATATATTATCTAGGAAGCTTTTTCCCACCTCAAGCTTATAAAGGTATTTTCTGTTTTCCTTTAATGTTTTTAAAGGATTAAAAGAAAATTTTACTCTCTCTCTTTGGAATCCATTTTTATATATGGTGTGGAATAGTTAGCTTCTTTTTTGTTTCAAAATGGCTGTCCTGTTGTCCCTACGTCATCTACTGAACAGATAAAATTTCCCTGTTTTGAAATGTTGCATTTTCATGAGTTAAATTCCTACATTTAAATGTAAACTCCATACCTCACCAATACAGCACAATTTTAATTATTAGAGAATAGGGCAAGTCTCATTAGTTTTAAAATAAATGTCTTGCCTAGTCTCATTTCATTTTTTCTTCAGCTGCTCTTCCTTAGTTTTGTAGAAATTATGTTGGGGTTTGATTTTATTGGGGTTTAATTGACTTTATAAATTACTTTGGTGTGGGTATATACATCTTATACGTCTTTATGATTTTAAATGTTCCTATCCAGGGACCTGCCGTGTTCCTTCATGCATGCCGGCTGATATTTTTAATCATTCGGTAAAGATGTCTTAATATGAGTCTTGAACATTTTTTATTATGTTTATTTCTAGGTATTGCATGCTTCTAAGTGGGATCTACCCCTTCTCCCTACGTGCACACACACACCTCTTTTAAATTGGTTATTGCTGATTTATAGAAAGGTTGTTGACTTGTATTTGGCAACATAATAAGTTATCTTATTTTTTCAGATATAGACTTTTTCAGTTACTTCTCAAGGACGTCTGCAAGTTGATATCTCATTTGGTTTTGCGTTGGCCCGTAGTGAGTCATCTACCTGTACTCTTTTTTGTTGACAGTTCTGGGAGTTTTACTTTGACCATTTTGGCTTTTACCTTGACCATGTTTTCCCATCTAGCCCACATGGCCCCTGCTAGTGATTGTCAGTTGGTCTACTGAAAAACCAGCTTTGAGGTATCCATGACTTTTTTGTGATCCCTACTAGTAAGCCTATCAGAAAAGCAATTGGGTTTGGCCTGACAATGTGTCTTAGTAATTTACCTTTTCCTTTTTAAGTTTCTTAGAACGCTTTTAAAAACCCAATCTCAAGAAATGAGCTATCAAGCCACGAAGACCTGGAGGAACCTTAAATGCATGTTACACAGTGAATGAAAAGCTACATACTCTATGATTCTAACCATATGACATTCCAGGAGAAGGCAAAAGTTTGGAGATAGTGAAAAGATTAATGGTTGCCAGGGGTTGGGAGGGAGGGATGAATAAGTATAGCACAGAGGATTTTTATAGCAATGAAAACATTCTGTATGGTACTATAATGGAGGATACGTGTCATTATTAATTTATCCAAACCCATAGAATGTACCATACCAAGAGTGAACCCTAAGGTAAACAATAGACTGGGTGGTTTTGATGTGTAATTGTAGGCTCATGTATTGTAACAAACGTACCCCTCTGGTGGGTGGGGGCGCGTTGACAGTGGGGGAGGCTATGCATGTGTAAGGGCTGGGGGGGTCTGGAAAATCTCTGTACCCTCTCCTCAATTTTGCTCTGAACCTAAAACTGCCCCCCCCCCCAAAATTAAAGTGTTAAAAATGATGATGATGATAATAATAATAATAAAACCATCTAGAAACATGTCAGAGATAGCCTAAAGTTTTAAAACCTACTTTCCTACTTTTTTTTTTTTTTTTAAATCAAGGTGTTACTGACTTCAGGGTTCTCTGACTCCCAGGTAGAAACAGACACGAGGCCAAGGATGGCATGGATAGCATTACTGCAAGCTCATGTCCGGGCATGAGGGAGACAGCCTTAGTGAGAAGGATACCGGGCTGCTCCCTGAACAGTGGCTGCGGAAAGTGTTTGGAGGGGCTGAGGCAGGAAAGGAGCGATGTCTAAACATATAAAGGTGGGGAAATACGCAGGCACAGTTAACAGAACATGCTCCTTCACACAAAGTAAGTGTTATTTGCCTGTTCCGCCTCCATCCCTGGGTGATTTTTAGCATTATAAAGATAGGAAAAGGTGAAAGGTCAGGGCTGTGGTCCACTGTGGCTCTGACTAGTCTGGTCTGGTCTTTGCAGGAGTTGCAACTCATAGCTTGTTTCAAGTTCGTGGCTTCTGGCTTCCTGATTCAGTGTAGCGCCTGCAAGGTGGGCTAGAGAAATGGGTGATCAGAGGGGAGTAAGGTTTTCTGCAAGTTCGTGTTCTGTAAAACAGGTTGCTCCGCAAGGAAAACTACCAATGGGCAGGCAGGCAGATACTCAAAGAGCTTTCATTTTGAAACACTGAAATTGTAAGGAGATTAGGGCCTAGGACAACTTTATCCCAACCTGTGGCAGGGGCCTCAGAATCCTTGTCTCAAAGGCACTGGGCACGCCTCTAACATCGGGTACCTTTCCTACACTCCAGGACATCTCACTTTTCCTTAGCTGGAGTTCTTTCTTACCTGTGAATGGTCACCACTTAAGAAAGGTCAGATGTTCTCTCTGAAGAGGAGAGGGACAGAAATGTGATCAGCAGGTCTTCGGGTTGAAGAGGTTATTACTGGGAAACTCATTTGCCAAGCTGTTGAATAAATGTAGCTCATGGATTTTACTGTGGTGCCACAACTGACTTTTCATGAATGCCGATTAAAGTCTAGCATCTTTTTAAAATTAAAAAATATATATTTATTTATTCTTGAGGGAGTGAGAAAGAGACAGACAGACAGAGTGCGAGGGGAAGAGGGCAGATAGAGAGGGAGGCACAGAATCAGAAGCAGGCTCCAGGCCCTGAGCTGTCAGCACAGAGCCGAAAGCGGGGCTTGAACTCACGAACCGTGAGATCATGACCTGAGCCGAAGTCAGACGCTTAACTGACTGAGCCACCCAGGCGCCCCAAAGTCTAGCATCTTTAAATTGTTTACATCTATGATAGTGGAATCAAGTATTATCATCTGTCAGTCCATATCCCTTATGCTTTGATTTGATCTTTTGAAGGGGAGAAGAAGGAATGGAGTTACAGGGGGTTCAGGGAACTGTGTGTAAGCCGACACATCCGTGCTGCATCCCTGGGATGGTGGCTCCTTATAAAGTCCAGCTCATTATCTATATGCCCATAAAATGCTTTATAAATGTCATACAAAATTAAAAAAAAAAAATCGCAAGCCCAAACCAAATAACCAACTCACCCCAATATCTGCGGTGTTATTGGCTTTACTTTGTTCTCTATATTTTGTTTCCCCAAATTTGGGGTAAGTCCTTGAGCAGGTAAACGTGGTGAAAAAAGTAAGTAGCAAGTTATTGGAAAAAAATCTGCACTAACATATGAATTTTTCATGGCTTTATTTTTTTTCCTGGAAACTTCTCTGTAAGCTGGCTAAGAAATGTAAGTTGTATTAATTTGAGGCAAAGCATAACTTGCCATTTTATGTTTTAACTATGCATATTATTAAAACATGATGGAAAATGGGGATTTTGAAGACAGGGGACGTAATAAATTAAGTGTTATCTGCAAATCGCATACATGTGAGATTGTGGAAGGGGGCTCTTGACTACGGGGCTGTTGGTGCTGTGTGGTACAACACGATATGACAAATAATGAAAATTGAAGCACAGCACTATATGAAATTGAAAACTATAATGAAAATTGAAAACATGTGACCCTGTAGATGACGCCCTGTGAATCGCGCTCAGCTTATCTTAGAGAAATTGTCATACCAGATGATCGATGTTATTTTTATGACACAGAGGGAGAAAGAAAGGTAGAGAATGTTGTGCAGATTACTCAGTTGCTTGGGCTACATGAGCATCTTACTGAGCAAGAAGCCCTTCCTGCAAAGAAAACGGATCAAAAAGTCCTAAGTGACACATGTCCTTGAACCCTCTGGAGAAGTTTCCAGTGGAAACCAGGAGGGTCAATGTTAGGTTTGATTTCATTTAACTGTTTAATCAATGACATTGAAAAAGGAGCACACATCACCCCAATGAATTTTACAGAAAACACAGAATTGGGAAATGTTTTCTAATGTCAGCGAGGAGTAGAAACGTAATAAAAATGAATCTAGAGAGGTAAGAAATACAGGCAGGGAATAACAGAATAAGATTCAACTTGGAAAATGGCAGAGCAACACATTTGGGGAAGACGTATCACAGGCGCAGTTGGAGAGTCAACGGGAGGCTAAGAGGCTGTCGTGAAGGGACCTTGGTGATGGTGGCAGTGAATCAGGCGTGTGTCTGCAATGTGATATGGCAGCGCGAACAGCCGGTGTTATTTCCATCCACGTACAAATTGGCCTGGTATCCCTGGGGAGGAAGGCGGCTGTGTCGTGTGTACTGCCCTGGTGAGACTAATGGGGACTACATCAGTCCATTTTGGGAACCTCATTTCCAGAAAGATCGACTCAAACTAGAGAAGAGAGGCAAAGCTGATAAGGAAATGAGTGGCAGCCTCCAGAGATGTGATCAGTTTAGCTGAGGAAGCTTTGCTGGGCTTAGCGAACAAATTGCGTCGGAAAATAACACATTGACTACGGTGCTCAGTGGTGTTGGGTGAACTCATTTATCCCTTCACTCGGTGGGCATTTTACTGAGCACCTGCTCTGTGCCAGGATCCTGCTGTGCTGGAAACTTGGGGAAACATGGGCAGATCTGTCTGTAAGGGGGGCAGATATGTAACAGTGTATGTGCAAGGATCAAGGTGTGCACAATTTCAACACATAGGAGAGCCTCTAAGGATGAGGGAGAAGGCAGCGCCATTTCCACAGGGCAGGAAGTGGGAGGAAGTGGCATCTCAGTGTGTGGGCACCCTGTAACAGTGGGTCAGGACAGCTGGAGTCTGAGACGGAGTAGGGGTGATAACCTTGGAATAACTAGGGGAGGCAGGCAGTGCTGATGGTGGAGGGGTTTGTACTGAATATTAGAGAATTTGCACTTGATTTTGTAGGCTATTCTTCTCAACCTTGCCTAATGATTAGAATCACCGGGGCCATTGTTAACATGAAGATTCCCAAGCACCTGCCCAGGGGATTCCAGTCTATAGGCCTGGGTTGGAATTTGAAGATTTAACAGGAAGCCTAGGTGATTTTATCATCAGGCGGTTTTGGGGGCGGGGGAGGGGGTGTCCTCTGCTTTAGGCCTTGGAAAACCCACGAAGCATTTAAGTCTTCTGACAGATCCCTGTGTTGGCTGCTCAGGGCATGGGTCCCTACTACATTCGGCAGTAGGAATGGAGGGTCATGAAGAGGTCAGAAGAGAAGTCTCTAGTAACCGACTGGGTATGGGCAAGAGAGCGCTTGTGGCTGGCCCCCAGAGGTCTAACTCAGTAGTATGAGCAGGGTGGTGCCCGCAGCTAGTTCACGGGGGACGTTCAGGATGGAGAGCCAGATGTCTGGAGGCCACCCTGCACCGATGCCCGCTAGGGACACAGGCATGTGGAGCCAAAGCTCCTATCTGATTGGGCAAGTGGCATCTGAGTCAGGAAGCTGTAACCGTGGGGGTAGATGAGCATCTCAAAAGGCAGGGGTGGGGGTAGAGCTCCAGAAAACACCAACATTTGGGGCAAGGGAAAGAACTAGCTTGGCTTGGTGTTGTTGGTCCGGGCTCCTCCAGGCCAGCCTGTTGGCCACCTGGGAAAGGCAAAATGTTCTTAGTAGAAGGGCAGCATCACAGGATGAAGGCACAGCAGCTCTTTGTCAGGAGGCCAGAAGGTCAGTCTGTGGGAAATCCAGAGGAGCACAGGGTCCTAGGTGGGGACCAGTGCATTCACCTTGATCCCCAGGGGCCCAGCGAGCCTTGTATCTTCCACTCCAATGACAGTCATCTCTAGGTAGTATCTTCTCTCTCATTCTTCATGAGTAGGTGGGATACGACGAGGTCAATAGCAGCGTTAGGTCCTGCCCGACCCCAGGGACAGCAGGGGGTGGAGTCCCGAGGGCCCTGTACCCAGGAGTCATGTGGAGATATAGGAAGGGTGCAGTCGACAGAAGAAGGCAATCAGGATGGAAATAAAGGAGTATGATCAGAGGTTTGGGGGTACTTCCCAGGAGGCAGATGAAGAGGCCCAGTGAGGTGTTTCTCGAAGGGGGTGATTTATTGAGGTGTTCAGAGTTTTCTGACTAAATACACCAGTGCAGAGATTTTCCAGCATTCTTGATTCTCAATGCCCTTAGGTCAAAAGAAATAACTGATAATTTTGCTTTTTAAGGAGTTGGGCCCATCAGTTTAATATAAATATTTCTGTCCTAAAAACGGAGAGCATAATACATCCCTAGAGACTGAGACAAGCTATTCTTTTTAGTGGAAATTCCAAAATCACTTTTGAAATGAGGTGAAGATTTGATATTTTAGGGGACAAAAATCAATGCAGAGTAACGTGTGACTAGTTGTGATATTTTTTTTGTTTTGTTTTTGTTTTTTCAAATAATGATATTTTCTGAAGAAGTTCACTTTATTCTGTCCCTGTCGATGCACAGAAGTACCCGACCCTGTGTTTGTTCTCCATGCTCAGTGTTGACTGGTCACTCGCTGTGTGCATCAGGCATACAGTTCATAAACGAAGTCCACTGTCTTCCCATTACTGGGATGTTAGGGTCCCTATAGCCCCTCCACATGCCCTTTACCCCCTCTATCCTGTGTCCCTGCATCTAGGCACTTGTGTTTCATCCCTGCTCTATTTAGTAATCCTTTGACCTCCCTGCTTCCCAAGGCTGCCTCTGCTTCCCAAACTTTGAGGGTCTCCCTGCCATTGTGCCTTTTCCATCCAGTTTGATGTCCCCATGGCCCCCCAACTTGCCCTCCCTGCATGCTGATTTGGTATGGTCCCTCCCAGGATGTGTAGACATGATAGAGTTCTTGACATGAGAATGGCCCTGAGCAGGGATGAGAGGCTGGACTAGCTCCTAAGCCTGATTTTCTTCAGATGCCTACAGGGGAATTTCCAAGATGAAGCCCAAGGTCTGTCTGTGGGGCTTCCTGTCAAGGGCAGTCCCTAGTGCAGACCTGGGTGCCATATGTCCTTCACGGTGACCGAGCTTTGAGACCGGCCGGTTTGCGGGATCAGCCTGCAAAGGCCCTTCACACCGGTGGGCATGAATCTCCAAGGCTTGCGACAGTGAGGTGGCCATTCATTTTAGGCTTCTTCTCTTAAGGGACAGCAGCTTTGATTCCCCAGACCTCATTAAAAAGTTATCCTCGATGGCATTTCAGCCCAGCTCTGCCACCCACAGACTCAGAAGACTGGTCTTCTGAGCCAAAATGAATCTGCATACTTTCAGATGGAGGCGTCTTCATTAACAGTGAAAATGCTAATAATAGAAGCAATTTGCAAAGGCTGTCTCCTGCAATTTAATCAGTATTTCAGTCTGACCCCCAAATAACATATTTTAATAAGCCAAATTGCTATTTGACTTAAGATGATATAAATAAGCTTTAAATGTGGGGAGTGAACAAAGCAAATGGAAAACTCTTGTTACCCTAAAAGTATTTGGGGGCAAAGATGAAATTATAATTTCTTATCTGACTATTTAACCCCCAAATGTTAGAGGGAATTTAATAATTGGATCTGAAAGTACAACCACAGGGAATCAATATTTCAAGTTTCAGTGGAAGAAATTAAATAATTCCTTTTTCTCCAGAGACAGAGAACAGATAATTAGGAATGAGATTTACTAAACATTTAGTGCTACTGCTTAATTAAGCAAGCACACATCATGATGTTGAAAGTGTCAACAGGTCCAGATACTCAAAGGGAACAAATTGACAACGGGAGTGTAATTTAAACTACACTTGAAACACTTCTTCAGTGTGCCTGCCCTCACTCCCGACTGCCATGGTCTTGGAAGAGTTGAAGAGAGTGAAGACTTAAACAAACCTCTATCAAGCCCCTGCTTATGAGCCTGTTATCGCTGTGCTTTCCTTAAAGAAAGGGATGGGTGGAGTGATCCCCACCCTCTCAGGGCCCCAGCCTCACAATCCAGAGAAGGAAACAGGTCGACATGTGCACAGATCTGATGGATATTATGGACAGAGCTAATAAAAAGGGAATGTCAGTGGGCCATACACGAGGGTGACGCTGGCTTGGGAGTAAGGGAGAGAGCTCAGGATACATTCTTGGAGGAAATGAGAAGGTCACCTAGAGGACGTGGGATTCCACTGGGCCACAGGGCGAGGAGGGCTATGGTCACTATGGGCCATCCATGTCAAGAGACGAAACAGGCTAAGCAAAGCTAGGTAAGGGAGAAAAGGAATTTGCAGACAACTTGATGAAATTGGATGCACGTTTGTGGCTGGTGAGGGCCGGAGGTGGGCAGTGGTTAAGAGCCAAGTTTGGCACGGTAGACCTGGCCAGGGACCTTGACTCCAGGGACCCTGCCAGGCTCTTCTTAAATGCACCCTCACACCTGACACTGTACATGGTACACAGAAGGGCTCGGTGCTGATTTTTTTTTTTTTTTTTTTTAAGAAAGAATGAATGAGTGACCCAAGCTCTTGGGTAAACTGCCATTTTAATTAATGGCAACAGGGAGTGGAAGGTGGTAGTAAGAAAATATATAGACCTGACCCGGAGTTGTAACTGGAGGGGGCAGTTACCAGGCCCTAAGCGTCAGTATTTCCTAACCATTGTTTGGGGATATACACACGGTCTTTGTCTTCTGTAGCTGATTCCATTTCAGAAGGCAACCTTCTTTTCCAACTGCTCTGTTTAATAGGAAGTCTATTTAGTATGTTTTTTTTTTTGTTGTTGTTGTTTGTGTCCTCTTTTGCTTTGTTTGCTTTGTTTTTAGGAATTTGTCCTACAGTGGATGCAAAAGAGGAGTGGCTCGAAAAAGACAAAACCGGAGCTTTTCCGTTTCTCATTAGCTGCTCCCTGTAGGT
The DNA here is from genome assembly GCF_028749965.1 of Puma concolor. Lineage (NCBI taxonomy): Eukaryota > Metazoa > Chordata > Mammalia > Carnivora > Felidae > Puma > Puma concolor. The sequence goes on along the minus strand of NC_141677.1, from coordinate 47,897,106 downwards.
CACTCAGAGGTCTTATTCACATATATGGCTTTGTCTGAGCCCCAAGAGAGACTGCCTTTGGCCTAACTCTTAGAGACACAAGGGGGAAGTGAAGCAATCGGCCAACTCCGGAGAGCAGAGACAGAGAGAGTCTCTGTGTCTCCCTGGGGTTACAGTTGCCTTCCCTGAGAACGCTGATCCAGTTATAAATAGTGGCCACACAGCTACATCTTAACAGGGTTTTCCTTGGGAAACCATCTCATCATTGAATAAGAAGGGGTAGTGAACTGAGTATATTCATTGTTGAATTTACAGCAAAAGTGTTGACTCATCTTTATTTTCTTTGAGGATCTTCTCTTGTGAGTACTTCATATCACCAACCTCTTCTGGTCTCCTTTTCCCTCCTGTTGATCTGTGCAGGAGGCTGCCTAAGCAAACTGAGGCAGGGAGGCATCTGCTGTCTGGATTCCCACTCCCTCCCTGTCCCCCACCTCCCTGAGTGCAAATCAGTGAGGTCTACATGCCAGGGACCAAAACTTTAAATGGCTGCCCCTCTCAACTCCAGTGGACTGAAGAATCGTCTTCTGCTTAAGGTCTTGGGACTTCCTGCCTTCATTCTATACCAAACTAAGAACTCAGAGGCCATAGAATGAATCACGGCAGGCTCAAAGTACATAACTTCGAGGCCAGAACTTCGCAGGGAAGTCAGGCTTGGGGGCCTGTTGCTTTCATATGAAGGGAGGTGGCAGGGTAGAGCAGGTGTCTCCCTGGCCTCTCTTCCCAGCCTTCCAGAATGTGGCCATGTCATGGTCCCAGCACCAAGTTCCTTTTAGAGGAGGCCTTGACCCACCATGATGTGATGTTTATTGCATTCATTTGTTCGTTCAAAGTGACCGTGACGTATAACCGGCCAAGAAGGATTCTAGGAAGTGAGGAAGACAGATGTAGTCCCAGCCACCATATACCTTCCGGTCAGCTAGGGGTGGCAGATAATGACCAAGATGAATGAGAACACATTCTGCAGGGAGGGAGGGCGTGAAACACTGCGTAATCATTGGAAGAAGGTCTCTCTGACTCAGATTCTCCCCACTTTCCAAGTTTGAGTCAGCCACGTGGGGAGACCTACATCAATCATTATAGATGGTCTGCCCTTTAGAAAGTAACTTTCTTGAAAACTGTGTTCTTTTGCTCTGAGACCTGCTATGAGGAGGGCACCTGTTGGGATGAGCACGGGGTGTTGTATAGAAACCAATTTGACAATAAATTTCATATTTAAAAAAAAATTTAAAAAAAAAGGGGGGCCTTTTGGAGTTTTTGTAAACAACACTCATGTGATGGGCTTACTCCTTAGTTTTTGCAGTTATTTTGTTTTCCCTGGATTAAACACAGAGGCATTGTCTCAGTTTTCAAGCTCTGGACCCTGCCCTGGACTAGAGGAGAGATTGAGGCCCGGGGTCCGTCTCCGCATCAGTTGACTCCCCTCTCCCACATCTCCTTGAACTCTGTGCCCGCCTCTCTACTACGAGTGGGTGAGGCAGGCAGGCTTCTCTAAGTGGAGTCCCGGGACCTCCAGACTCAGGATTTTCTGAATGATGCACTCCCTCATCGTGCACATTCCCAAGCCCTCCCTAGATTTCTCCAGTCGGAAGCCCAGGGGTGATGCCTGGGAATGTTCATTTTAGCAAGAGCCCCAGTTAATTCTACTGCACACTAAAAGTCTTAGAAATCTTGGTCTTTGGGCACTCAATGAAGGTAACACCCTCTGTGATTAAAATTGGTGTAACCTGGGAGGAGAATACTGGGAGGAGGCCCAGCCTATCTTGCAGTGAAAGTAGAAAGGCGACAGTGTGTCTCTTGAGCTCAGGCTGGTCTTTCCGTGTCCTTGCTGTATGCTTCCTGAAGCCTCCTCAGTCCTCTGGCTGTGCCAGGACCCTCTCTATGCTCCTCTCCATCAGTACTGCATTCTGGAGGGCTTTCTGTATCAGAAATGTGCTGTGCACCTTCCTTTGGATGTAACCCATGATTGCAATTTAAGCTCCTTCAATTGTAGGATCCTTTGTTAGAGGAGCTGGGGACACAAATGAGCAGATGAGAAAGAGTTTGGGAAGAAAGAGAGCCTTTCCAAGGCCCCTAAAAATTCTCAGCCACCTGTTCTACAGATGATGGGGTCAGGCCTTAATGCAGGTCCAGATAAGGATGCCAGTATTATCGGCGAACGGGAGACCAGAGAGGGAGGTGGGAGGCGCCTCAGCCTGAAGGCCATTGTCACAGGGTCTTGGCATAAACTCAGGGGACACAGTCTGCTACAACCTGTGAAACATGCCTTTCCCAGGGGAGTTGGCAGGACATTCTGTCCAAGTTAGGAATCAAGGCTCTCAGTTTTCACACCTCTTTGAGTGACGGTTTCCCCACGGGTCTCATCACAGGGGGCTTGACTGAGATTCTTTCTTCCCAGCCTGCTTTTTCCAGACACAAAGCTGATAGGATCAGTTTGTCTTGGTGCCTCTGCGCCACATTCTTCTAGACCGTTTGATCCTATAGCCACTTTCAGCCATTTCTTCCCAGAGGGGCCAAGATCCAGTGAGTCTCACAACTTGCCCCTTTTTAGATTTCATCTGATTCTGCTGTCTTGGGCAGAGGCCCTCAGACAGCCTGCGGCTCTGTCATCTGGGCCAGCCCCTCACCAGAAAGTCAAACAGGCTCTTCCCACTGGGCACCAGGGTCCCAAGGAAATTACAAAGCCGTCAGTAGGTCAGTTGATGACTTGGCTTTGAGCCCTCTTTACTCCTTTTCTCCACTGGGAGCCCAAACCGACTGTAAACGGGCCTGGGAGTCGGACAGAAATCGAAATGCCCACTTTATTCCAGATAAAGCTGTACCGAGAAAAGCGGTTTGGTGCTGAGGCCTAATTGGACTTCCTTTCGCTTTTTTTGGTCCATTGCGCTACCTTCCTCGGCACCGTCTCCCCGGCCCAGCATGGGGGCCCTGGGACCCACACCTCATGGGTGGAGGTGGCCCGCGCAGATAGGATGAAAGAGGAGAATGCACATGAGTGGCCACAGGCGGGCTCCCCAGGAAGCAGGGTTCGCTGCACTCCCAGCAGCTGGGGTAATGAGAACTTCCCAAGGGGATGCACGCTGCCCACCCCTTCATTAGCTGTTTGCTAAGAGCCCAGTCTCAGAGCATGTGGCAAAACAGAGGCTACCTTGAGTGGGACTTTGACCATATTCCTCTCACCCAGAGAGGGGCAGTGTGTCACAAGCTCCCCAGGATCGGGGGCTCCTGTCAAACCCCCTTGCCTAGAGAGTAGGAAGTGAGTGGATGTGGGAGTGGAGGGAGGGTCAGGCAGGGTTACTGCAGGAACAGGGTCCCTTTAGGGAAGCGACAGACGTGCTATCCCAACCTTGGAATCCCAGCACAGAGCATAAGCACCCCCCACCCCCACCCCATCATGACCCTACAAGACAGCCCATTGGTTAAAAGGCTGACTGAGTGCATGTGAATTCCTAACCTTTGAGGGATTAGGCTGGGAACTCCCCCAATCATAAGTAGTTGTCAGAAGGTAAGGACTTTCAGCTCCGCTGAGCTGATGCTTAGGAAGAACCAGCATTCTGGGTACGAAAGGCTCCTTGTTGCCTTCTCCCCAATTGTCTGAGAGTCCAGCTGGGTCACCAGGTAAGGCAAATGCAGTTGATAGTGATAGATTCACTGAATCTTGTTTGAAAGATTAGCCTTCTGATGGCTAAGTTCCTCGGAAACCATTACGAATGCTCTGTGATCAAGAAATTTGCATTTTATTTCTGAAAGTCTTCGATCAACACGAGCAATCTGGGGTTGGAAAATTTGCCACTCTTTCCTTGGTCAAGCAAAATGTTTCCTTGAAGCATTTTATCCTCCTCCGTATCTACCCCGCAGTGGCCTCTTCCACTCAGTGTGTCCAGGGTGGCCCCTATAAATTTCTGACCCGCAGGTGCAGCTGTGGCGTGAAGGAGGGGCGCCAATAGTCAGCCGATCCACTGCTGGTCCATTACAAAGCCCTTCTGTCGGCCTGGCCTTGTCCCACAGCGTGTTTCCTTACAGCGTGTGGACTCAGCCGCATGGCTTGACAATGTATCAAATTCACTTTGAGATAGCATGGGACTAGCGGCTGAAACCAGACAGTTAATGGCAAAAGCCCGGGAAGATTTCTGAAGCTCCAGAAGAGGCCATGTGAAGATTTTTCTTCTTTTTTTTTTAATGTGTAAGTTTAGTTCTTCTACTTATTTCTTTATTCAATTATTTTTGAGGTGGGAGTGCAGAGGGAGAGGGAGGGAGAATCCCACGCAGAGAATCCCATGCCCAATGCAGAGCCCAACCATAAGATCCTGACCTGAGCCGAAATCAAGACTGAGCCACCCGGGCACCCCTAGAGTTTTCTTTCTCGTAGGAACAGATAAAGTTATGACCAGAGTTGCTGATCATCATATGCAAACAAAGTTGCCGCACCTTCCCATAAAACAGTTGCACTGGGGGGACATGAGGAACATCTATTAATTCTTTGCTTAGAGCCCTGATAGCTCAGCATCTGTTTGTTGGCTCTTTCAATGCATGTCTCTGTAAATTGGTTAGGGAGACCTTGTTATCTTTTATCCCAAATGAGGCAAAGCGATTGTTAGTGACCACATCAAGTTAGTGACTACAATTTCTGAAAAGAAAAAAATGAAAAGTGAATCAACTGATCTGAAGACACCGGCTTTTGCTAGTGGCAGCCCTTTTGAGCTGTAGACATTTAACAACAAGGACAAGGAACCCTTTCTTGTGGACCATTTGGATGATTGAAGATGCACACACTGAAACAAAGGGCTGACAGCAAAGGACCATGCTGGACTTAGGTGCAGGAATTGGAACAGTGAATAAAATAATAAAATAGACAAAATCCCTTTTCTTATGGAGCAAAAATCATTGTGGATAAATATGGCTCACTAGGTCTCAGGCACACTTCACGTATATTAACCCATTAAACTCTCACGCCTCCCTTAAGAGTGGGCACTTACCATCCCTATTTGTGAAACGAAGGCACTGGGCAACCAAGCAACTCGCCCAAGGTTACACAACCAGAAAATGGCAACTAATTTTTTTCAACCTGGGGTGTATCAGTGCATCTCAAACAGTGCATATGACTGACCCAGGGTATCTGGTTTAAAAGCAGATTCTGATCCAGTAGGTCTGGATTGCGGACCCTGTGATTCTGCCCTTCTTCCAAGCCCCCAGGTGACACTGTACTGCTGGTCTGTTGATCATATTTGGAGTGGTAAGGCTCTGGATGATGAGGGGCATCTTCGATCTCCCTAAAAACTCAGCTGCTTGGAGATAATCTGTTTTTCCTTTCTGTATTGTCTCCGTTGGGTCTCTTTATGCTTATTCTAGCCTGAGCTCAATTAGTTGAAGCTATGAAAGCCCATTCAAGCTAATTCAGAAGGAAGGTAGGGATAGTTTAGGGCTATGGAGCTCATAAAATGCAAGGATAGCAACCATATTCCATAAGCCCTCTTGGGACCTAGTGCCCCAGCAAGACCATGTCCTCAGCCCTATGAGCCCTCTGACCTCCAGTTTCCTCTTGTGGGTTTTGCCCTCTGCTCCATTCCAGTTGCCTGTGTTTCCAACATGGCCGCTACCCAAAAGTCCACAGGCTCTTTCAGCCCCAATGCTCTCAACAACCATATATATTATATTTCTTAGCTTAAATTCTTGGAGGAAGAATCTGACTGATTGCTCTGGAAGTCAGCTGTGAGTGGGGAAATTAAGCAGGAATGATGATGGACAAATCATGGGACTTCTCTAATACCATGGGCAAGACCAGGTATACACTAAGAGTTCATTGCTGGAGGGCCAGACTGCTTACTTTGCGAGGCAGTCAGAAAGAAATGGATTTTCCATCTATTTGCTAGGCACTTACCAGCTGCCAGGCAGTCTGCCAATGATGGGGATATAGAGGTAGAAGATCCAGTTTCTGGTTTTAAGGAGTTTAGGTTCTAAAGGGAGAGTTCTTGAGTTGTGGCAGACCCAGCTTATAGCAGACTAAAGCCTGCCTTCTGAGAAAAATTAGAAAGCTGAAAAATAATTTGCATTTCAGCTATCCTAATTACATGTTTATATTTAATCAATATATTTGGATTACATAATTATATGTGCACATGTATCTTTCAGCTATCCTAATTGTTCTCTGAAGGACTACCTAGATAAATAGAGCGTAGAGAAGTTAGTGTCCCCAATTGTTGGAGACACTTAACTCTTGAAGGAATTCAACCATACTTAAGCAGCACTAGTTAAGAGAAGCTATGTAGAAAGTATCCATCAGGATGCTTAGGAAGCAAGCAGACAGGATCAAAAGCAAAAACAGATAATGGAAACAAGTCTATGGGTGATGCAGATATAAAAGTTATCAGGCACGTGCATTGACATAATATGATTGATATGGTTGAGAAAGTAGGTGACAAGCTGGAGAAATTCATCTGAGAGCTGGGATGTATAAAAATGAATTAAATTAATTAAATGTAAAAAATAATTAATAGGGGTGTCTGAGTGGCTCAGTTGGTTAAGTATTTGACTCTTGACTTTGGCTCAGGTCATGATCTCATGGTCGTGAGATAGAGCTCGGTGCTGGGCATGGAGTCTGCTTAAGATTCTCTTTCTCCCTCTCCCTCCACCCCTTCCCCATTTGCACTTGGTCACAAGTGTGCTCTCTTTCTCTCTCTCTCTCTGTCTCAAAAAAAAAAAACAAAAAGAATTAATATATGGGCTTAATAGCAGGTTAGACACCGATGAAGGGGGTCGGTGATTTTCAAAATGGGTCAATAGGAAATACCCAGTACAAGGCCTAGGGAAGTAAAAAGATGAAAAATTCAGATTGTAATTCATGACAACATAATACAAAAGGTTTTTTTTGAGGGGGGGTAGTAAATAGAGGTAAAGTTTCAGAGGATCTCTGCCATAAGCCTTGCCTCTCATACTAATTCAATCTCCAATCCAACCTCCTTTATCTTTCTATTCAGGTCCCAGATGTGTGATAGCCACTGACCACAGGTGGCTATTTAAATTTAAATTTAAAGGGCACCTGGGTGGCTCAGTTGGCTAAGCATCCAATCTTCATCTCGCTCAGGTCATGATCTCACAATTCGTGAGAATGGAGCTCCAAGTCAGGCTCTGTGCTGACAGTGCTTTTTGGAACCTGCTTGGGATTCTCTTTCTCCCTCACCCTCTGCCCCTCCCCCGCTCGGTGCACGTTCTCGTTCTTTCTCTCAAAATAAATAAACTTAAAAAACATTTTTTTAAACTCAAATTTAAATTTAAATTAAAAACTTAATTCCTCAGGCTCATGTGGACTAGCCACATGTCACATTCGCAGTATCCACAGGTGGCCAGTGGCTACTACATGTACAGAATGGGCATAAAACATCTCCATCGTTCCAGAAAGTTCTATCAGACAATAATCTCATTCCTTGATGTTTTGGGATTTTTTGTCAGGTTAATTTTTATTATTTTATCCTATAATTATATTACTGTTATGCATGGAACCTTTCCATAGCTCCCACCTCTTTAGTGTAATGCTCACGGATTTACGCTGGTTGCTCAATTCTGTTTCCCTGATTGCTGAAAGCAGGCGCGGTAAGTTCAGTGATCACCCACTGACTAAAACTGTACAAAATCATTTTGAAATGATATTTATCTTCCAGGCCCTCTGGGGGGAATTAAGTTAAATATGATAACATGTAGTCACAAGAGCAGCAAGATGCTTGGCACATGGTAGGCATTCAGTAAATGAGATGTCAGTCAGTCACTGAACACCATTCCACAACTCTACGGAGGAAACAGAATCCCTGAAAAGTGGAGACAGACAAAGTGTGTGTGTGACTGTCTCGCATGGAATGGTGCTCAGAGCACAGACCCTGAGTCATCAGATGACTTCAGGCTCCTCTATCTAGTGGTACCCAGGCAAGTGCACTATACTTTTTTTTTTTTTTTTTTAATTTTTTTTTTTCAACGTTTATTTATTTTTGGGACAGAGAGAGACAGAGCATGAACGGGGGAGGGGCAGAGAGAGAGGGAGACACAGAGTCGGAAACAGGCTCCAGGCTCCGAGCCATCAGCCCAGAGCCCGACGCGGGGCTCGAACTCACGGACCGCGAGATCGTGACCTGGCTGAAGTCGGACGCTTAACCGACCGCGCCACCCAGGCGCCCCTCATTGCACCTCTTTTTAATGTGTGAGTTGTGATAATCACATGTGGTTTTGCAAATGGAAAAATTACTTCGTAAAGGTGAGTGCCCTACATACCGTATGGCATCATTTTGGGTTACCGTGTGGGCTGGGGCATAGCGTACTGTACTTCATGCTGTCTCATTTCTTTTTTTGCCTTACAGTGATTTCCCTCAAAGCGTCTGAAGATTCATCCTTTGAGAAAAAGAAAGAGACCTGGGCATTTTTTGAAGGTAGACCTGGCATATTTCTTTATTATAAGATGCACCTCGCTTTTAGATAATAGGAGAGGAGTAGAATGGGAGGAAAGTGTAACCAAACTTGGGGGGGGTCACCACTTGGGGTACACCAAATTGAACACAACCCAAGGAAATACTGAAAGCAAAGGACTTTTTATTGTGGCAAGTAAGGAGACAGGGAGCTAGCTCTCAAAGCACTGTCTCCCTGTGGGGTTAGTACGGGAAGCTTTTATTCAGTGCCTTAGGGGGCGGGGACGGGGAGTTTGTATAGGCACTTTTGGTTCAATTGTGCAGGCCTACCGTGTCAACCTGCTAGAGCATACATTGTATGTTCAAAACATGGCAGAAAACTCCCCCCATAGGAGGAGATGTTAGTATAAAGAGCTGAAGGTGACTTCAGGCCAGCCACTGGGGCTTCTGTGCAGGTCCTCAGCTCCAGTCTGGCTCAGATTGGCTCACATTAGATGTGTCAGGAGAGACACATCTAGAAAGGGGCTCTCAGGTGGAAACACCTAGCTGGGCATCTCCTTGGCTGGACCTGTTAGTTCTGCGAAACAAACCTCATTCCTTCCCTGCTTTGGTCTCTTCCCCTCCTCCCTGCGGCTGATACCTTTCCTCCCTCTTACTTGAGTAACTTCTTATTGCACTTTAGCTAACAAAAGGAGCCGGAAGTCTTAGTTGTGCTGTGATGTCAAGTTGTTTTCTTATCCTAAATTTACTAAAGAGTGGAGTGGGAATGCCCGGTGGTATCAGCCCGTGGGTTTTGAAAGAGCAGAGGTGAAAGGCCCAGTCTGTATAATTTGGGCTTGTTCGTTTTGTTTTGGCTCCAGAATTTCTACTGCAATGTAAAAAATGAAATGTGCAGGGGCGCCTGGGTGGCTTGGTCGGTTAAGCGTCCGACTTCGGCTCAGGTCATGATCTCACGGTCCGTGGGTTCGAGCCCCGCATCGGGCTCTGTGCTGACAGCTCAGAGCCTGGAGCCTGTTTCGGATTCTGTGTCTCCCTCTCTCTCTGCCCCTCCCCTGTTCATGCTCTGTCTCTCTCTCTCTCAAAAATAAATAAACATTAAAAAAAGAAAATGAAATGTGCACCTACTGTGACAGAGTTTATCTCAGGTTTCATACGGAGTTGGGGATTCTGGAAACAGTCTGAAAACCTTAAGCAAATGATTTTCAGCCTACATCAGAGCCCCCTGGGAACCTTTAAAAGCACTGAACCGCATCTCTAGAGATTCTGATTGAGCTGGGACTTGGTTAAAGCTCTCCAGGTGATCCCAGCATACAGCCCTGGCTGGTCCCAGACCAGCAGCATCAGCATCAGCATTCCCTGGGAGCCTGATACAAATGCACACTGTTGGGCTTTACCCTCACTTACAGGGTCGGAAACACTAGGGGTGGTGCCCAGCAATCGGGGTTTTCATAAGACCTCTGGGTGATTCTGATGCGCTCAGGTTTGAACCTCGGAGTGGTGATTCTCAGCAGGAGGTGATTTTGCCCCTCCAGGGCCTATTTGCCAATGTCTGGATACATTTTTGGTTGCCACAACTAGCATTTTGATGTTACTGGCATCTGTTGGGAAGAGGCCAGGGAGGCTGCTAAACATTGTAGCAATGCACCAGTCAGCTCCCACAGCAAGGAATTATCTGGCCCCAAATGTCAAGAATGCTGAGGTTGAGACACCTCGCCTTACTTGGAGTAAGGAAGGTTCACAGAAATTATTATCACAAAGTAGATGAGGATTATGGCCAAAAGCAATGAAAGAATGTACTTTGTGAGTTCTTAGAGCCTTTGGTCAGTGAAAAACTGATTAATGTCAAAAGGTGATCAGGAAATTGTGAAAGGTGACATTTTGTGAAGGCATGACATTTACTGATGATAAATCACCTTGCCAAACAGATCTAGGGGCATGTGTGCGCCTTGGGGGTCTCCCATCACCTTTAGTTAACTAACAGATGTGATGGAAGGAGATCTTGCCCAATGAGGGGGCAGGCACTTGGATCTAAACCCACCTCTTTCAATAGCCAGTTAAAAGCAGTGGATGGAGGCACTTGCTCTCTTAGGAAAAATATAATCATGATTGTGATAATTATTTGCAAACTAGAAGGTGTCACCCAGGTAGGCCATTAGGTTTCAAACATTTTCTTTCTCAGATCGTGTGATCTCCAACAGCGATTCTTTGCATTCCCTGCCTTTTCTTATGCAGGCTTTGTAGCTGTCTTTTTATTTAATGACCCTCTCCTAGCAAAATAATCCCCAGCTCTCTCCCTCAGCCTTTCATTCAGGGAATGCCTGTTTGTTAGCAAAGAGATGAAAGCAACTTTAATCCACACAGAGCAAAGTAGTAAACAACTGATTTACCCCATGTTCCTCTGAGCTGCCCCATGACCCGGGCCCTAGGCCCTACGATGGGGAGAAGTATAGAGATATCCAGGGCATCCCTAAGGTAGGTCACTGGCAGCTGTAACAGCGGGAGCCCTGTTTATCATCAGATCCATAAAGATCTCCTGGGGGGTTGTTAGTAACCCTGGTTCTGGGCTCCCCACCGAGAATCCGATTATTGCATTTAGGAAGTGAGCAAAACATTTGTACTTTATTGGGGCCCAGGGTGTTTCCCCAGTACAAGTGGTGTGAGGACCATATTTAGACAACATGGCACAAAAAACAAAACTTGGTATGTTGGGAAAGGTTGCAGCATTTGGTCCCACCATGCCTTGCAGCATAATCAGTGTGTCTAAAACGCTTTGTATGATTAATAGTATTTTATAATTCACATGTAGCTATGGAAATCAGGGTCACTCTCGACCTAACTCTACACAAAAGCCGGAGCCCGACGTGGGCTTACTTGTCAACACAGAGAATGAGGTCCCTTCAGAAAAGCATAATTGGAATCCTCACTATGTAAAATGCCTCAGAGCAGCTGTTTCCAGTGTTCTTTCCCTGTGATTTCGGCAGCAGCGGCCTTGCATTTTGCTTTTTTAACCCAGCCACAGCATTGGCGAGGTCAGGGGTACAGATGAAACTCCCTGGCGCCTGAGCCCAGGCCTTTGCCCTTTTGTTCCTGGATGGAAGGGCTGCTGCAGAGAGTGCGGGGGGACCTCCATCCTCCCGGGGCTCGGCTCAGCTGGCCGTGCGCCCACAGCACAAAACCAGTATCATCAGGCCTCTTGGTGAGATGCTGGAGTGAGTTAAAATCCCTCAGGGCTGTTGCTCAGGTATTTCTTGCCAAGCAAGATGATACTACAAACTGAATTTAAAAAAAAAAAAAAAAAATAGCAGAAGCATACAGTTTGCTGCCTAGACCTGAGATCTTGGCATCTGCATTTTCCCTGGGAGAGCGGAGGACTGACATCGACTTTCTAGAGTCAGCGGTCTGGCGAGAGGTGGTCCCTTCGCTGTGCTGAGGAATGCTGGGGTCACCGGGCTTCACAGCCCCCCCCCCCACCCCAGCCGGCCTCAGGGTTGCCTGGCAACAGGTGCCGCCTGCCTTTCACTGGGGCCTCTCTGCCTGGCCTGCCCTGCGGTGGCTTGGTTTTCCGGGAGGGCGGGAGCTGGCACAAGTACACTGTGCACCCCGTCTCGGCCTCCCTGCCGCGTGAGTGTCACTCCAGCCTGCCGGCCCTGCCATCTGCTTCAGGGAGGCCTGGGCTGGGGATGGTAGGGAGACATTTTCTGCATGGTGGCTTGCAGTGGCGTCTAAAAATGACATCGGTGCCTTTGGAAGGCCAGCGGCAAAAGACAAAACTGCAAACGGATTTGAGGAACATAACAAGGTTTTGAGAATTATTTTGAGCGTGCAGGTAATGTGTGGCATTTTAAAAGCTAATCCCAGATTTGGTTAAGTGCAGATGTTTTGTTGAATGTGGATCTGAGCGCTTGGATTCAGCCTCCAGACAAGCATTGTTTGGCCCCGTCTGAGTTTTTTAAAACCTTTGCGCCAACGTTTATAATTAGAGAAGTGTTTACATAAAAGTTAAGGGAAAGTCAGAAGATACAGCAACGCTGGGCGGGCATGCCAGCCCAAGGATGGCTGGCTGAAACATTGTTGCTGCTCTCAGTTCGGCAGGGCACAGCTTTGCTCTGGCTCATCCAGGAGGAAAGGTGGTGTTGGATGGAGGTGTTTTGTGACCCTGGCTGAAATGGCTCAGGGTTTTACCTTTGCAGAGAAAATCATCGGGAGATGGTTTCAGTGTTTTGAGTAGATAAAACAGGGTGATTGTCTTTATGCAGCAAAAGGAATGCTTCGAACAGAGGAAAAAATTGGAACCTTGGGGTACCGGTGGCTGCCCGATCCAGGGAAACTCAGGTGTTCTTTTTGAGCTTTTCTTCTCCTGCAAGGTGACACTTTTTAAGGTTCCTGTAGCTTCAAGAACATAACAGAGAGCAGGCACGATTGATCCTAGGCCTGTGGGGACCCCCACACAGGCAGCTGAGGCATGCCGGCCAGGGTCCGCAGCCCAGGGGGCCTGTGTGCGTGGCGGTGTAGCCGAGCCTTTCAGACTGGCCAGATGTTTGATGATTCTGCAGCTACAGCTGCCTGTGGAGAGCCCCCTTTGTGCCACGTGGTAGAGGCTGTGATCTGAAACCAGAGCTTGGACCTCTTGGAGCCCCTCGCCTCCTGCTGGGGCAGAACGGGCCACAGATGTCTACGGTATGCTTCTGGGGATGCTTGGGGGAGATTCTCACCACGATCTTGTCCCTGCTTGATTCCTGCAGTTTCGAAACCAGGGAAAGGGTTGCGAGGAAGAGGGAGTTCGTGGAGGGCGTTGCTCTGCTCCAGTGGTGCAGACACTTCAGTGTGACAGTTTGTCTCTCCAACCAAGAACGAGACTGAAGCTAAATTGCCCTTGCCTCTGTGGTCCAGGGTCCTGCGCCTTTGGAAATCCCCTCGAGGCAGATGCTGTGTCCACCTGCCCCGTGTCTGCGTGCCTGGCAACGGGGCCACATCATTTGCTACCCTCTTGTGCCAGAAATGGCTATGCGGCAGAATCCCCGAGCAGCTTGCTCAACTGCATGCAAATCCAGGACTGGCCATATGTTCTCTGTGTTCTGGCCCATCCTGTGGCCTGTCATGAATCCTGGTCTGTGACCTCTGCTCCAGCTCTCAGAGCTCCATTGCTTAAACGGAGACCCAAGCCCCTACCTCCAACCACTCAACCGAGTTCTCTACCATTTGAACCTGCAAAGCCCATGCATCTGAGACACAGGTGTCTCTCAAAACTTCAAAGGCAGTTTTGATTCTAGTTGTGGGAGAGGGTTTCCTCTGCTTCTGTCCCAGACTCCTCACATACCACTGAACTCATCGACCCCCCGTAATCTGGCTCGGCCTCCACCATCCTACTGAATTGGCTTCCCCCCTAAGACTTTTCCAGTAGCTTCCTAGTAGGAAAACCCAATGGATGTTTTCCAGCAGCACTTGATGCTATTAAAGAATCTTTCTTACGTCTCCTCTCTTGGCTTCTAGAACTCTCACTTCCGTCTTCCTCTGCTTCTGTGGTTGGCTCCTGTCTCCCTCTGTAGGAGACTCTTCCTTGACCCTACCCACCTTCCTGCTCCCTTAAATATTAGGACAGGTGTTCCTTTCACCTTGCAGCCTAGCCCTACTATGTTTTCTACCTATTGTACTTTTAGTCCAGGCTTCTAAGTTGCCATGAACAGAAGCATACTCAAGCTAGCTTGGGCAAAAGTGCTGACTGGACTCCCCGGGGCGGTGGGGGGTGGGGGGGGTGGGAGGAAAGGGGGGCAGGAAGGACAGAGCTGAAAGGAACCTGAGATGTCTGATTCCATCCCATTCTCCCTCCTCGTCTCTCCAGCTCACTGTGGAGGCCAGCCCCCCACCTCCCCCAGCTTGCCTGCCTTTTGGGCACTTACCTAACTGCTTCTCTAGGTGCCAGGGGCTTTACAGAGGTACTTTCCTGTTGACCCAGAAATTCCACTTCTAGGAACTTAATCTTAAAAACCTAATATGAGAGGTACATCAGGGTTTTGGTTTGTGAATCCCCATCACAGTCACTTGTGAAAGGAAAAAGAAACATTTTGAGTAGCCAATGATAAGGTACTGTTAAGCCACTTACACTGACATGATAAAGTTTTGTCACTCTCTCCCTGTATTTTTATTCTTTCTATGTATTTTGCATTTTCTATGCTATTTCATTTATTTACCTTTTAATGTTTATTTATTTATTTTGAGAGAGAGAGAGAGAGCGCGCGCACAAGTTGGGGAAGGGCAGAGAGGCAGGGAGAGAGAGAATCCCAAGCAGGCTCTGCACTGTTAACGTAGAGCCTGACACAGGGCTCAATCTCATGAACTGTGAGATCATGACCTGAGCTGAAACTGAGTTAGACACTTAATCGACTGGGCCACCCAGGCGCCCCTTCTGTGTTATTTTAGATAGGACTCAGCACAGAGCTCCAGCCCTCTTTGAAGCTCCTTGTGACCTTCTCAGGTTGGCTGAGTTCTTTCTGTGTGTTTCGAGTACTAGGCGCACTCTCCTATTGGTGCAAATACCATGCAGCTCTCTGATTTCTTGATGAGGCTTTTAAATCTCCATTGTTCTATTTCTTACACTTAGGAGAGTGCTGAACGTGGCTGGTAGCTACGTTGTAAATGTCTGTTGGCTAAAGAAATTTGTCAGCAGAGAAATATTGTTGCTAAGTTCAAACATCTGTAGCTTTTTGCTACATAGAAGGTTAAAGGAATGCTTTCAGATTCTCTTTTACTTTCTTTTTTAAAAAATTTTTTAGCTGATTTATTTATTTTGAGAGAGAGAGACAGAGACAGTACAAGTTGGGGAGAGGCTGAGAGAGAGGGGGAATAAGAGAATCCCAAGCAGGCTCTGCACTCTCAGCACAGAGCCCAAAGTGGGGCTTGAACCCGAGATCATGACCTGAGCCCAAATCAAGAGTTGGACCCTTAACTGACTGAACCACCCAGGTGCTCTCCCCCACCTTTCACTTTCTGAGCAGTTGGCATTTTCTCAATCAGATTGGTGTTAAAGTTGATTACTGGAGTTTAAGAAACGGATGAACGTTGTTATGGGCTCAATATTGGTGTTCCCCCAAATTCATATGTTGAAATCCTAGCTCCTAATATGATGGTGTTAGGAGGTGGGGCCTGTGGGAAGTGATTATATCATGAGAGTGGAGCCCTCACCAATGGGATTAGTTTCCTTATAAGAAGAGACCCCCGTAAGAGCCTGCTTGCTCTCTCTTTGTTCTCTGCCATGTGAGGCTGTTAAGAGAAAACATCTCCAAACTAGGAAGAGAGTTCTTACCAGACACCAATTCTACCAGCGCCTTGCTCTTGTGAGAAGTAAATGTTTATTTCTAAGCCACCCAGTCTATTGTGTTTTGTTATAGCAGATTGACTGAGACATATATGATCATGGTTTAACTTCAAAAAAATTATCTTGAGGTAATTGTAGGTTAATATGTATTTGTAAGAAGTGATAGAGATCCCTTGTATCAGTTTGTACCCTTAACCCAATTTCTCCCGATTATAACATCTTGCAAAACTACAATATGGCAACCAGGATATTGACATTGATACAGCCAAGATACAGAAATCCCCATCTCCACAAGGGTTTCTTATAGCCAAACCCATCAACTCCCATCAGCTGATAGCTTCCCATCAACTACTCCCTCCTTGACCTCTGGCAATCACTAATCTGTTCTCCATTTCTATAATTTTGTCATTTCAAGAATATTATATAGGGACGCCTGGGTGGCTCAGTCGGTTAAGCGGCCGACTTCACCTCAGGTCATGATCTCGCGGTCCGTGAGTTTGAGCTCCGCGTCGGGCTCTGTGCTGACCGCTCAGAGCCTGGAGCCTGTTTCAGATTCTGTGTCTCCCTCTCTCTGACCCTCCCCCATTCATGCTCTGTCTCTCTCTGTCTCAAAAATAAATAAATGTTAAAAAAAATTTTAAAAAGAAAGAATATTATACAAATACAATCACACAGTATATAACCTTTTGGGATTTTTTTCCCCTCACTCAGCATAATTGTTTGGAGGTTCCAGATTGCTAGATGTGTCAATAGTTTGTTACTTTATCACTGAGTAGTAGCTGGGGGGGGGGGGGGGTGGGGGTGGATAGACTCCAGTTTGTTGAACCATTCACCCACTGGGGGACATCTGGGCAGTTTCCAGTTTTGGGCTATTGTAAATAAAGCTGCTATAAACATACATGTCCAGGTTCTTGTGTGAACTTAAGTTTTCATTTTCCCAGAGTGCAATTGCTGAGGTGAAGGGCATTTGTAGATGTATCTTTTAAGAAACTGCCAAACTGTTTTCCAGGGTGGCTGTACCACTTTACATTCTCGCCAGCAATATTGTTGAGTGACCCAGTGTATTCATGTCCTTGCTAGCATTTGGTATTGTCACTACTTTTTATTTTAGTCGTTCTGATAGGTGTGCGAGATAGTTCACTGTGATTTAAATTTGCATTTGTCTAATGGCTAAGGAAGTTGAACATCTTCTCATGAAGTTATTCACCACCATATATTCTCTTTGGTGAAATGTCTCTGTACATTTCTGCTCGTTTTCTAGTAGGATGGTTTGTTTATTTTTTGTTGTTGAGTTCTGAGTGTTCTTTATCGTCTACATACTAATCCTTTGTTGGTTGTACAGTTTGCAAACATTTCCTCTCAGTCTGAAGTTTTGTCTTTTCATCCTCCTCATATGGGTGTTTACAGGGCAAAAGTTTTTAATTTTGATGAAATCAAATTTATCACATTTTCCTTATATAGATAATGTTCTCCATGTCAAGTCTAAAAATTCTCTGCTTAGTCCTAGATCCCAAAGATTTTTCTCCTCTGTGTTCTTCCCCAAAGTTTTCTAGTTCATATTTTCTGTTTAGGCTTGTGGTTCATTTTGAGTTGAGTTTTGGTAACGTACAAAGTTTATCTTACTTGGTGCATCTCCTCTGACCTGGCTCGTCCTGACAATGCTCCGCTGTGTCCTTGCCCTCAGATATCTACATATACGCCGTGCTTGTGTGCTGTGTGGGGATTCTCAGCGTCCTACTCTTCACCCTGACCATCATCTGGCAGTCTGTGTTTAGCAAGAGGAAATCCAGAGGTAAGTGGATAGATAAGGTCATGTCTGGAATGGGAGCACTACCAAACCACAGACAGGCGGAAGACGCTGGGCAAAGTATAACCTTGTTTGAAAAATGCATCGTGAGTCAGGGATTATTTACCTGTGACTGGTGAGTACAGCGAGTGAGGAGCTGTGTCTCCCTGAGACTCCGCTAAAATCAACTGTGACCACATTTAAATTCCTCTTTTTCTCAGGTCCCTTCCTCCCGTGGTTTCTGGGGGGTGGGGGTGGCCCTTACTCCTCTCATTCTCCTAGAAGGGGCTATGGAGTCAGATGAACCTGGGTTTGATCCCGACTCTGCCACAGACCGGTTTTAGATGTATTCCTGAACTGCCCTGAGCTTCAGTTTCCTCATCTGCGAAATGAAATGGGGTAGACACTGCCTTCCTCAGTTAGCACACTGTTGTGAGTGTTATTATTCACAGTACCGGCACTGTGCCTGGCAGGCAGGTGGGGTTAGGAAGGCTCCGCCCGGCCTGAATGTTCACTTCCTAACATCTCCTTTCCTGTTGGCATCCCTGATGCCCGGAATGTGTCCTCAGCCCCTTCTTGCTCTGCGTTTTCTGTCTTAATGATTCCAGTTCTGGGAACGCTGATTCTTCTCTATGAAGGCTGCCTGCTTTCCCTCTTCAGTCCCCACCTCTCACCAAGCCTCAAAGTCACATTTCCACCAGATCCTGTACATTTCCTCTGAAACACCCTCCGGGCTGCACCCCCTTGCGGATTCCCGAAACGGGTGCGGACGCTGTAGCTCCCAGAGATGATGTGGGTGATAGCTGGGCTCTGGAATTAGGCTGGCTCTGGTTCAGATGGCAACTCTTCACTTACCAGCTGATGACTTACCCGCTCTGCCTCACCTTTCCCATCTAAGTAATGGGAATGTAGTAGGGTGCCAGGCTCTTAGGATTATTATGAGGATTAAGTTCAACGACAACAAAAACTTTAACACATTCTGACTCTCGTTAAGTGTCCTGTGTGTATGATAACTTGTGGTTATGGTTACACGTAAGTGCAAGGTTACAAAGCTGGGAAGTGTCAGATTTGGTGGCCACGGTCTCAGGGGACACTCAAACAGGGAAACCGAGCCCTGCTTCCAGAAGGCCTCTCCGCTGAGGCCGAAGTGCGGGCAGGGCTAAGAGGACCAGGGAGGGAGGGGGCGCACTCAGGGACCAGCCTGCAGGACGCTGTTTGCAGCACAGAGTTAGGAGACAAGGGGAGGACGGTTCCAGAACTTTCAAGAGCTATAGCTGTGGGAGAAGGGTCACCAACAGGAGCCGCGGAAGAGGGACCCAGGCGGTGCCAAACCAGGAGGCCGCAGGGAGGGAGCCAGGACTATGCATTCCTCAGCCCTTCGTTCTCCCTCCCTCCTCCCCTGCTGCTTTGCTTTGGTCTCACGGACCCAAAGCCAGAGGGCAGGGCCCGGAGGTCAGCCTCCAGGCCAACAGAGGTCCTGAGAGGTGCACAGAGACACTTGGCACACTGGGCTCCGGAGACAGAGCAAGGCCCGTGGCCACACCTTTCTCCTTCACAGCTCGTGCCGCTCCCACTGTGCTCCGCACGGTCTCTGTGGAGCCCGAGAGCTGCCTTCATCCTCGCTATCTGCCTGCCTTGTCAACAGAGCCGGGGCTTTCCCCGGCTCCGAGGCTCCGAGACCTTGCCCACGTTTACGGGCTTGCGGCACGTGTTGCACACGTACAGATGTGCTCGCCGCCCTTGCAGACGACGGGAGTCACGGGCCATTCACCTCCTCCCTTCTCCTTGGAATTTGGCGTGCGGCAGCTGCTCAACAAATGGGGAACAAATGTGTCTGTGTCCCAGCTGCTTTGCTCCCACCTGTTGGAGTTCGGAAGCCGCCTGGGCAGTCTCCAAGCCCGTTTTGCTCCAAAGACACCTCTGCCCATGTTCAGGAGCATGCTAGAGAAGTGTGCCTTGAGCTGCAGGTTCTGTTAGGCCTTAGGCAGAATCGGGGAAACAAAGCAAGGGAGTTGGTTCAGGAGACATCCTTCCCCTTCAGGGCCAACAAGGCAGACTGAGACACACCCTCCGGGCTTCACTCAGAACCGCTAGAGACCCAGATCCCAACTGCCCTCGTCCCTCCCGGAGCGGGCACAGACAGCCTCGTGTGCACCTGCACGCAGTGTCCGAGAGCCTTACCGAGCTGCCAAGAGCTTCGCCTGGGCGCCTGCGGCAGGCCAGACTGTTGTTGCTCACTCGCTCTTCTACGTTCTTGTGTCATCCTCACCATCTGTCAGGAATGACAGTCCCTACTGCAACTGTTTGAGAGAGAACACAGCTGAGGAGCCTGAAAAGTCCTGAAACAAGGGCGTGGCAGAGGCCACGTCCAGCCTGATCCCGAGCCTTCCACATTTGTCTTCAAGAAAACCTTCGCCATCTGGGGGCCATCCTTGCCAAAGAATTTCCCTTCAGCCTTCCATGGTGGTTGTTGCTAAGGTCCTTCCTGAACAGCAGTCATAGCTCCCGCAGCTCCTAGGGAGCTGGCCTTCTGTAGCCCTGGCAGGCAGGTCCTGCCCCACGTGGCCTAGGAGCCAGGCACCTCCCCACCACACTGTAGAGCCAAGGACAGAGGACTGTGGTGGGCTCAATGTCACCCCTCAGCTGGACCCCGGAGCCTTAGAGCAGCACTGCCCAGACCTTAAGGAGCAGATGGTTCCCTGGGAAACCTGCTCAAATGAAGATTCTGATTCAGTACCTCTAATGCGATCCCAGATGGTGTCACCACTGCAGGTGTGAGGCCACACTTTGAGTAGCAAGGCCTTAGAGCCGGTTCTTCTGAACTCTGTCCTACTCTGTCCCTCCCTTCTGTCACAAGTATTCCAAAAGGATCTCATTACTCTCTGGAAATGAAATTCATAGATGAGATATGCTTGCTGAACCCACAAATATAGAATCAGGCTCAGACCCCCTTGTCATATGGACATGGTCTGCGTTTTCTATGCAACCATGTGTGTGTTGGGCCTTCTGCACCCTGGCCACATGGAGGGAGGCTAAGCTCTCTTGCCTGTGTGAGAACCACACAGTGTGCAGGTTCATGGGCTGCTCGCATACATGTGCAAAGCAGAGGTGAGCCCAGCACCTGCTCTCCCGCTCCCTTGGCAAGATCTGTCTGAAAAGAGGATATCAGAGTAGCTGTCCCCACTCCTGACGAAATCCCCTGGAGGGGCCCTGAAATAAACAGAGCCCATCCCGGAAGCCGGGAGGCCAGAGGGCCAGTGTCCTTCTCTCTCAGCCTTCCTGCTGCCCTGCCCTCACCCCCTGCCTTGCACTGCCTCGTTTTCCTGAGGTGCTCGTTATTCACGTGAGCTGGACTTAACTGCACCCATGTGTTACTTGCCTTCCACTTCCTCCCAAGCTGTGAATCTTCATCCTGGCTCTTTGTTAGTGCCAGGGTACCTGGAACTTCATCCCAGGGCCTCTGCAGCTTTGATTCACCCTGGAAAGCACCAATCTTGATGGCTCAGGACCAAGCCCTGAGTTATTCTAATGGTTCCCCAAACACACTGGTTTCGAATGGCCTTTACTTGTTCAGGAATTAATCCAGACTCGCTGCTTTGAGATGGCCCCAACAATCCCCCAACCTTCTCCGTCTGAGCTTTCAAAAGGGCAGTTTTTAAAAAATGTTCATTTTATTTTGGGGAGAGAAAGAGAGAACGTGAGCAGGGGAGGAGCAGAGAGAAAGGAGGACAGAGGATCCGAAGCAAGCTCTGCAGTGACAGCAGAGATCCTGATGCAGGGCTTGAACTCACAAACCGTGAGATCGTGACCTGAGCCAAAGTCGGATGCTTCATGGACCGAGCCACCCAAGTGCCCCTTAAAAGGACAGTTTTGAAGGCTCACTAGACCCAGATGGAAAGAGAGGGGCTTAACCCTGTTGTCTCTGCTCTTTGTGATATCTTGGTCTCTGCTCTTTGTGATATCTCTGCTCTTTGTGATATGCTGGAACTCTAGCCCTGGAACAGGGCTTCCTAGAGCTTGCCAGATGGATAGCGAGATATCTTGCTAGATAGCCCTGCATCAGGCTCTGAATTAGCAACACAGAGCCTGCTTGAGATTCTCTCTCTCTCTCCCTCTGTCTCTACCCCTACCCCACTCATGCTTCTGTCTTTTTCCAAACAAATAAATACACTTAAAAAAAAAGAAACTGTTGGAAATTGTAGATTGTTCCTTTTTCTCCTTGAACTTTTATCGTCAAGCCACTTCCACCACAAGATTTTATCCCACTTTATTACAGTTGTTTTTGTTCATACTTCTCCATAAAAATAATGTGTATAAAGATTTTAATTAAGGATTTTAAAATTTCCTTATTCCATAAGTTTCCAGGTTTTAATTGTTTTTGTGTTGAGTTACATAATTAATGAGATCTAGAAAACGGGTATAAAGAATCAAAACTCCATGATGATATTATCAATTTTGATAATAACCATACGGAGAACATTTCATTAGAAATGTATTTTTATTGAAGTAGATTTGTAGTTTACTTCATATACCCTTGTATGAATTTGCTTAGTAATAGAATTCAGCACCAAATCTATTCCTACTTTTTACATAGATGCTAACCCTGAAATACTTCATTCCACATAAAAAGAGGCAGGAATGGATGAAGTTTTCTTATACTATTCAGTACTTTGTGTACTACGGAGTTACATGTCCGAAGTCATATAGTGATCAGTCATTGAAAATGATTTTTAATACTCTCCCAGCTGACAACTGGATTAGGTTATTATTTAATCCTTGCTGAAAGCAAAGTATTGGAAACTTCTCTGCTGGTGAAAGGTTTAGATGCCCAGCCATTGGTCATTCGCTTTCTCAACACCGGCACCAAGGTTTCAAATCATTTCTTGTTTGGTGCCTACTATTTACCCTTAGGACAAGTCTCCATAGTACAAGCCAGGATGGGTGAGAGGCGTGCGTTCAATTCTGTGCAGAGAAAGGATGATGTGATGAGGAGGGAGGGAAAGGAATACAGCCAGAACTCAGGCATGTTTCAGGAGAATGAATTCTGAGGAAAGAATACCATGGTAGGTGAGGATCTAGAAACTGCTTTCCTCAAAACTGCCTTTCCTAAGAGTGCCCAATGGTGTGCAGATCCCAGACTAATGATCACTGATCTATTTAATACATCTAGGGTAATTCCAGGAATATATGAATTGTTCGGTAACTACTAACTGTGGTTTTATTATTGCTGCATCTGGAAGTTATCCCACACAGAGCAGGTGCTCAGTAAACAGAATGCAGAAGGAATGTACGTACTAATAAGGGGTTGGAACAGGTGAACCTAAAGAGCCCTCTCTAACATTGAGATTCTGTCATGCTGGCCTGGAACCTGCCCTGGTCACCTGCAGGACAGATCACGCCAAAGTGTCATAGCTTAAAACATCAATGATTTTATTTGCTCACAATTCCATAGGTCAGCACTTTGGGCTGGGCTTAGCTGAGCAGTTCTTCTGGTCTTGGTTGGAGTTGCTCCTGAAGCTGCGGTCTTCTGGTGGATAAGCTGGGGCCTGGCTGCTTTGGGGCATCATCTGGGGGGACTTGTGTCTGTTCCATGTGGTCTCATCTTCTAGTAGGCCAGCCAGGCTTCTTTACGTGGTCGCAGAAGAGTTGCCTATGACAAGAGAGAGAAAGTGAGCAAATATCAGGGCAAAAGGGCCTTTTATGCCTTTGTTTGTGACATATTGGTTATTGTTTCATTGGCCAAAGCACATCTGGTGGCCAAGCCCTGGGTCAGTGTGGGAGGGACTTTCACAGGATTATAGTTAGATACAGGGAGGTATGATTCATGGGGCCATTGGTGTAATGATCTACACCCAGCTCCAGGGCCTATGGCTTTACTTCTGCTTGAGATGAACTCAGTTGTGAGCATAGATTGGACACTTATTTGGATAACTTCCTGAGTATTCTTATATTTCCTCTGCAGCTAAAATCTGGGTTTTTTTCTCAATGAGACCTACTGTGGAGGATGTCTTGCTCTAAGACTGTTTTTCCAAGGACCCCCACTTAGTCCTGGAAGAGCACTGATCAGAGAATGAAAACCCATTTTACAGAGAGGAGCACCTAAGTGGAAATAGGTTTCCCCAAAAGGCTTTCTCATGACTGAGGTAAAACTTTGAAGTTCAGTGACTCTGTTACTCTAGGACCTTTCAGGTTAGAACCCACCTCAACCTAGCTTGGCAAAAAAAAAAAAAAAAAAAAAAAAAAAAAAAAAAAAGAATGTTTTGGGTTAACAAACTAGGAGGTCTGGGGTATATGGCTTCATGCCTGGCTCAATCCAGGAGTATAACACTATCAAGTCACTGCAGTGTCCCTACTATTGTTCTGCTGTACTCATCCACAGAGAAGTATGAAAGCCCCAAGAGGTGACTTGTATCAACATCTGGGCAACATTTGGGCACCTGCATTTCCTGGTGATTCCTGGAGCTTCTATATCTAAAGTAACATTTATTTATCATCTTCTATTTTTTTTTTTAACAGTGAGACATTATTTGGTGAAATGTCCTCAGAACAGGTAGGAATATTTTCTTTCTTTCTTCAAACGAAACTCTGATAGTTTACTTTCTATCGATATTACCAAGAAATTGGTTAAATATGTATCTTTACCTAGGGGGTCTGCATGTTGGTCTGCACGTTGGCCTCAAAATGTGTGTCCTTCATGCCCTTGCATGTGTCTAGATTCCATGCTCTGGTTATCACCCCCAGAGGGTCCAAAGAAAATATGGCTCATGCTGCTTCAACATACATGCTGGAGGAGGCTTGACGCCTGCTTTTGGAGAACCGTGTCCCCTGTTTAGGAAGAGGCTAGCAGCTTGGACTGAACCACTTTGATGCCTTCTGACCACAAATACTCCTAATTCCCTTTCACCAATGTCTGCTTGTCCTATGCCCCACTCTGCAGAATGTGGCCATTAGTAATATATGTGGTAAGATGCTAGCTTTCTAGCTCATGGAACACACCTCACAGGAAACATAACGGTTATAGTAGATATTGCAAACTCATACAGTTTAGAAACTTGACACTTCTGGTCTAGACACAATGGCATAGGTCAACTTCTCCCTGCTCTTCCCTGCGAAGCACAACCATAAACCCTGAAAATAATATCAGAGACAACCAAAGGAGGACTCAAAGGTGGTAAGAAAAAAATTATGAGAGCCAAAGACAAAGAAAAAAATCCTAAAAAAAATCAGAGAGAAACCATGCATGACCTACATTTGTGCAAACACAAATTTGAATGACAGTGAATTTTTCATCTGAATCCATGGAAGGCATAAGGACCACCAGCAGCTCTGTTGTGGTAGAAGGGGGATCATGTGACTTGGAGCAGTGTGCAATGCTCACGTTCAGCAGCATTGTCGGTGGAGGTGACCTTCTTAGGCATATCAAGCAGGGAGGTCCAATGACTTGACTAGCCTGAACTTTTGGTCACATTTGGGGCAAGTGTGTTTCTGGCTGAGGCAACGTGCATGTGCAGTGGAGAATGGAGAACACCCAAAAGAAGAGAAAAATACCATGCAAATAGTAACAATAAGAGGGATGGTAGCTAAATTAATAGCAGATGAGACATAATTTAAGGCAAGAAATATTACTGGAGACCAAGAAGGAAATTTCAAATTATGAAAGAACAATACACCAGGAAGATACAACACATATAAATGTATATGGGCCTAACAACGGAGCCTCAACACACATGAAGAAAAATAGAAAATTGAAAGATGAAATTGATGATTCTAGAATAAGAGCTGGATATTTCAAGATCCACTCTCAATAATTGATAGAATACCTAGACAGAAATTCAAGGGCACAGAAGATGAAGCAATTTGACCTGACACATAGAGTAGGAATACTCTACCCAATGACCACCTACCACACCTTTCAAGTGCACTGGGAGCATCCTCCAGGATAGACCAGATGCGAGGCCAGAAAACAGATTTGTATAAACTTAAAAAGTTTATGTATGTAAGAAATCACACAAAGTTTGTTCTCTAAGCAAAAGAATTAAATATAAACTAATGACAGAAATCTGGGAGAATCCCAAATGTTCTGAAATTTAAAACAACACACTTCTAAATAATATGAAGAAGAAATTATAAGAGAAATTAGAAAATATTTTGAATTGAAAAGAAATGAAAACAAAACACATGAAAACTTACAAGATACGCTGCTAAAGCAGTGCTTAGAGAAAGAATTATGGCTTTAAATGCCTGTATTAGACAAGAAGAAAGATCTCAGATCAATATCCTAAGCTTTCACCATAAGTAACTAGAAAAAGAAGAGCAAGTGAAATCCATTGTAAGCAGAAGAAAGGATATAATAAAGATTAGAGCAGAAATTGATGACAGGGAAAACACACACACACACAGAAAAAAATCAATAAAACCAAAAGTTGGTTCTTTGAAAAGATCAATAGAATTGACAAATCTTAAGTTAGACTGTACATGAAAATAAAAAAGAAAAAGCCAATTACCAAATCAGGAAGAAAAAAGGGAATCGCTACAGACTCAAAAGTTAACAGCATTATAAGAAAATAGTATGAACACTTTTATTCTAAAAAATAAGACAACATAGATGAAATAGAAAAACTCTTAGAAAGACACAAATTATCTAAATTGATTTAAAAAGACAGCTATAATCTGAATAAACCTATAATAAATCAAGAAATTGAATTGTTAGCTAAAATCTTTCCAACAAGAAAAGCCCAGGCCCATGTTGCTTTACTGGTGAAATATATCGAGAATTGAAAGAAAAAATAATACTAATCCTTCACAAATTATTTCAAAAAGTTTGAGAAAGCAGTCTTTTCAACAAATAATGCTGGGATAAAATATATAAGGAACTCTTGCAACTCAATAATAAGATGACAAATAACACAAAAATGGACCAAAGAAAAGAGATTTGAATAGATACTTTCCTGAAGAAGGTATATAAATGGCTAACAAATTCACAAAAATATATTCCGTTTCGTTGGTCATTAAGTGGTACAAATACAACTACAATGGCTGTAAAAAGACAATGATGTCAAGTGTTGGTGAGGATGTGGAGAAACTGGAACTCTGTTCATTGCAGGTGGGAATGTAAAATGGTGTAGCTGCTTTGGAAATCAATTTGGTAGTTTCTTAAAACATTCAACATAAACCTACCATATGATTACCCAGAGATTTTACTCGTAGGTATCTGCCCAAGAGAAATGAAAGCATATGTCCACACAAAGACATCCATGCAGTTGTTCACAGCAGCTTTGTTCATAATAACCAGGAGATGGAAACAATCTGAATGTAGCCATCAATTGATGAATGGATAAACAACATTTAGTAATCCGTTTGATGAAATACAATGCGGTAATAAAAAGGGACAAACTGCTGATACATTCTGCACATGGATGAACTTCAGAAACATTATGCTAAGTGAACTAAACCAGATGCAAAAAATATGTATTGTATGATACCATTTATCTGAAATGTCCAGAAAAGGATAAATTTATAGGAACTGAAAATAGTTGCTTAGGGCTGAGAGTGGGCATAGGAATTAACTATAAATGAGCAAGAGGGAAATTTGGGGGGTAATAGAAATGTTCCAAGACTGTAGTGTAGTGATGGTTGAGTCATACACTTGAGATCAATGACTCTCATGGGGAGTAAATTATGCCTCGATAAAGGTATTTGTTTCTTCTTAAAAGTATGTGACCCCCCCCCACAGAGCCCTAAGGACTGGCATTTCAGATATGGGGGGAGGTTATGGCTGGGGAGCCCAGAGGCTGTGAGGAGCCAGCCTGCCGGTGCTTCTCAGGATTTGCCTGCTGTGATCTACTGTGTCCCTTGCCTCGCTAACAAGGAGTGCCATTTGGGCCCCTCCCTTCCTCTCCCTTTGGTAATAGGGGTAAGACATGCTCCTACTCTGAGCTGGTACCAAGGCTAGACATATAGTAAGGGTGTCACCCTAGTCTTGTGGGCCTTAGAGTTTGGTCACCCCCGGCCGTGGGATACCTACCAGAGGTCAGTGATGACCACAAAGTCCCATTCAGATGCCACCCCTCTACCAGCTGGTGCTGTCTGTGAATCTGTGAGTGCCTGAGTTAAGCTCTCTCCATGGGCATGTCTCCTGTCGGGCCAGCCACAGATCTACCTCTGGAAAGCCTGTCTTTACTCCACTGCACCCCAGGACCATGTAGAGGTGCCCCGCCGACTTGTATTCATCTTCCCGATTAGGACCTCAGGCTGATTTGACTCAGTGCAGCCCAGATTCCTTGCTAGTGAACTGGTCAGTCCCTTGCCTTTCAACTGGTTCTGGCCTGAATTGTGCTCTGCCTCTGCAGCCCACACAGAGGCTCCTTCTGTCCCTGTCGTGTTGGGGCCTCCCGACCCCAGCTCCATCTGTGCAATGGCAGTGGGCAGCTGGGCCCCTGGAGTCTCAAGCTATTATTGGGATAAATGTCCTTCTCTGTCCTCTGACCACTTCCTCCTAAGGGAGAATGGGCAGAGAGCACAGGACCAGGGCAGGATGCCAGGAATGGAAACCCTTAGGCAGGGGAGGGACCCTCAGGAAGAGGCCACATGCTGCCACTGTGGCTGCGGTCACCAAGAGGAGGGCCTACCAAGTGACTGGGACAGACCTGGAGGCTCTAAGGGATTCCATGACTTATTGCGAGAAGTTCATACTGAAGGAAAGCGAGTCTCGTTTTGAATATATATGTGTCATCCCCAAAGTCGGAAGTTGCTATCCCCTGGGAGGGGGTGGCCCTGATTTGGGGGTTGGGAAACTGTTTCCTTCCCATGGGTAAGTGCTCTCCTGGAACAGAAAGCTGGGCCAGAGCATCTCAGGGTTCTGCAAGATTTTTCAGCTCCCTAAAAGCAGCTCGAGGAGTGAGCATGATACTGCCCCCAAAGGTCCCGGAAAGGCAGATTTGAAATGAAATGCCACCAACTGCATAGAGCCCCACACCATGACACCTTGTCCACGGATGCAGATGCCTTCTTTCCTGTAGGTCAAGTTTAAGAAAAGTTGCCAAGAGGATGGCCGTGGGCACCAAAAAGGCAGTTCCCAGACAGTAGATTTCCTGATCTGTTGTTTGACCTCTTCTTAGGGCTTTGAGATAACAAAGTATTTGCAGATGGGAGAAATTGAAGTGCACATTATGTTGCCTGTGCCAACAGCAGTTCCGACAGAAGATATCCAGGCTTTCTTCATGTTCTCTGGTGTGTGTGCTCTCTCAGGGATGAACAGGGGCACAGACTATTTATATGCTGGATAAGTTACAGGCATAGCATTACTGTGGTTTGTGAGCTTTGTTTAAAGCACTTTTCAGTTTTTTCTGAACCATCAGAGATTTTTTTTTTTTTAAAAAAAAACATACCCTGACAGTCGAAGTATGGGATTTAATTAATAATTGACTGGTTCAGAACCTTAGTGTGAAGGCAGAGGTGATTTCAAAGGGAATCTAAAGATACTGGCTCTGAACTTAGATGTGTAACTACTCGCTTCATTTCCATAATACTGAATAGTGGTAGGATTATGGAACTTGTTTTTTCTGTGAAAGGTAATCTTCTGTGATGCTGAAAGATTCTGGGGCCAGGCTGCCTCGGTTCAAATCCGGGCTCTGCCACTGATTGCTGTGTGCCTTTGGCCAGCTTTGCCACCTCTCTGATGAAAGGGGCGGGGCAAAGCTGGCACATAGTGTTGTTGGCGGGATTCGATGAGTTAGTCTGTGTGAAGTGCTTCTGACGGTCCTGGTAAATGGTGAGCTCTATGCAACTGGTTTTTGTTATTATTCAGTCACACTTGGGTGATCCTTTTGTAAGGGATTTCTTGTAAGGCCCGTAGGGCAAGGATAAAATAGCGCACAGCCCATGCCCTTGAGTGCTGCATCAAATGGGAGACCTAGAGAAATAAAACCGTGGCAGCACGCAGGTGGTGCCCACCAAGCTGTCACGGGCACCCAGATGAGGCGCTCCTAACCCTGTCCCAGGGCTCTGTGGTTGGTAGGGAAAGCTTCCTGGAGGTGAAATTCAGGCCAAGTATTGAAGGAGGAGGAAGAGTGTTCCAGAAAAGGGTTGGGCGGGGGGTTGGGGGGAGGCAGCACACGGAAGTGGGGAGGGAGAAGTACAGTGGGTGACAGGCTGGGAGGATGAGGTCACTTGGTCCATGAGGGTGAGGAGCCTTGCAGGTGCAGGGCAGAGCAGCACGGAGGAGAGGCTGGAGGGGGTGGCAGGGCCAGATGCCAGGGGATGGGCACAGGGCTAAGCATCGACACATAGCATCTTCTTCATTCCTCACCACAACTCCAAGAGCGGGTGGTGTGATGGTCCCATTCTCCAGATGAAAACTGATATGAAGAGTGTGGCTCGTGGTGAGGTCTCTGCCAGGCAGAGGTGGAGACACGAGGATGCCAGCCCGGGGCCACCTGTCTCCAGGACTAATGCACTGTCCCAGACACACCGGGAAGCTTGGACATGGTTGTGAGCACTTCAGGGTTGGCATGCACACAGGTGAACGGGGAGGAGACGCTAGAGAGAGTTAGGGCAATGGAAGCAGTGTGGGAAGGGTGTAGCCACAGATGCCGGGGAGGGCGGTGGCTGCCCTGCGTCCCCCTGACTTTGAGAAGCCAATGTGCTCTGGTTATAGGCATCGATTTGCAGATGCACCAGCCATTATTGTTCTTTGCTTGGGTTTTAGCCCACACGTGTGCCGAATGCCTCCCCTCTGACCACGTTCACCTGAGCAAGCAAGGTGGCGAGGGCCGAGATAGCAGATGCGGCTGTGTGGCTCCTGGCCCCTGTCCTGCATCCCTGACATCCTTGCTGTGCCTCTTATCCTCACCCCACCCCAGCTCTCAGGCTCGGTGTCCCTCCCTAGTCCCCAGGCAGAGGAAGGCATGACGAGGACCGACCTGTGAGATGGAGCCTGGTGGTTATTCCTGGCATCATGTAAAAAACATTCCGCCCAGGGGCGCCTGGGTGGCTCCGTCGATTGAGCGACCGACTTTGGCTCAGGTCATGATCTCACGGTTCGTGAGTTCGAGCCCCGCATCGGGCTCACTGCTGTCAGCTCAGAGCCTGCTTTGGATCCTCTGTCCCCCTCTTTATGTGCCCCTTCCCATCTCACGCTCACTCTTTCAAAAATGAATAAACATTAAAAAAAAAAATCCCACCTGGATTTGGTGTTAGCTGAAGTCGTGCCACCCAGCAGCTTGACCTTGGGCCACTCGAGAATTTTTCACCCTCCACAAAATGGGTGCAAATTTGGTTTTGTCCTTATTGCTCAGGGTCGTGAGGATTCAGTGAGATAGCAGTGGCTGTGGGCTAATTCCTCATAATTACTCACGGTGTGCCCGTGTACCTCCATTTGTGAACACTTTATGGGATTTATTTCTAATCTTCATAAAACCCTGCAAGGCACAAATTAGTCTCCCCAGACTAAGAACAGGAATAAAACTGCCAACTGTTAGATAAATAGCTAGCCCTCTGTACTGTTTACGAACCTTCTGATTCCAGGTGACAGGAAGCTAGCACAGATGGCGTTACCTAGGAAGGGACTTGGCTGGCTCATCTGACTAGGGGTGCTGCAGTGGTTGGGCCCCAGGGAAGCTCGGTCTGGGAGACACAGTGTTGTTGGGGTGATGGCGTCTATTCCCAGCCTGTCTCTGGGCAGTGCTGCCTCAAGGATTGGCATATCCCCAGGCCAGGCTGGCTCCCCTTGGGAAGAGAAAGGTGGGAGCAAGTGCTTTCCCACCTGGCCTAATGAAGGAATTGTCTCACTTCCTGACCAGCAAATACAACCGCACCCTGGTGGTAGGGGACCGGCCTGAACCAAGCACGGTGGCCAGAGGATGGGTGGGGCCAAGCCCACACAAACACATACCCTCAGTGGTGCGGGCGATAGATGCAGGGCATGTAACCCCAGTGACCTCTCTGCCATTTTTCTTATGACCCAAGACGAGAACACTGCATGGAACCACTAAATATTAATGAGGCATGATCTTACCAGTTCGTATTCATAGATCTTAAATTCACAAACAAAACCAGTGGCCCGGCAAAGCTTCTGTGCAGGCTTCACAAAGCTGGCAGGGACTGCAACGGAGAGCTTTAACAACGGGGCCCCAGCAGAACCTCTCAGGTTGTGTAAGCCATTTATGATAAAAGGCCATAGAGGCTGTGGACAGGGAGGCGCTTTGGCAGCTCCCTCACAAGGGAGCAGCTTTATTCTGATGCTGCTTAGAACGTGCATGCAAAAACCCCATAGGGTAGAAGCAGCAGAGAAGAAGACACAGTGACCGCCAAGGGTCTGCCGCTCTTTTCTAGGTGCACCGGTTCTGGCTCAGGTTATAGAGAACTCTGTTATGTCTGGCTCCCTATTCAAGGACTCTGGGAGAGATTCCATAATAATGATGGTAATAATACTGGTAAGATAATGCAGTAGGTGAAACCCATTAAACGCTCATTGTGTACTACATATGGTTTTATGTTCTTGGCATGTCATATAAAAAAAGAGTCATTTCAAGGGAGTCACCGTGAGCGGGTGGTACCCTTTGTCCATCTTGAGAGTGGAGTTATGCAGCTTTGAGCAGCTCCCGGCATGTGGTAGCCATTAACCTTGAGTAGTCCAGTGGCATGGGAAACCCACAAAGCACGCTCCAAAGCCTAGAGAGAGAGGTTGGGAAATTTGCCCTATTTGCACGAGTCATTGGCCTTTCTCAGTGGTAGCCAACCTGAGGAGGGGGGCTGTAATTGTGCTCCTCCCCCCTCCCCCAGCTTATTGAGATATAATTGACTGTAACTGATAATGACAGTGAGTGGCCGCCATAGTTGTTGAGATCAGCGTTCCTCCTTCAGGATTCTACACTTGAAGCTGCGGGGTAGAGGGTTAGGGGGTGACGAGTGGGCTGCATGAAATCTTGGAAAAAGGAGCACAGAGCTGCTTGGCAAGGAACTCATGATCCTCTGGGGACCCGTATCAGGCATCGGCATTGTCAAAACAGAGCTATGTGGGCAGGAGGAAAGGAAGCACATGGACATTTCTGCAGATAAAACAGGCAGCTAAAGCAATGACTTTCAAAGACAGCGTGGAGAAGAAGGGCTTGAGGGGTGGGGTGGGGTGGGGTGAGGTGGGGTGAGGAGAATTGCTCCAGGAAGCAGGCCTGGGGCAGGTGTGGGCAGGACCAGAGCCCGAACACCTTCCTCAGCCCCACTCACGGAAGGCTTTCTGAGCTGAGTTCTTTTGACTGACAGACAACACTTGGCATGAGAGTTCAGAGAGCAGCAAATCCCCTTGCAGCACATGACAGACAGCTGTGTGCCCAGGGATGAGGGTGCCTGCTCATTCAATAGGAAACAAGATTAAACAGACCTTAAGGAAGCATTTTGATTCATAGTTCCTATTTTGAGGCACAAAGATTTCCCGGGACCGAAGGAAACACTTGGCCTCTGGGCGCGCGAGGGTTGGATGTACGAAAGTCCCTCAGCGTGAATGGTTAGCTGTACCTCTAGTATTATCCCAGAGACAGGTGGGTGTTAGGACAGTCACTGATGTGTGGGTGAGCACTCGTATGCCACAGGCACTGTGGTTCAATATGAGGGGTGCTTTGATCTCACATTTAGTTCTGGAAGCAAGATGTGGCTGGGTCTTAGTTATAATTTTGTTCTTTGGTGGGATCAGCTCAGTTTGTGCTATTGTATTATTTTTTTCTACTCCCGAACACTCTTAGCTATAGAGTAGAGACACCAGATTTCCACATGGCCAGCCTACCCCCTCCATTTTGACAGGTGTCATCACTTATTCCAGAGAATTCCAGGTATAGGAATTGTGCTCCCCTCCTCCTCTGTCCAATCCTAGGCCAAGACGGCCCTTGTCTTGGGCACCAGCCACAGCTCTTGCCTCCAAGTCCCCAGCGCTCTAGTTGGGCCCTCTTCCTCCCACCCAGGCAGGGCTTTAGCTGCTGTAACAGTCCCAGATTTAGTACAGACTTAAATGCAATGGAATGCTGATATCGCCTTTCAGTACCTTCTCTTTAGGGAGCTGGTTTAAGCCCAGAGCAGCCATCGTGGATCTGGCTTGATTTACCCTCTTCCTGTCCTAGTTTTCTTCTTCTCTGTTGTCTGGGCTGGGCCCAGAATCCTTGCTTCAGGGCCAAGGAGGCAGGCCGCCCTGGATCAGATCCCACGTCTCCCGCCTGGACCTCTCCGAGGCTTCATTTTCCCATCTGGGAGGGTCGGAGATTATGGATATTGTGCACTTTTCCCAGTGCTTTGCCTAGGATAGAGACACACGTAGCTGTTATTAACTGAAGTTCAGCGAAGTGTAGTTGCTCACAATTTGTTCGATACCTAGCAAAACCCAGGTTGCCTGCTCCATCCGGTGTCCTGGGGCTGCTTGGGGGTACAGCTTCTCCCTCCTCCTTACCCACCTGCTGTGTGCTGTGCTGGTTCTTAGATAACACAGCTGTACCTGTGGCAGCAACAGGAGAGCATGCTGTACTATCTTGGGCAGAAAGTTTTTTGATCAACGTGTAGGTTGAAACTGGTAGACCTCAGGGCCAGGAGATACCCAGGCGGCGACGTGATCCTCCCTGGGTAACACTGTGAAGCATCGCCCACTGCACTCATGCACCAGAGGTCTGGGTCAGTGCCCCTGAGCTGCTTCATGTCCTGTCTACTTTAGGCCGTGCCAGCCAATCTGACCCTAATAATAACCCTGTGAGTTCGATTGCAAGTGAGTTCGATTGCAATTTTACAGATTGGGGGATGGAGGCCCAGGAAGTGAGTGACTTATCCAGGGTCACCTCTCTCGTCAGAGTGGAACCTGCTGTAGCGCAGGCCTTCTGCCCCTTGTCCAGTGCCCATTCACCGGATCCGGCCACCATGTGCCACAGAGCAGAGGTGCCCAGCTTTCGTGGGAGGGAGACGACTATGAGAGGTGTCTGGGCCAGATGTTTGCACCTGTTACAATACCTCCCACGTGTGCCAGCCACGCAGCCCTTGTGGGAACCAGAAAGAAAGCACTGCTTTCCAATCGCACACCTCTCTCATTTAGATGGAGTTTCTGGCCCGTTTTCTATCTGTTTTGGTTTGACTGGCTCCAGCAATGCTCACTCCCTTGTGTCTGGGACAAAACACAGTCCTGTTCCAACCTAAGGTATAGAATAACTTTCCTGTAAGTGAATCATAAAGTGGACTTTTCTTTGTCGAAAATTTCGACCAGTCTTGCTGGCTCATTGGGAGAAATAATATTTTGCGAGAGAAATCATCTGTCACGTCACTGGGGTGACTCATTGTATATGAATTCCCATCGTTGAAGTATGAATTAGGGCTAAATTTAGTTCACTGCAGTTTTGCTGTTTTGAAGGAAAATGGTGATGACAAAGCAGATCTTTTTTAGCTTACTGAAAGCCCTGGGTCTGATGGCATACATTTATATAAATGATGTCCCCGAACTTTCACTTTATATTAAAGAGCTAAAGAACTAAGTCCAAGAAAAAAGAAGAGGAAGGAGGAAATATTTGATTCTGCAGTGTTTGAGGTACAACTGGCAAGGACGATCCAAGCTCAGAGGCAGTAGGCAAGAAAAAAAATATTGAATAATTTAACAAAAAGAAACAGATCACTGTGCGTTAATAGGAAGCCAAAATTCAAAGGGAATTGGGAGGAATGTTTGCACTAAATACGTCCGGCTGATGTGAAAGGTGTGTGCCAATCTTTAAGAAAACTCGAGACCCTAATAAGTAATTACAGATGTCCACACATCATTCGTAAAAGAGGAAACGCGAGGAGACAAACGCTGGAAATGTTCATCCTCACGAACAGTCAGAGAAATGCAAGGAAAAGGGAGATCCCGTTGTTATCTGTTGAGTAGTTTTTTTTTTTTTTTAATTTTTTTTTTCAACGTTTATTTATTTTTGGGACAGAGAGAGACAGAGCATGAACGGGGGAGGGGCAGAGAGAGAGGGAGACACAGAATCGGAAACAGGCTCCAGGCTCTGAGCCATCAGCCCAGAGCCCGACGCGGGGCTCGAACTCACGGACCGCGAGATCGTGACCTGGCTGAAGTCGGACGCTTAACCGACTGCGCCACCCAGGCGCCCCTGAGTAGTTTTTTTAAGCCGATAAACCAGGTGTTAAAGAGGATGAAGACAGAAATCTCTTCATCCGTTGACCGAGTGGCTCTGAAGTAGGGCTAACTTGTTGGAAATCATTCTGACAGTGCAAATTAAATACCCTTTAAAATGGTCTTCCTCCACGAACTAGTAATTCCAGCTCTAAGAATCTAACCTAACACAAAAGTCTAAGAGTAGAAAACCATTATGCACAAATACATTTATAACAACATTACTCATGTGTCAGGTATTACTGAGATGCCAGGGAACGGTTGGGTACCGTGGCCTGTCTTCTCACCGGAACAGTGTCAAGATGTCACAATGTGGAGAATACAAATTAGGTAAGAAGAAGGGTGCAAAATTATGAAACAGTGTGACAGTAACACACAGTGTGTAAAAACCAAGGAAGAGTTGAAACTTGTGTTCACACAAAAACCTGGACACGGACGTTTATGGAAGCTTTATTCATAATAGCCCAAACTGGGAAGCCACCAACATACCCTATGGTAGGGGATTGGATTTGGAAGACGTGGTATGTCTAGACAATGGAATATCATTCAGCGCTAAAGAGGAATGAGCTAGCAAGCCAGGAAAAAACATGGAGGAAACTTAAGTGCATATTACTATGTGAAAGAAGCCAATCTGAAAAGGCTACATAATGTATGATTCCACCTATATGACATTCTGGAGGAGACAAAACTATGGAGACAGTAAATAGATCAGCGGTTGCCAAGGGTTGGGTGGGGGGCGGGGAGTAGGAGGAATGACTAGGTGGAACGCGGAGGGATTTGTGGCAGTACCACTATTCTTTATGATACCGCAGTGGCGGATACATTGTCCAAACCCATGGAACTCACCAAAATGAGCCCTAATAGAAATTATGGACTTTGGATGCTAATGATATATTGATGTAAGTTCATCACTTATAGCAAATGTCCCACCATGGTGAGGGGTGTTGATAATGGGGGAGGCTGTGCCTGTGCGGGGGGCGGGGTGGGGGACATATGAAAAATCTCTTACCCTTTGCTCAGTTTTGCTGTGAACCTAAAACTTCTCTTGTTTTCTTGTCTTCTCTTAATTTAAAAAATTAAACAAGGAACAGGAAAAAGACTGGAAATATTTAAGAAGGTTGTGTTTTGGTTAGGATAGACTTATTTATTTTCATTTTTTTCCTCCATGCCTGTAATTACCATTTGAAAACATGAACATGCATTAATTTATAATGGAAAGAAGAAAAAATAAACGTTTCAAGGGTTTAAAGCTATGAGATGAAGCTGTACATGTGGTTGTGTATTTAAGCAATTCTGAGAGTTTTTGATCCCTTGTTTCCTCTTAGTGGTCAGCGTTTTGTAAACGCACATTCCTTTGGGATATCTGTGAGTTTACACAGTTGACCCTGCACTCTAAACTCATGGCTGGTTAGAGTTTCCGTTCCCAGTAAAAATAAGCCATCTTTGGGGAAACTCAGTGTGATCTATATTCTTGGAATTTTTCCCACAATGTGTGGGTCAATCTTTGTTCATTTAAAAATTTTTTTTAAATGTTTATTTATTTTTGAGAGATAGAGACAAAGCATGAGTGGGGAAGGGGCAGAGAGAGAGGGAGACACAGAATCCGAAGCAGGCTCCAGGCTCTGAGCTGTCAGCACACAGCCCGATGCGGGGCTCGAACTCAGGAATGGTGAGATCTTGACCTAGGCTTAACCGACTGAGCCACCCAGGTAGCCCCAATCTCTGTTCATTTTTAAAACCCTAGGACAATGTTAGAAGAGCCTACCTTCTTTTATTAAATATATAGAGAGATTTCTTCATGTTTAACTGATTGCTTTCCAGTGATTATACAGTCACATGGTTTAATAATTAAAATTGAAAATTTAGGGGCGCCTGGGTGGCGCAGTCGGTTGAGCGTCCGACTTCAGCCAGGTCACGGTCTCGCAGTCCTTGAGTTCGAGCCCCGCGTCAGGCTCTGGGCTGATGGCTCAGAGCCTGGAGCCTGTTTCCGATTCTGTGTCTCCCTCTCTCTCTGCCCCTCCCCCGTTCATGCTCTGTCTCTCTCTGTCCCAAAAATAAATAAATGTTGAAAAAAAAATTAAAAAAAAATAAATAAAATAAAATTGAAAATTTAAATAATTGACTAAAAAATGTGTAGTGATAATTCTTCCTGCCCGGCTTCCTGTCTGCTTAGTTCCTCAGCAGCCCCATTGTAAGGAACCACTATTTTAAAATTCTTGTGAATACCTCCAGAGTTTCTTTGTGCACATGTATGCAAATGCTAATATATATATATATTTTTATTTTTACTTTTCCCTGCTTTTATACACAAGGGGCACGTGTTACACATTGGCCAACGCCCAGCTTTACCACTTAACGATGTATCTTTTCTCATCACACATAAATAGCTTCTTACTCCTCTTTGCAGCTACAGAGAACCCCCCCCCCCCTTTGTGGATTGGTAGATTCACTGTCATTTCCTTAACCAGTCCCCTGCTGATGGACAGTTGGGTTCTTATCGCTATTAACAACAGCACCGTAAGGACAAATCTTACACATACATTTGATACACATGCAAGGATATCCACAGAATAAATTCCCGGAAGTGAAATCGCTGGGTCAGAGTAGAAGCCTCTGTAATTCTGATTGCCAAATTATTCTGATTGCCAAGTTATTCTTATCGCCAAGTATTCTCCTTTGGGAAGGGTTTACACTCATACCAGCCATACATCTGAGTGCCCAATTGTCTGCATTCTTGGCAAAATAGCACTTTGCCTCCAATGTGATTATTGCCATTCTGACATGTGGAGAAAGGAAGTGCAGTATGTTTTAATTTGGATTTCTTTTGTGAGGGAGCTTTAGCATGTTTTCATAGGTAAGAGCCTTTCCTCTTGCATGATAACTGTTTACTGCCTTCCTTCATTTTGATTATTAGGCAGTTGGTCATAGGCTTAAGGCTTTCTAAAAAGTCTTTATGTATGAGGGAGATAGTCTGTCTTGGTTAACTGCACCTGCCTGGATAAGAGATGTACCTCAGGATAAGAGATTCTAAAAGGGGCTTCCCTATGGGTTGCTGGAGCCAATATGACGCACTTGAAATAAGAGTGATAGCCATTCAATAAAGTGTATACACTTCATCCCACATGTAGGGTCAAGATTTCACAGTAAGCCAGTCTGTGTTTGTATCTTTTGTCACTTAGGTCCTTTATGTCTTACCTGTAATATAAGGCTTATTTATCAGTGTCATCATTCTGGGTTGTCATGGGTAACACATGACAGGAATGTGATATTATAGATATAGAATCTGATATTATACACAGGGCCAGATAACTGAAAACACCCACAGCCCTCCTCAGGGTGAAGCCACTTACCCGCTACTAACAGTAAAGGTACAGCAGGAGAAGAAAGCGTGAACAATCATGGGGGACCCTGGAAACTTCCAGAAGAAAGCACGAACCATCATGGGGGACCCTGGAGACTTCCAGAAGAAAGCGTGGCAATCATGGGGGACCCTGGAGACTTCCAGAAGAAAGTGTGACAATCATAGGTGACCCTGGAGACTTCCAGAAGAAAGCATGAACAATCATGTGGGACCCTGGAGACTTCCAGAAAAAAGCACGAACCATCATGGGGGACCCTGGAGACTTCCAGGTGCAGCTCCCAAGTTCCGTTCTCCCTTGCACAGGAGGGGCTCTGTTTTTGGATTGGGAACCACAAAAATATGTGCCAAGAATCTCGGTTTTATGGAAGCTCAAGCACAAGTTTCAAAAGGTATCTTAATACCCTACTAGTGATGTGGCCAAGCCAAACTCCATAATTCATGAAATCAGTATAAACTATCAATCCATACACCTGTAACTGTGTAGACAAGCTGGTTCTGGATCTCTCCAGGGATTTGTGAACTTTAAAAAGCACATTATAAACCACTAACTAGCTCATCTCAACATCCTTATCTTAGCCGTAGGTCAGTCCCAGACCTCCAGACATCCCTGGAGATAAACATAGAGTGATCCCAATCCAGCTGTAAGATAACCTGACCTTAGATAGGTACTCGGGAAGCATACAGAAACTATTACTTCCTTTCCCTTTCCCTGGAACAAATACGATTTTGCCTTCACCAAGACTCTTCTCTTCTATAGTTCAGGGGAGACCGTTACCAGTGTGACCAGCTTGGCCCCGCTGCAACCCAAGAAAGGCAAGAGGCGGAAGGAGAAGGCTGACGTTCCTCCTGCAGTCCCTGCCAAAGGTAGGAAGCTAGCTTACAGTTACCCACGCGGAGCCAGCTCGACTGATCCAGAGTGGGTCTGGGGTTAGAAGTGGGACCAGGACAGGGGGAGTAGACAGATGGAAGACATGACATCCAGTGATTATATAGCTTGGAGAACCCCACCTAGATTCTGATCATAACTGAGCCCCATTACTAGGTGGGGCTGGGGGTGGTGCACTGGCTCAGCATGCTTTAGTGGGGGGGTGGGGGAGCCAACATGCAGAGACTGATTCCACAGTATATTCCATCCACACTGAAATATATTTCAACTATTATTTCAACTATTAACATGCTCTGCACATAGTGAGGTGGGACAAGGGGTGTCAACATCTTGGTTCATTCAAGGGAGAGAAACCTCTGATTTTTCTAAAGATGTAAACCAGGTGTGTAGTTTATTTTGGATTGGCCCTGGGGATGAAATGAGGGTTGGTCTTTGATTCCAGTTATAATGTAGAGCAACGTGGGTGAGAAAGATGGGTGTTTCTGGAGGAGAGAACTGCTCATATCTTAGGAGAACTAAGACCATCTACAGATAGTTCCTAAAATTACCATGGCCAATTTGGGAGACGTTCATGCCTCAAATAATTTGAAATGTAGTTGGAAGTACTAGGACCTCCCAGATAAACAATTTAAATAACAAGACAAGATATATTTTATCCCTCAGGTGGGGCTTCACAGGCTGTCACCTAGAGACCCTTGGGGTCGTGTGGTGAATGCCACTGGTGCTCAGGCTGAACACACGTTGGGTGGACAGAAAGGCTGGAAGGCCTGGGCGTTCTGGAAGGCATGACAAGTGCAGATCCGGGGAGGGAAGGGGGCAGAGAACCCTGCCGTAACATCTCATTCAATCAGAGTAGATAGTACCCTACCTTACCAAAGATAAAAGTGAGACTCAGAGAGCTAAGTGATGGAGTCTGGCTTGGAGGTGAGGTCTGTCTGACTTTGAAGGTCAAGTTTAAGTTCCAAATCATTGAAATACTCATTACATGACATGGTGGGGAAGAGCCTTGGTTTTCTCCTCTGTTAAGTGGGGACAGTAAGACCCTCCCTGATGACCTGTCAGGGCTGCTGTGCGGGTCAAGGTCACTGCTTTCACTGTTAGTGTGTAGTTAGAACGAAGCCCCAGGGAAGTTCCCAGGCTCGGCCTTTACCAAACACACCTGGTTCTCACCTGCACACCTGACCTCTTTGTAGCTGGCAGGGTTTTATGCAGAGCTGTTTCGTTGACCTTGAAGATGGGAAAGGATGACATGGCTAAAGACTAGGGGAGAATTGCTCTCCATCGAGGGGCACCCAGTGGTATCTAGGTCAGAAACGGGAGTTCTTCCATAGGGGCAGGAAGGGGTCCATGAGTCTCCACAGAGTATGTCTGTGTTGCTCATGATATGTGGACGTTAGAAGTCTGGGGAGAATTGGAAGCTAAACTCTTCATACGCTTCCACAGCCCCCATAGCTGCCACGTTCCATAAACCGAAGCTGCTGAAACCGCAGAGGAAAGTCACGCTGGTGAGTAACCCTATCCTGTTTGGTGTTGTCCCCTCAAGCCTTCAACATGCTGCAGAGCCCAAGTAGTAGCTTTACTGACTCCAATCACGCTGATAGTTCTCAGTGCTTTGATCCCCAAGCAACGACATTCTCTCTGCTTGGGTCAGCTTTTGAGACATCTTTTCCCCACATCTTGTTCCCAGAGTGGCTTTCTAAAAATCAAAATAGAACATAAGTTTCATTATAAACGCTATTTTTCAAAAAGAAAGGAAGAAAAAAAAAGGCCATACTCAGGAAGGTATAAAATGGAATATGGGCCTGCTTGTATACATTAACCTGATAACCACTCTGGAGAGACTGCTGAAGAACCTTCCAGAAAATACGTCATAGCTTTTTATTTTGAAATAACTTTAGGATCACAGAAGGTTGGAAAAAAAAAAAACGGAGAGTTCCCATCTGCCCTTTCCTAGCTTCTCCTAATGTTAGCATCTCACGTAGCCATGGTGTATTTGTCAAAAGTAAGATTATCGTCAGCACATTGCCATTAACCACACCCCAGACTCTGACCAGATTTCAGCAGTTTTTCCATTCATGTTCTTTTTCTGTTCCAGGACCCAGTCCAAGATATCACATTGCATTTTGTTGTCATGCGTCCTGAGTTTCTTCCAATCTGTGACATTCCCTGGTCATTCTTTTACTTTCATGGCCTTGACAATTTTGAAGAGTCGTAACTGGTTATTTTTTTTACAATGTCCCCCTGACTTGGCTTTCCCTGAGGTTTTCTGAGGAGTAGAGATGAGATGAGGTTCTGGATTATGGAGTAGAAAGCAGAGGTGATATTTCCTTCTCAATGCATCTGTTCAGGGATGCATGATGTCGATATGTCTTATGAAAGTGACATTAATTGTGATCGCTTGGTTAGGGTGGTTGCCAGGCTTCTCCGTCCAAAGTTACTGTTTTTCGCTTTCCATACTTTATTTGTTAGAAGCCAGTCACTCAGTCCGGGTCACATCCAAGGGAAGGAGAGAAGCTCACTGTCCTGAGAGAGGAGTATCAAATAATTTGTGCTGTTAACCACCACAACCATTAATAAATATTTCAGGGGTGATAACATCAAGTCTAAGCAAATATCCCGTTTCTCCTTGAACTTTTAGCCACAATGTTACCATTCATCAATGGATTTTGCTTGTAGCAGTTATTAGTATGGTGTACTCATGGTGATTTTCTATTTTCCTTAATCCCTGTACATTTACTATTTGAAATTTTTCTGTAAAGAAGAGCTGGACACCTTCTCTTATTTATTTAACTCACTAATTTATATCAATATGTGTGCACGGACATGAACAACTTTAAGTTTCTAGTAATATTGTTATTTACTTTGTCTCCAGTATTTTTAGCAGTTGTATATTTGTATGAGAGAGAAAGAGAGACAGAGAGAGATACAGAGACAGACAGGGAAAGACAGAGAGGGAGAGAAATTGGCAACCCTATTCTAACATGTGGCCAAGATAATCTTGAAGGAAAAGAAAAAAGTGGAGAATTTCTATACCAATTTTCAAGATTTATCTTAAAGCCACAATAATTAATAAACTATGGTATTAGCACAAAGATAGATAAGTTGATCAAAGGAACAGAATAAAGAGCCCCCAACAGATCTAGGGATGTATTGTCACTTGATTTATGACAAAAGTGGCATTGCAGGGCAGTGGAGGGATTACTTTTCAATATAGGGTGATGGGTCTGTTGGATATCCATATGAAAAATGATCCATAACCCCTAATTAGACAAGGATCATGCACTTGTCTAATCCATGTCTAACCTGTCATGCATACATCCAACAAAGGTTCTTTTTTAGAATGTCTGAACACCTACCAATCAATAGGAAATAAAAGGACAAGACTACAAAAAAAAAAAAAAATACCAAGTCTGAAACATGCATGTCACAAAAGGAGGTACACAAATAGTCAGTTCATGAAAAGTATCTAACCTCATTAGCATCATGTCAATGGAAATTAAAAAGCAGAAAGTTCACATCTATGAGGATGGCTAAAATGAAATACTTGTTTCTTTTTATTTTGCCTGTTTTTCTCTGACCCACTGGGAATTTAGGAACGTATGCAGTTTTATCTGTTTGTCAGATCCTTTTTTATTTTACTTTATGTTTCATATTTCAATAATCATTAATTGTCAGTTTCATTAAACTTCATCACTACGTTCTTTTTTAAAAAAATTATTTATTTAAATTCAAAGTGGGTTGGGGCACCTGGATGGCTCAGTCCCGGTTAAGCATCTGACTTTGGCTCAGGTCATGATCTCGTGGTTCATGAGTTCGAGCCCCACTTTGGGCTCTGTGCTGACAGCTCAGAGCCTGGAGCTTGCTTCAGATTCTGTGTCTCCTTCTCTCTCTGTCCCTCTCCCACTTGCATTCCGTCTCTCTCTCTCTCAAAAGTAAATAAACACTAAAAAAAATTTTAATTCAAGTTAGTTAGCATAACGTGTAGTATTGGTTTCAGGAATAGAACCCAGTGATTCCTCATTCACATATAACACCCAGTGCTCATCCCAACAAATGCCCTCCTTAATGCCCATCACCCATATAGCCTTTCTCCCCACTCCCCTCTCCTCCAGCAACTGTCAGTTTGTTTGCTGTATTTAAGAGTCTCTTATGGTTTGATCCCCTCTCTGTTTTTATCTTATTTTTCCTTCCCTTCCCGTGTTCATCTGTTTTGTTTCTTAAATTCTACGTATGAGTGAAATCATATGATATGTGTCTTTCTCTGACTCATTTATTTTGCTTA
The DNA here is from genome assembly GCF_028749965.1 of Puma concolor. Taxonomy (NCBI): domain Eukaryota; kingdom Metazoa; phylum Chordata; class Mammalia; order Carnivora; family Felidae; genus Puma; species Puma concolor. The sequence continues at coordinate 47,852,926 of NC_141677.1, read as the reverse complement.
GCATAATATACTCTAGTTCCATCCACGTTGTTGCAAATGGAAAGATTTCATTCTTTTTTATCCCCGAATAATATTCCACTGTATATCTGTATCTATCTATATCTATATCTATATCTATCACATCTTCTTTACCATTCATCACTGTATTCTAAACAATTATTTGAACCAAACATGTACTAGTTTTGTTATTATTCTTTATTGAATCTAATGTCTTTCCCTCAAATATCTTTATTTGCCTTTACATTTGAACAATTTTTCTGTGACTGGAATTCTAGTTTCATAAAATTTTCCACTCTGTTCTAGGAAATATGCTAAGCACTTTATGGGCACTTCTATTTACTTCCCATATTGCTCAATATAAATGCCAGATTCCTTACTGTGGCCTATAATGCCCTATACCATGCAAGCCATATATGTAATTTAATTTTTTTAGTAGCCACAGTAAAGAAGTAAAAAGAAACAAGTGAAACCAATTTTAATAATATGGTTTATTTGACCCAATATAACAAATATAGTATCATTTAAACATGTAATATATACTAAAATTATTAATGAAATATTTTACATGCTTTTTATTCTATAAAGTCTTCAAAATACTGTGTATATTTTATACCTACTACACATCTCATTTCAGAACTACATTTTAAGTGCCTGAAAGCCACATTTCACTAGTGGCTACCATATTGGAAAGCTCAGCTGAATATGATCTGGCCCCCATTACCTCTTTAACAACATTTTTGCCACTGACTCCCTTCCTTGTTCCTTTCTGGCCATACCAGCCTCCTTGCTAGTCCTTAAACATACCAAGAATGTTCTGGAAGGAACTTTGCACCAGTTGTTCACTCTGCCTGGAACGTTCTCCCCAGGATATAGTTGTGGCCTATCTATTCACCCCCTCAGCTCTCTATCCAGATGTCACGTTGATGGAAGAATCTTCTTGAAATCCTATATAAAACACTGCTCACCTATGAGAGGCAGCCTGACATGTTTTATATTTATCTATTAGTTGCCTCTCCCTTCTACCAGAATGTATGGCCCATGAAGGCAGGGAGCTTGTCTGTTGTGGTCACTGCTGTATCCTCCATACCCAGAGCAGTGTCTAGCATGATAGAGATTTGTTAATGACTCTGCACACCAGCTCAGTAGAGTTGGTTCTGTCATTCTGCTTTTACAGATGGGCACAGTGAGATGCAAAGTCAGTAAGGCGCAAGATGGAACCCAGGGTCACGCAGACTTGAATCTGGTCCTTCTGAATGCAAAACATAAAGTTTTAGCCAGCTCATTTGGATTCTTGCCTCAGAGTGGAGCCTGGGTCTGGTGGCTTCTGACATATTCTTCTGGCCCAGCCTTGCCCCTGCCCTTGCTGCTTTGTGCCCAAGTTTCCTGCTGTTCTACTGGAGAGGCTGGTTCACTGTTTTCCAGAGAAAGACTTCTTTTGCCTGCAGTGAACTGTGGGCCCTGATGGGCTTTTCATTCAGTGTGATTCCATCTGGTTCATATCATCAAAAATTCCTCACCGGCTCTCCTCTATTGCCTACTCCTGTCTTGTCCTCAAATGTAGCAGCAGAGTGCTTGCTGATTTAAATAGATCTCTGGTCATTCGGTGGGCTTTTGGAAACTCAGTTGAGCATAAAAGCTAAACCTATCAACTTCCCTCACTCCTCAGCTGTGCATATCACTGCACATGTGTGTACCTGTGTATCTTTTCCAGATCTTTTCTCTATGTTCTGATATTTATCAACAACCTCAAGAAAGGATATGCGTTGTAAATTTTCCACCTTACTTTCTCTCTGAGTTGTTCAGGAGCTATTGGTTCTAATCCAGAATCTTACCCCTGGTAATAACAGAAATAGCTATTTACTGACACTCTGTGGATATATCCTAGAGAGACAGCCAAAACAGTGCCTTTTCTTTTATTGATAGAGAGAGAGAGTAAGCAGAGGAGGGGCAGAAAGAGAGGGCGACAGAGGATCTGAGCTGTCAGCACAGAGCCCGATGGGGGGCTCAAACTCATGAACCATGAGATCGTGACCTGAGCCAAAGTCGGACGCTCAACCGACCGAGCCACCTAGGTGCCCCCCAAAGAAGTGCTTTTTGCATATTGCCATAGTTCACTCTCCTAATAAGTTCCCCACTCCCGATCCCCAGTTTTGCATGTGAGGACAACCACTCTGTGCAAGAAAAGTGAGCTCCCACAACTCACAAGAGTATTGATCCTTCTCCTGTGAAGACAACCCCACTGCCCTAGAGGACAGCCTCTTTGCAGTGTTGTTGGTCTTATCTAGTTGGACAACTATCTCTAGTCCACAGCCTAGTGGGCAGGGGCACCTCTCATTTGTCCATTGAACAAAAATCAGCTGTGCACTTATGGGGTACAAAATGCTACAGTAAGCCCTTGGGGGCCACTTATAAACAGAGTGGAGTGAACAGTACTTTCAAAAATAACTCTGGTCTTAGTCACAAGTTTTTGTTGTTGAGTTTTGTGTGTGTGTTTGTTCAAGCTGGTGTGCTCCCGATGCAGATTCAACATTGGACATTCTTAATCTTCACAGAAAGTTAATTGGGGCAGTTATATGATTTATATGCATCTAATTATATGCATCACAGGGACTCCTTATTTTATGGAAGTGTCTCCAATAACATTTCTTAAGTACCAAATTGTCTGTTAATCGCTTATAAGATGAAAAGATTTAAAATTTTCTATGCCACATTTTCCAGAAAGAAGCCAGTTTGGAAACCAGTTCCTACCTATGACAATATACAATAAAGAAAAGAGCTGACTTTCAATGAGACTCTGTCTGACCAGCAGTATAGAGTCAAAAATATCAGGCCTAGCGTCTGCAGGTTTTAGTTCATATTAAGATGTAGTTTCCCAGGAGGGCAGCATTGACCTTGGTCTCAATGGGTCGATATTTAGCTCTCCGATCAATAAGTCCTGATGGTAGCTAAAACTAAAGTCAATAGATACCTGTTGATTCACGTGGGCCTTGGTGGGTAGTTTAGAAAATAGCTTGGAGACATCTTTTCTTTCAGGCCTGGCACTAGTTTAGGTCTTCAATTCTGTCACTGTTCCGTTTTGCTACCGTCACCATGAAACGGTGCTTCCTCGGGTGGTTATAGGCCACAGAGCACACGCAGCCCTCTCTCCAGAGTGATGGTAGCACGTGCTCACCCCAAGAAGTCAAGCTTCCTGCTGCCTCCGGCACTGCATTGACAAGAGGGAATATTTATTGAGTACCTACTATGTGCCAGTTCCTCTGCTGGGGGCTTAGATTCCATCTTACTCATCTTTTTTTTTTAATTAAGTTTATTTATGTTTGAGAGAGAGAGAGAGAGAGGGAAAACAAGTGGGGGAGGGGCAGAGAGAAAAGGGGACAGAGGATCTGAAGCGGGCTCTGCACTGACAGCACAGAGCCCGACGCGAGTCTCAAACTCATGAACCTCGAGATCATAACCTGAGCCGAAGTCGGACACTTAACTGACTAAGCCACCCAGGCGCCCCCCCCCCCATATCACTCATCTTAATTATAAATCTTAACTACCAGCTCCTGATAGGCCCTCTAGACTCTGGCAGGCAAAAATAACAGACGCGTTTCCTTGTGTTTTCACCCTCAAAGCATAAAAGCGGGAACCTTTTTGTATGTTTCCAAGGCGACATGGCATTTTGCGGGAAGTACGTATTCCAGAGACGGGGAGTGGTTGGGAGGTTTAAAAAATGATAGGATTCAGGAAGAATAAAGAGAGGAGCAAAGCATGTTAGACATTTCGTAATCAAGCTGTGCAAACCGACCCTCCTCTTTTTTAACAACACAAGCACGACATAGCCTGCTTTCAGAGTTATCTAATCACCTAATGAGGCCACACACCATCACGAAGCGTCTCTCTGACAGACAATGTGATCGTTTTGTCTAATAACCTTAAACACTGACAGTGAGTCATTGTTTCTACATCAGTGTTTTTTCTTCTCTTGGGGGGCAAGGGAGTACTTGGACAAAATGTAAAATGTGTAGTTTCCCCGCAGCAGGGCCCCCAGGACTTGTGGGGCTAATGCAGATACCTCCAGGAAAAGCTGTCATTGCTTCCTTGTTTCTGAAGAAACAGAGAAAGGCAGCAGTGCGTTTGATTGATTTTTATTGCATCAGGTCAGTTATTGATTTGGAGGCCAAGTGGAGGAAGAGGAAACAGTTTCTGTGATGTGGAGGTAAGACCTCAGTGCTTAAAGAAGGGCAACAGGAAATAACGAATTTGAGAGGAGGGTAGTCAGGACCCCAAAACTAATGAGAAGAGAAAGAGAATACAGTTCTTTGGACTCAAAGACCTTTTTTGTTTTTGTTTTTTAAAGGTTTATTTATTCATTTTGAGCACAAGTTGGGGAGGGGCAGAGAGAGGGAGAGAGAATCCCACGCAGGCTCTGCACTGTCAGTGCAGAGCCCAATGCAGGGCTCGAACCCAGGAACCATGAGATCGTGACCTGAGCCAAAACCAAGAGGTGGACACTTAACCGACTGAGCCACCCAGGCACCCCTGGGCTCAATGAACTTTTATACACTCCTGCCTCTGAGTCAACACCCTCCTCACCCTTGAGCCTCTGTAATTAAGGCACTTGTATGTAGTACACAGTAGCCAGAAGGCTCAGGCCACCTCTCTTCTCTAAGGAGAAAATGATCTCTTGTGAGCAAAAGACCTAAGACGCAGAAAAATCAGGAACATCATGGGCTTAATTACCACAGATTTCCCAGTGGGTCTCCTATATCCTGTCTGTCCCGCTCGGATCCATCCTCCACATTGCTGCCTAGAGATTGTTCCCAAACACAACTCCAACCATGTCATTTCCCTGCTTAAAATACTCTCCTGGCTCCCCCTTGCTTCCAGGATGAAGCACAGCTTCCCTTCCCGTGAGCGACATGAGTACAGGCTGGGCTGGGCTGTCTCCCGCTGGCAGGGGGGCTCTGCCCTGCACCCGCTGCCCCACCTCATCCTCCCGCAGAGCCGCCACTCACCTCTGAGATGTGGCTCCCCCACAACCTTCTTTTGGATTCCTCCTGCCACTTGAGCCCTGCTTACCCACAAATCCAGTTCTCCGGGCATCAGTTATGCCTCTGCGAGTCAATGACCTCCCCATCGCCAACTCTCGTGGCCCTTTTCAGTGAAATTGTTATTTCTGACCCCTCAAGGCATCCATGTCCTTGTTCCTGGAGGTAAACTAGGGTCATCTGCCACCACCCGCAGCTGACCGCTCTCCTTCCTGGCTCTTGCCCTTCCCCACACGGGTAGGCTGCTTCCCCTCCTCCACCGGTCCAGGATGCTGGCTGTCTCTGGGATGCTCTTCTTCTTGAACAGATTGCCTGGGAGAGTCAACACTGTCACAGGGGCAGCAGGCACCTGCGCAGCCCGTCCGTTCCCTCGCTTGCGTCTTCGAGTCAGTTCCAGATTGGTTCTGACTGTTTATGGTACGTACATTCCCCCTGGCGGCTCCACATGCACCGCCCGTTCATCACAGCACACAGGGGACTCATCACGTCCCCCCAGTCCTGCTCTACCTGGGATAGCCCTGCCTCAGGGAATGGCTGTCCCATCCAGAATGTAGGTGTCTTCTCCCTCACCCCTACGTACTGGTGCCTGAAGCCCGTCTGTTACTTTCCAGGATGCCTGGGCTCGTTCCTTTCCTCCCACTCACTGCCACAGCTGGCTTGCAGGCCCACCACCTCCCCATCCATCTGATTTTCAGGCCTGCCTTTGGGGCTTCCACAACACCTTACCTGTATTTTAGCACTTCCCACACCACAGTGAAGTTATACTTACCTGCCTGATCTAACTTTTCCCTCCGCTAGGACCATGTGGTTCCCATTTTACAAAGCGGCCTCTACATTTCTTATACTACAAAGGCTATACATTGTAGACACCTTAGATAGTGCAGACGGTGGGGGCTCTTTTGTTTTCATTGTGCCAAAGTGCACGTAACATAAAATGTACCATCTTAGCCATTTTTCAGCGGATAGTTCCGTAGTGTTAAGTACATTCTCATCGCTGTGCAGTCTCCACAACTCTTTTCATCTTGCAAAACTCTTATATTCTTTAAACCACACTCCTCCCTCCCTCGTCCATGAACTCCGCCCTTCTATTTTGTCTTTATACATTTGATTACATGAGGGACCTCATGCAAGAGGCATTTATCTCTTTGTGACTGGCTTGTTTCACGTAGTATAACATTGTCAGGGATTGTCCATGTTGCAACATGTGTCAGAATTTTTTTTTTAAATTTTTTTAATGTTTCTTTATTTCTGAGACAGAGAGAGACAGAGGATGAGTGGGGGAGGGGCAGAGAGAGAAGGGGACACAGAATCCAAAGCAGACTCCAGGCTCTGAGCTGTCAGCACAGAGCCCGATGTGGGGCTCAAACCCATGAACCATGAGATCACGACCTGAGCCGAAGTTGGACGCTCAACCAACTGAGCCACCCAGGCGCCCCTCTTTTTTTTTTTTTAAAGCTGAATAATATTTCCTTGGATGTATATACCACATTTTGCTTATTCATTCATCTGTCCGTGGACACTTGAGTGGCTTCCACATGTTACCTGTTGTGAATGATGCTGCTGTGAACATATGAACATACAAATATCTTTTTGAGCTCCTGGTTTTAGTTCTTTCGGATATATATCTAGAACAGGAATTGCTGAGTCACATGGTAATTCTATTTTTAATGTTTTGAGGAATTGCCATATGTTTTCCATAGCAGCTGTACCATTTTACATTCCCACCAACAGTGCACAAGGATACAAGGGTTCAGTTTCTCTACATCTTTGCCAACACTGTTATTTCCTGGGTTGTTTTGTTTTGTTTTGTTTTGTTTTGTTTTATTGTTAGTAACCATCTTTTTTTTTAAATTTTTTTTTAATGTTTATTTATTTTTGAGAGAGACAGAGACAGAATGCGAGTGGGTTGGGACAGAGAGAGAGGGAGACACAGAATCTGAAACAGGCTCCAGGCCCTGAGCTGTCAGCACAGAGCCCGACGCGGGGCTCGAACTCAGAAGCTGCGAGATCATGACCTGAGCTGAAGTCGGATGCTCAACCGACTGAGCCACCCAGGCGCCCCATTAGTAACCATCTTAATGGGTGTGAGATGGTATCTCATGGTGGTTTTAATTTGCACTTCCCTAACAATCAGTGATGTTGGACATCTTTTTAGGTTCTTATTGGCCATTTGTATATCTTCTTTGGAGAAGTGTCTATTCAAGTCCTTTCCCCATTTTTTAAAATCAGGTTGTTTGTTTTGTTGTTGAGTTGTAGGAGCTCTTTATATATTCTGGATATTACCCTCTTATGAGATAAATAATTTGAAAATATTTTCACCCATCCTGTAGGTTGCCTTTTCCCTCTGCTGATTGTGTCCTGCACAGAGGTGTTAAATGTTCGTTAGCACTAGTTTTAAAGTCATCAAGGACTTGTCCTCCTCATCGCTGTGTCCTCAGTAAAAGAGCTGGAACTTACAGAGTGTGTGTGGAGTGAATGAATGATTGAGGACAAAGATGTGTGATTGGACTGAGTCTGCACTGCTCAAAGTGCAGTCCATGGACCAGCAGCCTGGGCATCACCTAGGAGCTTGTTGGCAAATAGACCCCACCCTTGACCCTGGTGAATTAGAATCGGCAGTTCAACAAGATTCCAGATGAATCTGATGAACCTGTAAGTCTGAGTGTGGCTCTGAATGACGTATTAAACTCAGTAGACATCTCCGGTTGGGTCATTGCCAACAGGATAGAGTCCTTCACATCTGGAGGAGACTGTTTTTACATTTTAGTAAAGAATTCAGACCCCACGTGGGAGAATGGTGGATTTTCCTATTTATCAACAAAGAGAAAATTAAACATGAGAATCAGCTTCTAAAAGGTAGGGTGACTTTTCCTTCATTACTGAGGACCTTTCCTGGATGGTTTATCCCTGTGTCAGCTGGGGTTTGCTCTGTCCTGTGACATCCTAATGCCCCTCACAGGTAGAGTTCTGACATGTAGAGAGTGTGTGACCAAGATAGGCTCACCTGTGATTCCCTCTAGTTTAAAGTCCAAAGTAAACCAAAGGGGCGTCTGGGTGGCTCAGACGGTTGAGCATCTGACTTTGGCTCAGGTCGTGATCTCATGGTTCGTGAGTTCGAGCCCTGCCTTGGGCTCTGTGCTGACAGCTCAGAGCCTGGAGCCTGCTTCAGATTGTGTGTCTCCCTCTCTCTCTGCACCACTACCCCTACCTTGCTTGTACTCTGTCACTCTCTCAAAAATAAATAAACATTAAAAAATGTTTTTAAAGTCTACTACCGTAAACCTGCTTCTTCTCATGGAAGCTGAAAGATCAGAGCACTCAGAATGAATAGGAACAACGTGGTTCATTCCATCATGGCTGAGAGGGAACCTGTCTTAGGAACCGACCTTCCATTGAGTGGTCAGCCCAGGACCCACATGCCTTGCCTTGTCCATTGTCTTCCCGGCCTCAGGAAAGGAGCCCCTTTTCCTGGCCTCATTTCACTATCAAGAATATCCTGCCAAGACCAGAGTTTCTCTCTGAGAAGCAGCAGAAAAGGGCTTTGAGGCACATTAGACACCAGTGATAGAATTCTGAGAGGATTTTAATAATAACCCAAATCCCAGCAAAATTATTTCCAGAGGACATGCATTTCAGGTTTCTTGAAGGATGTTTATAATAAGCCGGAGAATTTCTCTTGTTGTCGTTAATGTGCTAGAACCGGTTTCAGTTAAATTTTACATGAAAAGGATATATTAACCTGCATAAAATATGTTCATAATCTCAATTTAAAATTAAAAAGAAGAAAAAAACCCCGCCACCACATGTACAATATATTGCCCCAAGTAAAAGCCTTGGGAAAAAAACAAAAACTTTGCTTGTACCACACCAGTACCATTTTTACAGAGATAAAAATTCTATGCTCCCCTCGGTACACATGCACATCCCATTATTGTCACGGGGAGTTATGTATGTTGACTGCAGGCAAGAATCGATGCCGAGCTTCAGAAGGGATGAGAGTAGGGAAAACAGAAGTCGTTTGGTTTCATGGACTTCCTCCAGTCCGGAGAGAGCAAGCGACTGGGCCTTTCATCAGTGGGATGCCACCATCAGGGAAGGGAGATCCCCTCCCCTGCTTTCCCCCAAGTGGAGGTGGAATTGTATTAGTCTTGTGTTAGGGACTCTGGTCTCTGTCACAGACCTGTCATCTCCCGGCACACCACCAGGTCAGTGCCGAGGCCCTTTGCTGCCTGGTGCTGTCCACAGACGGGTACCAGGCTGGATGCTTCTCAGCTGTGTCAGAGGCCAATGGAGACTGATTGAGGCTCTGATTTTATTCACGATGGGCCAAGTGGAGCACTTCCTCCCCAGGAGTCTTTTTTTTTTTTTTAATTAAAAAAAATTTTTTTATTATTTATTTTTGAGAGGGAGAGAGACAGAACACGAATGGGGAAGGGACAGAGAAAGAGAGGGAGACACAGAGTCCAAGGTTCTCTGAGCTGTCAGTACAGAGCCCGACACGGGGCTCGAACTCACCAACTGTGAGATCATAACCTGAGCCGAAGTCAGATGCTTAACCGACTGAGCCACCCAGGTGCCCCCCCCCCCCAGGAGCCTTTTAAGACTGGTAGCACCGGGGCGCCTGGGTGGCGCAGTCGGTTAAGCGTCCGACTTCAGCCAGGTCATGATCTCGCTGTCCGTGAGTTCGAGCCCTGCGTCAGGCTCTGGGCTGATGGCTCAGAGCCTGGAGCCTGTTTCCGATTCTGTGTCTCCCTCTCTCTCTGCCCCTCCCCTGTTCGTGCTCTGTCTCTCTCTGTCCCAAAAATAAATAAATGTTGAAAAAAAAAAAAAAAGACTAGTAGCACCTTCAACACTCATTAGGAACCCCCTTTAGGGAGACAGTGGGAATCCCACTTCAGAAGGGCTGCAGAAGGAGTCCACTTCATCCCATTCTAGAAGGATAACGTGACTTTGTGCTTTGAAGAGGAAGGTGATTTGGGAATTGATCAGGGGTGTGTTTCCCCTTTTTACCCCATCCTTGGTTCATTCAGATCATTTTGTGGTCTTCCACTTACTCATTCCTTGAGCACTTATTGGATGCCAGCAGGCAGTGTGCAAGGTGCTGTGGGGACAGGAGCACGAGCCCTGGAATCTCCTGATGGGGGTGAACAGGTGGCAGAGAGGTAAGCTGATCCAGAGGGTGGCCTAGGCTGGAGACGGGCCTGGAGGTCCTGCAGGTCCAGCCCCCTGAGTGACCCAACCCTGCTCCTGGGGGTCCTGGAGGGGCCTGCTCTCAGGAGGCCCCTCCCTGTGTGTCTGCAGGGAATGTCTCTACAGAGTGGCGGCTGGTTTTCCAGCTCAGCTCAGCTGATTCGCTGCCTTTGTTGGGCCCTTTGTTACGGGGATCATTGCACTGCTGGGAAGTTTTTTTTTTTAACTTTTCCACTCTATTTTATTTTTATAATCTCATAGAACAATACCATTTGTGCTCACATTTGATTTTTTTTATATAAAAAAAGCCTATTTCATTTAAAACCTCAGTTTTGAGCATGGAACATTTCGGAATTGTTATTAAAAGACTTTTTCAGTCTCAAATAGAGAATACTAGAAATGGTAAAAAAAAAAAAAAAAAGAAAGAAAAGAAAAAATAGAAAAATCATCACCGTATCTGTGACATCAAGCTAGGTATTCACAATATCCCGAAGAAAAATCTCGATGTGAAATTCTGAGCTCACGGCAAACCAGTGGCACGTTTAAGGGCTTTTATGCCCGCAGCCAGATTTAATGCTAATTTATTATTATAGCTTCCAAAAGCTGAATGTATAAATTCCAACAGGCACAGGTGATGTCCAAAAGGCAGTAAGACGACAGCCTTGTGAATTTATGATGAGAGCACGCCTGGAAAGGTGAAGCCTGCCGAGTACGAATTCAGTCACGTGTGCCCATTGTCCACATCACGTACGAGTGCAGCCGATGAGCTGGCATATGCCTGCTGCTGGTCCAATGTTTGGCCTTCGTGCCTGGCTTGTGCCCTGCGTGCTGTGTCCGTGACGTAATGTTAGTGGTGATGATGGCGATGACAGTGGTGGTAGTGATGTGATGCAGATGGTGACGGCGATGGTGAAGAAGGGGATCTTGAGGGTGAGGACCCACCTACTCACTTCCCTGGCCCTCCCCCGTGCAGGCAGCGTCCCAGTGCTTGTCACTAAGAAACACTGGGACAACCCTGGCCTAAGCACGGCTGTTGTCTCCGCCTCCCAGATGAGGCAGGAGCTTCAGGGAGGTAAGTACCCGCACAGGCTTCCCCCACCAGGGAGCAGCAGAGTGGGGTCTGATCCTGCACTTGGCCTTGGGTCCCTGTTCTTCCCCACCAGGCTCTGGGCTCTGCTGTCTGTCATCGAAAGCTCTCCGTATAGTCCTAGTTCACCAGGCCTGGGAGTGTTTTCTGTCTCGACCTCACTGGATGGGTTTTTATATGATGAAAGTTGCAGATGGTGATTCCAAGTGGGGTGCAGGAGTGGAGCTGGCGGTTCAGAATATCCATTTGTTAAAATAGAAAGTGAAATTCCTTCCATAAGCTCTTCTTTCTCTGCAGTTACCGCTGTTGGGAATTTAACTTCTATTTTTTTCTTTTCTTAATACATCTTTTTTAGACTTTTAAAAAATTTTTTTTTATTTTTTAAATGTTTGTTTATTTTTTAGAGCGAGAGAGAGAGAGACAGAGCGTGACTGGGGGAGGGGCAGAGAAAGAGAGGGAGACACAGAATCTGAAGCAGGCTCCAGGCTCTGACCTGTCAGCACAGAGCTCGAACACACGGGGCTTGAACTTGGGAACGGCCAGGTCATGACCTGAGCCGAAGTCTGACGCTTAACCAACCAAGCCACCCAGGTGCCCCAATACATCTTTTTTTTTTTTTTTTTTTTAATGCTTATTTATTTTTGAGGGGGGAAGGGGCAGAGAGAGAGAGGGAGACAGAGGATCCAAAGCAGGCTTTGCACTGACAGCACAGAGCCCGATGCAGGGCTCAAACCCACCAGCTATGAGACCATGGCCTAGCCGAAGTTCAACACTTAACCGACTGAGCCACTGACATGCCCCTAGCTTCTATTCTTTAAACAGTTTTCTGTGTATATGCAAACTTACATCTACATCTCTCTATATATTCCTGAAGTGTATCCACAGTCAGCCCACAGTCAGTGTAGGTCACAGCTATGGATTATGACAAATACACTTCTGTCTGCCAAGTTCTCTAAAAATGAGAATGACCTTTTTTTTTTTAATTTTTTTAATGTTTATTTGTTTTTGAGAGAGACAGAGACAGAAGGCAAGTGGGTTAGGGGCAGAGAGAGAGGGAGACACAGAATCAGAAGCAGGCTCCAGACTCCGAGCTGTCAGCACAGAGCCTGACGCAGGGCTTGAACTCACAAGCTGTGAGATCATGACCTGAGCCGAAGTCGGACGCTCAACCGACTGAGCCACCCAGGCGCCCCAAAATGAGAATGATCTTAAACAAAATGTTCACACATTGAATTGTTTTCTCATTAACAATATATCAGGCTTATATTTCTACATCAGTACATAGAGATCCATCCCATTCTTTTAATAACTCAAAGTGTCACAGTATCATAGTTTATTATCTATCATCTTTCTTTCTTTCTTTCTTTCTTTCTATCAATCTATCTGATATTATCATATGCTTATATTTTAACCTATGAAGTTTAAAGCCATATTCAGATTTATATGATTCCAAGCAATAGGACCCAGGTATTCTACTTCTTGGTAGAGTGTCCACATAGAACCCAGGATAGGCTGAAAGAGAAGAAAGTCCCATGATTCAGCTCATGATTTCCCAAGAGCGTCCCCTCCCTGCATTTCTGGGGCCAAGGATATTCAAAGGAAGATTTTCAGTGCAGCGTCAGACTGGTTTTCTTTCACTGTGTCTTAAACTCATTCAGTCATTCATTTAAAAATGTGCATTGAGTATCTCCTGTGTGCCAGATAGCACCTGAGTCAGGTGTCTCCCTAGAAGCCACAGCCAGTGACATGCTCCAGCCCACTCATACCCACGAGAGAGAACAAATGTCTTTGGCATCGTGAAATTTACACGTTGTAAATCAGCAAAGGCTATAAACCAGAACGCTTTTCTTGGACAGCCAGTGGCTCGCAATTTCCCAGCACACTACTGGATGCAGCAGCAAATGTCTGACAAAGCCACTGCCTTTGCAGAGCTGAGCGGTGTGGCTAGAGGCTGGCTCTGGCACCAGCCCCACCACTGACTAGCTGTTGACCTCAAGCTTGCCATTTCTGTACCTTTGTTTCTACATGTATAAAATGAGGCTGATGATAAGAGTACTTTCTGCCTAGAACTGTTGGTACACTAAGTATTAGGTGCTATGGTTCATTCTAGTGGGCGAAGGCAGAAGATAACCAAATGAACGTGCTTTATAAGGCCAAGAGGTGATACGTGCTCTGCAGAGCAATAGAGCAGATAGGAGCCAGGGAAAGACTGACGGGGAGGGAGCCCCCTTGGAGCAAAGGCCTCTCTCCCTCTCTCCCTGCCCCTCTCCTGCTCATGCTCTCTGTCTCTCTCAAAATAAATGAACTTTATTTTAAAAAGTTAAAAAAAAAGGAAAGGTCAACTTTACCACTAGGAAAAACATGTATCACTAGATTTATTTGACACTGGCCTGAGGCCCAGTGGCATCCATCAGAATCTGGTGTGTAATGTTTTCCAAATGATCTCTGAGCGTCTTCTTCTCTCTGCCTCTAAGTATTTCAAAGGGACAAGTTGTCAAAACAACACTTGTCTGTACTCTATAATAAAAATCATAGTAATAATAATTGAACACCTGTGTAGCATTTACTGTTTACCTACAAGGTAATTTTCTAAGTACATTACATGTATTAATGCATTTAATCCTCGCAATAGCCCTGTAGGATAGATACCATTATGAGTCTCACTTTACAGATAAGGAAATGGAGGCACAAAGAAGGTAAGAAACTTGTCTGAGGTCACACAGTTAGTAAATGGCAGTCTTCCTGTCTCTGAGAATCCACGCTCTTAAGTACCACCAGACAGACCCTTGAACAGTCTGATGAGTCAGAGTGTTAAAGATCGCAGTTGAGGGGCACCTGACTGGCTCAGTCGGTTAAGCATCTGACTTCAGCTCAGGTCGTGATCTTGTGGTACGTGAGTTCGAGCCCCACATCGAGCTCTGTGCTGACAGCTCAGAGCCTGGAGCTGGCTTCGGATTCTGTGTCTCCCTCTCTCTCTGTCCATTCCCCGCTCACGCGCTCTCTCTCAAAATGAGAAATAAACATTAAAAAAAAAAAAAGATTGCAGCTGATTAGAAGATTGAGTGTTCAAAATGGAAGATTCTCAGAGCAGACTCCTATGGAAGGAGATTACCAAGCCCTCTCTTTTTCTAAACATAAGTATTCTTTTGAATAATATTGCCAGGAAAAGTACTTTTGGAAGGAAGCTGGGAAAACATAGATCTCTGGTCCATGGGGAAGAGAACATGAGTGACTATATTAGATCATGGGGCTCTCACTGCCATCACTGTGCCACTATGAAAAGTTTCATGTGTCAGGACCCTCCCCAAGAGATTTATCTATAATCACATTTTAGCTTCCAAACATACATTGGTGAAATCTAGAGACCTCCATCTGTCTGATGACTTATAAAGCCTCTGGCTTTTCTGTGCCTGACTTTAGCAGGTCCTATGGCTGGTCACCTCTGTGTGTCCTCAGAGCAATTAGCCAGGGGCATGTGACTTTCCATCATGTCAAATTCATTCTGGGAATGTGCTTTGCTAAACATCCTTTGAATTCTCCAGAGTCGAGAGCGTGATGCAAATTTGCTCTGCTCAAGAGTTCCAAGTGACCTCATCCAACCCACGGTGCCAAAAACCTGGATACAACTTTGAAATCTTAATCTCCATCCAAAACTTCTCTCCTGAGTTCCAGATCCTTTCCAAACCTTCCAAAGCTGTAGAGAACACTGGCTCGTTGGCCATCAGTTAACTGAATAATCACGTGAAAGCCAGGAAGCGGGTAGGAATTTGGGCAGATATAATCCCAAGGCTTATAGATGTCTGAAGCAACAGAGGAAGTGGGCATGTGGTGCCTCATAGCATGCCTGTGTCCTCCTGTGTGGTGACCAAGGTCCCGGTGTCTAGCCTCTGGCTCAGATTGCCAAGAGGAGCCTATGTCCGCAGTCATAGCTGCATGCTGGCTTTGGGGAGTGCAACTGAATTCCAGCCCTCACCTCTGGGTGGGGATTCTGGTATCAGCTATGCTGTTGAAGCCAGAGGTCCCAGTGGACCAACTGTCTCAGCTCTAAGGAGATCGTGACTAGCCCTGGCATGCAGCTCCTTCTCTAGCTCTAGCCTATCACTGCTTAGCTTCCTATTTCTACCTGTCCAATGGATATCTCTAACCAAGAGTCTGTTGCCACCTCACGCACAGCCCATCTAAAGCAGGGTGGGCCGGTCAGTAGACCTGTGGAACTCAAAATTAAGTCAAGTTCATTTCCAAGCCATGTCGATTCCAACAGGAACAGTAAAGGTGACGCCATAGTTTTCTTTCCTGAGTTTGGACCTATGGGTGCCCATCGAGGGCCCTCCATCAAACAGAGCTTTGCTGATCACACAGCCTCCACCTCCTCGGTGGCCATAGTCCTATGTGCGTGGGCGTGGGGAGGGGAGAATTTGTTTTACTAGGTACTCCTCTGTTGAATAAAAAATGAGCACTTATCTTGAAGGGGGGAGAGGAAGTCTGCCCTCGATAATATGTAATTCTCTCTTGGGTAAATAGATTCCTGATAGTGCAGCCCGTAGAAATGCAATCACATTTTTTAACTCTAAGGTGACGTTAGCATAAACATCCCCATGTCCTAGTTATTGATCTTTTGCTCAGATAATGGTATTACCCAATTGAACTTCTGACACTGGAGAACTTGCAGCGGCTACAATTGTATTTTTCTTTTATTCCTGCAATTTAATTCAACGTGCACTTCCAACCGTGATCTCTATGAAAAAATGGTGTTTTGCAGGAGTTGGCGTAGAATGTTAAATCAATCTCTGTCTCTCTCTCCTTTTTCTTCTCTGCCCCCCCCCCTCTCCTCTCTCCTGGTAGGAATGTTAACTTTTAGCTTGAATCCTGGAAACACACCTACCAAATGAAATACTCAGAAACTTCCAAATTAAGAGCTTAAAGCGTGGTGTGTCCCCAAGAGGTGCACAACTTCTGAATTCTTGGGGGTTGACTTTTCTAGTGTCAGCCGTATCAAGTAAGTCCTTCCCCATAGGCCCACTTTCCATAGCCGATACTCTAAAAAAGAAGAGCTTAAGTTAGAAGTGAGAGGTCTCCACCTGGGGGTTCTCGTCTGCTGTTGAGTGCCTCACCACTGGCAGAACAGAAAAGATGGGCCGTGGAAGACATGGCATTTCACTGCAAACTGATTTTGTTACAGTTGGAGTCCAGAAGGTTCTGTCACTGCACGAGAAAACTGGTCTGTGTGATAATGCTTTCTGAATTCTTCTGAGGTTTTACTATGTGGGAATTTAATCTGGCTCAGTGGCTGTCAGGGCGCACTTGAGTTCAACTCTAGGATCTGGGAGGTCCTTAAGGACAGCGGGAAGGTCACACAGCTGACGTTTAAACTAATGTCCAAATTACCCCTGTACCCATGGTCTGCATTCAGCCATGAGATGATGGCCGCAGGGCCACTCTCCTTGCCTCCTCTCCAGGAGTATTTCCACCCACTGAAAGTTAGAAGAATTTTTAAAAATTCCATTCTAGCCTTTCTTTAATGCATCAACACGTGTCTGAATCTGAAACTCCATCCCCTTTTGCTCACCAAATCCCCTTCCAGACTAAGGAATGGATTCTTCCTGGCTGGGAAGAAATGTATCAAAAGTGAGATTACAGGTCTGTAAAACAAAGAGGTTTAGAACAGACAAGATCCCAAGCATTGAACATAAATACCAGGCCCTTATTGGAGAAACAGAGAAACTGACCAGGGGTCTCTGCAGGCTGAGAGGGAAAAGAAGATACAACCAAACAGATGCATTTGCCTCTCACATGTTTGGAAAGTTCTAGGGCCTTTTCTTCTTCTTCTTTTTTTTTTTTTTTTACTTAAAAAATTATTTTTAATGTTTTCATTTATTTTTGAGAGAGAGGGACAGACAGAGTGCAAGCTGGGGAGGGGCAGAGAGAGAGAGGGAGACACAGAATCTGAAGCAGGTTCCAGGCTCTGAGCTGTCAGCACAGAGTCCTATAAGGGCCTCAGACGTGTGAACCATGAGATCATGACCTGAGCCAAAGTCGGACGCCCAACTGACTGAGCCACCCAGGTGCCCCTGTAGGGCCTTTTCTAAGGGACGCTGTCAGAACTTCCCAGCAGTTGGTCCGCTTCCCATCCCCCCTGTTTCCTCCTGCTCCGGCTTTTCAGCGAACACGGCGACATCAGACCTCGGTGTCTGAGGCCTGGAAATCCTGCTTCCAGGAGTTTCCTTTGTGTCTGAGTACAGCCTAAAGCATCTGCGAGAGTGTTTGTGAACCACTAGTTCAAGATCGTTGAAGCTTGTGCTAGAGTGCCCATGCCCTTCTGTACTCCCTTCACCCCCAAGAGCAGGAATGGGGTCTTGAAGAGGGTCATGTTGAGGGCCGGCAGCTCACAGGGAACAGAGGTGCTTCTCGATTCATCTTCAGAGACTCACTTGATGTGCTCCAGTTTTCCAACTGCCGTAGATGTTGGGAGTGAATCTTCAGCTTATACCCAGGCCACATTCGATTGTTAAGATCACAGACATCACCGGAAATACACGTGGGGCCCTGCTGTGAGGTCCTACCCTTGGCTCTGCCCCATTGCATCATCTGCTTTAGCCTTTACATTCTGCTCCTGGCCCCTGGTTTTACCACCAGTTCTACAGTTTCACCAGTAACTGATTATTCCAATAATTTTCTCTAAGCTACTTCTCAATGCACCTAAACCTTCCACTAAAGCATCAGTGCAAAAAAAAAAAAAAAAAAAAAAAAAAGGTAGCTTGATAAGAACTGGTGAGGAGTCTACATTTACTCCCTTTCATTGGCCATTAGGAATTTATTTCCAGTTAAACAAGCTGGGAAATGTAATTAAGCACATGGTTGCTGGTGACAGCCAACTGTGCGTGCCAGAAAAACAATAGGTTCTTTAAAGGTGCCAAGGACTGATATTATGCATCTTCTGTTGGAAACTGTATACACTTCACAATTCGGAGGCTCCTGTGTGCTGCCTCGTATCTTCAATCAAATTATTATATCCCAGAAATATGCATAAGGGAAATGATTCTACACATTTTATGGTGGGTTGTTGCTTGTAGCAGTAATTGAAGTACCTTTCCACTTATGAAAGTACTAATTTTATTTGTTTTTATTGCTTTTCTAGATGCAATTATTTATTTAGTGTGCTTTGGCTTTATTGAATTATGTTTACTATAGGAACATCATAAAAATGTATGAAAACAACACATCAGCCCAGCCAGCCTGGTGACCTGTATTGAGAAAGCTAGTGTTATTTTTCATATCCAAACGTAATGGAATAACTTAAGAATAAACAGATAATCTACACTAGAAAACAATGCAATTTCAAGGTAATGTAATAAAACACCTGGACAATATGATTTCATAAATCCTGGTTCTAAAATTTACATGAGTTGGGTTTTGCGTGCTTATTTGAGGACACATGGCATTTCTAAATGGAATCGTTATAATGTGAAATGTAATTAAGCTGTAAGGCAAGATGTAAACGGGATTTTTGTTGGCTTGTAATATATGGACAACTAAGAAGCAATGTGAAGACTTTTGATGTCAAAAGACAGGCAGGAGGCTCTCATCCCTATAAATGTCCTTAACTTTGAAATGGAAAAATAACCAGTTTGTGAAGGTTGCTGGTTAGTTGCCCCTGATGAGTAGGTACTGGCTGTAGTTTAGATACTCTTGCTCCCTGTCTCTATGATGACGCTTCATTTCGAAAGAAAAGAGGCTTTTTGCTTTAGGCATTCTTTTTAAGAAACTTAAATTGAATGCGAATGGTTTATTTGTCCTGAATTTTGGCGAGATAATCCAAGGTGTAAGCACAAAAAATAAAAAATCAAAACAAAACCATAGCACAACCAAAGCCGAAAAACAAAAACCAAAAGCAGGCTGCTTAAATGAAAGTCACGTGTCTTTTATGGCTAGAAATTAGTGACTGACTTTTATTTTTCTGATTATGAATTAAATTTAATTAATGTGTTGTTTACATACGTGTGCCTACTAGAAAATTTAAAAGGTATCCACAAAGGTATATCTTCCCTTCAGCCATCCAGTTTACTTTACCAGAGGGAACCATAGATATCAGGTGCTTGATTTTTCAAGCAGGTTCCAAGGGTTTTCTAAGAGTATAATATATATACACACATATTTACACAAATGATGGTAACACAGACATGTATGGTTCCATCATTCTTTTTAAGGAATATACTCCATATACTCTATTGTATGAATATCCCAGTCTCCCACTGATGTCCATTGAAGTGTTTCCAGATTTTGCTTGTACCAACAAACAATATACAAGAGGACCTGTTTCTTCTGTTCCTTTTGACAACCTTTCTTTAAGGTTTGTTAATTCGAAAGACAAAACCTGATGTCTGATTTTATTTTTTTAAGTTTATTTATTTATTTTGAGAGAGAGAGAATGAGAATGAGTGGGCAGAGGAGAGAGAGAATCGCAAGCAGGCTCTGCACTGACAGTGCATGGGCTCGATCTCATGAACTCTGATATCATGACTGGAGCCGAAATCAAGTGTCACTGACTCTTAACTGACTGAGCCGCCCAGGCATTCCCTGATGTCTGATTTTCAATTGAGATTCTCTTATTGCTACAGGTTCAGTCTCATTTGTACATGTAAGAGCCTATGTATTTCCTCCCCTATGAACACTCATGTCCAGTCTGTTGTTCTTTGTTTAATTTTCTAATGGGTTATTGCCGTTATCTTTGTTGAATTGTAAAGCCCTTTGGTATGAGTTGCAAATATTTTCTCCACTTTGTCAGTTGTCCTTTGACTTTATTTAGAGAATACTATGCCATATATGGCATGAAGATATACATATCTTTTTGCATTGCTCCTGGATTTTTCTATAAAATACCTTCCATACAGAGAGGTTATTAAAAATATTTTTTTTAATTTCCCCACATTTTCTTCTAGCACTTTTATGAGTTTCTTTTCCACATTAAAAATGTGTAATTTATCTGGAATTTGGTATTAAGAATGATGTAGGGATTTGATTTATTTATTTTTCAAGGGACTACCCAAGTGACCTAACACTATGTATTGAAAAATAATATTTTATTTTATTATTCCAGGGTAATTTCTGGACTTTCTCATGAGTTGCACTGATAGATAGGTGTATTCCTGTGCCAACACCCCAGTATTGTATTATTACAGCCTTAGATTTTAGTATCACTCAAGTTGGATTACCGATTATTCTTTTTATAATAAATAAGTGAATATTTATTTAATAATATATATAATAAATAAGTGAATATTTGTTATTGAATAAATTTGATGTATAACATTGTGTAAGTTACACATACACATGTACAAGGCTACTTTGATACATTTATATGTTGTTATATATAATATATGTATATATAATGTATAATATATATATTATGATTGCCAAGCAGTGATATTTATCACACTACATAACTATAGTGCAATATTATTGTCTACATGTATTATCCTGTGCATTAGATCTCAGTACCTTATTTACTACTTGTTACAAGTTTTTACCCTTAAGTACCATCACTCTTGTCTGACTCCTCTCAGTCCTCTGGTAACTACCATCTTGCTCTCTGTTTTTTACAGGTTTAATTTTTTTAGATTCCACATGTATAAGTAATATCACACAGTCTTGTCTTTCTATGACTTATCTAATTAGCATAATGTGCTCAAGGTCCATCCATGTTGTCACAAATGGGACAATGTCTTCCTTTCTCATGGCTGAATAATATCCCATTGTATATATGTAACACATCTTTATCCATTTATTCGTTGATGGGCATTTGGGTGGTTTCCATAGCTTGGTTTTGTGAATCATGCTGCAATAAAATGAGATTGTATAAGGGGCTTCTGGGTGGCTCATTCGGTTACACATCTGACTCTTGATTTCAGCTCAGGTCTCACATGATCTCATGATCTCACAGTTCGTGAGTTCTAGCCCAAAGTCAGGCTCCATGCTGACAGTGTGGAGCCTGCTTGGGTTTCTGCCTCTCCCTTTCTCTCCGCCCCTCCCTGGCTCTTAAGTGCGTTCATGCTCTCTCTCTCTCTCTCTCAAAATAAATAAATCTTGAAAAAAAAAAAAAAATTGGATTGCATATATCTCATTGAAATCCTGTTTTTGTTTCCTTTGGATATATACCCAGAAGTGGAATTGCTGGATTACATGGTAGATCTATTTTTAATTTTTTGAGAAACCTCCACATTATTTTCCATAGTGGTTTGATCAATTTACATTCTTCTCAACGGTGTTTAAGGGTTCCCTTTTTAACACATCCTCACCAGCTCCCGTGGTCTTTGTCTTCTTGATGATAGCCATTTTAACAAATATGAGGTGATATCTCATTTGCATTTCCCTGATGATGAGTGATGTTGAGCATCTTTTCATGTGTCTGTTGACCTTTTTGATGTCTTCTTTGGAGAAATGTCTAATTACTTCTTTTTCCAATTTTTATTTTATTTTTTTTTTTTAATTTTTTTTTTTAACGTTTATTTATTTTTGGGACAGGGAGAGACAGAGCATGAACGGGGGAGGGGCAGAGAGAGAGAGGGAGACACAGAATCGGAAACAGGCTCCAGGCTCTGAGCCATCAGCCCAGAGCCTGACGCGGGGCTCGAACTCACGGACCGCGAGATCGTGACCTGGCTGAAGTCGGACGCTTAACCGACTGCGCCACCCAGGCGCCCCTCCAATTTTTAAATTGGATTTTGTTTTGTCTTGTTATTGAGTTGATGGAATTCTTTGTACACTTTGGATATTACTTGGATATTTCAACCCCTTATCCATTATATAGTTTGCAAAAAGTTCTCTCATTCTGTAGGTTCTTTTCATTTTGTTAATTGTTTCTTTTGCTCTGTGGGGGCTTTTGAGTTTGATGTAGTCCCATTTGTTAATTTTTTTCCTTTGTTGTTTGTGCTTTTGGAGATATTTCCAAAAAATGATTGCCAAGATCAGTATCAATGAGCTTCTTCCAAACATTTTCTTCTAGAACTTTCATGGTATCAGACCTTTATGTTTAAGTCTTTGATTCATTTCTAGTTAATTTTTGTGAGTGATATGTGATAGTGGTCCAGTTTCATTATTCTGCATGTGTTTCTACAGTTTTCTCAGCACCATTTGTTGAAGAGACTATCCTTTCACTGTTATGTGTTATTGGCTTCCTTGTCAAAAATAAATTGACCATATATGCTGGAGTTTTTCAATTGGCTGATGTATCTATCTATATCTGTACCAGTATCATACTGTTTTTTATTACTATGGCTTTGTAGTATAGTTCGAAATCTGGAAGCACAAAACCACTGGCTTTGTTCTTTTTCTCAGGACTGCTTTAGCTATTTGTTGTTTTTTTGTTTGTTTGTTTGTTTTTGTTTTTTTTGTTTGTTTGTTTGTTTTTTTGTGGTTCCACACAAATTTTAGGATTGTTTCTTTTATTTCTGTGAAGAACGCCTTTGGTATTTTGATCGGGATTAAGTAGAATCTGTAGATGGCTTTAGATAGTATGGCCATCTTAACAATATTCTTCCAATCCACGAACATGGGATATCTTTCTGTTTGCTTGTGTCTTCTTCCATTTCTTTCAGCAAAGTATTGTAGTCTTTGTTGTATAGATCTTTCACTTCCTTGGTTAAATTTATTCCTAAGTATTTTTTTTTTTTTTTGCTGTTATCATGAATGGGTTCATTTTCTTTATTTCTTTTTTGGATGCTTCATCATTAGTGTAAAGGAATAAAGTTGATTTCTATATGCTGGTTTTGTATCTTGCCATTTTACTGAAATAGTTTTTTTTTTTTTACTAGTTCTTTGGGATTTGCTCTATATAGGAATCATATCATCAGCAAATAATGACAGTTTTACTTCTTTCTTTCTCATTTGAATGCCTTTTATTGCTTTGTCTTGCTTAATTGCTTTAGCTAGGACTTCCAGTATTATATTGAATATGAGTGGTGAGAGTGGGCATCTTGACTTGTTCCTGATCTTAGGAAAAGTGCTTTCAGTTTCTCTTCATTAAGTATAATGTTAGCTGTGGGTTTGTCATATATGGCCTTTATTATGTTGAATATGTTTCTTCTGTATCTAGTCCGTTAATGGTTTTTATCATGAAAGGATATTGTATTTTGATCATTGAGATGATCATGTGATTTTTATCTTTCATTTTATTGATGTGATGAATTACATCTATTGATTTGTGTATGTTGAACCATCTTTGCGTACCAGGGATAAATCCCACTTGGTCATGGTGTATAATCCTCTTAATATGTTCTTGAATTTGATTTTCTAACATTGTCTTGAGAATTTTTACATCTATAGTCATCAGGGATATTGGTTTATAGTTTTCTTTTCTTGTGGTGGCCCTGTATGGTTTCTGTTATCAAAGTGATGATGACTGCATAGAATGAGTTTGTAAGTATTCCCTCCTGCCTGATACTTTGGAAGAGTTTGAAGAGGATTGGTATTAATTATTCTTTACATGTTTGGTAGAATTTTCCAGTAGCGCTAGCCTTGAAGTTTTTTTGTGTTGGGAGCTTTTTTTTATTATTATTATTACTGATTAGTAATTACTGATTACTATCTGTTTAGCTTTTGTATTTCCCCCTGATTCAGTCTTCTTAGGTTGTGTGTTTCTAGAATGTACACATTTCTTCTCAGTTATGTAATTTGTTGGCATATAATTGTTCATCCTAGTCTCTTACAATTCTGTGTATTTTTGTAGTATCTATTCTAATGTCTTCTTCATTTCTGATTTTTTTGAGACTTCTCTATTTTTTTAATTAATCTAGCTAAAGCTTTGTCAATTTTATCTTTTCAAAGAACTAGCTCTTAGTTTCACTGATCCTTTCTATTATTTTTTCTGGTTTCTATTTCATTTATTTGCACTCTGATCCTTACTTTTTCCTTCTTTCTGTTAACTTTGGGCTCCATTTGTTTTCTTTTTTTAGTTCCTTGTGGTGTAAAATTAGGTTGTTTGAAATCTTTCTAATTTCTTAATATATTATTATTGTTATAAACTTTCCTCTCAGAACTGATTTTGATACATCCCACAATGTTTGATATGTTATGTTTTCATTTTCATGAGATAATTTTTATTTCCCTTTTGATTTTTTCTTTGATCCAATGGTTGTTTATAAGTGTGCTGTTTAGTTTCCACATATTTTTAGATTTTCTCACTTTCCTTTTGTTGATTTCTAGTTTCATACCATGTGGTCAGAGAAGATAGCTGTTATGATTTCAGTCTTCTTAAATTTGCTAAGATTAGTTTTGCGGCCTGACATATGATCTATCCCGGAGAATGTTCCATGTGCACTTGAGAAATTGTGTATTCTGCTGCTGTTGGGTGAAATGTTCTGTATATGTCTGTTAAGTCCATTTATTCTAAAGTGTGTTTCAATTTAAATTCTTCCTTGTTGATTTTTCTATCTGAATGATCTATCCATTGCTGATAGTGGAGTATTGAAGTCCCCTACAATTATTGTATTGTTGTCTATTTCTCCTTTAAGATCTTTTATTAATTACTCAATTACTTTTATTAATTAATCAATATATAATATACTTACAAGCTTAAGTAACATTGATTACTTAATATAATTAATATATACTTAATTTCATTGCTTAGATTTGGGGAACGTATTTATTTGTAATCATTATATCTGCTTGATGGATTGACCCCTTTATCATCATGTAATGACCTTTGTCTCTGAATACCCTTTTTAGCTTTAAGTCTATTTTGTCTGATGTAAGTATGGCTATACTTAATTTTTTATTTCAGCCGGCTTGGAATATCTTCCATTCTTTCACTTTGAGCCTATATGTGCCTTTAGAGCTGAAATGAGTCTCCTGTAGGCAGCATATAGTTGGGTCTTATTTTTTTTATCTGTCCAGCCACTTTGTGCCTTTTGATTGGTGAGTTTAATCCATTTACATTTATGGTGATTATTGATATGTATATTTTATCTTTTGCCTTCTGATTATTTTGTCTTTCCCGTGTTTCTGTTTCCTTCTGATTCTGTCTACCTTTGTAAGTAGGTAGTTTTGCATGGACATTGGCATAGCCTCCCCCCTCCCCTTTTTTTGATGTTTTGTGTCTATCTTCTAGATATTTGCTTTGTAGTTACCAAATATGCTTTGTAGTTTACATAAAACATTTCATAGATAAAATAGTTCTTTTTCTGCTGATAGCAGTTTATCTTCATTTGCCTATGAAAGTTCCATCCTTTTCCTCTGCCTCTTCTATATTTTTGATGTCACAAATTATCTCTCTTTATACTGTGATTTTGTTACCAAGTTGTTCCCATTATTTTTAATGCTCTTTTCCTTTAAACTTTATGCTATAGTTAAGAGTTTAATATACTATTTTAAAGAAGAGTTACCATATTCTAATTCTGTTTATCCCCTTAGTCAGAGTTTTGTGTACTTTCATTTTTTTCATTTCAGCTTGAGGATCACCTTTCAACATTTCTTGTAAGGCAGGTCTACTGGTGGTGAACCCTCTCAGCTTTTGTTTATCTGGGAAAGCCTTTATTTCTCCTTCATATTTGAAGGATAACTTTGCCAGATATTCTTAGCTGACAGTTTTTATCTTCCCATATAATATGTCATTCCTCTCTCTCCTGGGATGCAGAGTTTCTGCTGAGAAATCTGCTGATAGCCTAACAGGAGTACTTTTTTAGGTTACTATCATTTTTTCCCCCTTGGCTGCCTTTAAAATTCTTTATTGTTGACTTTTGACAATTTACTCTAATGTGACTTGGAGAGGGTCTTTTTGCATTGAGATAGTAAGGTGTCCTATTAGCTTTGTGGACTTGTATACCGAGTTCCTTCTCCAGGACTGGAAAATTCTCAGCTATTATTTCTTTAAATAGGCTCTCTTCCCTTCTCTTCCCTCCTCCTTCTGGGATACCCATAATGTTGGCTTTTCTTTTTTCTTTTTTTTTAATTTTTTAAAATGCTTATTTTTGGGGCGCCTGGGTGGCGCAGTCGGTTAAGCCTCCGACTTCAGCCAGGTCACGATCTCGCGGTCCGTGAGTTCGAGCCCCGCGTCAGGCTCTGGGCTGATGGCTCAGAGCCTGGAGCCTGTTTCCGATGCTGTGTCTCTCTCTGCCCCTCCCCTGTTCATGCTCTGTTTCTCTCTGTCCCAAAAATAAATAAAAAACGTTGAAAAAAAAATTTTAAATGCTTATTTTTGAGAGAGAGCGAGAGCAAGTGGGGGAGGTGCACAGAGAGAGGGGAACAGAAGATCTGAAGTGGGCTCTGTGCTGATAGCAGAGAGCTCGATGCAGGGCTTGAACTCACAAACCGTGAGATCATGACCCAAACCGAAGTCAGATGCTTAACTGAGTGAGCCACCCAAGCGCCCTTTATTTTGGCTTTTCTAATGGAGTCAGATCATTCACATAGAATTCCTTCACTATTTAAAAATTTCAGCTCTCTCTCCTCTTCCACCTGAATCATTTCTATATTTCTGTCCTTGAGCTTACTAATTCTCTCTTCCTTTTGATCTGCTCTATTTCCAGTATGTTCTAATGCATCCTTCCTCTCATTTATTCAGTCCTTCAGCTCCAGAATTTCTGTTTGGTTCTGCTTTGGAATTTCAGCCTCTTTGATAAAGCACGCCTTCTGTTTATTAGTTTGATTGCTGAAATCACTGTACTGTCCTTCTGAGTTTTCTTTTGGCTTTTGAACTTCTTTACAAGTATTTTGAATTACCATTTAGATTACAGTATTCCATGTCTTTGGGTTTGGTTGCTGGAAAATTGTCATTTTATTTTTCTGATACCATGTTACTGTGATTTTTTAAATATTACTGTGATTTTCACCTATTACTATGATTTTTCATGGCGGTTGATGAGAAGTGGCTCTGCCACTGCATTTGAAGTAGCGAACACCCTTTTTCATACAAGTGAGGTTTTGTTAACATTGATTCTAACAGTTCAACAGGTTGGTAGTTAGGAGCCTTCCTTTTGTTTTCCAGAAGGTGGCGCTATAGCACAAGTTTTTGCCTTCTGTTAAGGAAGCTGACTGGCTGCTAAGGTTGGGAGCACTATGCATTTAGAAAAAACAAAGGTGCTGGTGGTGGGGGGGCGGTGAGCAGAGCAGGAGTGAGGAGGGAAGGTGTGTACTTAGTGCTTTGGGCTTTGGGTGTACCCACTGCTACGTAGGGTGACCCTGACGCAAGGATGGGCTTCTTGCCTTCTGGGACAGACAGCAGGAGACACTTTCCTTTCGTTCCTTTCCCTCCCCCAGTCACTGTGGTCTCTCATCAGTCAGAGAGAGCAACTGCTTCCTCCAGCTATAATGCGCATGGCCAGGCAGACCCCCCTCCCCACCCCATCACTGCCTTCACCCTCTAGCTCCTGTATCAGTAAGGTGGTGCTGGCTGGTTGCTGGACCATCCCACACCTTCTCTGTCATCACCGCCAATGCCACTGCTGTCCCCCCACCCTCTCTGCAGTCCAGTCCACCCACCTTTGAGTGCACAGATGGACAGATCTCTTGGGTATCTTTTGGTATGCTGTGCAGAGGCACTTTTCTTTTCAGTTGTGGATGTCCAATCAGTTGTAAATTGATGGGGAAAGGAAAAGAAAAAAGAATGGCTCATGGTGCTGTGATCCTGACATCACTCCATAATAAGCCACCAATTATTCTTTATTTTAATAATGTTCCTTAATCATGGCAAGAAAATATATATGGGTGACTCCTTTATTCAAAAGTTGTTTTTCAGAAAAAAAATCTTTTTAATTTTATTAAATGCTTTTTCATCATCTATAGAGATAGTCATATTGGTTTTTTGCATCTGTTGCTATAGTGGATTATACTGGTAGATTTTTCTAATATTGAACCATCTTTGCATTCCTGGAACATGGTTATGTATCTTTTAATCTGCTTCTTCATTCTGAGTCAATCTGATTTAAAATTTACATTAATAAATGAGGTTGTTTTCAAATACATGAAGGGGCATCTGGGTGACTCAGCCAGTTGAGCGTCCAATTCTTGATTTCATCTCAGGTCATGATCCCAGGGTTGTGGGATCAAGCCCCAGGTCAGGCTCCACACTGAGAATGGAGACTTCTTGAGATTCTCTCTCTCTCTCTCTCTCTCTTTCTCTCTCCTTTTGCCCCTCTCCCCTGATCTCTTTCTCTCTAATGTAAAAAAAAAAAATTAAAAAAAATAAAATACATGAAATTTTTCTTCCTCTTTTAATGCTCTGGATAAATTTAATTACATTGGAATTATCTTTTCCTTAAAAGAATTTGTTTTAGAAAGTCTCCTATAAAAATGCCTGGGCCTGGTGTTTTTGAGAAAGAGCTCTTTGACAATATTTCCTTTCTTCCTTTCTTCCTTCCTTTTTCCTTCCCTCCTTATTTCTTTTCTTTCCTCTCTTTTCTTTTTTTTTTTTTTTGATGATAATTAGTACATTCATATTTTCTGGAGTTTATAATTTATATTTGTTGAAACATTACCTACTTTATCCTGCATTTCATAATTTTGGGCAATGAGTTGAGCAAAGTAGTTTTTTTTTTTAATTCAAAAATTTATTTACATTATATCCCCTTCCTCATTTCCTATTTTATTCACTTGTGCTTTTTACCTTTTTATCTTTATTAATTTATTTTTCAGTTTATTTATTTTATTGGTGCTTTCCAAGCACAGGCTTTTGGGTATTTTTATAATTCTGTTTTTCTGCTTGCTTTCTTTTCTTTCTTTGAGGGGAGGAGGGGCAGAGGGAGATGGAGAGAGACGATCTTAAGCAGGCTCCACACCCAGCACAGAGCCCAGTGTGGGGCTCAATCCCACAAACCTGGGATCATGACCTGAGCTGAAATCAAGAGTCAGAACTTAACTGACTGAACCACCCAGGTGCCCCTGTTTTTCTGCTTTCTGATTCATAGAGTCTGGTTCTAATTGTATTGGTCTTTCTTTTTTTTTTTTTTTTTCCATTTATTTTGTTCTTTTCTAACTTCTTCAATTGGATGCTCGACCCATTTAATTCGTAGTATTAACATAAATATTTAAGACTATGATTTATCTGTGAGTACTTCATTCTTTGGGCTCTGGTAAGTAATATTTTCTTTTTTCATTGTTATCAAGATATTCCAAAACTTTAGTTTTATACAGGTTGAGTCATTCGAGAAAAATGCCCATTCTAATTTTGTTATTAATTTCTAGAATTTTGGGTTTCTGTCGCTATCTTTATTTTTTCCTTTTGATCAGACTGTTAGTTACATTATTTTTACTTCTCAGAATTAAAGTTTACTTTGTGACCTAATGTTTAATCGCTTTTTGTTAGTGTTCTATGTTGACTCAAGAATAAATCATAGTGAGGGGCGCCTGGTGGCTCCGTCAGTTGAGAATGAAACTCTTGGTTTCAGCCCAGCTCGTGATCTCACAGTTCATGAGTTGGAGGCCTGTGTTGGGCTCTAAGCTGCCAGAGTGATGCCTACTTAGGACCGTCTCTCTGTCCCTCTCTCTCTGCCCCTCTCATGCTCTCTCTCTCTCTCTTCTCTCAAAATAAATAAATAAACTTAAAAAATATATTAAAAAAAGAATAATCGTAGTGGCTCTTTATAGGGCATAGTGTTCTTTATAAGGCAATGAGATCTATATTGTTATGTTATTTAATTTTTATATGTCCTTGGAAAATTTTTGTCCATTTGTTTCCCTTTGGGTCCCCAGAATGCGATGAAAATGCACCCCTGATGAATGAATATATGATGCGGAATGCCTGTGGTCAGCTGGAATTGTTTTGTGTTTTGTCTTCCAGCCAAAGATTGCTGAGGAGAACCTGACCTACGCCGAGCTGGAGCTGGTCAAACCCCACCGGGCCGCCAAAGGCCTCCCCACCAGCACCGTCTACGCCCAGATCCTCTTTGAAGAGAACAAGTTGTAATGCTGTGCCCTCTTCCGTGGTCCTATTTAATACCTGCCATCCCGGTTATTTATGACACTTTGGAAACAAAGTCCTTATTTTTGTATTTTCACTCGTGCCTTCTGCGTGGCAGAGAGACCCTTCCCAACAGCACTCCAGGTGCCTTCGAGGAGAGGTGTGAGACACGAGGTACGAGGCTCCTCTCCACAAAGATTAGGGGCCACAGACCTTGGACAAACCTCCCAGGACAAGATTTTCTGAGTCTGAGCCCTGAGAAGTGTGGACTCTGATTCTGAGAGTACCCAAGGAGATTGTTCTGCTGAGCCAAACCCCTTCGTGTTTTCTTCTTCTTTCTTTGGGTTTTAATCTTTTAAAAATCTATTTTAATCTGTTCTTCCTGTATTTGTGATATCAAGCTCATAGCATATAGCTAGAAGAAATACCATTATAGGCCAAAGTGTGTGAGATGGCAGATATGTACTAGAAGGTCACAGAACGTTCCTAAGGCACCTAGAGCAGAGCAGAGTGCTTATTGCAAACACTCAAGGTAGCATCTCTTGTTTTAAACAGATGCACTGACCCTGGTGACTTAAGGGCAGAGAGGCAGATTGTGGGGCTAACAGTCAGCCCACACAGTGCCCAGTGCCCATCTCCCAGCTGTGATCGCCCAAGGCCACAGGGCAAGTAGCACACCCTATTTTAAAGGGCTTCCATAACCCTCATCAGGGTGCACCTATATTGGTATAGAAACTTACATCCTCCCAGAAGTCCTACTCTTCTCCAAAGGAGCAAGGGAGGGACTTAGCCATCCATTGACACACTGGAGGAAGCGGGCCCCTCGGAACTGTGTCGAGGTTACCAGCTCTAACTGAACGTCCACTCGTATGTGGGCAAAGTTTTGTGCCTGGTTCCCCTAGTGGAGGAGAGTAAGAAATGCAAGCCGAGTTGGGAAAATGTGTTTTAAAGACCCTACTCTTGGAACGTGCCTTGTCCAACTCAACTTCATGGGTGATTTCTAATATGTTTGGGTTGGGGTCAGGCAGGGGACACATCTGTGTGGAAGTTTCTCTGCAGGACTGGTACAACACCCAGAAACTCACTGGAGATGGAAACGTTCTAGAAGAGAGCCATCCTGTCACACTTCTTGGGTGGGTGTGCTCTGGGCGGTTATTCACTGCGCACTGCAGACATTGTTTGGCTTTGTAACGGATCATGTATATATGATAAATTATATATTTTAAACACAACCTTGAGTGTGAGTTGTGCCCTTCTGTATAGCTGTGCGAACTTGGTCAAGTTTCTTGCTCCCTAATTATCTCAGACTCACGTTTATAGTAAGGTGACTTAACCTCTCATAGAATTCTTGTAATGGGATGATGAATACCACAAGATTCTGGATACTATAAAATTGCTTCACACAACACTATGTTAACATTCATGTGACAGTCGGTATGTATTTTCGAAATGAAAGTTTCTTTACAGTGTAAGGCTCTCGTTACAATAGCTTCAAAAAATAAATGTGTCCGTGAACTTAGCTCTACGGTAACACTCCCAAAGACCCATGATAGCTTATGAGTACCTCTTGTGGTTTATTGGAAAGGGTCCAAATTGGGAGCAGGTAGATTTTCTAGAAGCAGAAATAGCCTGACTTTACAAAGGGGAAGTCGATCTCTCTGGTCTACACCTGCATCTCATTCCCTTCCCGCCTGCCAGATTTCAAAGATAGTGAATAAACCACGCAGCTTTGGGGGAAGAAATACCACTTGAAAGAATTGTCTGGAACTTTCCGGGGGATCCTTTAGGAGAGGAGACTATATGGTTGGCATACAGTTCATATCATAATTATCATAGGCAGCGTATCCTATTTTATCATGGCAATGTTCCAACAGAACATGGTTCTATGGTGTTTTGAGGAAGGAGGGTGATTGCTTCATTTGCACAAGGAACCATATGGGCTAGTGGGGCCCGAGGATGCCAGGTGGGGTTGGAGTGTGAAGTGTGTGAAGAGGAGATTGTGGGGAGAGGCAAGAGGGTAGGGGGCCCCTAGGCTACTGCAGAAGTGAACTGAACTCAATCCCATCAAGCCCATCTCCTTACATTTAGTGAAAGCTGAGGGCCATGACGTGTGGAAAGAAATACATTCTGCTAAGAAGAGCTGGCAGCTGCAAGTTAGGGTAACAAGTCGTTGCTCTAGATTCAATTCAGACTTTGGCTCCAGAATTCTGCTCATAGCTGCACAAACCCACACGACACTGTATGGCTGGGGGACCAGCTGGACCTCGAGTATAAAAGACCATCACCTCCTACTGAAACCCTTCCCAAAGGAATCCTGGAAGCTACTGTCAACATCCAAGCAGAGCTCATCCCACCATTATGTCCAGAAGCCAAACATCCAAGTTCTGCTCACAACTAGAAGCAATGGGTGATCTGTCCCTGGTGCTTATTTGCAGTGATAAATCTTGATGTTATTGTCATAGTAAACCTTAAAAAAAATGGGTGAATTATTCCCTATCAAATAAACCACTAACCATGCCTTAACATTTATTTCTAAAAATGAGTAAGGGGAATCATCCCAATAGAAATTAGGAAAAGTTTTCCTAAGTATCTCATCTATTTCATCCCAATAGAAATTAGGAAAAGTTTTTCATCTTGTTTTTACTATCAGGCATCTATTGAAACAACTATATATATGCAGTTTTTTAAAAAAAAATTTAATGTTTTTGTTTAGTTTTGAGAGAGAAAGAGAGAGACTGAGCGTGAGCGGGGGAGGGGCAGAGAGAGAGGGAGACACAGAATCCAAGGCAGGCTCTAGGCTCTGAGCTGACAGCAGGGAGCCCAATGCGGAGCTCGAACTCGTGAACCATGAGATCATGACCTGAGCCGAAGTCAGAGGCTTAACTGACTGAGCCACCCAGGCGCCCCTATATAAGCAGTTTTCATAAGGGACAATTGATTGTATATTTACATGAAGTCAAAACAAGCAAGAATCCATTGCTCAGTAGACACTCTCAGATTTGGTGGTGAATTTTGACCTAGGCCAGGCATGGCACGGAATCATGGCAGGAAGGAAGGCAGCAAAAAAGGGCATCCCCAAGCCCTGAACTAAAGTAGCTGTGGTGGGGGAAAATGGTTGGGATTTCTTTGGGATCGCATCTTCATTAAAGCATCATGATCCTGTTAGTTCACAGGGCAAGTCAGAAAAAGCCAGGCCTCCCCCCTCCTGATATTTCCTGGAGTGAAAATGACATTGAGGCACTTAGTATTTTTTGGTGCATGGTCATCTGGGTTGTCCTGAACATCAGGAAACCCAAAGACTCACTTGTATAAGAACACTAAACCAGTTGATGCTTTTAGGGACTATCCACCCCCTTGTTCATCACTCAGCCTCCGATATGCATGACCGCAACCTAGGCTGGGCCAAGAATGGGGTTCGTGCTCCCGACCACAAAAAAAAAAAATGGCCCAAAGCGTGCATGAGGCCTGTTCTGGGCTGATCAGAATCCTTGGGGGAAACAAACCATCTTTCTCTTGGGGAGCGAAGCTGGGATGCCACCTATCAGCTATGCCTCCGGTCACGTCTCAGGCAATAGGGAGGCCTTGAAAAATGAGGGAGACTCTGAGAAGCGGGGAGGAAAACGTCTTGGGAGCACAGAATCCAAGCTCCCAGACCCAAAATTCCTCAGGCGTTTCTCTTTCCTTCAGATCTTCCTTTGATTCCATTAACGACCCCATTTTTCAACGTTTTTTTTTTGTTTTTTTTTTTTTTATTTTTGGGACAGAGAGAGACAGAGCATGAACGGGGGAGGGGCAGAGAGAGAGGGAGACACAGAATCGGAAACAGGCTCCAGGCTCTGAGCCATCAGCCCAGAGCCCGACGCGGGGCTCGAACTCCCGGACCGCGAGATCGTGACCTGGCTGAAGTCGGACGCTTAACCGACTGCGCCACCCAGGCGCCCCCGACCCCATTTTTCTACCATCTAAATCCTAGTTTTGTTCGAGCGCGTCATGTTGCGATGGAGAGAATTCGGACCCTTACGGTATGCGTCAAAGTTGCTTCCCAGCTCAGGAAGCAAAAGAGTTGCACTGAGTGTCACCACCCAAGGACTCCACCTGCATTATGTCCCATGACGTACTTGTAGCCACGGGCCCCTGCCGTGCTCTGCACTTTCTTACTGAGTGGGGCCTCTCAGGGCCCTGAGGACACCCTTCTCAATGGAAAGGGACTGTCAGGCTTCAGGACTGATATTGGCCTCACGGAAGGACCCTCTGGTTTGGAGGAGAGACACCAGCAGGCTTGGAGTGGTACTAAGCGTCACTGGGGACAGCAGGGGAAGGGCACAGGGCAGAGATTCAAATGAGCCCTATCACATGGATGCTGGAGGGCGCCTTTTTGTGTGGCCGTGAAGTTTAGCGTGGCTTCCATATATGTTCTATAGGACATGATGTCTTTCAGTATCCATGTATTTCCTGGAGAGGGAGGGAGTTCTCATATTTAGCCCATTACTAGGTGAGGCAGCCACATGGTGGGGATGTTGACTCTCCATCCCGTCCCGCCCCCACCCCACCCTGGACAGAAGCTATTCACTCACTGGGAGGAACACAAGAAATTCATGGCTTAGAAGAAGGGCCCGCCTTCAGTGTGGACAGCTTGAGTGTGAGCTACAGAGGAGGTGTCCAGATGGGTAGGATAGACTAGTGCTCCCTAATCTGTAACACATCACCGGATCCTATTAAACTGTGGATCCTGGGTCAGGAAGTCTGGGTGGGGGCCTGGGAGTCTATGTTTCTGACAAGCTTCCAGGGAATGCCCATGCTTCTGAATCTGGACCACAGTTTGAGGGGCATGGATGTAAACTGTCGGGGAATGTGGATCTGGAACCCCTGGAGGGTTGGGGGCTATCCTCAGAGTATAGGTCACAGCTGAGGCCCTGAGAGTGGGCAAAATCCCCAGGGAGAGGTGGCCCCATGCAGAGGGAAGACGCCTGGCCTGAGGCCCGAGCGGTGGGGAGCTCTCTGCTGGCAGCTCCAGAAGCAGGTGAGGAGCCTGAAGGAGGCCAGGGAAGAGCAACCAACTAGAGGAATGGCAGAGGCTGGACAAAGCCATGTCTGGGAGTTTCTCGAAGGAGGAAGGGCTCAGCAGTGTGCATTCTGCAGAGGTCAGACAGAATAGAGGTTGAGCCTTCGTTCGTTCCGAATTATTCATACACTTCACATTTTTAAAAATGGTTTGTTTTGTCCAGGAAAACAATTCCCCAAGTGTGCAAGGCTACCCGGCTTTGGTCTGGAGCCACATGTGCTCGCTGAGCGTATTTTCCCCCAAACCATCAGCGTCTTTCCGTGGGGTGGCGATTTGGGGAAGGCTCTTAATGCATAGGGTGGGGTGTGGGGGTGGCCACTGCGGTTTTCCGCTCCTTCTGTTGTCACTGATAGAAGACGGCTTGGTGTCTACTTTCTAATAAACCCAGCTCGATTAGCTTCATGCCAATTTAGCGTCTGATTGTCGAGCGTTAATGTACTGGACCCTGTAGTTTTAAAGAGGATTAGAGATG
Organism: Puma concolor; assembly: GCF_028749965.1. Lineage (NCBI taxonomy): Eukaryota > Metazoa > Chordata > Mammalia > Carnivora > Felidae > Puma > Puma concolor. The sequence continues at coordinate 47,817,196 of NC_141677.1, read as the reverse complement.
TTTACAGCTTTGGTTAAACGCACCTTGTTCTTCCACATTAAACTTTATTACAAGTGTTCTCCATCAGCAAACAGAGAAAAACTCATTAGGAGCTGGTCTGGGTGGGGGCCGCGCTGCTGCCGACAGTTCCAGCACTCAGTTTTCCTTTATTACAGCTTCCTAGCTGGCAGTTGGATGGGATTGCTCCCTATTTATGAGTACGGTTAGGACCTCAGACTCCTAGGTCTGTGGGGGGATCGTAGGGAATCCAGGAACAGCCAGGAATTTTTACGCTGAAGTCTTATGTTGCTTGTGTGAGGGCCTGATGCCCTCTTCAGTTTTTCTGAAGGAGCCCATGCTCCATGTAAGATAGGATTTTTTTTTTTTAGGAGAGAGAGTGAGCAGAGGAGAGAGAGGGCAGAGTGAGAGAATCTCAAGCAGGCTCCACGCTGAGCAGGGAGCCCGATGTGGGGCTCAATCCCATGACCCTGGGATCGTGACCTGGGCCAAAATGAAGAGTCAGAGGCTTAACCAACTGAGCCACCCGGGCACCCCAAGTTGGGACCTTTAGAGACTCTATGCCAGGGTCCTAGCAGCAAGGTCCCCTAGGAGTGCCATGATGATATCTGTCACTTTACAGCTGGGGGGTAGGACTGGGAAGTAAGGACTGGGAAGGGACCTGATATTTCGTGGCCAAGCCAGGTTGGAACCAAGCTTTTGTCTCCAAGCCTGGTGACCACCCCCGGCAAAACCCCAGCCCAAACCCCCCAACTCCACCACCGAGCTCTGGCCCCAGGCAGCCTGCCATTCCCACCGCCAGTCCCCAGCTTCTCAGGGACCCCAGGTCTGAGTGCCCTGTGACTGCACTGCTCCCAGTCAGTCGGCATTCTTTAAACTGTGTTTTTCCTGCTCCTTCTTCCACCTCTTCTGGATTCCACTTTCTGGTTCTCCGGGAGCCCCTTCACTAGGCCTTCCTTCTCTGTTTGGACTTTTCAGCTTCTCTTTCAGTTTCTGAAGTGACACGCATTTCTCAACCTGTGCCGGCCACCCCTCAAGCCCTCTTCTCTTGCTTCTTCCTCCACCTCCCGGAGTCGCCACTCACTGCATGGCCTCCCTCCCCCTCCCCCAGACTCGGCTCTGCTCAAGGCCTTCCGGGATCATTGCTGAGCATGTGTTCTATTGCAGAGAATATCTTATTTTTCTCTGCACCATTTGCCACAGGTGTCCTTGCGCTTTTTGAAACTGCTTCCCTGATGTCTATGACACCGCTCGTCCAGCTGCACCTCTTTGGGTCTTGCATAATCTACATAGTGGCCTTTCCTCCACTCAGCCCTTCCGTGATGGCTCCTTACAAGGTTCGGTCCTTAGCTTTTTTCTTTGCATCCACACCGATGTCTCTGACCACTCTCCAGCTGCAGCCTGCGGCCTCCAGAGCTCCAGTTGGACCCTTCTCCTAAGCCCCATGCCTACCCACTGGTCCTTTCCCCCGCAGGGCAGCACCCATGTCTCTTGGAAGCCAATGTCCACTGCTGACCACACCACGAGCATCCCACCCCCCTCAACACCTAGCCGTGCTGCTTGAGAACGTTCACCTTATAACTAAGACTGGAAACGTGCTGTCATTGGAGATGGAGGCCATTAGCAGCAGCAACAGCAGCGGGATTGTTGCTGACTTTTACTGACCAGGGCCAGGCACCATACTGGGCACGTTTTCTGTATTATCTCATTAAACCAATACTATTCCACCCCAATCTGCAGACGAGGAAGCAGAGGTTCAGAGACCTCAGCTAGCTTGCTCAAGAGGACAGAGCCGGCATCATAGTATCTCCTCACGTTGCCAGCTCCTACCCCTCCTCCCCATCCATGGGGCTCCTGCCTTCCATCAGCTCCGGGCATCTCCCTCCTGGGCCACCACATTCACACCTGACCTTCCTGCCCTCTAACCCATTCTCCAAAATGCTGCCTGAGGGATGCTTCTAGAGGGTGGACTGGCTGAGTCACCCCCTGCCTAGAATCCTGCTCCCAACCACACTCAGGATGAAGCTCCGCCTCCTAGAACACTCGAGGCTTCTTGTGACCCAGCCCCGCCTACCTTGCTGGTTTCTTACTGCTGCCTGCCCCCTGCCTTTGCACCATCTGCTCAGCCTAAGTGGGGTGTCAGGGTTGCAAGAGGGGGCAGCTCTGGCTGGGGGAGGGCCTGCACCCCTCTGGCTGGGGGAGGGTCTCAGAGCGTGGTCTCCACAGACCATGCCTCCGGGCACTGACCAAAGCCCCAGGGGCAGCCGCGCAGCCTCAGCTTCCACAGCATCTAAGGCAAGATTCCCAAGACCAGGAAGCCCAGGCTGGGTCACCGTGCTCCCTGAGAGTCACAGACACAGCTGCTGGCTTTGATAGCACAGTGGTGGCTCCGTCAGGATCAAAATACAGGGCTCCTCTTCTTTCCATAACTCCTCTTGCCCCACCCTGTGTGCATTCCTGCCCTGCCCCGCCCCCAGAGGTCAGTAACGTCTCAGCCTTGTCAAAGAGGCCCAGATGGGCAGCACCCACTGGAAGGTGATAGCCAATGGCTTCCAGCCGAAATGAGCAAGGTCAGTGTTGCAGTGGGGTGGAATCATCAAATATGGCAAACTTAGCACCCCCAGGGAAATTCCAGAGGTCAAACACTCAGTTCCACAGATGTGTACTGAGCGGCAAGTATTCAGTGCAGGGGCATGTACGAAGAAGCACAGCCAATGGGCAAGTTATGCTTGTGGTGGTTACTGTTGGCAAGGTACTTCCTGTGCACTGGGCATGGTTTTCTGGTGCTATGGGCTTCACAGCAGTCCTGAAAGGAGGTGGCCTTACAACCATATTATGGCTGGGAGAAATGAGGTTCAGAGCATCTAAGCAGCTTGCCCAAGGCTGCATCGTAAGTTGCAGAGCTGGATTAAAAGTCAAGGTTGCTTGGGGCGCCTGGGTGGCTCCGTCAGTTAAGCATCCGACTCTTGGTTTTGGCTTGGGTCCCGATTTCATGGTTCATGAGTTCAGGCCCTGCATCAGGCTCCACACTGAGAGTATGCAGCTCTCTCTGCCTCTCTCTGTCTGCTCCTCCCCCACTTGTGCTGTCTTGCTCTCTCTCTCTCTCTCTCTCTCACTCTCAAAATAAACATTTAAAAAAGAAAGTCAAGGTTGCTCTGTGTTAATTTGGTGCTCTTTCTATTGTGGTCTGGCACAGGAACCAAGAAGGAAATAATCCCAAAGTGCCCCTGGAAACCGGAAGGAGGAAAGGGTCCATCTGAACAGAGCCCTAGTGGAGGGGCATGTGTCTGCCAGGAGGCGGGCGCAGGAGGCTCCCTTGGTTGTAGATATCCCCCTGTGTGGGGAGCTTCTGATGGGGAGGTGCATGCCCAGAGAGCAGGGGGCATCGGGCTCCTCGTGGGCCTCACCTGGCGGACTACAGTAGAAAGGACCCAGGGCTGCCAGGAAGTGAGATGGACCACGGGCCTTTCACACGGGATTGCCCACAGTGGGCGAGCTGAGAGGGATGCGGGCACTCCACTTTTCCTCACAAACAGCAGTGGGGATCAGCTTATGTAATCATGAGGAAACTGAGGCCATGAAGAAATTAGGAGGGAAGCTGCCATAGAAAGATAATTTAGTATGCCCGAGGGATGGCAGAAAAAGCAAAAAGAGAATACTGCAGAGGAAAGACCTTAAAATCCCTTAAAGTCTGGAATTCTGCCCACTCCCATCTCCAAGGGAGGGAGCTTGGTGGCCTGGTTACTTTTGGCTTTGGTTTGTTCTCTTATTTCGACAGATCTGGAATTTATGCTCGTAACTGTCCACCTGCTTATTCCAGATACATGAGTAAAGAGGAGACCTTTGCTAATTTCACAAACTCCTGTTTATGGCCAGCTTGGTCATGAGTGGGAGGAAGGCAATCATGAGGGATGCATTCAGGGTTTGTGACTTCCGGAGTTCACGGGCAGGGACACCGTGGGGACACAGTTTCCTTGGCCTCCCCCAGCTCCCCTGGCAGGGCTGCTCCTCCCACTTCCCTGTCCTCTTTGACCAACACTGGACAGCAGCTCAACTGCTCTGGGTCGGCAGCGCCTCCTGGTGGTCACCACTGAGAACTTGCAGACCTCCTTTGCCCCCACCTGCCTTCGCTGGGACCGCTCCACCTGTCTTCACTGGCTGATCCTTCTGCCTCTCCCCTACATTCCCAGGTGTGCTCTTCCTCCTCCAGCCTTGACCAAATCCTGCTCTGGCTCTTCTTATCGTGTTCACTCCCTTTCCCGCTCTCCTTATGCCCTTTGTTCCTCTTGCAAGGAAAGTGGTTATTTGGGATGCACCATAAGCAGGCTACGAACCAAGCGCGTACATGCAGCCATTCTCTCTGGCCCAGGGGCCAGATCCCAGACCAGAGCCTACAAACAGAGTTCTGTGTCTGGCATTGTTTCTCTTCACACACACTTCGTTTACTTTTGCTGGTGTCCTGGCTTTTCTCACTCAGTAGCATGAGCACAGGATTTAGTTAGAAGATCTGATCCAAATCCTGGGTCTGCCTTTGCATTGCCATGTGTCTTTGAGAAGCTATTTGAGCTCTCCAGCCTTCAGAGTCCTCACGTGAAAAAAGGGGGCCAATAACATTTATTTATTTAATGTTTATTTATTTTTGAGAGAGAGTGAGAGCAAGAGGGGGAGGGGCAGACAGAGAGGGCGGATAGAGGACGCGAAGGGGGTTCTGCACTGACAGCAGAGAGCTGATGCGGGGCTCAAATTCATGAACCCAACTCACGAACTGTGAGATCATGACACGAGCCTAAGCCAGACACTTAACCCACTGAGCCACTCAGGAGAGCCAGGGCCAATAACGTTTAAAGAGTTACCTTCCAGGGGTGCCTGGGTGGCTCAGTCTGTTCAGTGTCCAGCTTTGGCTGAGGTCATGATTTCGCGGGTCAAGGGTTCAAGCCTCATGTCAGGCTCTGTGCTGGCAGCTCAGAGCCTGGAGCCTGTTTCAGAATGTGTGTCTCCCTCTCTCCCTGCCTCTCCCATGCTCTGTCTCTCTCTCTCAAAAATAAATTAAAAAAAAATTTTTTTTAAATGTTTAAAAAAAATAAAGAGTTACCTTCCAGGGGCGCCTGAGTGGCTCACTCACTTAAGCATCCAACTTCAGCTCAGTTCATCATCTCATGGTTCATGGGTTTGAGCCCTGTATCAGCTCTGTGCTGACAGCTCAGAGCCTGGAACCTAGTTCAGATTCTGTGTCTCCCTCTCGCTCTCTGCCTCTCCCCCACTCGTACTCTGTCTCTCTCAAAAATAAATAAACATTAAGAAAAAAAAGAGTTACCTTCCAGTAAGGAACAAGTCAGCCTCTGGGAGGGGGTGCGGGCTCCCAGCTGGGCTGCAGCCCAGGGAAGAGCCGCCCCACAGGCCCCGGAGGGGAACAAGTGCAGAGAGTTCTAGCCCCCAGGGCTGGCTGTCCCATCAGCCGGTTCTCACTTTGACTGCAGAGGAAAACATCTGCTGGTATTTCTTTGACCCACAAGAACATGCGGGGCGCCAGACCTGGGTGCAGAATCACCTCCTTCCTTGCTCCCAGGACCTTCCACGGGGCACCAGCACTCGCCTCCTGCTCCTAGCTATGCTTCCCTAGCACATCTTCTTCCTCCGACTGCTCTCTGTCGAGGACCAGAGCAATGAAATGATGGCTTTTTCTCCCCAGGGCACAGTGAGTCCCACTGAGGGCAGGCCCCTGTCCGCTTTGTCACCACACTGTCCCTAAGGGACACTGTCACAGAGCCTAGTACCCACCTGCTTCTCAATACCTAGAAAGGGGACAAAGGGTGGAAAAGGACAGTGAAGGTGTTTTGAAAACTAAAAACCACAACCCCACACGGAGGGAATTCTTTTTTCCTACAGATCTCATTCCTCCCTAAGGCATCCAAATCCTGTGCCCCAAACCACATTATCCAGAGTTTCCACAACTCAGCAAAAAGACACTGCTATATTTATCCTGCTGGCAGCCCCCTCTGCCAGTTTCCATCAAAGACCAGCCTGAAATAACATGCTTGTCTGGGGGGTAACGAGGCCACGGTGGCTGACAACATTCTGGCTGTGGTCGGGCCTGGGGAGGTGGGGGGCTTGACGGGAATCCTGGCATGTCTACCACCTCGGGAGGGGACAGCGGTTTCTCTTCTGTGGGACAAGAAGGAGGTGGTGCCTTTTCCCAGGGAAGCACTGGACCGTGACGGACCAGGAGGTTGGCTCGGGGCTGGCCCCACAGCCTGAGAACCATCTGGAGCCACCCCAGTCAGACCGGAGCTGAGGGCTTGGGTCTGGGGGAAAGTCCTTGACTCCCTAGGAGGCTTCGGTATCCAGACGTTATAGGCTAACTTGTAGAGGCTTGGGCAGTATTTTATTTCCCCAGGTGACATTCCGACTCTGAAACAAAGTAATGAGAGAAGCTTTGCTTTGTAAGTTGCTTACACTTTACAAAGAGTGTTCTGGATGTGATGAGTTTCCCCCCGCCATTCAACACCTATTCTTCTAGTACTCTCTCTGAGGAAGGGCCAGGGTTGATCTCATTTCCAGCCACTCGAGCCCTTCCCCACTCCTTAACAAAAGCAGGGGGGTCAGCCGCTACCCCCCTGTGCTTTGGCTGGGCTCACACTCATACCCCAGCGACACTCGCCACCGTCCACCCTGCTGCTTGCGCGGTGCAGGGGGCTCGCTTCTCCTCTGAGAAACTCAGTGTGACCTTACAGCTCACACACTGACATCGTGCAGCAGAGACAAATAGAACTTTTACCCACCGATGCGCCCAAGGAAGACCAACATACAATGGATGACTCCGCCTCCTGTCACTTGAGCTTTCCTGAAGGCCACAGTGTGTCATCATCCTATCAATGGCCCCATCAGGATGCGTTTCTTTACTTTTTACTTTTATTTGTTTTATTGTAGTAAAATGTACATAACATTAAATCGACCATCTTAACCCTTTTTGTTGTTGTCTTTTTTTTTTTTTTTTTTTCAACGTTTATTTATTTTTGGGACAGAGAGAGACAGAGCATGAACGGGGGAGGGGCAGAGAGAGAGGGAGACACAGAATCGGAAACAGGCTCCAGGCTCTGAGCCATCAGCCCAGAGCCTGATGCGGGGCTCGAACTCACGGACCGCGAGATCGTGACCTGGCTGAAGTCGGACGCTTAACCGACTGCGCCACCCAGGCGCCCCTGTTGTTGTCGTTTTTATTTAAATTCATGTTAATTAACATACACTGTAGTCTTGGCTTCAGGAGTAGAATCCAGTGATTCATCTGTTACATATGACGCCTAGTGCTCATCCCAACAAGGGCCTTCTTAATGCCCGTTACCCATTGAACCCATCCTCCCCAAAAGACACATCTTAACTGTTTTTGTTTTAGTTTTTTTTTTTTTTACATTTTTTAAACGGTTATTTTTTTTGAGAGAGAGAGAGAGACAGAGACAGAGCACGAGCAGAGGAGGGGCAGAGAGAGAGGGAGACATAGAATCCGAAGCAGGCTTCAGGCTCTCAGCTGTCAACACAGAGCCCGACGCGGGGCTTGAACTCACAGACCATGAGATCATGACCTGAGCCAAAGTCAGATGCTTAACTGATTGAGCCACCCAGGCGCCCTTACATCTTAACTGTTTTTTTTTTTTTTATTTTTTTTTAATGTTTATTTATTTTTGAGACAGAGAGAGACAGAGCATGAATGGGGGAGGGGCAGACAGAGAGGGAGACACAGAATCGGAAGCAGGCTCCAGGCTCTGAACCATCAGCCCAGAGCCTGACGCGGGGCTTGAACTCACGAACCGTGAGATCGTGACCTGAGCTGAAGTCGGACGCTCAACTGACTGAGCCACCCAGGTGCCCCCATCTTAACTGTTTTCAAGTATACAGTCCAATGGCATTAGTGCACTTGCATTGCTGGGGAACTCCACCATCCACCTCCAGAACTTTTTCACCTTCCCAAAGTGAAGCTACTCCCATTGAACAATAACTCCCCAGTACCCCCTCTCTCCTGAGTCCCTGGCCATCACCATTCTACTGTCTCTATTAGACCATTCTAGGTACCTCACATAAGCGGAATCCTTCAGTATTCGTCTTTCTTGTGACTGGCTTACTTCACTTATCAGAATGTCCTCAAAGGGCATCCATATAGTGGCACGTGTCAGAACCTCCTGCCTTTATAAGGCTGTACGATGTTGCGTTGCATGTTTATACCTGGTTTTGCCTATCCACTCGTCCGTCCATGGCCCTTGAGTTGTTTCCACTCTTTGGCCACTGTGATGGGCGTTGCTGTGAATGTGGGTGTATGAATATCTGTTTGAGTCCCCGCTTTCAGAGAGCATGCATTTTCTGAAGCTTTTTGCCATTGCCCAGCCCAGGGCCCCACACTCACAGACCACCCAACAGACATGCCCCGGGCTGACTTTGTATCACTTATACCCTCCCTGCAGCAGTGGGTTGCACACTGTTGAGATGAAGAGGGCTTTGGAAGTCAAGAGTCCCTTTGAGGGACATTTAGAAATTGTGATATATTAAATCAACGATAACCAAGAATATAATTTAGCACTAAATTAGGTATCTAATCTGTAGTTAAGAACATGCCATTTATTGCACTTAACAATCAGGGGTGGGGGTGGTGAGCGGCTCAAATGAGAATTGGAGAGAAGCTGCGATGTTTGGTTTTTATGGTGGAACGTTCTGGTAGTCGTGCTTGCAGAGGGTAGTTTGAGATCTGTACCGGATTTGGGTCCTCTCAGGAGCACCATGTGACTGATGAGGCCTTGTGAGGGTGACCAGTACCCATCAGGCCTCCTGCGGGCTGGTACCTAGCTCTCCTGTAAGCCAGCACCCTGAGTCAGTAGAGCCTCCCTCCCAGAAACTGCTGGTCTGAGCTTGTCCTGCTGAGTAGTCCAGCTGAGGCCACTCTTGTTCCTGCTCTTCAAGAGGAGCCCTCAAGGAACAAGGCCCACCGCTGGAGGTTTCGGGGGAGGGGTGGAGAGAGGCCTGAGCTGTCTGCGCGACAGGCAGTGGAGTGAGGCACTAAGTGACAATCTTCACGTTCTTGAGTCTTACAGCATTTCCGGCCACCTTCTTGCTGTTTCCAGGTTCTCAACCTCTCTGGGGATCAGTTTTCTCATCTTTGAAATGGAGACGTCTCCTCCAGGGAGAGTTCCAAGGCTCAAAGAAGCCAGGACAGTAAAGGGCTGGCGGACTCCCACAAGCACGCCGAGTGCTCAGGAAAGAGTGGCCCGTGCTCACCGCCCTTCGGGCCCCCAGCTGCACCCTGGTCTGTTACCGCAGATGGCCTCAGCATCTCGTCCGCAGCGCTCTGACAGCAACCAAGTCCTTCGAGATCGTGTAAGGATGGGACAAAACCGCCCAGGAAGAAGGAGGCGTGCAGCCCCCCCACCCCACCCCGGCGCACGGTTGGTGGCGTCCACGGTGATGGAGGCTTTCCTCTGCTTTCCTCCTGCTCCGTGTGTCCTAACGGCTGCCGCGGGCTCTGGCGGGGGCTGCGGCTGGGAGTCCCCCAGCAGGCCTCTGCTCAAGCGACGCTAATTGTGCCAGGGAGAACGGCTCACTAGAGTGGAAAATAGTCCTCATATATCTAGCTGAAGACGATAATGACCTTTTAAATAACAGAAGCAATTTTATTTCAATACCTCAATTACTCTGAACTCTGAAATGTCAAAGTGCTCGGCACTTTCAAAATAGCTTAATATAGACATTTATAGCACTTAGACACAGCTAGTTTCTTATCTAACCTAATTATGTGTTGTACAGGAAATGGCGATGCTCACCATCTGTGTTATTTTTCACAGCGATCCCCACGCATGGCCCTGGGCTCTGCCTGGAGTCTGGTAGCCGGATTCCTCCCCGGCACAGGATGCGCTGTTCTGGGAGCAGACGTTGAGCGGGTCCCTGCTGGGGGCCGGGGACTGGTAGCCTGGCCTCAGCCAAGCGGGGACAGGAGGTTGATGTGGGCTTCCCGGTTTGGTTAAGGCCCACGGCATTGTGCCCGGTCTCCGGAGACAGCTCCCGTGGATGTGAGATGCCAGGGCCACGGGACCAGGAAGTCATGGCCAATCAGAGCTGCTGGGGGTGAGCGCTCTCCCTCTTCAAGCAAAGCCGGGAGGGGCCTTCCTACAATGAGGCCAGGTTCACCTGGCCAGACTTGACCAGACTGATACCTTCTGCTGCCACTTTTTGGAAGCTACCCTTCCTTCTCCAGGTCTGTAGCCCAAAGACCCCTGACCTTCCTGGGTGACGGGCTCTCTGTGACCCTCTCCTCACTTCCACTCTGCCCCTGTCCCTGCTTCTCTCCATCACTCTGCCCCAAATCAAAGTCTCTTCCCTGTTGTTTCTCAGAGAAGCAGATACTTGCACTTGTTCATCCCTGTGCTGGAATGTTCTGCCCCGACCCCTACTTGGCTCACTCCCTTGCTTGCGTCAGCTCTCAGATGTCACCTTGCTGGGGCAGCGGTCCCTGGGTGCCCTGTCACGTTTCTCCTCCCTCTTCCCTGCTCCTTTCCCACCTGTTTCTTTCTCTCTCCTTGGAGGAGCACCTTACTTACTAGGTGTTTTCCTTATGCATCTGTTGTTTATCTCCCGGAGTAGAGTGCAAGGGCCTTGCGGGCTTGGGTTTTGTTTATCAGTCATTGCTGCATCACCAGGGCCTCGACTGGCACTGGACACACAGTGATCACTTGGTGGCGAGGGTTCAGTGTTCGATGAATGCGTGAGCGGGTGGCAGGCCAGGAGAACAGAAGGTCCACGGAGGGGATGGGCAGCCCACGGCCCTGGGCTGGTTGACAGGCAGGCTCCGAAAGGCCAGCTTCGCCACTTAGCAGCGGCGACAGGACCCCGGTTACGGGAATGCGTGAACTGCCCAGTAGGCATGTTAATCCTCCAACAGGACTGGGTATGATCCTTGACATTTCACAGATTTTGGAAACGAGGCTCGGAGAGGTTGTATAAGGTTCCTCGAGTTCTTCCGCTGAGCGTGGACGGAGCTGGGATATTAGCCACAGTCGTTCCAACTTCAAAGCCACATCTTAGCCAGGGTGGGTTGTTCCCACCTGTGGCAGCCGCACTGAGGCTGCCCATCTTGGGAAGGTCCGGCTGTGGTTAGCCGATTACCAGGCGTCCTGCCCCCTGCCTAGGCCCTGTTCCAAGGGGAAACCCTGTTCCCATGGTATTGCCAGCTCTTTCTCTTTGTCGCCCACGCCCCTTTTTGCCTCTGTTTTCCAGCTCCAGTCCTCAGTGTTTTAGTCCCCAGCCAAGTGTCTGCCGGTCCCCAGGCCGAGGTGGCCGTGGCACAAGCAGGCAGGTGGTCCTCCTGCCGGAGCTCAGCCACTGCCCCGCAGCCCCAGGGCCGCTCTCTGCGGTGATGGTTTATTAGGGCCTGGCAAGACACCGGGAAAACATATATGTAGAACTTTCGAGGGCTCCTTTCGGTTCATCATTCACTCATTCATCTATTCGCTCATTCATCACGCCTTCCTGGAGTACCCACGTGGGACCAGCCCCTCTAGGCAGTACAGACAGATGTAAACACACAGGACGTGCATCGCTGATCCTCAGGACCTCACAGGTGCTTAGTGGGTTGGCCAAGAAAGGTGAAATTTCAGTCCAGAGTGATGGGCTGGGATGGAAGCAGCAGGGGGAAGGCGCGCCACGGAAATGTCCAGGTGTGGGCTAGCTGGTGCTTCGGTTCAGGCTCTCTCCTCCCCGGAAACCTCTTCTCCTGCAACCCAGGTGGGAAAAAGAGCCTTCCCTGGGGTCATTACAGGAAGAGGACGCCCAAATTCATATGCTTCCCTCTACCACCCAGAGGGTGCCGCCTCACCCAGAGCCAGGACACTCCTGAGCCAGCCTCAAGGTGCCCGCCCTGGGTCCCTTTCGCAGCAGTGTCCCCGTCCCCTGCAGCAAGCCCTGGGCTAGGCACTAGTGCTCCGAGAGGACGCAGTCACCGGCTCCTCTATTGGTGATGGTGCAATCCAGATGGAGGCAGACAGCACGGAAGCGCCCACCCCTCCCAGCCACGTGCTGCCCAGGTGGCCTGTGGAGCACAGGTGAGAGAGAGCGAGCCACGATGGGCCCTGGAAGGAACATCAGGGGAGGGACAAGTCGGGCCACGTCTTAGAGCCAAGGAAAGGACACTGGAGGAGGCCCAGAGAGGCTCAGTGCTGTCTGACAAGGACCTCCTGTGTCTCTTCGTTGCAATGCAGGGTCGGGCGTTGGGGCTGGGCACTCAGTCTCTCCGAGCCTCAGTTTCCTTCACTGTGAGACACGAGATAACATGAGACAACATGTGTCCGGGGCCTTTTGCTCTTCAGCAACCAACTCTCTGAAGGGTGGGTCTCGGCTGCTCTACCTTGAGCGTTCCCTGATGTCCCAGCTCCCCACTAGCTGTGATCTTTTCTTTGTCCTCGTCCGTCTCCGCGACTGGACTCTAAACTCCCCGGGGCAGGGACCTTATCTGTCTGGTTCGCCATTGCATCATGGGGCTGAGAAGAGTCGGTGCTGGATAAGTAATTATGAACAAATGAGGAGGTGCCCCGAGGAGACATCACCCCAGCACATTGCTGAGAAATTCTTGCAAGCCACTTACTGACTCTGAGGGGTCTGGGTTCATGGGCCACTAGGCGGTGTGTTCTTTTGCCCCTGGGTGCAGTGACACAGGGGCGTCAGTGCATTTCCCCGGCTCTGAGTCTACCCCAAGTTGCTAGTCCAGTGGTTGCAAATTGAACTGGGTCCTGGGGCCAGTCCGCTAATGCGAATGCCTGATACGGCTTTGCAAAACCAAAGCAGTAGGAAGCAGCTGGGGGCGCTACAAACTGGATGCGCTCCCCAAACTTCCCCAAGGCTTTCAGACTCAAAACAATGATTAGCTCTGAACCGCCCAAACAGGAGACACCTGCAGGCTCTACTTGCTTCCTCAAACCACTGGCTTGTGCCCCTGCCAGGGTCCCAAGGCCCCAGAGATCACTAATAGGGAGACTGTGAAGACGGGCGCACCCTCCTCAAGGTGGCTGGGGGTAATTACAATTCACTACTCTGAGCAATGAGAGGCCAGGAGCACAACCGGCCCATCCCCTGGTCACTGCGGGCTTCTGAAGAGCCCAAGCCGCTAACACCGGCGAGGAGGGGTGTGCTCACTCTTCGCCCTGGGACCCCTCAGCCCCCCGGCTTGTCCAGCATGTGGTTCAGGTGAGGAGTGGGAATGTCCCTCCTCCATGGGCCGAGCTCTCTGCCGCACAATGCCAGTCATCCAAGGGGAATGGAAGACGGCTCAGTTATTTCAAGAAGTCGCCTGGGGGGTGTCAGGTGCCTTCAGGAGCTGACTCCCCGGCTTCCCCAGCTCCAGCTGCCCTGTGGGTATCACCTCCAGCCCCTGGAGGCCTCCCCACCTTCCTCCCCTTCTCTCACCTGTGCTCCACAGGCCACCTGGGTAGCTCGTGCCCCTCAGGCTCCCTGACGCCAATCACACTGTGTTTCACACAGCAATGGGGAGAAGGTATCCCAACCTGGGGCTGGTTTTGCTGCCTTCGGTCTTTGCAGCCTTCTCCCTAAAGCCTCTTCACGTTCATCATGGAAACGGCTGTGGGTACTTAGCCCAAGAGCAAGATGGGCAAACTGCAGCCCTGTTTGAATATAGCCTGCAGGCCAAGAGTGATTTTTACTTTTTTTTTTAAGTTTATTTTTAGAGAGTCAGGGAGACAGCATGAGCAGGGGAGGGGCAGAGACAGAAGGAGAGAGAGAGAGAATCCCAAACAGGCTCCGCGCTGTCAGCGCAGAGCCTGGCTTAGGGCTTGATCTCATGAACCACGAGATCACGACCCAAGTTGAAATCAGGGAGTCGGGACGCTCAGCCAGCTGAGCCACCCAGGTGCCGCTTTACATTTTCCGATGTTTGAAAAAAAAGTCAACATAGTCATAATACTTCATGGTGTGAAAATTACATACACTTCAAATTTTAGCATCCATAAATAAAACCGTGTAAGAACAGGTACACTCATTCTTTTATGGGTTTATGAATTGTCTCTAGCTGCTTTCATGCCGTAAGGGAAGAAAGAGTTTATGTTTCTAGAAACTGCCTAACTGTTGTCCAAAGTGGTTGCGCCATTTTATATCCCCGCCCCCGCCATGTGGGAGTGGCATCCTTCCCAATACTTGGTTTGGTCAGTCTTTTTAGCCTTAGCCATGTTTACAATGTTGTGGTCTGGCATCTGGTTGTAATTTGCATATGCCTAATGACAATGACATTGACATCTTTTCATGGGCATACTTGCTTGCCAGGTGTCTTCTTTGAAGTGTCTGTTCAAATCTTTTGCATTTTTTTTTTTTTACTGGGTTGTTTATTTCCTTTTTATTGAATTCTGGGAGTTTTTATTTTTTTTTAATTTCTTTTTAACGGTTATTTATTTTTGAGACAGAGAGAGACAGAGCATGAACGGGGGAGAGTCAGAGAGAGGGAGACACAGAATCTGAAACAGGCTCCAGGCTCTGAGCTGTCAGCACAGAGCCCGATGCGGGGCTCGAACTCACGGACCGCGAGGTCATGACCTGAGCCGAAGTCGGCCGCCCAACTGACTGAGCCACCCAGGCGCCCCTAATTCTGGGAGTTTTAAAATGTACTCTGGATACAAGTCCTGGGTCAGATGTGTGGCTTGCCAGTATTTTCTCTCAATCTGTGGCTTGTCTTTTATTTTGTTTAACAGTATCCTTCAAAGAACAGAAGATCTTGAATTGGACAAAGTCTGGTCTACCTACTTTTTCTTTGATGGATTATACTTTCGACGTTGTATCTAAGAGACCCAGGACCGGGAGGTGGTTGTAGGAGGTACATGGACAAGAGTTCTTTTTTTGCATTTGTTATGTAATTAGAAAAAAATAGAGACTGTACATCACACCTGTGATTTCACAGACATTAATGCTTAAATAAGGTTCAAGTTCACAAAACGAATGCAGTTAAAGACAGCATGAAAGTAATTGTAGTTGATACAGGTGGTGTAGAGAAATCACGAACAGGAATGAGAAAAATTCTGGAAGCGTAGGAACGAAGGGATAATGCCCCAGAGAGGAGAGAGAAGAAAAGGAAAGCCATTTTCCTCCTATCAGGCCCGGTGTGAGAAACCACATTAACAATCCTAACCACAATAATAAGCATTTCCTAAACTCCCGCTCTGCGGTAAGAGCTTTACACACATTACCTCATTTAATCTTAGTCTTAATCAGTATCTCATTTAATCTGTAATTGTCAGTCTGATCTTACAGAACAACAGGAAGGAAGGACAACTGGGGCGGAGGGACACCGAGCCCGAGAGTGGCGTGGGGTCAGAAAGTGCCATCTCACAGCCTCTGCTCCCAGGGGCGGGCTACCCAGTGCAGGGGCCTCCGGTGACTTGTGTTCCGAGTGGGAAGGATGAACTTCGAGGTCCCAGAGAGCTGCTGTTTGAGGCAGTGAGTTCCTCATTGCAGGGGGTATCCAAGCTGGTCTCTTCTGATACAAAATGTCCAAACCATTTTTTTTTTTTTTATTCTTCCCAAAGCATTTACTCATACTCTTCATCCTGTGTTTTGTCACGAGGTGGGGTAGGGCAGCTATTCTTGGAAACCCAGGCACTGGAGAGAAGGTAGGGCGCCAAGGTTCCAGGGCCTGGAGGCAGGCTGTTTAGGCTTCTATTTGCCCATGTGCACCCAGCCCTTGAAGGAACACAAGGCCATGTGGTACATCAGAGGGGGTACTCGCGTCTGGAGCCCTGACCAGGTTCTGTCACTGACCTGCTACAAGACCTTAGTTAAGTCCTTTCCTTTTCTTGGGTCCCGGTTTCCCTACCTGTAAAATAGCAGAATTAGAGGGGCTGTGTGACCACTGACGTCTCTGGGCTCTTAGGGGTTCGGTTTCAGGCATCTGTGTCCAGACTCAGCCTCTCTCCATCAGGTCCCAGCCTGGCTTGGAACAGACACTCAGTGGTCCCCTGGGCAATGCTAGTGAATGAATGAATGAATGAATGAACGAATGAACAATTGCCTGGGTGGATAGTTAACGTCAGCCATCACTCTGATGTCAGTGAGAACTCGTCAGTGCTTACTTTCTGAGTGAAGACGGAGGGCTGCCCAGCGTGTCCTGCACAGGACTGGGGCACAGGTGACCTGGAGTCCTTGCAGGGTGGTGCATTTAAGATAATCATTTTTGACAACTGGCAATAGTGGGTCTTACACAAGGGGTGTCTGTATCAACCAGTCGGGAACAGACAGAGATCTCAGCCTGGGGCAACACAGTGTTCTCGCCTTTGGGGATTTGGGGGAAAGAGACAGTTTGGAAAATCCTCCTGTTTACTAAGAAGACTATGAAGGTGCTATGGGCAGCAGCCCTTAAGAGTGAAATGGAAACGACACACTCATGTAAGCAATTACACATACACACGCACGCACACACATACCCTGGATCTGCACATGTGATATGTACCCAGAACTTACTAAAGCAAAACTGATTTTGGCTTAGAGAGATTTGATTTTATGCTAAACAAATTTCATCAGGATTTTCATATGAAGAGTCTATTCCTCCCCAAATGTGCCCTGCTCGGCTGCATGCTAATGTGGTCAAATCCAATCTCTGAGTTCTCTGCAGGCCCCGTGACTGGGTTCTCAGGACTCGGCTCCTGGCTGCTGGCTGAGCCTGGGGGAAGCAGTTGCTGTCCTGAGTGGCTTCCGGGACTGGGCTTCTCTCCTTGGAGCGCAGAGCATAAAGGAACAAAAACAAAGGGTCGGTGTCAGGCAGGAGACTGTGCCCATGAAGAACGAGGGCCAGAGAGACCCACGGGGTCCTGGAAACTTGGTCAGTGGCACAAAGAACCCCTTGCAGTCCCCCCATCAGTTCCCAGCAATTCACAGAAGCAATTCATCCATCATGCACTGAGTACTTATGGGGGCATCGGGTCCTTGGGCAGGCTACCATCCTTCCCTGTCTCTAGAACGTCCAGGGAGCAGGGCACTGGGACTTAACAAATACACATACGAGACATCCAGTTAAATTTAAGCTTCTGATAAACAATGAATGCTTTTTAATGTAAGGCTGTCCCAGGTGAGCCCAGGCCCGTCCAGATAGAGACGTGGGCACGGCTCGAGCCTTGCTGGCACCCACAGTGGGTAAAGCTATCTCCCGGAGAGTGGATTCAAATGCACACCCTGATCTTGCACTTTTGAAGACTGAACTGGAAAACCTGCTTTCCTGTCTGCAATTGGAGGCATGTCCATTGCACTGGGTTCTCTTTCCTGGCCTCTCAGCAGAGAGGGAGAGCCGAAAAAGGTCAGGGCAAGAATTACTGTGATTAATGGGTGGGAAAGCAGCATTTATTTGGAATGGTGAACGGAGCTGAGACCTTCCCAGGATGGGAGTGTGGGTTATCGCAGTGATGGGGCTGGGGGTGGGGGCTGGTCTGACAGTTATTAAACAATTGTCATGGGGAGGAGCTTAACTTTGCAAGAGCTGGGCACGGCTACTGTCTCCAGCTGAGCCAGTGAAAGTGAGCCGAACACGGGGGTCTCTGTCCCCAGAGGCTAAGGAAGCCCCTCACTACCTGTCTTGAGACCTCTATCTTTTCCAGC
The DNA here is from genome assembly GCF_028749965.1 of Puma concolor. Lineage (NCBI taxonomy): Eukaryota > Metazoa > Chordata > Mammalia > Carnivora > Felidae > Puma > Puma concolor. Next base: position 47,799,586 of record NC_141677.1, on the reverse strand, counting down.
TCCTTCTTTCTAGCTCCAGCCTGGCATGCCCTGTGCCTTCGCCAAGGCTGCCTCCTCTTCCTACAACATCCCGCTCTCCAGCTGGACAAGGCTAAGTCCTATCTGCCCTTCCAAGTTTTGCTCCAGGGCCATCTACTTCAGCCGGTGTTATGGGCTGACCTGTGTCTCACCAAAATCCCTATGCTGAAGTCCTGTTCCCCAGTACTTCCGAATGTGACAATTTGGGGAGATAACATCTTTAGAGAGGTAAGTAAGGTAAAATGAGGTCATTAGGATGGACCCTAATCCAACATGGCTGGTATCTTTATGAGAAGAGATTAGTGTGCACACACACATGCGCACACACACGCGCACACACACACACACACACAGATCCATGTGAGGACACAGGGAGAGACAGAGCCATCTACAAGCCACGGAGAGAGGCCTCAGGAGAAACCAACCTTGCTGACCTTGATCTTTAACTTCCAGGCTCCAGAACCGAAAAATCTTTGTGTTTAAGCTCCCCAGCCTATGGTACTTTGTTCTGGAAGCCTGAGCAGACTACTACAGCCACAATATCGCCTAGGTCCTCCCTAAGGCATGGGATGTCTCTCTTTTAGCCCTTCCACCCCTAGTCACATTTGTTTGCACAGATATCTTATCCCCAAGACTCCAACAAGACCTGACCCCCACCCCTCCCTTTTCCTAGTGATGTGGGCAAGCAAAAGGCAGCGTCCAGGAAATATTTGTCAAGTGAATGCGCCCAAGACAGCCTTTGGGCCAGCAGACCTTTCAGCCTTAGGTAAATGCTATGGATGGTGTTTGAAACATGACAGCACGCCCAGCCTTGATATTTATGACTTGCTTCTTGACCTTCCTGGGGAGTGGCGCTCTCCACTCTTCAATTTATGGCCCTTCCGTGCAGCCCCAGACTGACGAGGGGATTGCAAATGGGGCGTCTGCTAAGAGGCATGCAGACAGTGCTGGAGGCGGTGTGATCCTTGGCCCTGGGGTCAGACACAGGCCCTTCTCACCCAGGGAGGGGGGCAGTGGACCTGAGAAGCACCTCATCCTCTGTCTTGCCCTTTGCAAAGACCTCAAAGTTTACAGATAGCTCACTGTTTGCTAACCATCCCTCACTCACTATCTTTGACATAGCTGCATACCACCTGTCCGTTCTGAAGATTTATCTTTAAATTGACTCACTGCCCCTGGAGGCCAGGCGACCCAGGCCATAAGACATCAAAGTCCATTTTCTTGCCATTCCCAGCCCTGAGCTACGCTGAATGGGGACACTCATCAGGGCCTCTGCAGGGCTTGCAGAAATATGGAAAGGATTGTGTTCCCTGGAGGGAAAAATCTCAGGGAGGGGAGTTGCTAAGGAGATTTGCAACCCGTGCACCCGCTTGTTTTCACTGAAGAGGCAGGTGAATTGCCTTTCAAGGAGCTCTGAAAGTCTGGGGGTGGAGAGAAGGCATTGGAATCGGGTGATGCCTTCAGTGCCCAACAACAGGACTGAGAGTGACTGGTGCCTTGGAAGGCACTGGAATTCCTCAGAGGGGCTCAGCTGACTCCCTACCTGCCATCTTCTCGGATGGAGAGCACAAGTCACGTAGCAGCCCGAATTTTCCCAGGAGGAGCTCCAGCTCCACATCAACATGTGGACGGGGGTCCTTGACCCTCATGAAAGGTCAGGCCCTGGGAAAAGCCTGCCAAGCCCAAGTCTTCTCTGGGGCACAGAGATAGGGTAGGCACACCTCGGCAGCGTGCCTCTCCCTCACCCCCAGGCTGACTTCCCTATGCTTGCCAGAGGACTCACGTTCACGTCCTGTCAGCCACGTTAGCCGGGCCTCCTGAGCATAGCCCCTCGCTCCCCACGAACCTTGTCTGGCGGGCAAGCCTGCAGGAAAGCCAGATTCCAGAGAGGGAGGCAGGAGGGCCTGAGAAACACTCTGAGGGTGGGCTGTGCTTCCCTGAGGCCTTCCTGCCTTTCTAGGTATGGGATGCGAACACCTGAGTGGAAAAGGGTGGTGATCTTACACTCACGAGCCCTCTTCCATTTTGAAAACAGTCGTTTTAATAAAATAAAGACAATCCAATATTTCCCATTAGCTTCCAGCAAGTGACCCAATTTTTTTCAGTGTAATAAGCCCTTTGAAAAGGTGAGTCTTGTGAGTTCGTGGGCAGCTTGTGAGTGAGTCACAGTTTCCAGATCGCTGCTCCCAGGCTCCCAGGTGCTCTTCTCCTTCTTATGGAGTGTGTCCTTGGGCAACCCAAGGCCAAAGTCGCATGGGCCATGGAGTGGCTCGGGGTGTGCAGCTCTGATGGCCAGCAGCCCCTTCCTCAGGCGAGAGTCTTCTGTGCCCCAGGCACCGCGACAGCCTCCCTTTGCTGGTGCTGCTGCCGCCACTCAGGGCACCTGCCGCTCACTCCACCTGACCTCCACTGTCTTTCTTCCTACCCTTCTGCAGACCAGCAGAATATTCTCCCCTTCTCATCGCCGACCAGGAGTTTGGTCTGGTTTCTTGGGAAGAGAAGGAACAGACAGGAGTGTTAGAGCCAAGCCTGTGGGTCCCACTCATCCCAGCTGGCACTCAGGACGCTGCGACATGGCGGGTTCGGCCCAGGACCCCGTGGGGCCTGCACCTGACCTCCACCTGAGGCAGGGGTGGGGGCTGGGAGAATTGGAGAATGCTTTGACCCCGAAGAGGGGGAACTTCTGAGCTCTGAGGGTTGTGGCACCCCTCATGAGTATGGGGGGACTCCCCAAGATGCCCAGGCTCCTGGCAGCAGGGTGAGGCCCTGACTTTTCTCTCCAGCATCTCCAAGTGTGCCTTTTGTCCTGTGAAGAGACAGTCTGGCCCCCTTACAAACGAATGGCAAGTTTTCCAGCAGAGTTCGGGCTCCGGACTCTCCGGCCCCCTTTTCCCATGTCCTACACTAGCCCACTTCATTTCAGCCTGGCTTCTGGAACACTGTGTGGTTCCCACCACCACAGACCCTGAGCCAGCAACTGCAGGGCAGTGGGGGAGGAAGGGAAGGGCCTCTCCAAGGCCCGCGGCCTCCGGAGACTCCACTTCCTAGTGTGCGCAATGGGTTGATGACAGAAAGGACCACTTACCTCCATTGGGTAATTATGAAGAATCAAATAATGTCTATCAAGTGTAGTGGCTGACACTTGGCTATTCTACACTGGCTTAGAGCTCTCAAAAGGCGCTTTTTTTTTTTTTTAATGTACGATACTCATCACACCAAATGTTAGCATCGGTAGCGGGCCTCAGGAAAACAGTGCCTCCCCAGCATGAAGTTACAAAGCTATACCCTTTTACATTTCTCTATGAATCCACGGGTATTTGAAAGAGAGAGAGAGCACGAACATGGGTGTGTTAAAAAACATTTCCTAGGGCCCTACGTGGGCTCCTCATTTGCCTCTTGTGCAAGGTGGGCCCTCCCTGGTGCCTACGTTAGTGAGGCGACTTTCCAGGGCCAGGCCACCTGAGCCCTGAGCTGCTGGAGGCCCGAAGGAGCCAGGCCTTGGTTACCTGGACACGGCTAGGGCTGTCACCGCAGGGCTGGTCTTGCTGGGCTTCCCTGTCAAAGCAAGGCTGACATCCAGCTCTCGACAGAGGGCAAGATTCTTCTCCCACCTGTGACCTGTGGGGATCGTGCGAGAGAACGATTAGGAAACCCATGCATGCACGTGGATGTCCACGGGCAGAGCCACAAACACATACACACATATTTATATTTGTGGTCAGCAACTTGTTAAATTGAGGGGAAAATATATTTAATCTTGGCCTGTGCCGTTGCAAAAAGGGCCGTCCCAATTTAATTTGCAGGCTGTGATAGTTACATGTGCTGACGGGCTGCGGTATCCATTGTGTACCAAATTGGATTTGTGTATTATTGCTTTCTAAATTGCATGCCTAGTTCAGCAAAATTGTTCATCAGTGTTTACTGGCTTTATGCTTAATAAGATGCCCCACAATACCTTGCTGCCAGGATGTAACGCAGCCCGTAATTGCCTAGTAAAAATAAATTACATAAAGTCGGCATTATCAACTTATCTAAATCCTCTCACGCCACAACCAATAATTAAATGCTGAGAACGTTTTTTCAAAAAATATAACTCAATGATTGTTACTTCACTCATTTTAATGACTGCATTTGGGGGCAGACAGTAATTCCTTCAACATGGAGGGCGAGAGGGAGAGACATCAGCTGGGTACATCCCTGCGAAGTCACTCAGAGTCAGGGCAGGAACGACATAGCTGTCCCAGCTGTCCCAGGGTGGCCTCCTACGTGCGCGGAGAGGCCTGTGCACCGGGAAATGCGTGCACATTTTGTGTGTGTGCAAAAGGCCACACTACAAGCCTTCCCGGAGCCCTTTGTGTGTCCCAGGTCGAGTCCAAGTCTACGAGGTGATTCCTAAAATACGTTGTGCTCTGACTGGGTTGGTCCTTGTTTCAAATGACAAATAAATGAATTCCGGGCCGAAATTAGATTATGTCTGTACACAAACGAGGCATCCTCAATATCTCCAAAGCTTTCTTTTCTTGCCCCTTAAGACATCTGAGGGATATAGCAACGTGCACACCAACAGGACACAGGTACAAACATCCACGTGCCATGCCTGATTCTGTCACCTTCCAGCAAAACGGGTTTGAGCAATATTCGGAGAACAACGAGACCTCCACAGGCTGAGGTTTGTAAGCCTGCAAATGGATTTTCTATTTCTACACCGTGGTCCAGCCTGATTTTCACGAATACATCCATGTGCTCATGCCATTTCACCTGAATCCTCCCTTAAACTGTAATCACAACCCTGGCACTTGTTTTCTATTTGGTGGTGGTGACCTCAGACAGGTCGGGACAAACGGCAGGGGAAGGATGTGGACCCAGGCGTGATGGGGCTGCTGCCAGCCTGAAACAGTCTTGTGAGCTCCGTAATGTCATCAGCCGGTATATGAAGGAAGAAGGCTCTTACCAGCCTATAAAAATGATAAGAACATCCTGCATTTTGCCTGCATTTTGTTGAGCAGATTCTTGTCTATGTCTGTTATTTTTCATGTTAGGTACTTCCTGCACATCCTGACATGTCAGGGGCAGGGGAACCGAGGGACAGAGTAATTGTTGGGCATAGAACTAAGTCTAGAGCCCTGCCTCTTGCTTTTCATGTCACTTCTCATTTCTTTGGACCCCATTCCCAATGAGTACAATCTCAGCACAACTGTTGACCCTGAACACAAACCCATGAATGCACTGGCACTTCCAGAACCAGTGGAAGGTCTTTGAGGTGCTCTTCATTCATCGGTCTTTCCATCCATCCAGCATTCTTGTTCAGACATCCATTTATCAACCTTTGCCTCATGGGACCTCCATAGCTTCAGAAATGGGCAGTGGAGCCAAGGACTGAACTGGCATGCTTTCATGCAGGTGTACCACAGAATTGTTCATAATCAGGCTGGGGAATAGGATTTTATGCTAGCTCTCTTCCAACTGGGTGGGAGAAATAGGGGAGAAAGTCTGGCCCCCGTTCTTCAAAGAAGTGTTGTGAGTTTTTTTAGAATGTTCAAACCCCACACATCTTTCTTTTTACCCTGAGATGGGGTGATTCCTTGGAGTCCCAAAGGACCCTCAAGGTACTAGGCACAATGAAGTGAATGTGGTTGTAGATCCTTCTGAGGTCACTGCTTTGGGTCTGCCCACATTATTGACAAGGGTGCCCAGATGGTGTTATTTTGAAGGAAGGGATTCTCAGTGTAGAGCCTGGGACCCAATAAGGGCTGATCAGATGTCTGTGCATGTTTGTGTGACGAAAGAACAATAAATGGATGATTAAATGAATCAGGAAGGTGTGGAGTATATTCTAGAAAGGAACTAACTGAAGATGGCTACTCTTTTTAGAAGGCAGCCCTTAGCACTCTAATAAATTCTGTCCCGTGAATGATCATGGGTCTTGGGATACGAGTAAACCAGAACTCATGATGACAGGAGAAGTCACACTTCATGGTAACATGTTTCCTTTCATCATGGGCGGCACCAAGAAAAATGTCTCGGTTCTGGGCCAAAATCTTTGATGAAGACGGAGCTGAGAAAGAAGGCCTGCTGCGCTGGAGGAGGTGATGGTTGGGGGCTATTGGGACAGCTGTGGTGGAAGAGAAGGAGGTGATGGCTTTGCTGGTGATCTTTGTGCCTGTGATCAGGGGTGGTGCTATTGTTGATGATGCATGGCAGTATCTGCGGTTGAGATTCACCTGGCAGTCTGAAGTTGGTCTGAGGTTGCTTATGTCCGCTCTGGGGACAGAAGTGAGAATGATGGTAATCCTACGCTTCTGGGTAACTCTGGGAAAGCTCCTAGGCCTCTGTGCTTCAATTTCCTAATCCTTCATATGGGTGGCATAGTAAAATCTATCTCACGGGGTTGTCGTGACAAATTAGAGAATACACGGCAAGTACGCACGATGGAGACTGCTCAGGGTCAGCCGTCTCCCTGCAAGCTGAGCAGTGGTGGCCATGGTGGTGATGGTACCAGAGGCCATGATGGCAGAATAGAGAACAGATTTTCTTACGTCAGCCCCATCTGCCACAAACCAAAGAGGGTTCCAGAACAGTCGTTCTTTTACCTTAGTACACACCACACTCACCTGGGGACCTGTTAGACATGGAAATCTAGCAACCCCCAATCTTTTGCCAGGGCTTAAGGTAAAAACAGGACCCAGATCTACATTTTTAATAAGGCTCCTGGGAATTGCGGATGTAGAGGACCTCCAGACCCACTCTGAGGAACTTGCCATGGGGAGTTGGGTGGACGGAGCCAGGATCACCAGGGCAGGCCGGGGCGCTATGGAACCACTTCCTCTCTCCAGGCATATGGCAAGGCCCCTCCTGGCCCCTCCTTTTCCCTTTCTGCAGCCTGGCTGTCCAGGCAAGTAGGCATTTGGACCCAGGCCCTGGGCTGGGAAGTTTGGCATTGAGGAGTCATCAGGCAGATGGAGAACATCAAACTAAGCTCTGTAAGGTTCTGAGGCTCAGAAGCCCCTGAAAACCGCCCCAACTGTTCACATGTCCAGGGAGCATCCCAGAGCTTGCTGGTCCCTGCATGATGGGGCCAGGATGCAACGGGACTACTCCACGCTGCTTCACGTTCTGCCGGCAGCTTGCAGTAAACTGTGCTCTGTCCCCCCAACTTGACAACATCCAGAGAGATTCCATGGCTTCCCTGGACTCCGTAGGACTGAATGGAGCTATGGGAGGGGAGGGGGGAGTGAAGACTGCAAGGCGAAGGCCCCACACCCTTAGCAGGGCAGGTACCTCTTGGGCTCAGAGGTTGAGCTGAGGGGTCCTCTGGTGCTACCAGCCCGGGAACAGATGTCTTCATGTCCTCAGTCTTCCAAATCTGTCCAGAAAAGAGAAAGGGCCGATGGCTGGGGAAATGATCCTGTCTGTGGCCTCGGGCCCATCCCATTCCCTCACATCCAACGGACCCTGAGGGAAGGGATGGGAATATGGTCCCCTTTCACTTCCAACACTAATGTATTCTTGGGGACAAAAAATTACTTAGGCTTCAGTAGAGCACCGTTGAAGCTTAGGTGGGTTTACTCTGCCCTCCTGTGACCATAGTGCCTCCGTCCTCAACCTCTCATCTGCAGGGATGAGACCCAGCAGCTAGTTTATGGTCATTTTACTTAGCTAATGCCCTTTCACCCTGCTGCCGCCATCCCTGGAGGCCTCCCTCACCACTTAGCAGCTAGGCCTTCCCATTCTCTGTGTCTGGCTCTTGGTCGCACGCCCTTCTATTAACGTCCTCATGCTGACTGCATATGGCTTCTCACTTGCTGAATCCAGATGTTATGTTGACAAAGGGCAAGGATCAGCCTACTCTTAATGATTTTTTGAACTCCACACCAGGCCTAACCCAGCCCTGGGCCATTCCAGGAGCTCAATTGCCATGTTGGATGAATGAGTGCTGCGTGCATGAAAGTCTCTCACTCATGACGTGGGGGCCCACAAAAAAAAAAATGCACCTGCTGCTTGGCCAGCCTGAGCTCCTCTGACTGACCCACAGTGTGAGTCACCCCACCAAGCCCAGGCCTCCCTGACCTACTCATGTTCTGGCTAGCCCAGGATGCCCTGCTCTCTGCAGAGACGATGTACCCCTCCTAGCCCACAAATGGGGCTTCTCAAGGGACCCTCCTCAGCCTTGTCTCTCCCACCCACACACAGTGACCTCTCAGCCTGCTTGGCCTCTCCATATGCTGTAACTTTTCTTCATTCTTGGGACTCAGCTATACTGCCATCTCCTCTCATGTCTCTCTGTTAGAAATAAATCCATACTCCCTTTGGACCCTCACCACATATTTATTCAGCAAGTATTATCTCCATGATTATTCTGAGCCTTGGGGCATGGACACCCATGCAAAGCAAGGCCAAGTTTTAGCCATGACGGCACTCAGCCAGCTTTCATAAACATTTGAAGCAATCAATGGACATTTTCTTGAATACATTATGGCCTTCAGTCAACATTTCCTTTAAACTGTGGAATTCAGTTGACAGTTTCTTAAGTGAGCCTCTGAATTATTCCTTATCTTTACTCATTCCTTCATCCCTCCTGTCAGTCTCAGAAAGCTTGCCTGTTCTTCCCAGGCTAATCCTCACACTTCAATGTTTCTGTTTCGTTCTCTTCCTGGTTTATTGATGCTTTCCCTCTCCATGGCTTTCCTCAGAGGGTCCATGGCACTCTTTGATTATCATGGTCATAGCATGCATTGCATACATGTATTTTCCGTTTGTATTCTCTTCTAGGATAAGATCAGCTGGAGGATAGTGGCCTATTATTAATTTCTGTGTTCCCTGTGGCTTCTATGATGAGTTTGGTACAGAGCCAGAGTTAGGGTGATGGACAGATAAAAAATATTTGGATGTATAGATGGATTCATGGGTAAATTGATAGGTATATGGAAGGATAGATCATTGTATAGGAGGAAAGGAATGGAGGAAGGAAGGAAAGGAGGAAGGGAGGGATGGAGAGACGGAAGGAGGAGGGAGGGAAGGAAGGAAGGAATGGTAGAGAGATAAATAGTTGGGTAGGTAGGTAGATGTATTATTGGATGGATAGATGAAAGGATGGATGAATGGATGAATAGGTATAGAGATAAATAGTTGGATGGATTAGTGGGTGAACAGATAGGTGGATGATGGATGGGCAAGTATGTGAATGGATCGCCCAAATATTTCTTTTCAGCACTGGGCTATGTTCTTACACATTTGACCGTTCAGCTTTCACACCTTGTGCTAATAAATGTTTATTTCATTTCATGAGTATATGTGTGTATACAATTATATACATAATTCTATCTATCTTCTATCTATCTATCTATCTATCTATCTATCATCTATCTATCTATCTATCATCTATCTATCTACGTTTTGCCTGGAGAGAGCCTTGCCTTTGCCCTCACTTGCCATGAAGACCTAGTCTGGCATACCATTTGGTCTCAAATGCAGCCTATAAATTTGGGCTCTTGGAGGAAGTGAGAACAAAGACCACTTTCTTGTACTCATTCTGCCTTCATTCTGCCTTCATTCTGCCCAAGACACACCTACCCGAACCATGCCGTCTTGACTTCCAGTGATGATGACATGGTTTGTGTCCCATGCTGGCCCTTCCATCATGTAGCAGCAGGTTATGACTCCTTCAGGGCCCCAGGCTGTGGTGATGCTGGCCAGTGGCTGTCCGTTGACATTCCACAGAGACAAGTGGGCTCCCGCACAGGAGACAATGGTGCCCTGCAGCAATAAAAATTGATTTCACTCCATGCTGAGGTCACTGCCTGCCCATCCGCATTTGCTCAGCCAGAGTTTGCACACCCCAGCACCCTTAACCTGCTATCTTCTGAAGACTAACGAAGGTACTCCAAGACCTAAGACACCCACTTCTTATTAGATGGCTCATAGGTCTCTTGTGTTTTCACACAACTACAAATTCCTGGCTATTTGCATACTGCAGTCATGTGTTTGGATACTGCTTTCTCTGACACAAACTGGCTGACTTACCCTTTGGACTCCTTCCACAGCCTGGAGACTACCTCTGGCTCCAGACATGGGGCCTGGACAGGGCAGGCAGGCCAGCCCTGTCCCCATGAAGAAGATTTGGATATCACTTGGTAGAGGGCAGAGTACAGAGGTTTGAATGATTGTATATGGCTCAAAGAATTGACGATGTCTCTCTGAAGGGAATTTCTGAGGAGAAATGTCCCCATTGAACCTCTTGAAATGTTTATGTCTAGAGTTTTCTTCTCAAGTCCTTGTCAATATTATGGCCAATGGTATAGTGGTCACTGACACTGAGGACTCATAAAACCAGCTGGAGCCATGCCTTTGAGCCTTGCCCTAACCACAGAAAGGACGTAGGGAACTCAGTGCCCTTCCATAGCCCCCTGGGCTCCATCATACCTCTTTCTGAATTGTCTGGCTCTGTTAGAGTCTGCTTGAGGCTGAGGACCATGTCTGATACATCTCTGCCAAGCACCCAACCCTGAGCCCAGTAGGCACTTAGTGAATTCAGTTGGCTTCAGGACAAGTTGAATTCAACAAGTTGTTGGTCATGATATGTCTCCTCTGAGATCTGAGGACATTATTCTTTATAATGCTCTCTCAGATCAGGGCCTGGTGCCTTTCCCAACACATCCACCAATTTATCCATTCACTCACCATCCTCCCATCCATCCATCCATCCATCCACTCTCCATCTGCCCACTTACCTATCCGCCCATTAATCCACCCAAATATCCATCCAGCCACATACCTATTCATCCATCCATCCATCCATCCATCCTCTGTTCTGCTCATGTAAGATTCATCCTAGATTCAAGTTTACCTGGAACACCATGTTTGGCTAAAGTTGGGACGAGGAGCCTTCTTCATTATCTCCCCCTCTTTCTATTATCCCCTTGCCACTCTATCCATGCCCTGGACTCCTATGGTTTTCTGTGAGAAGATGCAGAGCCTTTGAATCCTCACGGAACCCCATGCCCTATGATGAGGATTCCAGCCTGGGAGAAATTCCACACTGAGATTTAGATATATAGTTCTCTAACTCTTTCTGTTCTCTCTGTCTTGGTCTCTATCTGTCTGTCTCTGTTTCACTCAGACATAACACACACACACACACACACACACACACACACACACACACGTTCCTGACAGGCTTATCTTTGGTAGCAGCTTGGAGGGACAAACAGAAGCACTTGCTGCCATGGAGACCAGAAGCACCTGATGAGTTAACACTGACTTAACATCAGCGAACTGAATTAGTCCACCAAGCCCAGAAGATCTCTTACCAAAGCCAACTTCTTGCCCCAATTCCCTCATGCCTGTGCCAGAACAGACACCTCCCACCACTCTCACCACCCTGAGGGAGAAAAATAAAAAAGGAAAAAATAAAATCTAGAACCAGATGCTGCACATGTTGATGGCTCCACTCTGCCTGGGCAAAGAATACTCCACACATTTGGGACAACATTTCTCAACATTCTTGGGAGATCAGCCTCTCTTTGTTCCTGGGTTTTCTCTTGGGACACTGCACCACGCTTCCAGGCAGGCTCATAGACATTGAGAAAGTGAGGACTCACCGAGACGTCACTGATGGCAAGAGCAGAGATCCCCTCCCGGTGGGCAGGCAGGCGGGCCACGTGGGTGAGATGGTCTAGGTCCCACAGGATGCAAGTACAGTCTTGGGAGCCACTCACCAGGAGGCTGAAGGTGACTGATGCTGCCAGGCATGTGACAGCCTGTGTGTGTCCATATAAGGCCTGGGGACAAGAAGCAGACCCACGGATTATGGGAGGGACCCTCAATCTAGGAACCTGGGGAGATTTCCTGCCTTCCCACTTACTGTTGGGCTCCAGATGAGGAAACAGAGATTCAGGGTGATTCCATGATTCCAAAGTCTGTGGTATGTGTGTGCATGTGTTTCCATGTGTGTGTTTGTACATGAGTCTCTGCTGGCCTCTCAGTTCCATCCATTTCTGGGAGTTGAGGCTCAGCCAGGGTGGATCTGCAGCCCTTTTATCATAACTGAAACAGGCCAGCAGCACCCTCACACGCTGTGAGCTCACCTACACTTGGCCTTGCGCATTGAAGCTGCACGTACCACTAGTCACATGCAAGGACACTGATTTACCAAGTGTAGTGTCCCAACCAGGTGCATAAACATCAGCTAGAAATTCAAATGCAAATTCTTGGGCCCTATCCAAGACCGACTGAGTCAGAAACTCTGGGGGCGGGGCTGTGATGAAAACCATGGGTTTTCACAAGCTCTCCAGGAAATTTTCATGCATGCTCCAGTTTGAGCATTACCCCAGGAGAACCTCAGAAACAAACATGCCTCTGCCAACTAAAATGGAAGGAAGGCGGTGGGGTGGCTGTCAGGTCTTCATGAAAAAAGATGTGACTTTTCAAGTCTGATGGATCTGGGTTCATAGCCTGTCTGGCCACGTGGCAGCAGGTGACTCAGGCCCTTGGTCTTGGCCCTCAGGTTGGCCTGTGCTGGGTTTGGCCGGGTTCACAGATGGCTATGTATCCAGATATGGCCAGAGGCCTTGCTCCCCAGGGACACGTGCCGGAGGGGCTGGGGTGGCCTGGTGTTCCCAGGTCCACGGCCGCTGGCCACAGTGTGGTTTCCATCACAGTGGTCCCAGAAGCTGCCAGGTAAGCCTGATCTGAGAGCTGCTGCATCCACACGGGCAGCTGTCTTCTGGAATGAGCCAGAGAAGTGCAGAGATGGCGTTCTGAAATGTGATTACCCTGGCTTACCTAGTGGTAAACCTCCATCCTCAGGACGGATGACTGCTCACTCATTTGGGTCAATGAGTCTGAGCATCATTTTTCAAAGCTGTCACTTTGCCTGGTCACAGCCAGGAAGAGTTCTGCCAGGGATTCCTGTTTGTTTTCGGTAGATCTTTTTTTTCCAACGTTTTTTTTTTAATTTATTTTTGGGACAGAGAGAGACAGAGCATGAACGGGGGAGGGGCAGAGAGAGAGGGAGACACAGAATCGGAAATAGGCTCCAGGCTCTGAGCCATCAGCCCAGAGCCCGACGCGGGGCTCGAACTCACGGACCGCGAGATCGTGACCTGGCTGAAGTCGGAGGCTTAACCGACTGCGCCACCCAGGCGCCCCTGTTTTCGGTAGATCTTAATGTGGCACCAAGCAGATGGGGCTGGCAAGGTTCTGGACGTGACCCACAGAAGATGACTGGGGTCATCTCAGGAAACTGGAAGCTGTCCACATGAAGAGAAAAGCAGAGGATCTGACAGGAGCTCTGATGACTGAGTTCTGACCGTAGGGGGACATGGTGACTCCAAAGAGTGCAAGCCAGGGGATGCTGGACTAAAGGCTGGGGATTCAGAGAGAGAAGCTCTGAGCCCAAGTGTCCCCATATGCTGTCCATTAATGGAGCCATGTCTACTGCTTTGCAAAGGGAGGCACTGGAGAGTGAGGGGGGCCAGTCTGCGTGCAGGCACTGACCACCCGTGTAAGGCTCATTGCCTCTCATCACGAGGCACGTAGCCACCCCCATCTGGAAAGGCTGAGGACATCAGTGAAGGAGGACAGCAGATGTCAATGTGCTGTCTACTGGCTCTTTGTTGGGATGAGCACTGGGTGTTGTATGGAAACCAACTTGACAATAAATTATATTTTTAAATAAATAAATAAATAAATAAATAAGAATACAGTAGTCTCCCTTATCCATGGAGGACATGTTCCAAAACCCTCAGTAGATGCTTGAAACTGTGGGTAGTACCAAACCCTGTGTGTACTGTTTTTTTCCTGTACATACATAGCTATGAAAAAATTTAATTTATAAATTAGGCACAGTAACAGATTAAAAGCAATAACTAGTAATAAAAGAGAACTGTTATAACAACGTACTGCAATAAAAGTTATGTGAGTGTGGCCTCTCTCTCTCAGAATGTGTTACTGGACGCTACTCGTCCTTCCTGTGATGACATGAGGTGAATGTCATAGGCACTGTGACATGGCCCGAGGCTACTAGTGACCTTCTGATGATGAGTCAGAAGGAGGATTATCTGGTTTCAGGGCATGGCTGACCACAGGTGACTGAGACCATGGCACGTGAAACCATGAATCAGGGGGTACTGTCACAGTACCTCTCTACGTGGCCAATTAAAATGACTTCACTGTCATCATGCCTAAATAAAGCAGCAAAAAATAAAGAAAATAAAATACAATAAAACACAATAAAATACAATAAAATACAATACAATAAAATAAAATAAAATAAAATAAAATACAATAAAATAAAATAAAACAAAACAAAAGCCTCTGGAAATAATTGCTCATGCTGGACACTTGTGGTGAGATGGGCACTCTTAATTAATCGCGGTGGCAATGTAAAGTTACAGAACCACTATCGAAAGCACTATGTCCCTGCTTGGTAGTTCTACTTCTTGAAATTTATTTTAAGGCAACGATTAATCAGGAGCAAACAGCAATCTATATAAGCTGTTGTCTGCAACATTATTTAAAATAGTTAAAATTTGGAAGTAATGTAATTGTCTAGTTTGAGGAGAAACGGTTTATTAAACCGTGGCGCACTGACATAACAAAACAATTGAAATGTAATTTTATGGAAATGAAATAATATGGAACAATTGAAATGTAAATTACAGACTGTGGAGAAGCAGAAACAATTTGATAGGCTGGGTGGAAACAGAATAAACATATCTACAAAATGATCAGAATGGTATAAATATGTATAGCTGGGGATGGCAGTATGTGACAATGGAAACTTTTATAGAGATTATAGAGAATCATTCAACTTTGAAGTGAATTTGAAATTTGTCTTTAATGTTGTAATATCTTTAAAAAATGAAACACTTAAAAAAAAAACTGTGTATGAAACTATTTAATGATGTCTTTGCCGGCAAGTCAGGGACAGACCCCCTCACTGAGCAGCTGGTGGTCTGGGGGATCCCCAAGGCCATGTCAGCCACTACAGGTAAATGATAAAGGATTTTATTCTGCGTAGGAAATAAGAGCATGTGGGATTCCCCTTACCTTTTCCTCTTGATTTATAACTAGGAGAGGATGATGAATTACATTTTTATGCTGTCAATACAGGGCTTTTATATAGCACATCTTCATTTTGAAAAGGGACCTGGGAGCGGGAGGCCGCTTCCCCGACTCCCCAAGGCCGGCTCTGCAGTCAGGCTGGATCTAGGGCATCCCTAAAGTGGTGCCTGGGATAAGGGAGCACTCCATAGAGTAATAATAATGTGCGGTCTCTTCACACAGGTCAGGAGTAAGAACGTAGCCCCCTGCCCACAGTCCACGGAAGGAGAAGGAAACCTAGAACAGTGTGAAAAGGTGAAAAGACAGGGCGCTCCGAGGCTGGCTTTGAGAGTCTGGGGAAGGCAGCCTGCACTTGGCCTGCACAGCTCCCTCAGCAGGTGCCACTGCTCCACAGGAGTAATCGGCCCCCTCAGCACTGACCCAGTCGTTCTTTACCTCACGTCTACTGAGTGCGCCTACCTTGCACCACACGTGTACTGCAGGGGGTGGTAGGGTGGTGAGGGGAGGGCTTGAAAAGCATCCAGAGAAACCGCGGAGCAGTTTCAGTGAAACATGTGCGGTTTAGGAAATCTGATCCGTGGTGAGTTTTGTATGATTAATTTTGGTGGTTGTCATCTTGGGTCTATATGGCTAACTACGAATACAGATGTAAAAATGAGCTGCATTTTAGAGTTGGAAGCGTACCCTAGTGGTATTCTGGGCAGGTTCCAGGATGCACAGGCAGGAAGCGTGGGTTTAGAGTTAGATCGACCCAGATTAAAACGCAAACTCGCTCTCTCTGAGCTTCAGTTTCCTTGCGTGAAAGTGGGAATAACGGTGCCGGATTCACCAGACTAAAACGAATGTACAGAGTCTCAAGCAAACAGCGAGTACACTCTGCTTGTTACGAGAGCGGCAGTGATTCCTGAGGCAGGACTGGAAGGAGCCCACTGCCCCCGCCTGCTTCTGCTCTACTCCACTGCTGTTCTGAAATAGCCTTTCAATTTCCGGCTGCACGACGAGTCACTTGACTTCTTCGCACCTGTTTTTTCCACCGGTAAAGTAAGGAGAAGAATAGCACCTAGTTTACAGTGTTGTTGAGAAGGTAAAAGGAGGCCATCCGCACAAGTGCCCACGGCACATGATCAAAAATGTTCTCAAGTGCAAGGAAACTGCTTTCACTGGCTCTGACGCGTAAGCGGCATCTCTCATTGAGGGATGGGTCCCACAGGGCCACCTGCCCTGTGGGCTTGTCAAAACCACCGTGGGCACGAAACCGTGGCCTTCTAACAGCAAACAGCCATGTGCCGTCACCAGTGCCTCTCGGTGTTCTCGGCTCCTGAGGGAGGCAGGGCTTTTGGTGCACAGGGAATTAGATGGCGCTAGGGCACTATACCTGCCTGAGGCACCACACATGCCCCAGGCACGATCTCCACCTGAGGCACCATCCCCGCCTGAGGTAAAATCCCCACCTGAGGTATCGTACCTGCTTGAGGTGCAGGCCTTTCGGGCGGCCTCTGGCTATGCTGAGCTCCCATACACAGACCACCGCACTGGCCCCAGAGGTGATGATCGTTGTGGGGGCTGGGCACACGGTACACAGGCAGCGGCCCCAGGCAGCCAGGTTCTCGAATGTCGTCAGGATCTATGGGAGACAAGTGGGGTGAACACTGGCGCCCCAGCCAGCACAGGGCCGAGAGCCCGGACAGGGTGACAGAGGGACAAGGGCAGGTCTGGATGCTGCTGGCCTGCTTGTGTGCCATGGGAACTGCAGGACATGTCATGTGTTCCGGAGGCTGGCACTGGTGACCCAATGCAGGCAATCCAAGCCTGTCCCCAGGGAGCTCATACTCTAGTGAGTGGGGAGACACAAGCGAGCAGGGAGTTAGGGAGACGTTGTAAACACCTGGCTGCCTCATGAAGTGGTAGGGAAGGCTGGGGGTGGCAAAGGAGAGCTCGGTGGGCAGGGAGTTCATGTCATGTGATCGGTGCGTGGGATGTAGGGTGGGAGGGAAGTTGGGCTAGGAAAGGAGGCTGGAGGTGGCCAGGGCCACAGCAAGATGTGAAGTAACTTTGTGGCCTGAGTCAAGGGTAGATGAAGGGCAACCAGACGGCTCGCTTCTGGTGCTGGCTCAATGCTCAGTGAGTGTCCTCGGAGTCTGAGCCGTGAGCAAATGCCAGGGGAACCCCAAGACTCCACACCCAGACTGAGAGTCTGAGTGGCCTCCACGCAGCCAAGTGACCGGCTGGTGGCAGAGACTGCTGTGAAGTGACAGCATGCACTGTGAACTTGTAAGCTCCGCTCCTTAGAATATGGGTTGGAGGCTTGGCCCACAGGGGACCTCAGCCGGGCCGCACAAGCCGTCTCCCTCTCAGGCAGGGGGCACAGGCACAAGGAGGAAGTGGGGCAGCGGTGCGTGCTTTGGACTCGCCCTCTGACTGCTTCTGCCTCAACGGTGACCACCCTGCGCCCCGCCTGCCCGCGTGCCCCATGCCTGCACCCCACACCCGCCCACCTTGTCAGAGCCATAGTTCCCCAGGCAGCAGCTGAAGTCATCAAAGCCCCAGCTGAAGGTCCTGTTCCAGAGCGGAGGCAGCAGCATCTTGTTCTTTTCCACAGCCAGGATGGTCTTCTCGGTAGGGACGATGTGGCCAATGGCTCCTTTGGGGGATTCTGAGCCTAGAGAGAAAAGGTACATATCTACCCCCCAGTTAGTATGGTGGAGCTTACCCGCCAAGGGGCAACACCCCCTTTCTCTGTGCCCAGGGAGGAGCCATGGGCAGGTGACCTGGACTTGGCAAAGCACAAGCCTGGGCAGTAGCCACTTGCTCGTCAAGGCACCTCACTCCAGGGCCTCACTCCAGGGGCTGTGTTAGACCCTGGCCCCGAGCTGGGTCCCCTGGCCCTGGGTTCCTCCCCTGTTTTAGCACATACGTTAAGCTTGCACGTGGCCACAGGTTTTCAGTGTCTCTAAGGGGCTGATATCAGGGGAGGAGTGGCTGAGGCTGTCGGTGCAGGTGGCACAAAGCCACAGGAGCCTTGGGGGGCTCTGCCCTTCCTGTCCCTCCTGGACACCTTATCTGGTAGGGATGGGTGTGCCACAGGCACTGTTCTTGGAGTTGAAGGAAAAAAAGGACACACCAAAACCCCCAACAAACCTGGCCTTGTACTCCTTATAGAACTCCAGAATGTTGCCCTTTGTCTTGGGATTTCCCAAAAGCAGTGCATGCCCCAGATGGCCCAGACATCAGACTTCACCCACAGTTTCCCTAAGAAGCAGCAGGGCTGGAACTCACACTGGGCTGTGTGCCCCAGGTCAGCTGCTCCTGGCTAGTGGCTGCAGGCCCGCATGGGTGCTTAGGAGCAACGGTGACTGTGGGTACTAAGGAACAGAGGCTGCAACCCTCCTTCCCCTCGGGAAATCTGGCTTTGGAGGTGAGGAGGGGTGTATGTGTGTGTGTGCAGGAAAGAGAGAGAAAGAAAAAGAAAGAGGTGTGTGTGTATGTGCGCACACACATATATGAAAGAAGGAGGGGAATGTGTGTCTTAGATAGACAGGCAGACAGGTGAGTCTGTCAGGATCTAACAGAGGTGCTTCCGGACACTTCCAGGGCACAGGCCTCCCCAGATTCCTGCTGTGACTAGAGACACAGCCATCCAAAGTCAGACCCCAAGACCCTGAAGGGTCTGCGCCCCTGAGTCTCCAAAGGAACACCAGTCACTAAAGGACAGGGCGCCAAACAGAGCTGACCAGGTGGTTACCTTTGACTGTGACCTGGGAGGGCCGCAGTGACTGCAGATTGTAGAAAAAGGGCTGTGGGTGGCTGGGGAGGCTCGCAGGTATGACGGCATCCTTTCCGGGTGAAGCCTTCCCTGCAGCGGTCCTGGCTGGGTGGGGTTTCGTAAAGAGCTGGAGAGGCAAGGGGACAGACGTATACCGCACAAGTCATTAGGGACAGACGGCCGGAGGAGTCCTCCCCAGTCAAGCCACAGCAGTACCTCCGCTCTGAGTGCTGCCTGAGCTGGGCTCGCTTCTGACTGAGATAAACAAAAACAGAACTATCTGGTTCAGCCCTCGGATGTTGCTGATGAGGGGCTTGGGCTCAGAGAGGGCCCACTGCTTTCTCCAGGTCATGGTGCGTGACTAGCAGAATTAGCCTTCCTGGCTGCCCAACTGTCATCTTCTCCACGCTGCTTGGGAAAAGGATGACCTCACTGAGGAGCCCTTGGTCCCTGGCAGAGCTGCCTCTCAAATCATGGGTCAGAATGACCCTCTTCTCTCTCTAGATCACATGTCTCTCTTCATTTGCTTGAGCTATTTCTCACATTTTTCCCCCCTTCCTTTACAAACTCTGCAGGCACGTCCATCTGGGCATCAAGACAGAATTCTTTAATAGCATCCATTCAAACGTTCCAAAGAGCACAGGCAAACCCCATTAGTGGCCTTTCTTATTTTCACTTTTCTTAGATCTCTGCTGTCAAAGTGTCCCCAATGCCAAACTTTTTGCATAACCAGGCAAAATATGAAGCCCAAGGCCGTGCTGCTTGGCAGAATCTTGCTGCTGCCACAGAGGGCAGCTGAGGCCAGCTCTGGCTCTCCACCCTCCCCCCTTCCCAACTAGGCTGTTTTTTCCAGCCATCAGGCCCATTCTTCTGCTCCCTGATGGAAACATCTGCTGGGTACCATGATGGAGGTGTGACGGTGGGCTGCAGGTGGGCACACGGGTAGAAGTGAGGTTCAGCAGGCAGCTGGGAGGGGTCTCACAGCAGCCTAGGCTCAGTTACAGCCTTTAATCAAATACTGGACTACCTAGTAAAGCTGGGTGGGTGATCAATACAAACGGAGATCAGAATGATGATTTCTAAAGGAGCATTAAATAAAGAACATCCTTTCTTTCCCAACAGAATGACTAAAGCATCGCAGGCCCAGTGCCTGTAATAACTTCAGCAGGCACAGTGCCTTGATGACACAGTGCATGGTCCTGAAGTCTTTTAATCTTGTCTCTAGGTTGGGACCACTGGAAGAATTCTAATTCTGACGATTACTTAGAAATATCTTTTTTTAAAGCTCATCCGATACCTAAGTAAAATCAGAATCTAAAATCGTGTCCATTCCGTGATCACACTGATGTGAAAATATTTTTGCGTGGGGACAAGAACTGTGAGAATGCAACCCAGGACACAATTGGATGGTGGTAGCTACTACTTTGAATTATTTAATTGCTTTATCTGTAGTATTAGGCTACCCAAGCTTCTTTCTTGAAATTCTCTCCTTCCTACAAAGCCTTCCCTGGCCGAACCCACATTTGGATGTGCTGTTCATTCTCCAAGTCACCCCTTGGGCACTTCTCACACTCCCCTCACCTGGGAGCTGAGCAAACTTGGAGCATGTCACGTAAGACCAGGTAGAAAAGATGTTACTAGTTTTGCACTGTTGAGATGAGCCCGTCCAAGCCTCATGATTACATATGGAGAAGGCTGTTGCCCAAGATGGCCCTGGAATTGGCTGGGCTTATGCACTCACTTCCCAGCATGGCTCCTGAATGTCCATCCAGGCTGAGAGCCCAGCCCATGGGGCCATGATAATAGCCCAGATGGCCGTACTTAGGAATGAAAGTTCTCCACATTGCACTGAGGCTTGAGGATCAATGGGGCCGGGATCAGTTAAATAAGTGTTTCTCTTGCACACCATTCACCAGGATGTCACCATGAGCCCATAGCCTCACGTTGCTAGATGACTACCTGATGGGGGGTGGAGCCGGTGGAGCGAAAGGCCCACATGAGACCCCTGCAATTTCACCAGAGGCCCCGAGGGCAGAACTTAGATACTGTCACACTGTTGGCAATATGGCTTTGGGGCCAACCAGACGGGGCTAGAACTCTACCTCTGTCATCTGCTAATGTGCAATCGTAGGCCAGTTATTTATTTAGACTCTCTGAGCCTCAGCTTCCTGATCTGTAAAAGAATAATTTCTTTTTAAAATTTTTTTTTTTTTCAACGTTTATTTATTTTTGGGACAGAGAGAGACAGAGCATGAACGGGCGAGGGGCAGAGAGAGAGGGAGACACAGAATCGGAAACAGGCTCCAGGCTCTGAGCCATCAGCCCAGAGCCCGACGCGGGGCTCGAACTCACGGACTGTGAGATCGTGACCTGGTTGAAGTCGGACGCTCAACCGACTGCGCCACCCAGGCGCCCCTGTAAAAGAATAATTTCTAGGGGCGCCTGGGTGGCGCAGTTGGTTAAGCGTCCGACTTCAGCCAGGTCACAATCTCGCGGTCCGTGAGTTCAAGCCCCGCGTCGGGCTCTGGGCTGATGGCTCAGAGCCTAGAGCCTGTTTCCGATTCTGTGTCTCCCTCTCTCTCTGCCCCTCCCCCGTTCATGCTCTGTCTCTCTCTGTCCCAAAAATAAATAAAAACATTGAAAAAAAAATTAAAAAAAAAAAAAAAGAATAATTTCTATACCCAGAGCTTATGAGGGGATTCAATGAGGGAATCACACTAATGTCTACCATTTGTTGAGTGCCCATTATATTTCAGGTGTTTCAAGCACTTGATGTCTTAATTCATTGGCTCTCCACAACAGCTCTGAGGCTAGACACACATATAAAAAATTAAATCCTGTGGATTTATTGTAGTGTCTGTTACATATATCACAGGCAAATGGAGTGTTCACTGTATCGTTAATGATGTCATCACCTTCATCAACACCAGATGGTAACAGAGGGCTAAGCCCCAATACTGAGGAGTGTAGGAAGACCTTTTCCCATCCCCAGCCCTCTCTCTTGTTCCTATCCAGGAGAAAATATCCTCACTATCACTTCAAAGCTTACAGTGCATACACTCTTCTGAGAAAGCAAGACTAACGACACGGATACTGTACCTGTTTGGGTACCTGTCCAAAGTTGCTGACAAACCCCAGGATGGTGCTCCTGATCAAAGGGTCACTGATGCTGCTGAGGTCCATTCTGTCACCATAGAAGTAGGGGTGGAAGGTATTAACAGCTTCTACCGCGGCTGACCCCTGCTGCTTGTACCCAAAAATGAGGTCTATCCAGTGGTGGAGGTTGGCACTGACAAAGTCACTTTCCAGAGCCTGGAACCAAAACCCAAAGAGCATGAAAAATGCAGGTCTCCCTTGGACTTGTGAGCCCTCTGCACAGATCAGGAGGGCACAGATGCATCAGGATGCTGGCTCTGCACAGGAAAGATGTGACATCTCCCAGAGTTTGAGGAGCACTAAGTGGGCAGACATACAGGCCACCCAAGGACCACCCAATTCCTGCCTCCAGCTAGTGGGAAAACAGATCTAACTGTTCCCAATCACCTAGCGCATTCACTCTATGATATAACCAGGAGGCGCAGAATACCTGTCTTGCATTGATATCTAAATGGAAGAGACCAGACTGAAAATAAGTCTTGGGGTCCTGTTGATCTCGATATAAGAAAAAGGGAGAGCTGATTCTGACCAGAGATGTCAGGAGTTTGAAACTAAGTATAGCAGGTAGGCGAACATGCTCTGGAGCACATTGGACCCCAGCACTGCCATAGATATTCCTTCACGTCTATGTCCTCAGTTTCTTCATCTTCTTCTTCTAAAAAATGGGGACAAGAACTGTACTTTCTCTGTGGAATTATGTGAGGTTTGGTTTGTGTCCATGGCTGGTGCACAGCGAGCTCCATGTAATAATGTTGACTGCAGTGATGGCACTGAGCACCTACAAGGTGCCAGGCACTGGCTTGGGGTTTGATGTGTATTGTCTCTTCCTGTCAACACCACCTTTCATTGGTAGATGTCATTACCCCACTTCTGGGGCAGGTTCAGGTATGGTTTTTGAACCTACTGTCTCAGTCCCCGACTCCCAGACCTCAGAACCCCACAGGGGATATCCAACCTCACTGAGCACATCTCACTGCACCCAAGTACCTAGAAATTATTGACATATTGGGTATGAGGCTCTTTCTCAATCATGTCTGGAAAGAAAAGGATAGAATCTACCTTTGAGAGACAACTCAGTCCCCAGGAATGTGAGCTTCCCTGACTGGGGCACTTCTGTCCAGTCCAAAGCATGCAATGGGCAAGAGCATTTCATCCACACACCTAAAGGGTAAGTCTATGATGACCTTGAGGAACATCTGCCCATCTGTAGCCTTCCCATCTCCAAGGAAGATGGACAGAAGAGTTTCCAGACTCAGCCATGAAGAATTACTCTGAGCTTACATCCTCTGAATGGGACCTAAACCTCAGCCCACTCAGGAACATGGCTCCTGTTGAAAGTCAGCAATATCTCTCTTCAACTAAAGGTGCCATCTGATAGGAAGCACAAAGAAGTTTAGCAGGGGAGCCCAAGCATGCTCCATCCTGCATGGGTACAGCCCAGATGAATGATGCCAGCTCAGATTAGGGCACCCAGGTTGGCAATATTCCTCAACAGTTGCCACACATGAGCAAGAGGAAATGTGGGCCAGTGTGTAGATTTTCCAGTTCACCTGAAAGATGGCACTTTTATCTAAGCAGAGCCCAACTTCAGGGCTGGGTCCCCAGACCCAAAGCCATTCGTTTGGGATTGTCTAAGCAACCCTTCGTTGATCCTCTGGGTGGACATGCCACATTAGTTTTCTGAGGTATATGGCCAAAGTGGCTTCAAAAAGGCCACAGGCCAGGACATCCGACCTTTCCTCTGGACATTTTTTCCTATCACTATAACCAACACATAGCTCATATCTTTAAGCTCTTCTAGAGCATCCTTTCCACCTCCTTTCTTTAGATGAAGCCTGGCTCTCCCCAAGATTCCAGTGGTAGCTGCTTGCTGAGTTACATGCCATGTGTCTTGGGGCCCGGAGGTGGTGTTGGTGTCCTCCCTGATCCACATCGCCACCTGCGGACCATTTTTCCTCTACCTTCTTGCTAAAAGAACAATCTGCTCCTCTGTGGTTTACGAAATTGAACTCTGCCCCCCTCCTCATCATCACTGCTGCCATCTGCCAACTCTTTGTCTCACTTATCAAACATGGTGACTCCTGGTCATGCCCTCCCTTCTTCTCCCTCACTGATTTCCACGTTTCACATCTCAGTTCCTTAAGTGATACTTCTCCAATGACTTTGCCTCCACTCCTAAAGCTACCTACTCCTACAGACACATCTTAACTCATGCCAGTATCCATAAGTGCTCTCTCTTCAGAATCTCTCATTCAAACATCCCTGTTGGTGAAAGCCACCTCTTCGCCTTGCTGATCATTTAACTACTCCCTAAGACTATTCTTCTGTTTTGTCAAAACTTCTAGTCTCCTCACCCTTTTACTTCTTTGCAATCTATCAACACTCCCTTATCTTCAGCAACACCTTGATGCAGCTTAGATTTAGCAGTTTATCATTTCAATAACATTCTGCTCAATGCATCTTGTTATGCTATTGAATTGTGTGTACTGTCTTTTCGCAGCACTCTGAACCAACTCAAATATTTTCTGTCTTCGTGCTTACACCAGAGTATCATCACACAAGAGGGCACACTGATTATCCCATAATCTTTGGTCACCAATTTCAAATGGACACTGAACATTGCCAGAAAACCGAGGAATGTTTCTCTAGTCAACTCATGCTTAATCACTCAAGATGACTAGTTCACATTTCCTACTCTCTCCTTACCTCTGACTCTCTTCCACTGTCTGTTTTCAGCCACCGGCCATACCTCCTACTTTCCAGAGAAAAGCACAGATACCAGTTGGAAATTCCCACATCTTTGTGACAATACATATAAACTAACTTTCATCTGCAACCCCTGACTGCCTTCCCTACTTAACTCAGGAATCTGACCCACCTTTTATCTAAAGCTAACCCTCTACCTGTGGTTTGTATTCCAAATACTCCTGCTTTCTCAAGAATGTATTATTCCTTTCCTTATACATCCAACCTCTCTTTCCCACTACCTTTTAAACTTGCTTCTTAAAATAAAAAAAAAAAAAAAGAAAACCATAATATTTCCTCAACTTTCCATCTCCTCCAGGTACTATTCTCTGTCTTTATTCTCTCCTTCACAACGAGGGTTTTCATTACCCAACCTTATCATTTCTGTTTCCTTATTATCATTCATTTCCTCTATTTCTTCACATGGACTTGAGTTACTGTCTTTTATTTTAGGATAAAGAACTCCTTTTAGTATTTCTTGTAGGGAAGATCTGCTAGTTATAAATTCTTTTAGTTTTATTTATCTGTGAATGTCTTAATTTCTTCATTTGTGAAGAATAGTTTTGCTGGCTATAAAATTCTTGGCTGATAGTCTTCGAGCACTTTGACTATTTCATACCACTGCTTTCTTGCCTCTATGGTTTCTGATGAAATATTAACTGTTAATCTTGTCAAAGATATCTTGTAAGTCATGAATGCTTTGTTGCTTTCAAGACTCTTCCTTTGACTTTCCTTTTCAAAAGTTTGATTATGATGTGTTTAAGTGCAGATCTCTTTGAGTTTATCCTACTTGGAATTTATTGAGTGTCTTGGATGTATAAATTAATACTTTGCATCAAAACTGGGATGTTTCTGAACATTATTTCTTCAAATATTCTTTGTGCCCCTTTGTCTCCTCTCTTTCTGGTACTTCCATTTTGGGTATGTTGGTGTTCTACAGGTGCCTAGGCTCTGTTCATTTTTCTTTGTAATCTCCTCCTGTTCCCCATACTGGATAATCCCAATTGATCTATCTTCCAAGTTTGTTGATTCTTTCTTCTACCTGCTATTGATCCCTTCTAGTGAATTTGTCATCTCAGTTACTGTGCTTTTCATCTCCACAATTCCTATTTGGTTCCTCTGCACAATTTCTATGTCTTTATTTATATTTTCATCATAGTCATACTTTCCTTTAGGTCTTTAAATGTGGTTTTAATTATTTGAACATATTTACAATAGCTGATTGAAAATCTTTGTCTAAGAAGTCCAAAGTTTAGGCTTCCTCAGGGACAGTTTCTGTTGACTGCTTTTTTTCCCCTCTGTATGGGTCACACTTTCCTTTTCTTTGTATGTCTCATAATTTTTATGGAAAACTGAACATTTTAGATAATATGATGTGTCAACTCTGGAAATCAGATGTTCCCCTTTCCCCAGGGTTTGTTGCTATTGTTACTGTTTGTTGTTGTTTGTTTAGTGACTTTACTGAACTAGTTCTATAAAGTCTGGGTTTTTTTGTTGGTGGTGGTGTAGATGGCCACTAACATCTCTGCTCTGTTAGTTTAATGGTCATCTTATGACTGGATAAAGATTTCTTTAAATGCCTAGAACCAGTAAGTCTTACAGTCTTTGTCCAGGGAGGGGCTCTGTGTGCATGCTAGGGCATGGCTTCAGAGCCAGCAGCTGCCTGGCAAACACTGCCTTTACCTCTCATATCCTGCTTGCACGGAGCCTCAGTGCTGGCCAGAAGTGAAGCCTAGGCCCTTCGAAGCATGAACACAGCCTTATGCATGAAAACGTCCCTACGAATGTGTGTGTTCTTCTAGGTTCCAGGAATATTTTGAAGTTTTTTCAAGGCCTCCTATAAAGACCTCATTCCCTAGTTTTTCCACTTAGGTTTTTTTGGTTAGCTTATTGTTTGCCCAATTATATCCACTGCCTCTGGAAGCAAGAGTGTTAAACAATTGTCTCTGGTTTCTTTTTTCACAAACGCCACTAAAGTAAAGGCTTTTGCATTATGCGGGCTCTGAGGTCAAATAAAGACAGCCTTGCTGGTGGGGTCTTTCAGGGAACCATTGACAGGTCAAATAATGACAGTTCTCTGGGTGTGGGGTTTTGAAGGAGCACCAACTTCATTCTTCCCCCTCCAATGGACTCCTAGGCTGTTGGCTTCCACTTTATTGTGGGCTATTGGTTTTCAAGGCTACTATGAAGCTGAAGAGGAGAAATGAGAATAGTGTTAAGTTAAAACATCCAAAGCTTGCTATTCTTACAAAGATTCAGTCATTTTTCTCCTCAAAGGAATACTCTCCTGATCTTTCCAAGCTTCTGGTTAATTTCAAAGGTTCTGAAAAGTTTGTTGTGACAATCTTTGCCATGATTCTTATTGCTTTTATGGAGTAAAAGATTTTCAGAGATTCCTACTCTGATGTTTTCAATGACATTGATCGTTAACATCCTAACCCACTCTAATTTAATCTTTACTCCACCAAAAGAGGTCTCCCCCTTGTTGTTACCACCCAGTTCCCCTGGGTCACACCTCTAATCTACATCTGATGGCACTTAATGTCTATCCTGTGTAGCACTTTGTGAAGTTATAATTTCCCTCTTATTCGTGTGGTTATTTAATCAAGCTGTCTCCCCACTAGACTATTAGCATCTGCAGTCGGGCCTGTAGAGTGAACCTGCTCACTCCCTCCAAGCCAATAACTTTTCTGAGAACATCTTAGCAGAGGGCTGCTGCCACCTAAAGGTCAAGTTCATTTCTGGTCCAACTACGCAAGACCAGTGACTTGTGGGATAGATGACTACCATTACTAAATTTCCGGAGGCAAGGATAAACCAGGGAAGAACTTTCTCTTGGCCAAGGGAGAAGGAGAGAGGAAAAGGTGTGGCTTTGTTGTTACCAGTCCGGCCCACCACAGATTCTTTTTTTCTTTTTAGGTACAATTTACCCGCAATAAATTTCACCCGTTTTATACAGACCGCTCAATGTGTTCTGACAAATGCATTCAATCATGTAACTACCACCATAACCAAGATATAGGACCTTTACATCAATTCTAAATGTTCTCTTGTACTCCTTTTCCATCGTTCCCTGCTCCAGAGCCCAGAACACAAGCTTTTTCCTGTTAACCTGGAGCATGGAGCCTAGCACATTCTTTGAGCTCTCTAGACCTAAGAGCCCCAGAAGTGCTTGTCATTAGCCCCCTGCTTGCAAAGAAAGCCTCCGTGGAGATTGAGAGGATACTGTGGTCTTTATTCAGGATTCCAGGGGTTCTGGTGTGACCCTGGTCAACTCACCTGTCTGTGCAGGCTGATGAATTTCCGAGGGTCTCCATCAGCCCAGGGAGGGAGTTGCACGTCCCCCAGGGCTGTGCCATCCTGCATGCAGCCTGAGTGGGGTGAGAAACAACAGGACTTTGGGTAAATGGGAGCCCGAACTGGGCTAACAACCAGGGGATACACACACTGTGCTGTTCAGGACTGCTGATTCCACGTAGATCAGTCCTGCACAGGCCTTACTGCTTCCTGCTTCTTCTGTCTGTGTGTCCCCACCCTTATCTGCTTGGAATATTCCTTCTTGGTCTCCAAGACCTCAGCCATCCATAAGACCCTCCTTGCTTCCCAGACAGGTTTGTGCGTGATTCACAAGTCCTATAAAATGACAGTAGTGTCGTCATTGTATGTCTTCCTTCCTGCTACTCTGTACCTTTTCATCTGGGCGCTTTTTATCCATTGCTAAAACAGTAAGGAGATCATAACAATAACAGTAAAAGCTATCGTATTTTGAGCACCTCACTATTCCAGGGCACTATGCTAGGTGCTTGGCACACATCATCTTATTGAATCTTCATTTAACGTTATAATTTATGCATTTTCTCTCCATTTTTAAAGTGAGGACAGCAAGGTTTTTTAGAGGCAGCTTCCCCAGACATTAGAAAGAGGAGTCTGGATCCAAGCCCAAGTCTCTCTCCTACCCATTAGCTGCACAACCTTGAGCGTGTTGCTTAACCTCTTTGGGACTCACTTTTCCTACCTGTAACCAAACCTCCCCCCTCTCCACCCAAGGCTGGTAGAGAAATGCTCACAATGTGCTCAGAAAAACTCCAGGCATACGATGGTCGCCCAGTAAACATTAGTTATGGTCTTGCTTAAACCCTGCAGGGCCTTCACAGTGCAACCAGAATAAAACCTTCTCCTCCTCTCTCTGGCCTACAGATTTGTGCCTGACGTGGCTTTTCTTACCATCAGTCTCAGCTCACCTGTCATCAACTCAGGCGGTCCTTCCTGGGGCCCAGCATAACACGGGGCCCTCTGAGTCACTCTTGAACCATTTTCCTACCTCGTTTCCTCGTAAAAATTCTCAGCATCAGACAGTATTTCACTTCCTTATTTGTCTATATTTTCTATCCCTTCCTTCATCCCCGTACAGAATGTAAACACCTTCAGGACAATCTGTCCCAGGAGGCCCAACTAAATCCCCAATGCCTGAAAAAGTTTCTGCATACAGTAGGTGCTCAACAGCCCCTTGTTCCTGACTTCCCTGAGGACACCTGGTCATTGGCACATGTGTCATTTTGGCAGCTGAGCTCCTGTCCGTCTCTGCAGAGAGCCTCATCTTCCTTTCCAGGGCAGGAGTGGTGCTGTCCCTCGAGCACTGTCCTCACCCCAGGCTGGCTTCCGTCCCTGACTGACTCCTT
Organism: Puma concolor; assembly: GCF_028749965.1. NCBI lineage: Eukaryota > Metazoa > Chordata > Mammalia > Carnivora > Felidae > Puma > Puma concolor. The sequence continues at coordinate 47,770,162 of NC_141677.1, read as the reverse complement.
TCGTGGGCCTCCCCACATCTTGTGGGAAATGCCCTTCGTGTCTGTCAGGGTCTCATCCCAGATGCAGGTGAGACATCTGAGACTCTGAACACTGCTCAGGCCACCAAGTCCCACGGGGTCCAACTTGCTGAGTGTAGGCTTGGGCTGGGCACGTTTTCAATGCCCCACAGGTATTCTGGCCCCAAAACACAGCAGAAGAGGTGAGTACCCAGGGCAGTGGCCGTATCTCGCCCTCGCCCACCGCCCCCCCACCCCGCCCCCCGGCATCCGCCCCTGCCCTGGCTCGAGGTGCATGCCCCTGTGTGCTGTTTGGAGGAAGGAGGGTCCGAGGAAGGGGACCTCCGGAGCACAGGCGTGTGCTCGTGACAGTTCGCGAGTGCCCTCCACAGGGGGAGTGACCCCATCATTTTTCCTCTGTGGGGAGAGTCGCCCACCCCCTGCCCCGGGCTCTGACCACACGTCCCCTTCCACAAGTCACCCTTATATCTGCAGCAGAGCTCTCCCAAGGTACACACACAGTCACCGGGGGCCTGCTCGCTGGGGCTTCCTGAAATTTTTGTTACTCTTCTGAACCAGTAAGTGAGAAGGCATAGTTCATCCTGGGGTGGGGCCCGAAGCACAGGAAAGAGGAGAAGCCACCAGCATCTCCATACAACCACCCTTACATGCCATCTAGCAAGAAATCCGTCCCAGGAGTCCCAGCTTCTCTGGGTCCAACTCACGGAGTCCAGGGTAACCCATTTGTGGGCCACAGAGGAAAACAGGGACACAGAGGGGTGGAGGCTTGCCCAAGGTCACGTAGTAGGGCAGTGCTAGAACTGGCTGTTAGCAGGGCATCTCGCTGTAGCCTGAGGCCTGGGGACACCCCACAGGAAGGATCGTGAGTGGGCCAGGGTTCAGAGCAGCCTGGGGCCCAGAGTCCTTCCTTGGTTCCCACCTCGCCTTTGAGTGCTGCCATGGAGGGGAGACCTCACAACAACCACGCTGGTCTGGTGAAGGACCTGTTCGTCTAGTTGCTCAGCAAAGATATTGATGAAATTAGTCATTACTGATGAGCTTCAGGGGAGCGATCCCTGCACTGCCCAGCCCACCCTGGCCACACCCCGGCCTCCACTCACCGAACTCCACAGCATTGCAGTTGACTAGGAACTCGGGGAGGTAGAAGAACTCTGGAGTCAGCTCCCTGACGTCACTCATGTTCTCTCTGGAGGCCGACTCCCACGCGTTCTGTACACTGTGGAACATTCTGTCTGCCACATCAAAGCTTCCACCCTGCGAGGAAAAGGGGCCAACGTGATCACTGGTGTGCAGTGAGAACTCAGACTGTGTGGGCACCGCCTGTGTGTGCCTCACTCGTCTGCTCTGCCACTGAGGCACAGGTTCCGCCATGGGAGCTTTCTTTCCTTTCACGTTCATGCATGTTTGTTCAACCATCCTTGCATGCGTCCCATGGGTTCGTCGTGCATCTATTCACTCAGCCATTCTCCGGACCCTTGCACAACAGGCTTCCCCAGAGCTGGGCTCAGATCAGAGACAGGAAAACTGGGGTCTTTCATCTGCCCATTCCCCACATTTGCAAAGGGCCCATTCTGAATCAGGCACAGACAGGATACAAACACCCCACTACACCCCAGAGAGGGGGCCAGCCATACCATGTGGGGATTCCAAGGTTCCTGGAGGAGCTGACCCCTGGTGAGTTTGCAAGCCTGGTGAGAGAGAAGACGGCAGAGTGTTCCGGGCAGAGAGGCAAGGCCAAGGCCAGGAGAAGCAGAAGAAAGCAGGCTAGGTCAGGGCCCTGCTGACATCTAACAAAGCAGCCCGACAAGAGACAACAGGTCTGAGGATGAAGAGCTGGAGGCACACCAGCCTCCCAGAGACAGGAAGCCGGTCCGTGAAGTCAAGATGTCTGTATGCTCTCCACGGCCAGCCCTGGTTCGAAGGCCCATTTCCACAGGTGGCCTGATGCATCCCAGCCTTGGAAACTAGCATTGGACCAGGAAGACTTAAAGCAAATTCTTTCCTTGGATTCCCTGCTCTTCTCACCTGAATCATTAAATCTCTTTAGTTGATGTTACCCCTATTTACCAGGTGGCCTTGGGGCTGGGAAGAGGAAGAACGTCCAGGCTTTGTGTCTCCTGAAGTTTAGGGTCACCCCAAAAACACCTCCCTGGGATTGAATAGTTCACTTGTCCCCATCAAGCTGGGCCTTTGTTCAACCAGAACTCCTCCTCCTTCTGCCAACTTCTACAGAGTTCTTGTGGCCCAAGAACAAACGGGTAGAACCCAGAAGGCCGGTGCCCTCCTGTGCCCCCATCAGCTCCCTTCACTTCTCAGAGGCTGAGGTTTCTTGTCAGCATTTACCTAGGGAAGCTTTTGGGTAAGCAGCTACAGCAGTGGACGAAGGGTAAAGACGGGCCAAAGCTTTCTCTTGGCAAGTCTACTCTATGTTAGGTCCTTTATACAAACAGAGAGGATGGTTCTTAATCTTCATAGCAGGTGTATGAGGAAGGAATTGTACTTCCATTTTGCAGACCAGAAAACTGAGACTCCTGAAAGTTTACTGGTTTTCCCAAGGCTATCAAAGCAATGAATGGCAGAACCAGGTCAAACCCATGGATGCAAACACCAGAGGATATACTTTCTTTGCCCTTGTGCCAGTTTATTGGGGGAATCCCTGGGTCTGGGGCAAACGTGATCTACGACGTGTGGGGCAAGGGGTCTCAGCTCCTTCTGCAAAGGGACAGTCTGCCACATGCCTGAAGCAGGCCACACGTGGGCATCTTGGTGGTCTGGTTGGTTTTCCGAGTCATACCTGAGGATCCATTGAGATCCATGGGTCATTCTCTGCACATGGACAGGGACACCGAGAAAGCCAGTTGCCCCTGGAGTCGCAATTGAATACAGTACCTGGGCAGCTTAAGGACATGGCTTTTCTCCAAGGTCACTTTGCTCTTGGTGGACGTTAGGGGATGGTGCCCACCATCAGATTCAAATTGAAATGGAAACAAAATAGGGGGAGAGCTTTTAAATAAATCTGCACCTAACAAGTCGCTCATTGAAACATATTAAGAGCTTCGTATATTTAATCTGCAGCCCGAGTCTTAACATCTGCAGGAGATTGATGCCTTCTCGTCTTCCTGTATTCCTTTTGCAGCTTTTATGAGTGCTGATGGTAATCTCCTGAGAAACAATATGATTTGGTAATAAAAAGATTACCTGTATTAAATAAAAATAATATATACATAGGAAATATTGTTAGTGCTACAAATCTGGTTAAAGATATTACCACAAAGAAAAATGTTATTTTTTTCACAGCTGTCTAATGCATTTTAGCAAAAGTAATATCTTTAAAACTTAAGCCTGTATTATTTATAAAGGAAGCAATAACTGATTTTCCTATTTCCTATATTAATAAATGCATTTGCATACATTTGTTTCAAAATTAATGGGTTTTCTCCCCTGTGCAATACAAAAGAAATGCCAAATTCCCTAGAAGAAAAAGTACAGCTGCTTTGTTTCTTGTACTATAAGTCTGTGGGTTGATACAAACTCTGGTGGCTTCCAGCAATGAGTCCCAGCCAGGACTAGGTTTTCAGGAAAGGAAGGAAGGAGAAAAGGAAGAGAAGGTAGCAAAAAGGAAGGGAGAGAAGCAGCGAGGCAGAGAGGCACCATGAAGTTCTACAGAGTGCCGCCATCAGGAAAGCCCAAAACAAAATAAAATAAAACCACAACAAAATTAAGTCTAGAGATTGGATGGAAACAAAAGGATGAGAGAGAATTACTGTGCTAAGATTTGCTCCTAAATCGATTCTGCAGATACTCTTGAATATCAAGAACAATGAATCCTATGTGTATCCAACATACTGAAAAAAACAATAGTAAGATTATAATTATCTATGAAGGAACAGCCTCTAACATTGGCAGAAGACTTTTCCCATGTGACTTTAAAGCTAGAAGGCAAGGCAGCCAAGGCTGGAGGTTTCGGAGGCAAAAGGTACAGGCTTTGGATTTTATGTCCAACTGATATCACTCCTTCATGAAGATGCCAGAAAGATATTCTAAATATTTAAAGGGCTCAAAAACAATATCACCCTAGGTATCTTTCCTCAATTAAAATACGTCAAGAGGTGCAAAATTTTGCTACCCAGGACGAATCAAAATCGAAAACAAAATAATGGGGAGAGAAAGGAACAATAAGGACTTCTGCTGGAAATGGACATGATTTAAAATTAGAAGTCCATGATTATGATACGTCTATTAAAACTGGAAACAGTCTTGAAAGGAGTGTTCCTTGTGTGTGAGACCAGGAAGTCTGTGTGCACCTGTGTCCCAGGGTAAGCATTTCAATAGCTACATTCTTAAATTTTCCAGTCTGCACAGGGAAACTCTGTTGCAAAATAACCATTCAACTCTTGACCAACACCCTCAGGAAGTTCAGCAATTACATGCACTCAAGGATACTTACACACGGGTATTTGTACGTGATAGAAAGTCTATTCTTCCTTTCCCATGGGACTGACCCAAATCAACCCACTGCCACATCCAAATGATGGGACTGGTTTTATGAGCTGGCTGACAACCCATTCTCGTGACAGATGTTCTTTCCAGTAATTTAAAAGTGTCCCATGTAAACAAATCACTTACAGGATGCTGTGTGCACATCAGTTGATCTAAGCAGCTGTCCTTTGTCCATCAAAGGGGCAGTGTGCAGCAAGTGAAGAGAGCACCCTAGCTGTGGAACCAGGCAGACTTGCCTGGAATTTCAGCATTACTTACACTATGAACACCAGTGAGTTTATCTTATCTTATCTTATCTTATCTTATCTTATCTTATCTTATCTTATCTTATCTTATCTTATCTAATCTTATCTATATTATGGAGAGAGAGAGAGAATCCCAAATAGGCTCCATGTCCCAAATGGAAGCCAACGTGGGGATCGATCCCATGACCCTGGGATCATGACCTAAGACAAAATTAAGGGTCGGACACAACTGACTGAACCACCCAGGCACCCCACAGCAGTGAGTTTTTCAAAGTCGTAATGTCTACCACACTCTTCTCCACAACCTTGGGTGACTGTTATAGTTGTGAAGATATGTATGTGTGAGCACATGAGTGTAAGTGTGCGTATGTGTGTGTGAGGTGCCTCCCACAGGGCCAGGGACACAGGAAGAGATGCCCACAGAGCCCCACCCCTACGCCCCTCTCCCTTCACAGACTAGGAACAAAGGAGCAATCCTGGGCTTGGGCCCTGACCTCAGTGTGCTTGGGGAAGGTAACCAGGAGCTCAAAAGAAGAAGAAAAAGACTGTAAAAGTTATTGGAAGCAGAAGGTGGGATATGGGGGAAAGTGAGGAGGGGTGGGATCCTGGGACAGGAGCAGGAGGAAAAGAGCAAGAATATCATCAGGGCAATTTGGAGACACCACCACCTCCAAAGAAATGCAGGGGTGAATGTGTGCAGTTGAGAGAGAGCTGGGCTTGACCTTCTGCAGGCTGCTTCAGAAAAATGCCAGGCTTGGGGTGCCTGGGTGGCTCATTCAGTTTATGCTCAGGTCAGGCTTAGGTCATGATCTCACAGTTCATGAGTTCGAGCCCCACGACAGGCTCTGTGCTGACAATGTGGAGCCTGCTTCAGATTCTGTGTCTCCCTCTCGCTCTGCCCCTCCCCTGCTTGTGCTCTCCTTCTTTCTCTCTCAAAAAGAAATAAACTTTAACAACAACAAAAAAAAGGAAGATGCCAGTCTCTAACACCCCACTCAGTGAGCTGAGCTATAGGTCTGGCGGCGAATTTGGAAAGCCTGTGTACCAGCCGGGCTGCCTCATCAGCCTTGCTCTTGACTGCGGGTGGGCTGACCCCAGAGAAGCCATTAGCTTTTCTTCCTGTAGGATGTGGCTCTTTACTCAATAAAGAAAACCCACAAAGGCATTTTGAAAAACCTGCTGCCTACTCTTACAGGGACGAGGGTGGACATATACAAAGCACTTAGAAACAGCCAAATGGGGGGGCACCCGGGTGGCCCAGTCAGTTAAGCGTCCACCTTCAGCTCAGGTCATGATCTCACGGCTTGCGGGTTCGAGCCCCGCATCGGGCTCTGTGCTGACAGCTCAGAGCCTGGAGCTTGCTTCGGATTCTGTGTTTCCCTCTTTCTCTGCTCCTCTCCCGCCTGTGCCCTCTCTCTAAATAAATAAATATCAAAAAAAAAAAAAAAAAAAGAAAGAAAAGAAAAAGAAACAGCCAAACGGTTCCCCCGCTGTATCTCCCCTAATTGCTAGCACCTACCATGTCAGAGGTTATTTTAAAGGAGTGGGGGACAGAGGCTCAGTTATTCAACACTACCAATTAGAAAGTTCTAGAGCCAGGACTTTGCCCCAGGTCTGCCTGTCTCTATTACATGTGCCCTTTCTGATGCTCCTTGTTAGGTCAGTATAATGATAATTACACCTTTGTTTTGGACACAAGTGCACCCGGACCCACGGCCCTGCGCCCACGGAGTTCCCAGGTGTTGCTCCCGGGCGGTTCTCTGTTCTCTCTGCAGTTAGCATATGTCTTCCACTAACACCAGCCATCTCGCCTCAGGTGGTTCAGAAAACCCTTCCCCACCGCTGGTAACAGCTGCCTTCACACGGGCTGTGACTTAATTAACACAGCACTTTATTTCAGTTTCTTATTAAATGTAACAGCAGCAGCAGCGGGGCCACTGTGCCCTCGCTGGGGCGTGGCTGCCTTGCTCTGCCCTCCCCGGGCTGGCCTCATCTCGGCCCGGGCGCAACCTGCACTCTCGTCAGGGCATGAACAGGGCACGGCCCTGGCGGCAGCGTGGCCTCCCGCTTGCTCGACTGTCTGAGGCTCACGGGCACGGGCGCCAGGCGGGTGAGGCGCCCGAGAATGACAGCATCCCAGGAGCCAAGCCCCCAGCTCTGGCAGACAGCGGCGTCATACCTGCAAGGGAGTGGGGTCAGCAGCACACAACTGGCTTGTGGCACCGCCCATCTGCCATATTTTCTGGATTGTAAGACTCTAGCATTGGAATACCGAGTTTGAGGCAGAAAACCAAACACCAGCAACAGTGAGGAAGGCATCGATTCCAAGGCCAGCCCAAAGTCAGTGAGACGTAAACATGAAGGGAACAAAGCACCCCTCACCCTCAGGGATCAGAATACGCTGCACGGCAGTTCTAGGCTGTGCGGGAGGGCCCTTCCCTCTGCCCACAGCCCCGCTCAGGGGCAGGACACGGAGCCCAAGGAACACGCTGCATCTGCCCCTTGATAGTGCACCAGCCCGCACTGGGGGCAGCGCATGGACACATGGCTCCCCACACCAGAGGCGTTACCCTCGCCAAGCCATCAAGGGGGCAAGCAAGTCACTCTGGTTTATTCATGCTACTAGGAAGAGGCAGAGTTGGCCTAATGCATAAGGGGGAAGCATGCACCTTCTCATACTGACTTTTGTATGTCCATCTGGCTCTGGAAACGTCCAACATCCTCGGTTCCCTGCCCTCCAGATAAATAAAGAATCGCGCCTGGATTCTGCACCTTTTCTACCTTTCGTAGTCTTCCCTACCCCATGGTCCATGCTGGGGATGGAGGTCTAGGCCACTGAGAATATGATCAGGCTCGTTTACTTGTCACTACACAGGGGTGGAACAAAGGTCTCTTGAGAAGAAATGAGCCTGCCCCTAGGAGGCAGGGTAGGCCAGAGGAAAGAGCTGGACTTGAGGAAGATGCCAGAACATTCCTAAGGAGGTCTGTGAAGGCCCTAAGATTCCCAAAGGAGAACCAGGTGCACCCCCCCCCCCCCAGATGTAGCCTTTCACTCATTCCCTTGGGAGATAAAATTGATCTTTTATTCTAAGGAAAAAGCAGAAGATGGTGGGTTTTTCTTATGACTCACTAGAAGAGGCAGTTAAAAGTAGCACACATGGAGAACCTAAATGATCTCAACTCACATGGGCCAACATGCCACAGATAGATTTGAACCAGGAAAAACCGGGATTCAGATCGGACTTCAACACAAGAGTCAAAGGGCTGAAACTAACATGGCTACATGTGTGCCACCCAAAAGCATATAAAATTGGTTCTATCTTGCACTGGTTTAGACCATCTCAAACAGGTCACCAATGGACCAAATCAGCTTTAAAAAGGTCAAACCAGGGGCACCTGGGTGGCTCAGTAGGCCCTGACTTTGGTTCAGGTCATGATCTCGCGATTGATGTGTTCGAGACCCGCGTCGGGCTCTGTGCTGACAGCTCAGAGCCTGGAGCCTGCTATGGATTCTGCTTCTCCCTCTCTCTCTGTCCCTCCCCTGTTCATGCTCTGTCTCTCTTGCCTCAAAAATAAATGAACATTAAAAAAAACCTTTTTTTAAAAAAAGTCAAACTAGTTGTGACTAACTTCAAAGTGGTCTTAACCCAGTATCTTTGTGGGTTCGCAGCACACCTGTTTCACCTGGCTCATGCCATCTCCGAATGCTTCTATGTGGTCCAGACTGTCTTGAGTTAGCTTAGCCCAGAGGGGACCAGCTTGAACAAGTTCAGGCTTGCTCACACTACATCTGGCTGATTGCAGGGAGAAGAAGGGAAGTAACAGTGATTGATCACCTACGTGGTGTCAGGCCCTGAGCTAGGGGCTTTACCCCCATTTCCTTATTCAATCTCAACTGCTCGGGGAGCTGTGCATAATTAACCCTCATTTTCAGGGGTAAAATAACTTGCAGAAGATTCTGTATCTGTTAAGCAGTAGAGCTGGTGTATAAACCTTAGAGCTGACACCTTTTCTATTTCACTGTGCCCCCTCTCCATTGAAAGGACCCTTAGTAACAGGTAGGGATGGGGATTTAGCGCATTAGGCTAAAGCGACAAAAGAAAGCTTTTAAAGCATCCAGAACTGCCTGGAGGGAACGCCGTAAGGGCATGCATCACCATCATCATCGACAGTGATCATCGCTTCTTGTGGATTAATGAGCAACATCTGGATGGGATTCCTGGCATGGGCTAGAGCTCTGGGACCGTTTGTTCTCCAAACCAAACTTACTTAAAATGCTTGTTGCCTGAGAAAGGCTCAGGGGAAGCACACTTATTATTTTTGAGTGAATTTCCAGGGAGAGGAGGTTATACAATGTCTAGACAATCCATGCCTTTAAGGAGAACGAACACTGAGCCAAGAAACCAGACAGGAGGGATTTTGCTCCTTATGGGAGAAATCACCTTGACCTTGCCTAACCCGTTCCTGCCCGGGGCTCAGGAGTTAGATTTAGTGCTGACCCAAGGTAGCCTTTGGTCTCTCAGGGGCAAGGTCACCTGAGCACAAGAGCGACCTTGTTGGTGAGGTCAGACCAAAAACCACAGTTCCTGGAATATTCGTGGTTTCTCTCTGATGAACTTTGCTATAGGAGTAAGTCTGTGCATTTTCAGTGGCCTGCTGCCCACCATGGCTCGAGCCTTCCTCTCCATAGGACACTTGTAAGGCCCGGAGCAGGTGAGGCTTTACACTTGGGCTGTGTGCTGCATTCACTTTGGAGTTGACTGAGCCAGCTGGCTGCAGCTGGGCTACCCAGTGGCTCTCCCCAGTCAAAAACTGTGCCCCTGGGACAACCTGGGAAGCAGGATCCCAGTGATAAGGTCAGAAGGGAAAGGGAGAAAATAAACTTCTCAGCTGCCTGCAAAGGACTCTGTCCCAGCAATCCCACCTGCCTTGGACAGCACCACCCACCGAGAGCCAGACTTGCTCACCTCACGGTGTACAGGGCCACCAAGGAAAACACAAGGAGGCCCAGATATATATTTAAATTGCAGATAAACAACAAATAATTTTTTTAGTAGGAGTCACTTTATCTGAAATTCGAATTTACCTGGGCATCCTGTATTTTTATTTGTGGAGTCTGGCAACCCTAAGCTGGCATGATGAATGATCTATTAGTTTATGGGTGGGTAAGTTGGTTAGTTTCTCTCTGGTTCAGCTACTCTTTATTCAAATGCTTTGTCCTTTTAAGCCTTTCAACCTGTACTTAGCATAGCTGTCTGCATTCTGATGTCACAGTGATATTCTTTTCAGTCTTCCTTCTTTGTGTTTATTTTTCTGAGTTTTGACCACCTACCTTCAAGGAAGTCCTCAAGCTTTCTGCTCTTCCTTTTCCACTAAAACCTACTTATGTTAACTATGTTTTTGCCCATATCTCTCATTCCTTATTTTTAGAGTCTTTTTGCAAGCCTATTGGGCAGACATTGCAGGTGTCACTGATAATGAGCAGCTTGCCTTGGTTGGACCGCCCAGAATCCTGGAGCCAGCATCAAGTGGGAGTCACTGGCTGAAGACTGGATTTGTACCAGGGAGATCCCTATTTCACCCAAGCCCAGCTCTTAGTCGGTGAGATATAGGTGTGTGCGTGTGCATGTGTGTAGGGGAGTAGAGGAACTCACCTGCAGAGAGCAGAAGGCCTGGGTATAGGGTGGCATCCGGACCAGGTAGGAGGCGACAATGATGGCCGAGGAGTAGTGAGTGTAGTAGTGACACTGGACGGTCATGTCTCCTGCAATGAAAGGACATGCCTGGGATGGATTTCTCACCTGGACTGGGGCAGACTGCAGACACACAGGCTCTACAGTGCTCAGGCATGAGCAGCGAGCATAAGCCCTGCTCAAGAGAGCACCCGCAGGCCAGTGGAGCCTTGGTTCTGCTCACAGATGTCATTATAATTTGGCCAGGAGCCACCCATGGTGAAAAGCACATTCAAGACCCTCAGCTGCACCCCTCAAGTCCTCAGTGTTCTACTCTCAAGAATGTGGGCAGAGCCAAGCTCTGGGAAGGCGGTAGTCAGGATTCATGGGGAGACAGTGCTTTGGTCTTCTGACTTAAGGGGTACCTAGAAAGCCTACGATCCCAGCAGCACAACCAGCAAAGGCCTGAACCAGCTCCCTACAATGACTGCGCAGTCATCTTGCTTCTAGCCCCAGGCCTGGCCTGAAGCCCCCCCTTGTGCTGAGCAGGAGTTCCCTAAGTCACAGTTGTCTGGAGGTGGTTGCAGGTCCCAAACCCAAAGGGCAGCTCAAATGCACACCCAGAGTGAGATGGGAGAGAACGGGGCCAAAGCCAGTGGGATAGAGTACTCTCCTGGCCTGCTTCTGTGGAAACAACTCAACAACACCTGGCAGTCGGAGGAACAGCAGGGCAAGAAGGGCTTGCCCAACCTTCCACATCCTCCCATCTGCCCCCAGCAAGTCTGAGAGCCGGCCCCATGCGGAGCAGGGGTCCCAGGCAGGCCTCCACAGGCTGTGCAGGATGCAGCAGGAGCCTCCCTCTCCTGCTGAGAATTGCTCACTAAAAGCAGGGCCTCTGGGCCATAAGCCTTTCCAAAGTATGCCACCTCTGGGTCCCAAGGGAACTTGTCATGGTTCCTGGATGGCTGCTTCTTATTTTAAATTACACATTTATTGCAAAGCGTTTGACCAAACCAATGTAGCTAGCATCAAATGCATGGTAGAAAAATTTATTTTTAAAATACATTCAGGGCTCCTGGGTGGCTCAGTCAGTTAAGCATCCAACTCTTGATTTCAGCTTAGGTCATAATCTCACAGTTGGTGAGTTCAAGCCCTGCATCGGGCTCTATGCCTGTTTGGGATTCTCTCTCTCTCTCTCTGATACACACACACACACACACACACACACACACATACACGCACACTCTGTCTCAATAAATAAACTTAAAAAATACATATTCATTGAAGTTTAAGAAGTGAATAGATCTAAGGAAAAAAATTAAGGCAATAGGAGTTCCAGACGCATGTGAATGTGGCGAAAATTGTAAAGGTGGGGGCGCCTGGGTGGCTCAGTCCGTTAAGCGTCTGACTTCGGCTCAGGTCATGATCTCGCAGCCCGTTAGTTCGAGCCTCGTGTCGGGCTCTGTGCTGACAGCTCGGAGCCGGGAGCCTGCTTCGGATTCTGTGTTTCCCTCTCTCTGACCCTCCCCCATTCATGCTCTGTCTCTGTCTCAAAAATAAATAAACATTAAAAATTTTTTTTAAAAATTGTAAAGGTGATATGCAGATGAACAAAGTTTGGGAACTAGGTTCTGGAGCCTAGATACAGGCTCTGCCATTTAGAAGGTGTGATCTTGAACTCATTGCCTGAACTCGCCAAGTTTCAATTCCTTTCTCTTTGAAATGGGCCATTGTATTTCTGCACGTAGGCTGGCCTGTTCCAGGAATATAGAAAGTGCTGAATGGATGCTACCTCCCTCTGCCTCTGCTGGCCCCTGGGTATGGAGGTATCAGCTCTCAGCACAGCAGTTCTCAGTCCTGGCTGCACCTCACCAGAATTTTTAGAGCTGGGGCCCAGACATCAGTATTTTTAACACTCCCCACACCCAGGCCCAGGTGATTCTTCCACACAGCCCAGGTGCAGGCCAGTGGATTCGAGATGTTCTCTAGCCTAACATAATTGTTTCCAGGCTAAGGGACAGCCTAAATAGTTACCAAGGATCATTTCAAAGCATTCAGATGAAAAACACTGCAGAAAAAAGTCAAGCTGGGATCTACCCACCTTCAGTTTTCTCAACTTCTTTAAACCTCTGGATAAATTTCAGCTTCCTTTCCTTGGTCTGAGCCCCCATGGGCCTTGAGAGATCGCGGAAAGTCTTGGGATTCGTCAAGTTCAATGTCTAGAAGGCAGATGTGTGGCTGGAGTTAACTCCCCTCAGACCCTCTTGTGACCCAGCGAGACTTCAGGAGCCACGCTCTTTAGTTTTATGGTTCTCTTTATTGGTTTATTGTCGTTTGGTCTGGCCCCCCTCTGGTGATTAGCAGGCGTGCTGGGGTTTTATGGCCCCAGAGCCAGTGATCCACAAAGACTTAATAGGGGAGAGATGGAAAATAAGAGGAGGGGAAGATTGAGTTCACACTGAACCTGTTCCAAGTTGACCCAAATCAGAACATCGCCACCAGTGACTGAAAAGAGACTTTCAAAGGAATCCCTGTTGTCTATGAGGCTCTTGGCTCCAACCCTCACAGGAGAGCAGGATACTTCCGTAGTTCACAGTCCTTCCTTAGAATCAAATGTATTCTCTAGGAAGTTAGAAGTCCTCTGGAGAGGAGATGTGAGGAACGGCCTCATTTCTTCCAGAGCCCACTCCCTTCCGGGCAGTGAAATGTCGTCCCTTCTCCTGCCCCGGGGAATATAATACAGAGCAGTGGAGACCTGAAGTTTTTAAGGCTAGGTGTCCTTGGAGATGTTTGCTTTCAGCAGAGGTGTTCTATGTGTTAGGAGAGGAACTATGCATTCCCCAGGATTTGCATGTCTTATAGAAAGTGTTTCTTTGAACCTCCTTTCCTTTTCACTAGCAGTGAATCACTGCAGTCCCCCTAAGGAGGCAGGGCCAGTCTCCATCTCACACCTACAGAGCCGGGGGCGGGGGGGGGGGGGGGGGGGGGGAGGGCCAAGCGAAGCAGGCACTTCTCAGACCCCTATGACAGATAGATGGCACATGTGGAGACCCATGCCCAGCGACTGCTGATTTTGCCAGGACAGAATGGGGGTTCATAGCCACTAGATCTCCAGATTCTCCAAAAGATAGTGTAAATCCAGATTTTTAGGAGAAACCTCCCAATTATTAAATATGGGTAAGTAATCAAAATTTGGGGCTAAACAAAAGGAGCTCGTAAACCCCCACTTTGCAACATGTGAGTTAAAGCTGGGATTTGCATGTTTCATTTCTGAAATACCTCAGCCCCAAGTGGATCATTAGGGAAATAAAAGGCAACATATGGCTGGTGAGAAAAGTTTTGTGTTAAGTGTCTTAAGCGGGGATGGGAGGTCATAAAAGACTGAGGCTCCCTCTCCCAAAGCCTGGCTATCAGCCATCCAAACAGCCCTAGGCAGGACTGGCCAGGGCTTGCCTGAACCAGGACCCAGCCACCCTCCGTGCTTTAGACACTACAACCCTCTGGACGGCCAGAGCTCAGCTGGTTGGGACAGTGCTTCATCGCCAGGTCGTTCCCAGCAACATCACCTTGGCCCAGCTGTGCGAGCTGTCCTCCTCCCCTCCCTTGCCTGCTGAGGTCCAGGGACACAGACCCGAAGCAGAAATTATCTGGTATTGCCATCAGCCTTACCCAACCCTTTGTGTCTCAAGTCTAGATCCTGGGTAAAATCTACATACCAACATCTCAGTTGCTGAGGTCAGGCTACCAGGCAGTGATTTCTTCTCTTTGGGTCTCTCTCTGTCTCTCTCCTCTCCTCTACCCACACCCCCACCCCCCTGCCCAAATACACATGTTGATTCAAGGAACAAGTTCCATGGCCTACTGCCCTTGAAGGACTAGCGTTGGTCCATGGCAGTGTCTCAGCAGGTGGGGATCAGTTGCCTTGATAGCAGTGAGTCAGCCGGGAAGCCCTCTGGGGCACATGTTAGCAACTGTCCTCATCATGTTGATCATCCCATATGTGGGGTCACCTTCCCACAGGTGGGGCTGGACAGAAACCCAAGCAGCCAGATTCCAAAGGCCTCCTCTGGGGTGAGGGGCCGAGCACAGAGCAGCCCTCAGGGCCAGGTGGACTGAACCTTGCAGTGGGGGCTCTGCGTGCTGATTTAGTATGCTCTGGTCTTCATGGTCAGAAAGCCTCAGGACATTTGAACAGCATCCATGTGAATACTGTACCTGTGAGGTGTAGTCGGCCAGGACCCAGGGAAACACGGGATACTGCATATAGTCATTGTACGTCCTTCCAGCCATGGTGTTGAGGTGCATGAGATACTCAAAATTGCTGATGTCCCTTTTCTACCAGAAGAGACGAAGAAGAGATAAAGCAAACGTGATTGGCATCTTCCTAAGGGCCACGGGAGGTCAATCCCTAGTCTTCTGCAGCCCTCACTGTGTGGGTGAGAGCAGGCAGCACACATGTCCACTGCTCCCCGTGCACCTTCTGCACAAGCCAGGCCCGATCCCAGAGACTGTGCTAATTGCAAAGGGAACTGAAGCAAATATACTCAGGAAGCAAAGTCAACCAGAAAAAAAATATATAGCTCAGCAGTCGCTAGCCCAGGATAAAGCCATCTTTTCAGTTAACTGTTGGGTGTGAAACTCAAAAGTTGATTAAAACAAGAGCACAGATGCTGCGGGTAAACTTACTGCTGGCCTTTTTATGATTTAAAAAAATTAGCTGAGGGGACCTTGCGGTCACAGAGAAAGAAGCCCTCGCTGAGAGGCTGAATGATCGGTCTTCTTCTGGGGATTTAGGGACTTTCTGTTCTGTCCCTGCCTATTGGGATAACACTCATTTTTAGGGCCTTAAAAGGTACAGTCAAGGTGGAATCAGGGACTGTGTTTGGGAAGACTTTACCAAGGCCAGTGGGTGAATGAACTGCCCACCTCTTATTTGGGACCCGCATTCTGTAGTCTCTCTTGGCCCTCTCGTTGGAAAAGGGTTTTGGACAGGAGTGACCAAGCATTCACTTCTTGTTGCCACATGATGTCTAGGACTGGCCTTCTTGGGGCCCCTGTGCCTCTCACGAGAACCAGAGGCCAAATGTGAGTCCATTCAAGCTGGGAATCACATGTGTCTTCTCAGAACAAGAAGTGAACGCGTGTGCCCCTCTAGATTGTGTCCATTTACACATATGTGTATATCTGCATGGGTGGAGCATGCGCGTGCACATGGGACATGTGTACGTGCACACACACACACACACACACACGCACACGTACACTACCCAGCTCTGACTCCAAGCCTCAGGTACCGCTTTTGATCACTGAGATCTTTTGAGGGAAATATTTGGGACATTTTGATAAATTAGAAAATAGGACCCCTCCAACTGCTGGGATCTGAGCTATTTTCTGATTTGCGTGCCCAGAGGGTTTTCCCAGACCTCCGGTCCTCTAAGGGGGTCACTGTACCTGCCACCTCTGTAGCATGGTCCTGTCGGAGCCGGGGTATCGCCTGTGGAACAGAAAACAATAGTGGTGACCAAATATCTCAAGGCATGGATGAGGGGAGAGGTGGCAATTTCTGGGGATCTATGGGGCCAGGAAAGCCACAGACTTCCAGGGCACACAGCAGCTCGCCTGGCAGGATAATAATAACAAGATTATTATCTAAGTTCTTCTTGCCCCCACACCACCCTGTCACTTTGGTTCTGCTGTGATGCTAGAATATTCTACTGCTTTAGTGTGGCCTGTGGAGAAGTCATAGGGCCACGCAGAAGCAGGCTCAGAGGCCTCGCTACCCCACACTAGATTTCCCATGGGCACGTGTCAGCCTTCCTTACCCATGTAAGTATAATATATGTGATTATTATATACTGACATGTGACTATAACTTATGTATATAGTTTTAAAAATGCCAATGATAGGGGCACCTGGGTGGCTCAGTCTTGATCTCAGCTTAGGTCATGATCTCATAGTTCGTGGGATCAAGACCTGCATCGGGCTCTGTGCTGACAGTGCAGAGCCTGCTTGGGATTCTCCCTCTCCCTCGCTCTCTGCCCCTCCCCATTCTCTCTCTCTCTTAAAATCAATAAAATTAAAAAATTAAAATAATACACGGAAGGCCACAAGATGTAAGAGTCTCTGCACTACTGCTCCCACTCAGGAAGCAGCCACAGTTAACAGTTTCCAGAATAGTTTTATCCCATGCCTGTCTATTGCTTACATTGCTTTTATTTTAAGTGTATTTATTTATTTTGAGAGAGAGAGAGAGAACACAAGCAGGGGAGGGGCAGAGGAAGAGGGAGAGAGAGGATCTCAAGCAGCCTCCACATTGTCAGTGCAGAGCCCTATGCAGGGCCCAAACTCACGAACCATGAGCTTATGACCTGAGCCAAAATCAAGAGTCAGGAGCTTAACCAACTAAGCCACCCAGGCATGCCCACTATATTTAAAAAAAATTTTTTTAGTGCTTGTTTTTGAGAGAGAGAGAGAGAGAGAGAGAGAGAGAGACAGAGGGTGAGCAGGGGAGGGGCAGAGAGAGTCAGGGACACAGAATCTGAAGAAGGCTCCAGGCTCTGAGCTGTTTGAGCTCCGATTCAGGGCTCAGACTCACAAACCATGAGATCATGACCTGAGCTGAAGTCCGATGCTTAACCGACTGAGCCACCCAGGTGCCCCTTGTATTTTTTTTAATTGACGATACGTGGATAATCTTATTTGTGCCTTGTCACTGGCTTCCCAACACTGTGTGTAAGGGTTAAATTGTAGTGTAGGGCTAATGCTTAGCTTGAAAAATAACAGCTTTGTGTTGACACTGAAGGTTAAGAGATAACAGCCTTGCTTTGCTCTGGTAAACTACGCCTCATACCCTTGTAAATTAGGCTTCACCAATTAAGGAAACAAAAGTTCAAAAAAAAGAGTGTCAGAGGCAGGGTCAAGGAGATCCACTGGTTGCAACTTAGAGGCAGAAAGTCTAAAGTAAACACCTCATTAGGCAACTGTTTCTAACTCATCTGGAACCTGTTTCTTTGTTCTGTTCCCAGGTGATGATAAAACGATGTGATCGGTTATAAAAACTCTGTACCCCGGCTGTTCGGGGCCGCACTCTTATCAAGAGTGTTGGTCCCGATCGGTCGGCCTTGCCTCTCATTGTAATAAACTTTGTTGTGACTGTCACTGGTGCCCGTAGCATTCTGTTTCAGGAGTCGTGTGGATGCAACATGTGGAGTCACCTCACATTGTTCTGTGGCATTCATTTCTACAGCATCAGGACGCCATTGCACACATGGATCAGAACTGGTTGAGCCTGACTCTGTGGTGGGCTTTGTCCTCACACATGACCTCTCCGTGACCACTTCTGGACATAAATCTCTGCATACTTTGTGAGTGTACCCAAGAGAGAAAGTTTTGGCAGCCGTACTACTGGGATAAAAAGTATGAGCATTTTTTTTTTTAAAGTTTGCTACATATTGCCAAATAGTCCTCTTAAAAGCCTGGACTGATTTATGTTTCTACAAATACAATTAGGAAGAAATACAAATCGAACCAAAGAAATACGATTTTGACCAATGTAGGGGGAAAGAGTTTAGACGTGCAACAGGAGGCCGGAGCTGGGAAGGGCGTGGGGAGGAGGCTTTCGCCACATGAAACACCTCTTCTTCTGCACAGCAGGGGTTTGTGGAGCCCGGCTCCTTGGCCTCTGTGGTAAACCTTGGCTCCTCTTCTGGCTCTGATTTCTTCTCCCCTCTGTGTCCTTTAGACTCTCCCTGTACTCTCAAGACCTTGCTCAAGATGTTTCACCAAAGCAAACCAAATAATGTCTCCTCTTTCCGGCCATTCCCTCTTCCTCAGTCCCGTTCAGGTGCCCACAGACACCACATGAATTCTCTGCTCCAGCCCCATGCACTGCACCAGGATCCTTCTGGACAAGGCTGCCCGAGTGCCCCTTCATCTTCCCACCACACACCGCGGCCATCATATACTCTGTTTTAGGCTTCCCAACCCTTTTCATTCAATTCTTTCCTAGCTAGGTGTTTTAGCAACAGAAAGCAACTCCCAGGCTGGGCTTTACCTCTCCTCTTCCACTCCCCATAGAGAAATCATCTTTTTGGTCTGTGTTATCCCTGCAGACAACAATAACAGTGAACAAAAGCAAAACATGGTCGGATTCATTGCTTTAGGTTGCAAAGGCTCAGGCGAAGATTTGGTTCTCTGGCTCAGTCTGTGAGCCTGCCACCTATCCTAGTTCTGGAAGACAGTCTGCCTCGAAGGCTGCAAACACAGGCAGAGCCCAGGCTGGAGACAGTGAGGGTCACCACCTTGAAAAGGACATGTGCTGACCCTTCCTGAGGCAGTGGAGTTACAAGGATGTGGAGTTAGTACGGCCAAGCTTGCTCGTCTTGCTACTGTATTGTGTAAGTTTCACAGGGGGTTGGGGGCAGGGAGCAGGAAGAAGGAAACAAAAGGTACTTATTATAGTTCAGGAAATAAGAGACAGCCTCTGTCATTTTCCATTTCACAAAGTGTTCTAGAATTTTACCGGTGGTCTTTTGTGACATTGCCACCAGGTGGAATGGTGTGCAGAAGACAAAGGCATGTCAGTGTCCCATTTCTCATTTCATCGGCTATGAGCTCCAAGGAAGATCCATCATTTCACTGCCATCAGCAAAGGACGCCATTACCCGTGGTGCCAAGACACCTAACCAAAGGTGAGCCATGGTTTTTAGTTTTTTATTTGTTTATGTGCTTGTCTTATGTAGTTGTCTTTTATTTTTCTACTTCTGACTTATTGTTTCATTTAACTTGAGAATTTGTGTATACTCCTACACTGTTTTTTTCTTCTTTTTTAAAATTTTTATATATATTTTTTACTTGAATATAGTTGACACATGATGTTATGTTAGTTTCAGGGGTACAACATAGTGATTCAACATCTGTATACGTTATGCCACACGTGTGGCTGCCGTCCGACCCCATACAACGCTAGTACAATGCCATTGACTGGGTTCCCTACATTGTGCCTTTTATTCTCGTAACTTATTCTTTCCATAAGTGGAAGCCTGTATCTCCCACCCCCTTCACCCACAGACCTAAAAACACCAATAACTGTCAAACGCATTACAGATTGCAAAGACGTTTTACCCGTTGTCTCATTCCCACAAAGACCCCATGTAGTAGCCATTGCTTCCATTTACAGATGAAGAATGGACGTGTGCAGTGAGGGAGTAGCCTGCAGACTAGGGGGAGTTCGTGACAGCTTGCTGGAGCCACCCCAAGCGGACATGGAGCAGGTCCGGTGAATACCCGACACACTCCCGGGATCAGACCTTGACCCAGGGCCCTGACTCGGAAGACAAGCTCTTTCCTCTGAAGGGGAAAAGAAAACAAAAGTAACCAAAAAGCAACAACAACAAAAGCCTTAGTTCTGGCTGACTTAGAAGGCATTTACCTGAAAAACCAGTAATTTGTGTAATTTGAAGTTAAAAATGTAAGCATTAGCAAGGTAGCCAAGTTATTACTGCATACCCATGGCATAAACATGAAGGTGTATGTGTATTAAAAGTGGAAGCATATCCAACAGAAGTTACCTCGAGATGCTGAAATTGAGCGGCTTTACTTTCATAAGGTTTTACAAATCTGCATTGTAAAATGTATTCATCTCCTTCTGTATTTTCTTCCTTAAAATATTGATTTTGGGGCGCCCGGGTAGCTCATTCGGTTAAGTGTCCGGCTTCAGCTCAGGTCATGATCTCGCGGAGCGTGGGTTCCAGCCCTGCATCGGGCTCTGTGCTGACAGCTCAGAGCCTGGAGCCTGCTTTGGATTCGGTCTCCCTTTCTCTCTGCCCGTCCCCCACTCATGCTCGGTCTCCTTCTGTCTCTTGAAAATGAATAAATGTTAAAAATTTAAAAGAAATATTGATTTTGTTTATGCTTATCTGTGTTTTATGATTTTTATATTATTTATTTTCTAATTTAAATGAGGTCCTTTTACGAATAGTCTAACTGGAAATACACTGAGTAGCAGAACTTCAGGTAATTTTTAATTTTCTACTTATCTGCATTTGATAATTATTTTAAACCCATTTATCGTCGAAAGTAAATGATCTTTTTTCTTTTGGTTTTTCAGTAAACAAAACAGTGGTGGTATCCATCTATTTAAAGTTTTTGTGGTTAACTGTATTTTTATTTTAAACTGTTTGATTTTGCTTTTTTGTACTTTTCAAAATGCATAGTGGTTGGATTAATTTTGCATTTCAATTTTTTATTTGTTAATTATTTTCTTTATTTCTTAGCTTTTTTTTGGGTAGCGCAATTTAGAGGATGTTTATTTCTTCATTTCTATGTATGCATTTTCAAATTTTTCTACAATGTTATTATTTGCATAATAGTTTTCATATTTAAACTTGTTGCCAATTTTCTCAATTTCTGGGAATGTAATTTAAAGAAAAAACAAACAAAAAGATTATAAATGTACAAATACATTCATTGCAACCTTATTCACAATAGTGCCAAGCCGGAAACAACAGGAAAAGCAAAGTCCACTAGATTCAGTATTTCCACATTCAGTCGAACGGTAGACTTTAGAAATTACACATCAGCCTTTGATGTAATATTAATAGAGGAAAAAGTGACTATAGGATTGTATGGTTTTTCCGAGCATGGTTGTTGTAACTTAATAGTGTAAAAAGGGCACAAAAAGAAAACTACAAGAACTAATTAAATTCAAGTAAACAGGGAAAAGATTGCTCTCTCACAAATCAAAGAGCTGGAAAAGCTATTTGGACAAACAACAAGGAAATCAAATGATATTTCACGGGACTCACTCAATGCTTTATATAAAAGTAAGATTATTAGTCCCTTAAAAGAGGCAAACATGGCTTTTGTTCCCTGTTAGCAGGGACAGCCACTTCCCGGGGGTGGCCATGGACAGCCTGCTCTGCCTGGTAACTAAGTGCCCCAAGGCCCATGCGCTGCTGGGGGAGGCCAGGAGGAAAGCCCCAGGCAGGCCAGGGTTCCTCTGGGGCAGCTAGCTGGCCTGGAAGTTTGGGGTGTCTGGTTTCAGCTATTGTGTTCCCACTTTGCAGGCTGGCCTCAAGATTATGCTAATTAACTCCAGGTCCCCGGGTCTCCTGTTGCCTGGTGACAAAGTTTCACAGTCGAGGAGGAGGAACTGGCATGAACAGGGTAAGTTTTTCTCTGGTGATGGCCCTGCATTTATCGATTTACTTGAACTTTGCCCAACAACCCACGGCTTCAAACTCTGCTTTTTGCTTTCCTCCTTTGAGTAAGCAACTTTGGAAATGGCCGGTTCTCCCGGTAGGTATGCTTTATTTACAAACCCCAGACGCGAGCTAATTCATTATTTAGGAGAGGAGGAAGCTGGCCCTGAGCCCCAGGCAGGAAGGGCAGCTAGTAGGGGACCCAGCTGGGGACCCAGCAGGGCTTTCTTGGGTGCCTGGGGCCATGGCTCAGCTTGGTTAGGTCGGTGTGTGAGTCTGGGCCTTTGGAGTCATGCTCGGGTCTCTTGCCAAAGTCTGAGTCTGAAATGAGAAGGTAAAATTTGCTGCTCCTACAAGCAGGGGAGACTAGTGTTTGAACTGCTGCTGAACCCAACTGGTGACTGACCCCTCAAAGAAACTGCGGTGGGGTTCTCTTCACTCATGAGGCTGGAGCCTGATTACTGCTGACTGTGGTAGCTTTGGGAGCACAATCCATCTTTTGAAAAGTCTGGAGGCAAACCCTTGCCACAAGTTATCCTGAACACTGGGATCCATTAACAAGTAAAGTCCTAGGTGGGGCTGGGCCTTTCGAGGAGAGACTCTTCAAGGAACACACTAGAACACATTCCTTATGTCCTAAATGGGAAAAGGTAGGTAAATTTGGACAGGCTACTTGGCCTCTCTGAGCCTTAGTCCCACGTATGTCCCATGGAGATGAAGATCAGTACATCTTAGTTATAAGATGGTTATAAGAATTCCTTAGGATATCTGTAAAATGTCTGGCCTGTAGTAGGTGGTCAATATAATCCATACACACAATCTGAAAGCAGAAACTTCAAATGTGTTAAAAACTGTGCAGTGTTGTTGCTTTGCAAAGGGTCTGGCACATAGTAGGCTCTCAATACATTTATGAATCGTATGTGATGTTATGTGAACCAAGTACTGAACACTGACTCCTTGGGATAAAACGGGGAGTCAGAAAGGTTAGGAAATGTGTACAAAGTCACATATCTAGGGAGAGACAGAACTGTGACTGGTCTCCAAGCCAGGGTGACTCATATGTTTTCTGGGCTTGAGCCTCAGCCTGCAGAGGAGAAGGGAGGTACTGAGACAGCCACTTCCCACTCTGCAGAGCACCTGAACCCCCACGGTTGTCTAGAGACCAATTTTTAGGGCCTAGTGCTTGGTGGCTTCAATTTCCTCTTGGGGATCCTAGGTTCTCCTACTGTTGCTGACGAGAGGTGGGCGTGCTTTCTCCATCCACCCATCATCTGGGCGATGGGAAAGCCAAACTAGGTGATGTTTCCTGGTCCCTGGTGTCCCTAGAACACAAGATGTGCACTGAAACATGCCCCCCTCCAAACAGGCATGGTGGGTTCCCCTGCCACATCATCCATCGCCAGCTTTCCGTCCACGGCCAATTCGGTTCATTGCCAACCTCCAATTTCCTGCCAGTCTACATCATAGATCTCATCTCGGCCCCCAGAGCTGGGTCTGGTAACACGCACATGCTTTCTTTGCTGTGAGGAGTGAGTCTTAAGGATGGGGCTTAACCTCAGTGCAGTGAAAGTCCCCTCAGATTCCAGCTTAGTTTAGGCTAGTGTCTGGAAAATACGATGAGTCAGCAGCTTTCTTGTCAGCCCAGAGGGCCAAATTTATCACAGGATGTTGTCAAATCAAACTTCCAGGGAAAAGCCAAATGGCAGTTCGGCCCTCAGACAAGAAAACTGAGCAGATGCTGGCTCTGCTTGACCAGCATGTGACTGTGACAGGGGACATGCTCTGGAGGCTCACGAGGTGCTTTCTCGGTAAAGTGGGATGGGTGGATTAAATGAGACAATACATGTGATGCCCTTGGACATAAAATAAGCACTCAACACGTATAGAAACATGTATACAAAATGCCAGCCTGCTCTTGCCTTTTCTCTTTGACCCACGTAGGCAACCCAGAAGACCCTTCCATTGGTTCTGCTCCCACCACATATGGCGAATATGCACCGTCCTCCTCCCCACTCCCTTGGTGCACACCACCTTCTTCTCCTGCCTGCAAGTGGCTGTCTTTGTCTACTCTTCCCTCCCTACCTCTGCAGACTTCCCAGCAGCCGGGGTGACGCCTCTAAACTTCACATGCTCCACCTCATGCAGCCCTGCAGCCCCTGGCCAGCTCTCTGTCGTTATCTTGCACCTTCTTTCTGTCCCTACTCCAGCCCCCTTGGCTTCTCCTTTCTCTTAAACACCACAAGCACCCCCCCCACACACACACAGGACTTTGCACCTAGTGCACCTTTTCTGCGGTGCTCTTCTCCAAATCCTCCCATGTGACATCATCGAGTGTCACCTCAAATGTCACCTGAGATGACTTCCCCCACCTTCTCAGTCTAAATTTGGCCACCTCCTCCCCAATATTCTCTTCCCGACCCTTGGCATTCCCTTTGACATCTACCAGTTTTGATTTTTTGCAGAACATCTACAGCAACTGAACTGAGCTCGAGTCTTTTTGGTTTTGTTTTGTTTTTATTGATTGACTTGCTTTCTCCGAAAATCGTCGTTTCATGAGAAACACAGCAATGTCTGCCTTGTTCACTGTGTATCTTCCGACCTGACCTTGACCTATATAGAATGACTCAAATACAAGTGTTGAATGAATGCATGAATGAATGGGCAAGTGAGTAGCTTGGGCTGTAGCAGGCTGTAGAGGTTAAAAGTGGACAAAGGTATAATTGTATCTTCTAATTGTTGCTATGTTTTTTCTTGTGTTATTAGTATTATCATTAATCATTTGTGTTTAAAAGGTTGCAAAGGCTTTTGTCCTTGGGAATCTGCAAAGATCGGTCCGCAAGTCTTAAACCTGGTATCCATGACTAGTGGGGAGTGTCCTAGGGCTACTCAGTGGAGAGAAGCAATCACTACGGTGCTGTTTGGTAGATCTAACAGTATTTACCATCATAAAGGCACTTAGCACTTGCTCCACACTGGCCACTCAATGTATACTCATCCCTACATTTACTTTTCAAAACAACCTACAATTTTCTGACCCGTTTTGCTGACCAGTAAACTGAGCTCATGATTAAAACCAGGCTGGCGGTAAAGATGGGGTGGAGCCCAGTTCTAATGGCCTCAAAGCCTCTGTGGTTCCTGCTTCTATTATGACTGCCTTCTATTAAGTACCTTTATACACGACAGGAAGGGAACAGACAAAATGGCTCCCACCTGGGCACCATCCCTATCTGGAAAATGCCAAAGAGCTGCCCCACCCTAAACCAAGTGCTGCTGGCTGTCATTATGGCCATTCTTCCTACCATTTCCAGCAAGTTATATCTATCTGCCTAAAATCAGAAAAGGGGTGACAGTGCAGAATACTTCAGTAATAATTTCAAGCAAGCCCAATAAAGACTCAAGGAGGAGTGGGAAATCTGAATTCAGGAAATATTTCTATAGAAAAAAGTAAGATTAGAAGCCACAGCATTTTTGGGGCGCCTGGGTGGCGCAGTTGGTTAAGTGTCTGACTTCAGCCAGGTCACGATCTCGTGGTCTGTGAGTTCGAGCCCCGCATCAGGCTCTGGGCTGATGGCTCAGAGCCTGGAGCCTGTTTCCGATTCTGTGTCTCCCTCTCTCTCTGCCCCTCCCCCGTTCATGCTCTGTCTCTCTCTGTCCCAAAAATAAATAAACGTTGAGGAAAAAAAAAAAATTAAAAAAAAAAAAGAAGCCACAGCATTTTTGAAAGACAGGGGCCTAACATACAAGCCATGAGCCCCAAACCACCCTTTTGCACCCTTTAACCTCAGCATCCCTTTAAAAATTAGACCCTGATCTTTCCAGTGGCCTCCCCCTCTGGATGGAGAAAAGTTAGCCACTTTTTAAATAAATATCCTCCCCTACATCGCATCATAGTTTGGGCCACCAACACATAAAAGGCCATGTGGTTTTTATATCATGCTCATCTGTGCTTGATCAGGGTTTTCAGTGCAGTGGAGGGCTTGCTGGCTCTGAGGGAACATCTCTGGAGGGAACAAGAATGGCTCCCTCCCCCTGCCCCTCCTCCACCACCACTGTCAGCATGGCCAAGCATGGGGCTGCCTGGAAACTGGGCTCTCTGCCTCCCGCTTAAGTCGTATGTCTGCAGGTGGTGGGGCGCTTTTTGGTGCTCCCCCACCTCCATCTGCAACTGCCACCAGGCAAATCGGAGCTCTCAACTCATAAGCGACACCATCACCATCCATCACCAAGGCTCCCATTCACTAGGCACCTGTCACATCCTGGCCTTTTCCTCCTACACAATCTTCACATTGCCCCACTCTACCTGAGGAGAACGAGGCTCAGAGAAGGACTATGGCTTCTCTTACACATTATGAGGAGGTAGGAATTCAGGATGTGAGCGAGGCTGGTCCACCCCCAAAACTGTGGCTCTCTGTATATGTGGTCCCTCCTTGTCTTTGTCTGGGGAATATTTTCTCAGATTTTCCTCTTTGATTCAAATATGCTCAATATTTTAAAATCTTTCTTGCACACACACACACACCACGTCTATTTGAAACAGGGTGATATGAGTGGTTTTACAGAACTCATGCGATTGAAAAGGAAGTGTGTGTGTGTGTGTGTGTGTGTGTGTGTATGAGTGTGGGTGAATGTGTTTGTAACTTTCTTAATTAGAAATAGATTCTGTAGATACAGAATCTTGCAGATAATTTGGAAACTACCCAGGCATTTAAGGAAGTAAAAATAACCCGATACCATAATACCCAGAGGGCATTCTTGCTAATATTTGGATGTTCTTCCAACTTTTTCTCTGTGGGCTTGCATGCATGCTCCTGAGAGCGCTGATGTAATATGTGCATGTAACGTGTTCTTCATAACATTATATCTCAAAAGATTTCCTTTCAGCATTTCTGAAAAATGATGTTTTTGTTTTGTTTTAGTTACTGTTGAGTATCCGTTTCATTCTATGACTGCACAGTAATTATTTAATCAGTTGTCCATTGTTAGATATGTGGATTGTGTCCACTTGTTTTTATTATTTTAAGTGGCACTGCCATAAACATATTTATACAGAACGTTTTGTTCTTATTTCTTGAAGGGAAATGCTTAGAAGTGGCATCTGTGCTTCCTGGATAGCAGGGGGGCCCGTCCCTTCCGGGATGGTCAGCCCCATCTCCTCAGACCTCCTGCTTGATTCCATTGCTCTACCTTTGCACTTGTTCATTCCTACTTTTAGAAGCTTTTCTTTCTCTTTGACCTAACCCAATTAAAATTTCATTTGCTGTACTACTAACCCGCTTTCCAGTCTCCCTGCACACTTAATCTCACAGCCAAAAAGTTGATCACACCATTGTATGCAGCTATTTGGAAAGCCTTCCTATCTTCCAGTGTGCCCCGCCCAGGGCTGGGTACACACTTGGTGACTAATAAATATTTGGTGTGAAAGTAACATCTTTCCCCTGTAGACTTCTCCCTTAAAAAATAGTCTGCATGTTCTAGAAGTCCTTTCAAAGTAGGTGGAAAAACAGTGGGTCAAGAGGATTACATAGCAGCTGTTAAAAGCTGTGGAATCTGGGACAAAGCTGACCCCTTTCTGAGGTCAAGGGAACTGGAAAGACCTTGTTAAGCACTACAATTCATTCATTCAACCAATACTGACTGAGGGCCTCCTGTCTGCCAAGCACTGGGAATTTAGAGTCTAGTGAGGGAGGAGAGCAAGGGACAGACAATAAAAATAAGCTTAATAAGTAAGTCTACCATAAAATATATTTAGGTGTTAAGTGTTATGGAAGAAAGTGCAGCAGGTGTCCCTGGGTAGCTCAGTCGGTTGTGTCTGACTTTGGCTCAGGTCATGATCTCACGATTTGTGAGTTTGAGCCCTACGTTGGGCTCTGTGCTGACAGCTCAGAGCCTTTTTGGGATTCTCTCTCTTCCCCTCCCCCACTTGCGCATGCACTCTCTCTCTCAAAATAAATAAATAAACCTCAAAAAAAAAAAAAAAAGTATTGCAGAGCAAGAAGGATCCATGCATGTTGGGGCTTAGTTTGCATCATTCATTGGGGGATCAGAAAGGTTGAATTGAAAAGGTAGGATTTACCCAAAACCTTGAAGAAGATCAACAGGTCAGTCTACTAAATGCCTGAGAGAAGAACCTTCCAGAATGATGAAGCAGCTGGAACAAAGGCTATAGAGAAGAATTGTGGGGCAGTTAGAGGAATGGCCGGGCTGGGTGGTGGATATGGAGTAAGCATGGGGGTGAGTGGTGGGAAGTCCCTCAGAGAGGCAGTGGGTCAGGCCATGGGGCCACTAGAAGGTCTCCAGCCCTTACTTGGGTGAAACAGGAGTCACTAGAGGGCTGTGAGCCAAGGAGTAACATGGTGGCTGTGGTAAAAGAAGTCCCCTGGCTGATGTGTTGAGAAGAGATTGCATAGGGTAAAGACAGGTGCAGGAAAACAAGGTAGGAAGCCACTGCAAATGGCCAGTGGCAAACGGTAGGGACTCAGCCCAGGGTGGCTCTTGGGCAGGTGGTGAGAAATGGTAGGATTCTGGATCTACTTTGAGCACAGAGTCCACAGGATTTCCCGATGGACTGAACATGGAGTAGAAGAGGAAAGGGGTACTGAGCATGGGGCCACAGTTTGGGGCCTGACACACAAGATGCTGTTGCTGACAGCCTGGTCAGAGAAGGCTATGGGTGCAGCGGGTCGACAGCGAGCTTGGTTTTGGGCACAGTGTGTTTTGGTGTCTTTACACCGTCCAAGTAGAAATGCTAAGCAGGCAGAAAGAAGGATATGTAAGTCCAGGATCGAGGGTGAAGTCTAGGTAAGAAACAAAAACTGGGGAGTCATGTATTTAAAGCAATGGGACTCAGTGACATCACCAAGGTATCAAGTGTAGACAGAGAAGAGGCAAGTGACTTGGCTCTGCTCCCCAGGGAACCCATGGCAGACACGGTTCAAATCCAGCCTGGTCAACCCTCTGCCACATCTGGTTTATTTCCACTGTCCCCTGGTGCCCCCACTCAGTGGGGTCCTGCACATGGTAGCTTCCTGATGGACCCCCGGCCCTATCTGAGGGCCCACACTCCACGGCAAGGTACCAGCCCAGGATAACACTGTGGGTGATGCCAGCCGGGAGGCTGCATTTCCTTCTGTATCAGGTAGAAATTAGAGAGGACACGGGCTTGTCTGTGATCACCCTGGGGGAAGTGTAGGCACTGGCCTTCTTTCTTTAGTTTGACAGGCCTTAGGGTTTTTCTCAAAACAGCTAGAGTATAATTTGGAAAATGAGCCATATCCTATCTGCTCTCATTCTTTTTGGCTGATTTTGTTTTTGTGCCTCTGGTCTGCCTGCCTTCCTTTCTCCTCTCCCTCCCTCCCACCTTGCCTCCTCTATTTCCTTCCTTCCTTCCATCTTCTCCCCTCCTTCTCCCCTCTGCTTATCCGTTGCCTTCCCTCTGCCACAGGGCCTTTCCATCTGATGTTTTCTCTATCCAAAATACTCTCCCCATCTCCCTGGATCCTCACTTCCTTCAGTCTCTGCCCAAATGTTTTCTTCTCAAAGAGGCCCTTCCTGGTTACTGTCCCCAGAAGTGTATGTCTCCCCTAGGAACATCTCTGCCTCTTTTGTCCCGACTCTTTCTTCTCCAAGCACTCATGGCCACCTGGCATCGTGTGCCTCTTTGCTTTTGTTCATCTCCTTCTTCACTCTGCTTGCTGTATAAAACCACGCCTCGTCCATGGCAGTTGTCCAGTGCATACTGTTAATGAATAAATGAATCCAAAAGGGCCATGGGAAGTTCAACTGCTCCCTTATGGTCGATCTTCAGGGCTTCCCTTTGAAGAATCTCACAGCTTCACATGGGGTCATCTATAGCCCCCTTGGAGCTAGGGGCTTTCCTATAGCAGACGGAGGCACCACACCAGGCTACCTGCCAGTGATTACGGGGTCTGTGCCATTGTTCACCCCTCAGCAAGTCCTCCCTGGGGCCAGATGGGGCACAGAAGAAATGCACACACACAGGGCAGTTGAGGAGAACTACCCCCCATCTCCGCGACCCTGGGGGGCCTGTGCCTCAAGGAGCTATGTATGTCTCCTTGTGCTGCAGGAGAAAGTCATCTGAAGTCTGCACCTGGGTAGGCAGGGATCCCAGTAAGGACACTGGGCTGTGAAGCATGACTCCACTGTTGATCAGTGAGGCTGTCCTCATCATGCCACTAATCCCCTCTCCCCCAACATGCAAAGCCACGACATACGCCTCCAAGGCTCACTCACCCTCACCCCACCTTCAGAAGCAGCCATTTTTAACATCTTATTCACAGAAGTGGGAGCTGAAGCTCAGTGAGGCTCAAGAGACTGGTCGAGGTCACCTGGATGGTAAATGGGGAGATGGGCGGCCACCCATGGGTGTCCAAAGCCCCTGTCCTTTTCATCCTTCCAGGCCGCTTTTCTGAGCCCACTTCCTTATCTGCAAGGGAGGCCGAGGCTGTGAGGAGAAAATGCAATACCTGCTATGTGGCCACAGCAGTATTTAAACCACATTGGCTGAAATTGAATTCAGACTCGTCTCTTGAGGTTTCGAGGTGCCAGGACTCACTGGTTCCTCCGCTTTCCTGGGTGGGGAGGTCGGTTTGTGCGTTTTGAATGTGTTAGTTGATGAACAAGGCATTTCTAGTCTGTTAAACTAATAATCTTAATATTTTATTTTAATTGTAAGGCACCTATTCCCTTTTGTTCCTTTAACAAATCCAATTAAAACAGAGCACATTCAGAATTACAAAATAGATGCTATTAAACCAATAAGAAATCATAATCTTTTGTTATTGGGCCATGTGACCCCCTGGGAACTTTTGCTCCAAATAAAAGTTGAATTCTTATTATCCGCCAGGGGAAGGGGGCAGTTTGACAGATAACGACTTCCCAGGCAGCACATGTACAGAGCCTCGCTGTTGCTAAGGACAAAGAAGTAAATACTATTAAGGGTAGACAAAGCTACGCGTGTGTGCGTAATAGCCCAGTAAGATACTTAGAGCTGCGTTGATCAGATTAACCAGATAACTGCCACATGAGGTGAACTTGATAAACTTCCACACAGACACTCTGTTTGCTGCAGCCCTGATGTCATGGAAAGAACACTCCACCCAGAAGCCTGGGGAAAGGGGAGCCGTTTGAGCTTGGATAAAATACTTCATGCCCCACTCTGCCCCACAGCGTCCTTATCTCAGGGTAGGAGGAATAGTCCCACCTCAAAGGAGAGTAGTGAGGACTGAACAGAATGGCAAATGGGAGGTCGCTTTGTGGAAGAGAAGGCGTGATGTGCCTCTAAGGGCTCAGCACGCGTGTGGGGAGGGGTGGAGGGGTGGACAGCATCATGTGATCGACACATGGAGATGGCCTCCTGTCTGGGAATGTCAGGCGTGCATGTTACAGGGGTTAGATTTTAGTGAGCCCACATGGTGAAAATCAAACTTCTGGTGGTCTGCATACAGTCTCTCGGGGCCCCTACACAGCCAGCAGCCCCCCCCCCCCAGGGCAGAAGAGGGCCCCAAATTGTGGTGAGCACCCAGGAATGTGGTGGGTTGTTTCCAGACCATGCTGGATGAAAACCTTTATCTTTACGTTCTTGACAAATTCAGGGTGGCAAGAAGCTCACACTGTGGGGGTGCTGGGGGACTAGCACAGCTGAGGGACAACAGATTCCCATCTCCATCACCACCTGCTTGGGGGCACATGCCTATTAGGTAAGCTGTGGTGGCATATGTGTACCCTTTAAACTCTCTCTCTCTCTCTCTCTCTCTCTCTCTCATTGTCAATCTCCAAGCTCTTAACAGTTAAATGACTCCACTAATGCTATTACAATACCTTTAAAATTCATCTTATTCAGAGATACACATCCATATATGTATCTAGGAGAACGAACACCCTGCACATTAGCCCCTGGCCAATACAGTGAGCAGGCAATGGCCTGAAATGGTTTCTTCGGGGACCCCAATTTGCATGTGGTGCCTCCAAAAGGTCAGTGGGACATCTGCGTTATTGACCTGGCAGGGACTTTGACCAAAGTTTGGTCAGCTACTTCAGCTGGGGAGTCCACTCCGTTCCCCTTAAGCTGCTTGCAGGTTAATCCTGCTGCATTGCACTTCCCTGGCTAACCCATGCCAAGTCAGAATGGGCCTAAATGAATGTCTGGCCACCCAGAGTCTGCGACTCTGTGATATATCTTCGTTCCTACATCAGACACCCCATAGGTGACCAAAACCGGCAGCACACCTTTTGGGGGACATGCGGGGCAAGCAGCCTTAATTTCTGGTACAGGTGTCTTTTGCCCCGGGAGTGCTAGGATTCCAAAATGTCTTCTTCTCCTTGGAGTCAGAGGGCTGGCAATGTGTCCCCACCCCCTCGCCCTCCACCAAGGATAAGCAATTCTTACTGCTAGAGCAAAGGCACCAGAAGAGAGAGAAGAAAGGCAAGATAGAGTAGCACAAAGATCATAAGCTTTGGTATCAGACAAATCTAGGTTTGCTTTGGCTGTGCTGTGTTGTCTGTGTTACCTTGGGGAAGACACCTGACTTCTCTGAGCCTCGGTTCTCTTATTTTCAAACTCAGAATGATACTTGGCACAGTTGCTGTGTAGATATAGGAAGGGCCCAGCAGCGTGTCCCCAGTAGTTACTTTGGACCAGCTAACTCTGTAAAACGGGTAGAGGGAGCACACAGATCCTGGCCCAGAATGGGCATTAGACAAAATGGCAATTCTTTTCCCCCGGTGAAAATTACACCTGAGTCAAACATTAGTGCCTATTTTAGAGACCTGGCTAGAGGTTCCAGACAGATGCACTCCACAGACGCCCCCACAGTGACCACCCACATCTTCATCTGCCACATGGCTGCTTACGAGAAGGTACAGCACATTTTAGGAAGGGGTGGAGGCGACAGGGAATGATTTGAAGATACGTGGAAAGTCACGGCAGAAGTGAGGCTGGCCTCTTGCGTGCCTAGTGAATGGGTCTTCCGAGACTCAGGAGAGAAAATAAATGCAATGCCTCTGGCATGAGTGATTTTATTGAAGGAGGTTCACACCACTTCCCCTTAAGAGATGGCCTGCAAGCAAGAAATTTCTCACCCATACAGTATGAAACTTGCTGTGAAGTTAGTTCCAATACTGGCTATGAAATGGCAGGGTTTGGGGGTTTCAGTTCTACAGTGCGTCTTTCCTGTATCTCAGTGCATTAGTCAAAAGAGTGAAATAATTATTGTGAGATCACATTAGCAAGATGTTAAAGATATCACATGTATACAAAATCAGTCTTAATTACAAATATAAAGACACATGAGTGCGAAGTACAAGATAAATTCTGTTATCATAGTGATGATAACAACCTTACAACTGAAAAATGTCTGCAAGTATTTTGATGGTATTAAAATATAGGTTGCCATTACATTTTTAATTTAGATATCCATGGGGTGTCCCACCATGCTGTTTGATTCACAATGACTAGATAGAAAAATTAATTAAAAATTAGAGTCAACCAACTGGTCCAGTTTTTCCAAAGTACAAAAACCAATTGTTCAAGATAAAAAGACTCAGTACCTTGAAAAATGTTTTGTATTAGGCTTCTCAGCTATTCGTATGATATGAAATAGATTACTCATCTATCCATCCATTCATCTGTCTGTCTGCCCATCCATCCATCTATCTCTCCATCTATCTATCAACTTCTATCTCTTTTTCTGATTTCCAGCTTCCCTTGTGTGGGTTGTTGGTCTCACTCTGACATTAGAGGATTCTGTGAATTGATAACATCAGACCATCTAACCAGTTTTAGTTGAATCAAAAGATCATGAGTTTTACACTTCTTTTGCCAATACTTACTCTCCTGCTCAATGGGAAGAACTGGGCAGGATGCTGACCTTTCCAAGTTGAATGAGAGAAGGCATATATTCCTGGTCTTTGGGGTCTTTGCAGGTCTTCCTGCACTGGTCTGCTTCTAGGGGCACTCAGCAGCATAGGGGGTCAGGATGGGCCTTGAGCAATATAATACACCTGCTCTTCATAACCAAGAGCAAGGGACCCAGCCAGGTAGGGTGGCCCTGAGGAAAAGTGTGAAGGTGGTGGGGGTTGATCATGTTTCACCTGGCCTGGGGCCATCTGGGTACCCAGATGTACCAGGGAGGAGGTACAGTGCATTATCTAGCCCCTGCTTTGCTTTGCGGGTAATTAATGGGCAGGCTCAGAGCCAAAGGGCCTGTTGGAGTAGTCCTTAATGGAGAAGTGCTCTGTGGGCAGCTCCGTGCTGTTGCCTTCCCATCACTCATCAGAGATGGAGGGCTTCTTACCAGGGTGTGGATGGGCTCTGAGGAGCAGGCTTAACGGGGCTCACCTGGGTGGATCTTCAGTCTACTGGAAGCATCCTTCTCATCCAGGGCCCCTCTAGCACATGCTTATTGTGTTTGGCCTTTCTGAGCTGAACTTTATCTTGAATATAAGAAATACAAAAGACAGCCCAGACTTTGGAGAGCTCAGGAGAATCAGGTGGTCAGAATCAGTAGCAATCTAGATTTTAGCTCTTTGAGCTCGGGGACTGGCCCTGTTTTTTGCTCACTTGTGTAACACAGAGCTTTGTCACATAACAGGCTCTCAATATACTTACCCTATGAGTAGATGAATGAATGGATGGATGAATGAATGCAGGAATAAGCACATGGATTTAGCTTAAATTGGTCCCAAAGAACTAATACAAGGATCATGAACAAAGGAAACTTTACATTTGTTCAGAACCATGTGACAGAATTGCCCAATAAAATACAGAACTATGCAATGTGTGGGGCACATGTATACTAAAAATGTTCTGTTGTTTATCTGAAGCTCAAATTTACCTGGGAATTTGTAATTTTATTTGCTAAATCTAACAACATTATAATGTGGAAAGCAATTAATAAGCATTAAGATGAGAACACAGGATCCCTTGCTCTTCGTCAATCTTTTTTTAAATTTTTTAACTGTTTATTCATTTTTGAGAGAGAGAGAGAGAGAGAGAGAGAGAGAGAGAGAGAGAGAGAGAGAATCCAAAGCAGGCTCCAGGCTCCCAACCGTCAGCACAGAGCCTGATGCAGGGCTCGAACCCACAAACTACAAGATCGTGACCTAAGCCAAAGCCAGACACTTAACTGACTGAGCCACTCAGGCACCCCGGCCCATCTTTTTTTAAATTGGGATTTCAACTCAAGTGCAGTAGGGCAGTTTTTCTGACATGTGCCTCATGCATCGCTGTTCCCTGTGGGGATATGCACATGTTCCGTAGCAATGCCACATGGTACACATTTGGATGCCTTTTACTGGGCAGGACAGGGCTAAGTGGGGGCATAAAAAGTCACAGACTTTTAGTCCAAAACCAGGCTAAGCAAGCAGCCACAGTGAAAAGGACAGGAAGAGAATATGGAGTCCTAAATCTTTTTAAGTTAAAAAAAAAAACTGTAAAATTTCCTTTTTTTAGCGCACAATTCTCTGGGTTCTGACATATGTACAGCTTCATTCCCATAAGCACCAGTCAGGATACAGGCAGTTCCAGCACCCTGGAAGAGTCCTTCCCGCTGCTCCCTTGTAGTCAAACCTTGCCTGCCCCTGATCCCTGGCAACCACTCATCTGTTTTCTGTACTATCATTGTGGCTTTTCCAGAATGCCGTATAAATGGAATCATTCATTACATAAGCATTTAAGATTGGCTTCTTTTATTCAGCAACATGCTTTTGAGATTCATCCAAGTTGTCCCATGTATCAATAGATTTGTCTTCTTTATGTTTAACAGTGTTCCATAATAAGGATATGCCACAATTTCTTTATCCGCTCACTGAAAGGCCTTTGTGTTGTTTTCTTCTGTTTTTGGCAATTATGAATAGAGTAGCCTTAAACACACATGGAAAAGCTTTTGTGTGAACCTGAATTTTTGTTTTTCTAGGGTAATTATCTGGTCAGGGAAACGCTGGGTCATAGGATAAGTCTACAATTAATTTTATAAGAAATTGCCAAACTGTCTCTCAGAGTAACATTCTGAATTCCCATTAGCAATGCAGGAGTGCTCTGGTTGTCCTATATCCTCACCAAATCTTTGTGCTATATAGCTTTTTATGTTTCATTTTGTTTTTTATTTTAGAAATTCTAATAACTGTGCAGTGGTATCTGTTTGTGATTATAATTGGCATTTTCCTAGTTACTAATGATGTTGAGCAACCTCTTGTGGGTTTATTTACCAACTATATAACTTCTATGGTGAAAAGTCCTGTTAAATCTCTTGGGCATTTTATTTTTATTGTATTGTTTGTCTTCTTACTGTTGACCTTGGGTTCTTTATAGATTCTAGATGATAGTCCTTTTGTTGGACATGTATTTTGCAAATGTTTTCTTCCATTCTGTAGCTTGTCTTTTTATTCTCAAATTTTTTAAGAGCGCAATAATTTTTTGTGGAAGTCCAATTTGTCAGTATTTTATTTTTTTAATGGATTGCACTTTTGCCTAACTCAAGCTTATGAAGATTTTCTTATATTTTTTCTTTTAAAAGTTTCATGGATTTATACTTTACATTCATATCTGTGATCCAATTTGAGTTCATTTGAATTAATTTCAATAGTTTGAGATTCAATTTTGTTTTTATTTTGAGTGACTAATTTTTCTAACACCATTTATTGGAAAGTTCATTGCCTCTCCATTGAATTTCCTTTGAACTTTTATCAAAAATCAATGGACAATATTGGCCATATTTGTGTGGTTCTATTTCTGTACGCTGTTTTCTATTCCACTGATCTATGTATGTCTCCCTTCACCAAAACCATGTGTTGTAATTATATGGTAAGTTTTAAAACTAGAAGCATGAATCCCTCAACTTTATTTTTCTTTTTCAAAATTTTTTGGACCTCTAGTTTCTTTTTCTTTTAATACACATTTTAAAGTCTGTTCATTCACGTATAAAAATAGTCCTGCTGGAATCTGTATTGATCTTTAGACCAATTTGGATAGAATTGACTTCTTAACTATCCCGAGTCTTCCAACTCATAAACATGCTATGTTTCTCGATTTATTTAGATCTTCTTTGCTTTATTTCATCAGTGTTTTGTAATTTTCATCACAGAAATCCTGTACAATTGTGTTACTTATGTGTAATACACAAGTGTTTTATTTTTTGGAGCATTATTTTCCAAATTTCAAATTCCAATTGTTTGTTGCTGGAATATAGAAGTGGTTTTGTGTGTGCGTGTGTGTGTCTGCGTATGTGTGTATTAACCAAGGTGTTAACTTTGTACCCTGCAACATTGTTAAACTCATTAATTACTTCTAAGAGTGTCTCTAGGTGAACAAGCAAGTAATCTGTAAGGAGAGTTTTGTTTCATCCTTTCCTGCCTGTACGACTTTTTTTTTTTTTTTGCATTATTGCACTGGCTAGAATTTCCAATATGATGTTCAATAGGCATACTGAGAGTTTACCTTGTTGTTTTGTTGCCAAATGTAGAGGGAAATTTAGTCTATCACCAAGTATGATATTAGTTGTAGAGTTGTGTGTGTGTGTGTGTGTGTGTGTGTGTGTGTGTGTGTGTGTGTAAGCCCTTTATCAGGTTAAGAGCGAGCCTTTCTATTACTGGTTTGATGTCATGAATGGATGTTAACTTTTGCCATAAATTTTTTCAGCACCAGCTGATATGATCATGTATTTTTTCTTTTTAATTAATTTTAATTAATGCAGTAATATGACGTATGCTGCGTTACATTGATTTCTAAGTACTGAGTCAACCTTGCCTTCCCATTTGGTTGTCATGTATTTTTCTTTTAACATATTACTAGATTCCTATTGCTAATATTTTATGGAGAATTTCTGTGTCTATATTCATGAAGAATATTAGTCTGCAGTTTTCTTTTTTTATATGGCCTATGTGTGATTTTAGTATCAGGGGAATGCTGGCCTTAGAAAATAAGTTAGGCATTGCTCCCTTCGCTATTTTCTAGAAAAGATCATGTAAAATTGGTGTTGTCTTTAAATTTTTGGTAGAGTTTTTCAATAGAACTATTTGGGTCAGGAGATTTGGGAAGGGAAGTTTTCCAAGTATGAATTCAGTCTCTTTAATGAATATTGGTCTTCATAGGTTGTATATTTCTTTACTGATGAGATTTTTAGTTTGTGTTTGATCACCCCTAAGTTTTTTTCTAAGGTTGTTTGTACTATTCCCTTATTACTCCTTTAATGTCTGTCTCTTTAATTACTGATATTCATAAAATGTGCCTTCTCTTTCCCTTTTTCTTTCATTATCAGTCTGGTTAGAGACTTTCAAATCTATTAATCTCTTCAAAGAATCAGCTTTTAGTTTCATTGATTTTCTCTGTTGTCTTTCTGCTCTCAATTTTATTGATTTCTTCCCCTTTCTTTACCATTTACTCCTTGTGCTTGTTTTAGGTTTATTTTGATCTTCTTTGCTAGCTTTTAAAGATGGAAGTTTAGGGGCACCTGGGTGGCTCAGTCGGTTAAGTGTCTGACTTTGACTTGGGTCATGATCGTGTGGTTTGTGAGTTTGAGCCCTGTGCCGGATTCTGTGCTGACAGCTGGGAGTCTGGAGCCTGCTTCAGATTCTGTGTCTCCCTCTCTCCCTCTCTGCCCCTACCCCACTTGTGCGCTCTCTCTCTCTCAGAAAATGAATAAAATTTTTTTTAAAAGTAAAAAAAAGAGATGGAAGTTTACATTATTGGTTTGAGACCTTCCTTACTTTTTAAAAATGCTCCTAGTATGAACATTTAAAGCTATAAATTTCCCTCTAATCACTGCTTTAGTTGCATATCATAAGTCTTGACATGTTCTATTTTCATTTTTCTTCAGTTCAAGATATTTTCTAATTTCCCTTTAGATTTATTTGATTCATGAATATTTATAATATATGGCTTAATTGTTAATTGTGGAGATTTTCCACTTATCGCTCTGATATTAATTTCTAATTTCAATTCCATTATTTTCAAAGATGATTCTTTGCCTTATTTCAATTTGTTTGCATTTGTTAAGATTTGTTTCATAGCCAAGAATACAGTACATACTTGTGAATATTCCATGTGCACTTGAAAAGAAATGTGTATTCTGTTGCTAGGCAGAATGTTTTATGTGCCAATTAGATCAGCAGTTTTCATCTGGCAGGGATTTTGCCCCCCAGTGAGGAGTTGGCAATGTTTAGAGACATTATTGTTGTTAAAACTAGTAGCGAGCTATTTGCATTTAGTGGGTAGACTCTTCTGGCCTTTTGCTGGCTAAATATCCTACAATGTATAGAACAGAACTTTCCCCCGTCACTGCCCCACCTCTGCTAACAACAAAGATTTATATGGTCCCAAATGTCAGTAGAGCCAAGGTTGAGAAACCCTGTTCCTTGTGATTTTCTCTCTAGTTGGTTTGTTGATTATTGAGTGACAAGTATTGATGTCTCCACTTCTAATGACAGATCTATCTCTTTTTTCAATTTTACCAGTTTTCAATTCTTTTATATCAAACTCTGGTCTTAAGTACATATACATTTATTATTTTCGTGTCTTCATGGTGAAGTGTGTCTTTTATCATTATGTGGTATTCTTCTTTCTTTTTTTTTTTTTTTTTTAAATTTGTTTTTTCAACGTTTATTTATTTTTGGGACAGAGAGAGACAGAGCATGAACGGGGGAGGGGCAGAGAGAGAGGGAGACACAGAATCGGAAACAGGCTCCAGGCTCTGAGCCATCAGCCCAGAGCCTGACGCGGGGCTCGAACTCACGGACCGCGAGATCGTGACCTGGTTGAAGTTGGACGCTTAACCGACTGCGCCACCCAGGCGCCCCTATGTGGTATTCTTCTTAATCTCAGGTAAGTTTTCATGCTCTGAAACATACTTTGTCTGATCTTAATAAAGTCACTCCAGTTTTCCTTCAATGTTTGTGTAGTATGTCTTTTTCCATTCTTTTAGTTTAAGTTACTTTTGTTTAAAGTAGATTTCTTGTAGATAGCATATAATTGGGTCTTTTACTTTTATTATTCATTCTGATAATTATACTTTGGATTGCTGTGTTTAGGTCATTTTCATTTAATGGAAGTATTGATGCGTTTGGATTGAGGTCTACCATTTTAATAGTTGGGTTTTTTGCTCCATTTCCCCTTTTCTGCTTTCTTTTAGATTACTTGACTTCTTTTTTACAGTTTCATTTTAATGTTCGTATTTCGGTTTTTCCTATGTCTGTATATTATTTTAATGATTGTTCTGGAGATTTAAAATATACATACTTAACTTTCCACAGCCTACTTAGAATTAATATTTTAATTTAGTGGGAAAATGCCCGCATCTGACTCCTGACAGCATGCTTTTGTTCAGGGTGGGAGCTTGGCCCAAAATAGAAAATCAGCAAGCAAGCTTTAGAAAACAGCTTCTAGAACAAGAAAGAACAGTTTTCATTTTCTTCCTAGCTGAAGATCTTCCTTGCTCCTGAGCCTCAGTCTTCCTCCCTTTACAATGATGATAATCCCATGGATCTTACTGGATTGTTGAAGATTAAAAGGAATATGTGCAAAGTTCTGATAATAATAGTTAATAGTTAACATTCATCAACCTTTTACTATGTGCCAGGCACTGTTGTAAGCGCTTTATACTTAGATAATTTGCACTCCCCAAGAGCCCTACAGGGGGGATGTTTTCATAAACGAGAAAATTGTGGCACTAAAAATTGAAGAAAACTCTTCAATGTAGATCTAGACTTCTAAGCTAAGCATTCTGAGGCCAGAAGCTACCCATGACTCTGTACCTTCTACTTCTCTGTATGGTGGCAGTCATAACTATGATCATACCTACCAGTGCAGAGGTGTCTACAGTTGAATTTCAGTGTGAAGTCTGTGAAGGGAGGAGGTGTAGGGGGTAGGAAGTAGAAAAAGACAGCATTCTTTTACATTCTGCCAGGCTCAACCCTGGCTCCTCCACACTCATCCGCACAGCGTAGGCACACACTCTCCCTTGTGGGCTGAGCAAAAGACGTTCCTGGGCTGTTTCTGTTGCACTGCAGTGATAGTAGCTAAGGTGTGACTAGTGCCTCTGGGTCCAGAAGGTGAGGAGAGATGTAATACGTAAGTCATTCTTCACTCCCCCCTCATTTCATATCCAAGCTATGCTGCTTTTTTTTTTTTTCATGTTTCTTTATTCTTGAGAGAGAGAGAGAGAGAGAAAGAAAGCTGGGGAGGAGCAGAGAGAGAGGGAGACACAGAACCCAAAGCAGGCTCCAGGCTCTGAGCTGACAGCACAGAGCCTGACACTGGGCTCAAACTCATGAGCTGTAGATCATGACCTGAGCCGAAGTTGGATGCTTAACTGACTGAGCCACCCAGGTGTCCCTATGCTGCTTCTGAGAACTCAGCACACCCCCCCCTAAGGATTCATGAGATAACTGAAGGAAACACTAGATTTTTGTGAGGGTCTGGGAAGTGGCCGATAGCCAAGAACACACACACACACACACACACACACACACACACACACACACACACTTTAGCAGGAGTTGTCCAGGATAATGGAGAGATTCATATTTCAAGGAATGGCACAGAGGGGTGTTGAGCATCCTTCAGGCCAACCTTGCACCCCTGAAGAGGGAATTGAATTTGCTAAAGATCTTTGGCTAGGTTACTCCTGCTGACGCCCTAATTTCTGTCTATCTCGTCTCTAACCATTAGCAAGAGAAGCATTACAATTGGGGGGGAGTCTAGTGCCCTCACATCATCTTCTAACTAGACATATTTTCTCTTCTTGTCAGAGCATATCTTCTAGCAGTTTCTTGTGACTTTTCCCTCAAACCGATCACCAACCAATCAGAACAACACACTCCAAACATACACCCTTACTAAAAGAACATGGCCAAGGGCGGGAAAGGCACCAAGGGCAAGAAGATTACCCTTAATGTGGCCAAGAATTGTGTCAAAATTACACTTGATGGGAAAAAACGCCTTGACTTGAGCAAGATGGGAATTACCACCTTCCCCAAGTGTATCCTGAGACTGAATGATGTGGATGAGCTCGACCTTAGCCGGAATATGATCAGAAAGATCCCTGACTCAATCTCCAAGTTCCAGAACCTGCGGTGGCTGGACCTGCACAGCAACTACATCGACAAGCTCCCTGAGTCCATCGGCCAGATGGCTTCTCTGCTCTACCTCAATGTCAGCAACAACAGGCTGACCACCAATGGGCTGCCTGTAGAACTCAATCAGCTCAAGAATATCCGCACTGTGAACTTGGGTTTGAACCATCTGGAGAGTGTGCCCACCACGCTGGGTGCTCTGAAGGAGCTCCATGAGGTGGGCCTATATGACAACATGCTGAGCACCATCCCCAAAAGTATCTCCAAACTCCCCAAGCTCAAAAAGCTCAACACAAAGCGAAATCCCTTTCCCAAGACAGAGGAGTCAGATACATTCATAGATTCCATCAGGAGGCTGGAAAGCTTGCATCTGGTGGAGGAGAAGGATCTGTGTACGAGTTGCCTGAGAAAATGCCAACAGGCCCGGGACAAGCTGAACAAAATCAAGACTATGGCCGCAGCAACACCAAGAAGGGCCATCTTTTCTAACCTGGTCTCACCCAACTCCATGGCCAAGGATTCACAGGAAGATTGGAGGTGACCTGGGACCCTGACCCTGAGGCAGGAAGGGGAAAGGGAGGGAGGGAAGATGGCGGGGGGCTGCATCTACAGGGAATTATGGGATCCCCCCATTATTGCAACAGTTCCTCCAGCCAAGCCCATAAAATACCTTTCCCTACCTCCTTGGCTTGTGATTTTGTTGACTGAAGGGCTCTTAGTTCTTTGCCATTCCACACGTTTCTCTCTTCTTTACATGCACACACCCATATGTACAGGCACAATGAGTCAGAAAAGGGCCATCCATCCCACTTCTTCCCAGAAGTCTCCTGCCTACAGCCCGTGGCCAGGGCAGCCAATATTGTTAGCATGCTCGTAGTCACATTGTCATACACTTCAGGACCAACTGCCAGCTCCCAAACGTGGAGTTCATTCCACGGGAATGCTTTGGTTCAGGGTTTTGGAAGTCAGGGATCTCAGAGCATGGATTGGTAGGAGGGAAGATGGACATTTAGTCTTGGGAAGGTGACAAATCTGGGCCACAGAGATGGGCAGATAGTATCATTAAGTGTTGGCAGGTAATATCTGGGGGTGAAAGCAGTACTATCTTTGTCTCTTGTCTGCACATGCACAATTTGCTCTATGAGCCTTCTAGACTGAATCTGCAAGCTCTTGACTGGCTGTGAATGAATGAGAGTGCATTCCCATATTATTATGTCCCATTCCTTTCCAGACTCTCGTGGGGGAGCAAGGAAAGAATGGGTGCAGGTACGGGTTGGTGCAGTCAATACATAAATACCTTACCAGGCATTGGGCTAGGTGCAGGGACCGTGCCTTAGAGGAAAGCTTGCCTTGTTGTGTGCAGACCAGTTGAAAGAAGGCAGGGCAGAATGTCGTTGTCTGAGAAAGTTAGGAGATATGTGCCAAGATACGTGCAAGCATCGAGAAAAGCCAAAGATTCTGGAGCTGGACAGATCTAGGTCCAGGGCAGCTCTGCTTCTTTCTTGTCATTTCTCTGGACATCTTACTTAGCTTTAGTTCCCTCATCTATAAAGTGGGGAAAATACCGGCCCCAACCATAACGGTTGTTGCGCATCTAAAGCAGATGGCACACAGAGTAATTACTCAAGAGAAGTCATTTCTCTGTATGATCTGCAACTTGGTACCTCTCAAAGCTGAAACAATACTTTGGACAGTGTCCCTAGTCACACTAGATCTTTGGCAGAAATGACAGTGGTAGAGTCAATTCTCACAGTAGCTGAGAACATTCTATGCACTATTCACTCATGCTCATCCATACCTTCATACTGCCTAAAAGGAAAGGATCACAAAAGACATATTCAGGATAGCCTTTTTCTTTTCTTTTCCTAATCAAGACTTTCCTATATCAGTGGCAAGTTTTTTAGTGGTCAGTGGAAAAGTACAGAGATCTGTTCACTCAGCAGGACTAGCTTACTTCTTTTTTGCATTATAAACCATAGCAGACAGCATACTTCATTTCTTCACCCATTCCTGCTATTTTCCTTTGTAATGCTTAGCCGTGACAACTGTTCCTAAAATCTCTGAAGATATGAATCAA
Organism: Puma concolor; assembly: GCF_028749965.1. Taxonomy (NCBI): domain Eukaryota; kingdom Metazoa; phylum Chordata; class Mammalia; order Carnivora; family Felidae; genus Puma; species Puma concolor. The sequence continues at coordinate 47,726,367 of NC_141677.1, read as the reverse complement.
AGTTCCCTTTTCAGCTTTTCCCTTTATTAAATGTTTTCCATTATAAAAATAACAAAACCACAACAGAGTTTTAAATATAACATCTTCAAGTACCTACAATTCTACAATGTAAGCCAGCTATAATACGGGCAGATTTCCTTATTATTCTTCTGTGTATATTTTTATATGCAGTTAAAATTATAGCATTTACATCATTTTTATCCTGCTTTGAAAACCAAGTCATTACATGGTCTTAGAAACCACAGTTTTAAACATCTGCAAGCTAGCCAAACACGCACATAAATTACTGTTGGGCATTTGAGCTGTTTCCGATTTTTCACTAATAGAAATCATTTTGTGATGGAAGCCTATATGATGAAGACTTTAAAAACTGTTTTTGCATTATTTTCTTGGTATAGCTTTATTATTACAAATACGTTGAAGTGTGGTTTTTAAAAATAATTTTTAATACATGCCATCAAATAACTTGTAACAAGATTACACATTTATGTATCTCCCAGTAGTATATTAGAGACTCTGTTTCACTACATCCTGGTCAGCTTTGAGTACCACCCTTTACATTTTCCCCTTCGCTTAATGTCTGAAATGATTTACTAGAGGCCCTTCCCAAGGTGGGTGGAGCAGTCATGTTTGTGAAGTGCTTGATGAGATGTCATGCCTTAGGCTCAGGAGCCATCACTGGCATGTTGGCCTTGAACATGTCCCTAACTAAGGTCGCCATTCTGCTATTTTAGCTGCTTCCTCTCTCACCCAAGAAGTACAGAAGCCATGCAAGGGCATATGATCCCGGCTAGTTATTTGGATATTACCCATTTCCGTTCTTTAGAATTAGTGTTCCCCTCTTAGTCACTCAAAGGGATTGGCAGAGAACAGGAAATAAGAATAAAAGTTCTCCCTGTGCCCCTAGGCGGGCTCCTGGTCTGGACCATGGATTTGCCTCCACCTCCCTCTCCTGCCCTGTCAGGGCACATTTCCTCCACCACGCCTGGTCCTGAGCAATCTCCAGGCACCCATCCTGGATTCGCTGCCAACTGAGTGGTTGGTGTGCAAGATGACATCATCCTTGTCTTATCTGCCATCCTTGGTCTAGGTGCTTTATTCTGCTTTCTTCCTCATAGCCATGTCTTAGGAAAGGGCTGTAAGCATCGTTAACTTCATGAGGATTGACAAATAAATGGGCAGGGGGCTTTGATTTGCCATAGGATACATTCATGTTAGACACCTGGTTAGCCAGGAAAACTGGCATTAGAATGGAGCAAAGATTGGAGATAAAGGTGAGTTGTGTGTCCTCTTCCACATTTTATTGCTTTTTTTTTTTTTTTTTTTGGATCAGAAAAAAGGCTTGATGTTAACATTCCTTCACGGTCTAAAATACACAGTCACTTTTCCTTCCTGGAAATTGTATTAAGCTTAAAAACACTTGATAGGAAAAGCATGGGGTTTCCCTTTCCTCAAATGGAGCAAAGACCCTATTTAGGCTAACCCAGTCACTGTCCTTTCTGAAAGCCAGGCATGACCTAGGTGACCCCTATATCACCTCTGCCCTTCCTGTGTTTTGCCTCCGTGACCTGGAGTAACTGCCTCAGTCTCTTGTCTCCATCCCCAGGATCCGATCAACATCTCCCTAGAATAGCTTTATGGCAAACCCTTGAAGACTAATCAGCCAACAAGAACAAACGACTCTGAAGAAGAAAAGCCCTCGGTTAGGAGAAGAAAGAGTGGTAAAGGGAACATTCTGGAAGCCAGGCTGTCTGGTGCTGGCCAAGATACTGACTTGCTTCTTAAATTCACTTTGCCTCTCTTTGATTTAGACCATCTGTGTATGAAAATGACTTTGGGAAATACTTAGTGTATTTTTTTATGCATATAGAGGAAATGTTTAAAAAATGATAGATATAAATTATAGAAAATTAAAGTTTTAAAAGAAGACTTTAAGACTTAAAAGACTTATGGTCTCTACACTTCTTTTGAACTAGTAAAACTCTCTATGCTAATCGCCTGTGGTAAGTTACGTACTTATAATGCAATACATGTGAAACTAAAATTTACACAAAAGATTCATACAAAGAAATATACTTAAAAATATGATAGATAAATAAAAGTAGATTTTAATCATTCAGTAATGCACAGGTAGGCAAAGAAGGAAGGAAGGAAGGAAAGAAAGAAAGAAAGAAAGAAAGAAAGAAAGAAAGAAAGAAAGAAAGAAAGAACAGAAATGAACAACAGGGGAAAAGTAAACAAGGAAACAAAATATAAAACAGCAGATTTATGTCCTCACATTTCAATAATTATATTAAATGTAACTAGTCTTCTTTATTTGCCATGGCCCCAAACTAGAAACAACCAAATTTCTCTCAATAGGCAAATGGTTAAACAAACCCTGGTATATCCATATCATGGATACTACTGAGTGATAAAAGGGAACATATTATTGATACATGCAACGATGTGGATGGATCTCAATAGCATTATTCTGAGTGAAAAAGGCCAGTTTTCACTGTGGGTCACATACTCGATGATTCCATTTTTAGATCATTCTCTAAAGAACAAAATGATTGAGGTGACAGATCAGTGGTTGCCAGGCGTTAATGCTGATGAGGGGTCGTATAGGGTGGGCAGGACCATAAAATGTAGCTCAAGAGATAGCTCTGTGGCGATGAAAACAATTGATTATGATGAAAGTGGTAGTGGTTATACGAATCCACACATACGATAAAACGACACAGAACTATGCACACATATTGTACCAATGTCAATTTCCTGGTATCGAAATTGTACTAGAGTTGCATAAGATGTAACAACCATCAGGGGAAATTAAGAGAAAGCTGTACCCGGACTCTATGTACTATTTTTGCAACTTCCTGTGAATCTATAGTTATTTTAAAATAAAAAAAAATTTTTTAAACAATCTTGCAGCCCAGATGCAGCAATAAACAGATCCTTGTACATCAGCCAAGTGCTAATTTATGAGTAAATATGACAAGCTTAATGTTCTGCAACCATCCCAAAGAGGTAAGGCATTTCAGGAGAAAGAGCACCTTAACCTCAGTTCACCAGATAATCTAAAATGACCCACTGTTGATTTTATGCTTAAAGATGCTACACATAATAAAAAGCAAATGTGTGCCTTCTCTACCCATGTTCCAGGTTTTCTGGTGGTGGCTGCAAGCACAGCAGTAAGTTGGGTGGGGGACCTTGAGCCAGCGAGTCTCTCCCTTCCCAGTTCTAGGTTTTCACTCCCCCTCCCCGACCCCCTTCGGTCCAACGCAAGCAACGTGACTAAGTGGAGCTGGAAGGACAAAGGGGCCAAGCTTGGGGTAAACAGAGAGGCTTGATTTACGCTTCTACCTAGAAGTGGGTCTGAGGTCATGGCCAAGGGTATGGCAAAGAGGAGATGTGAGCAAGAGACCTAAGACTGACATGAACGGGGCCCGAAACCAAGGTCTGCGCGTGACCCAGGCAGTGCTCACTGGAGGTCACCAAGCTCAGCTGCTCGTGGCCTATTGAGCCAACCATGTGAAAAGTTCCTCAATGCGGGGGCATTGGTTATACCACCAGGTTGTTTAGTTCACCTCCGGTTCCAGCAACTCTGCTCTAGACCCCCGGGGTCTGAGTGGTGTAGTCTCGGCCATTGCCCTCCCGGGGCTGTTTTCCCAAGAACAAGGGGCATGTTCCTGCACTCGGCCATGGGGCCAAAACTATCTTTATCAAAGCAGTCTATGCACATGACAGACCCCTAGTCTCCCAGCTGGTCAACAGCGTTGATCTCTGGAGAGTAGGACGAAAGGAACGGTCATGGGGGAGACAGGTACTTGAGTTTTAGCCTCCACGCTGCTAGCAGTGGTGTCTTGGAGGGTACGACTGACTATCAAGAAAGTTCATCATCTCGTGGGAATTGATAAGTTCTCATGGGTGTTTTTCTGAACTCTTGTCTTGCATTATTTTTCAAAGGGAATCTATAAAGGAAACTCCGACAACCCTCCACTGCAGGACTTTGTGCCAAAAAGTGCATTTTCTCGTAAACGTTATATTTAAGTAAGCTAGGCAATCGAGAGAACACTTCAGAAATGACAAATACGCAGACACAATCAGGTCCTAAAGATAAGCCTGCCACACACATAACAGCCTCCTCCAGCCCAGGGACACCTTGCCCTGATGACACGGCAAGGGAGCATTTCCGATATGTCAGAGACCGTGGCTATGGAAGGATGCTTCTAGCCCATTTAAAGGCGTGTGCTGTGTACAGCAGAGACCCGAGGGAAGAACCAGGTAACCATCCAAGCCTTTTCTCATCTCAGTGAGAGTTTTCCAAATTCTCGGCTCAACAGGAACTGAGACCACTGGGAAGAAACATAACAGATCCAGATCGCGCGGGCATCCCAAAGAAATGTCTGTACAGAAATAAGTCCAAATGTTAGGGCCCTACTTTTTCAGAGTATCAGTATAGAAGATTCTATTCTGCAGGGCTCTTTTTTCATATCATGTGAAATGGGAATTGCCTTCTTTGGTACCCACTACCCTTTAGATAAGGACAAATTTAACATTCAATGCCAAGAGAAAGTATTTGCTAGAAAAAAAAAAGAGTTCACGAAGTCCCCTGTTTCTTGTTTTCTGACCCTGGAAAATAACGTAACCCAGGACAATTGTATTCTTTTTTCCTAGTGTCAGGATAATTAGGTAACTAGATCACTCTATTTACCTGATCTAGTTGTTCGTTAACCTACTCACATCTACTTTTGTCTCCTTTAAAGGAATTTTGGGGCCTTTTTTTTTTTTCGAGAGAGAGAGAGAGAGAGAGTGGGGGGCGGGGAAGGGCAGAGAGAGAGGTTGTGGGGGAGAATCTCCGGCAGGCTCCACGCTCAGTGCAGAGCCCGACATGGGGCTTGATCCCACGACCCTGGGATCATGACCTGAGCCAAAATCAAGAGTCAGACACTCAACCCACAGAGCCACCCAGGTGCACCTTTGGGGTCATTTCTAAATGAATGTTGTACTGGTGCTGCATTTAATTTTGAAGCTGTTTGCAGCCCTTTGTGGAGGTTACAGAGAACGAGCGTGAGGATGTGTGTTTACTCACATACATTCTCAACCAGCTGCCCTTTCCCTGTCACTTCAGCTATTGTTTCGGTTTTTCCAACTGGTCCTCCTCACATCTCAGCAGAGCCTGCCTGCGTCTTATGTTGTGGAGCTTTCTGGCTGTCAGAAACTTGGCTGGCCAAGTGTCTAGCTGACTTTATATAAGAAACTCCTGGAGGCTTCCAGAGTCTTACACTCCATGAATATCTATATCTGATTATGCCACCTTGCTGCCATTAGAATGCTCTAGTCTTGTACCATGGGGACACACAGATGGATTACAGATCCCAGGCTCATCCAGGTTTTACAAGTATTTCCCATTTAGGATCCAGGCCTACAGAACCTCCTTAGAATTCAGTTATGGAGGCAGCCATTGTCATTGGAATTCAGGCAGAACTCTGGCACCCAAAAGCTCTGGTTTCCTATATATGTAGAATGGCCTGGAGAGGGGCCAAATCAGCTTTTGAGAGCTGGGAGTTGAAGATACAAAACCCACAGCACAGGCCAAGACTCTTGGGCTAGTTGAAAACTCTCGGAATGGACCGCACACTTCTATCAGAGATGAGAAGCTCATGTTCATCAGAATGTCCAAAAAGCAAATGGGGATACTTCAAGACTCATGGTATGTAATCCAAATGGAAAATCATCAGGTTTTCTCTACCCGTAGGGACAATGGCCAGCCAAACCCTCCTAAGCCTGGGCACCACTGTTGCCTTTCCTCTCTGAAACTCCTGATGGTACAGCGGGGCTGGTGGGAGGTGGACTGGAAAGGAGAGATGCACAAGATCTGAGAGCACAGACAGCCACCTGTTTTTAATCAAATGTTCCATAAACATGCCTGAGATACACAGCAGGTGGTGCTAAAACTAAGCACAGGAATTACAGTATTTATTGAGCACCTACTACAAGCCCAAACTGGTTCAATCTCAAAGCCCACTGCTGGCTATTGCAACACAGTCCCACCAGGTCCCTGGCTGCTTGGGTGGGCCTAGAGCCTAGGACCAGTGCTCCCACTGGGGCTTCCTCATTTTGTCGAATGCCTTCCATGAGCTTATGTAAGCATTTCTCTGGCACACTATGCATTGTTCCCAACTGACTCCAGACCTTTCCTGTTTTATACTTCCCAAGGGTCTCCATGCTTGGAGCTGTGCTAGGGCTGTGCCAGGCAGGTGTGAAATGGCCCCGGAAGATCCTGATCCAATGGGCTCAGATAGCCATCATGGAGAAAATAAATAAAATGGAAATAAAATTAGCACAGTGCCTGGTTGTCCCACACGTGCAAGGTGGTACACAGGATGGTGTCTAGGGTCATCCCTATGAATGAGTGATGAGTAATTTCCACACCTTTGACTCACCTCTGGGCCAATAATTCTCCTACTTGGCAGTCACTTTTGTACAGACCCCCAACTTAGTGGTCATAGGTCCTTGTACGTATGTATGTGGCCATAGCTCCATAGTGGAGCTCCTCGTATGTATTCTTCCCTCTGCTCTTCCTTTGTCTGCCCTCCCCGATCCTGAGGCAGAAATTCAGAAGCTTGCTTGTGTGGACATAGGTATGCATTGTTGGGGCAAGGCATCTCTAAGACTCTGAGAGCAACGGTATTGAAATGGACAGAGTGAGGCTCACGGCTGTGGGGACAGCTGCATGCCCACAGAGTGATATCACAGGCATAATTTATAGGAGGGTGATCTGCAGAGACAAATGGGGTTCAGCGAAGTGCTGTAGTCCCTGGGGAGCTCTCCACATGAGCAGTCGATGGCCATCTTCTTTGCTCACCCCTCAGGATTCATCCTTCTTGTCATCACAGAACCTTGATTCTCTTGGGGAACCACCACCCTGTCAGTCTGGTCTACGTTGCTGGGTGGGACTGATCCCACTCCCAGAAGATGGGTGGGCACGTGACACTGATCTGGCCCGCGAAAGCACTTGATTAGTTCTGGGATGGGCACTAACCTAACTTTGGCAAATGAAACTTATTTTTGAGATTTTTGCTAGAATTACTGGGACAGAGCACTCCCCATATGGTAGAATTTCTAGCTTACTGACTGTCAGCCTGGAGCTACTGGGACATTGATGCCATTATGCTTGGACAGCCTGCCAAGAACCAAGTCAACTCAAGGGAAATCCTCCCTATGAAATACACGGCTACAGTGGGTGGGGTTTATTGAGTCCAGAGATCCAGCCTTGCCTGGAGCCAGACCTTTGTTGGTCTCCAGGGAGATGAGGTGACTTCAGTTAGCCTGAAGTGGCTTTACATACCTGCCCTGAAACGTTGCAGAGAAATCCAAGTGTGGACATTAACGTTTGTATGAAACAGAAATAATACGAGGTCTCCAGGGCTGATATTCAGCTAATATGCACAGTTAGGACTGTACCATTGTTGAACTATTGAGATATGTCCATTCCAGTTTGTAAACAGTTACCCCCCTCTCCACCTGCCCAGCACTGCCCCGGCCTGCTGGACCATCCCTTGGTACGCCCTGGACCTCCCCACTAAATCCACCAACTAAAGGGATACTACCAACTAAAGGGAGGCTTCCGCTGGCAGCTACTCCGACTGGTCTTTCGAAGGTGATCGGTGCCTCCCGTGTTGCAAAATTCAATGGTCATTCCTTCGTTCTTCTCTTGCTTCGCCTGCCAATAACATTTGGACACCAACACAGCTGGCCACTCCCTCCTTGAACACTCTACGTGGCTTAAAGGACACCTTCCACACCTGCAGCTCCTCCTGCCTTCCTGGCCACAGCTTGAATTTCTTTTGCTGGCTCCTCTCCGTGTCCTTCACTTCTAAAGGTTGGCAGACCCCAAGGCACAGTCCTTAGACCTCTTTCCCATGTGCATTCATTCTCTTGGTGATCTTAGCCAGGCTCACGGCTTTAGATACTAGTCCAAATTTACATCTCACCTGGACCTTTCCCTTCAAGTCTAAACTTCTATACCCGCTGGCCTACATGACACCTCCACTTGGTGTCTGGCAGGCATCTCAGAATTAACATGTCCACAACTCAGCTCCTGATAAGCAACACACCCCATAGTAGTTCTTCCTGTGGTGTTCCCCCAAAGCTCGAGCCTAAAGCTTTCGTCTCTAAGTCCCCTCTCTCTCTCTCACACACACACCCCCCACACTTGCTTTGTCAACAAATCCCAGCAGATGTACCTTCGAAACATGTCCATAAACAGAGCCCTGCAAACCGTCTTCCCGCCACCCCACCTCCCTCTAAGCCGTCACCATCTCTCAGCCGCATGACTGGACAAGCCTCCTAACCGGACTCCCAAGCTTCTGACTTTGACCAACTACGCTTCATCTTGACACAGAAGCCAGAGTGATTCTTTTAAAATTTAAGTCAGGTCACATCATTCCTCTGACACTGCCCACTTATTCAGAGCAAAGGCCAGTGCCATTAGCAGGAGCTCCTAAGGCTTGCATGAAGCAGCTCCTGCTACCCCTCTCCCTTCTCTTCTCTGCACCCCAAGCACTCTGGCCCCAGCTGAGCCCACTGTGCTCCCCCTCGGGGCCTTTGCTTTGCTCTTCCCTCCGCCTGAAATGCTCCTTCCCCGTTTACCTGTAGAACTCCCTTCCCCACTTTGTTCACATTTGAATTCAAATATTGCTTTCTTGGTGACAGCTTCCCTCAACCACCCTAAGATTTCAACCCTTCCCTCTACCGACTTTTTAAAAAATATTTATACTCATTATTTAATAGGTTTTATATTTCACTCATTTACATTGTTTTCTTTGGTCCTCCTCAAGAAAATGTAAACTCAAGGGGCGCCTGGGTGGCTCAGTCAGTTGGGCGTCTGACTTCGGCCCGGGTCATGATCTCACAGCTCGTGAGTTCAAGCCCCGCGTCGGGCTCTGCGCTGACAGCTCGGAGCCTGGAGCCTGCTTCCGATTCTGTGTCTCCCTCTCTCCCTGCCCCCTAGCCCACTCGCATTCTGTCTCTGTCTCTCTCAAAAATAAATCAACATTAAACAAAATTTTTTTTTAATAAAAAAAAAAGAAAATGTAAGCTCAATAAGGACAGGGGAGGTTTTGAGTACTTTGCTCTGTCAGACAACCACCACATGTAACAAGCTATTGATAAGTCATTGTGCGTGATTTGGTGGTACCCATTCCATGGTCATTATAAATATTTTGGTTTTTTGGTGTTTTTTTTTTTCACTATATATATATTTTTTTTAATATTTTTTTTCAACGTTTTTTTTTTATTTTTGGGACAGAGAGAGACAGAGCATGAACGGGGGAGGAGCAGAGAGAGAGGGAGACACAGAATCGGAAACAGGATCCAGGCTCTGAGCCATCAGCCCAGAGCCTGACGCGGGGCTCGAACTCACGGACCGCGAGATCGCGACCTGGCTGAAGTCGGACGCTTAACCGACTGTGCCACCCAGGCGCCCCTTTTTCACTATATTTTGAATGCCACTTCCTGGGGACACCCCTCTCTACCCTATCCGTCATACTCCTGGAAAAAATCAGGAACCACCTTCTTCTTCCAGTTTCACTCCTAATTGAAATAAAAGCACTCACCAACCCCGAGTTAGCCTTCCAGAGAAGCGGGTATTTGTAAACGGAGGCCTTGGGAGGAGGCTGTCAGCCTTCCGTTCCCCGGTGAGGATGCTCCATATCACAGATTCATGAATTATTATCTGCCTCACACTCCACCGTCTGCTAATTTAGCTTCTGAGCCTTCAGAGAGTCTCATATAGGAGGGACAAACCTGAGATTGCTCACGACCCCCACCTGGGGCCCTGACACCAAGGCTGAGCCTGGGCTGACACCACACCAGGTGACCTGCCCCACCCACCGTGGGCAGAGGGCTGCTTCTTGCATTTTGGTTTGAAAACGCCACAGAGCACATGAAATTCCAAGTCTGTTTGTAGAGGTTTCATTGGCAGAAGGAACTCCAGGAGTAGGAGGAGAGGGTGGGGATGGGAGGGAGAAAAATGGAGGAGAATGAGGATTGATGCATCTTTGGATGCTTCTTTACGGTAGGATCAGACAAATGAAGACAATCCAAGCAAGGCCAGCACCATGCCCAGAGAGCACGGCTGGGCTCCTGCCTGTGCCATTACCTTAGATTGAGAGGCTCCTCCGTGATGCCTTTCCCTTTCAAGCTGGGCTGGAAAGAGCAGAAGCTAAACAAAAAAGGAAAAGATCATTCCAGCAGCAGAGTCAAGACTCTTCCACCATCAGAGAGACATTTTTGGTGCCAGTCAAGAGGTAGGGTGCAGACTTGCCCCTCCCATCCCCCATCCTGTCCCCAGGGCATGAACACCAGACCCAGGTGCACCTCTGAGGCAGGCCCTCAGCATCCCCTGGCATTATACACTCTGGCCTTAATAAAAATGGTAATAAAACATTAAAATAAAGCCATGTATGTGTTTTGGATACCTCCTCTGGGCCAGGCACTTGACAATCCTCCCATTGCCAATTCCAGCAACCACTGAAAATGCCATCTAATTTAAGGCTCCTTGAGGTAAAGTCATGGAGGGGATGGCCAACATTCACTGCCTGAACGAGGGATATATAAAACTTCTAGATTAACTGTGACAAACTGTGCTTAACATACAGAAATCACAGGGAGAAATGGATGTGAGGTACAGCCTGGCACTATCTACCTCCTCAGTTGTGTCTAAAGTGGAACTTGAAGAAAATTTTGGGAAGCAATATAACAGCGCCCCTTGGAGGCGCCTCAGAGGAAGGCTCACAGTCAATGGAGATGTGCCCAGAGCTGGCGCAAACAGCCTCTCTGCAGGAGTTGTTTTCTCCATTCTGGCCCTGCCCTTTGGACCCAGCAGCTGGTTGGAGTGCCAGTGACTGGCCAGGGCCAACAGGAAGACAAGGCTAGAACTTCTGAGCACAAAATGGGGCTTCCCAGACTGGGGGTGTCAAATATCACCTCAGAACTCCCAACCCAAAGTGGAGCGGAACATACCCTCCCCCAACTTCTGTTAATACACTTTCTGTGTTGTCTGTCTGTGGCTAGGAACCTGCTTTCCTTTCTAGCCCTTCTAGATTCTCCACAGATCTATTTATCTGTAACTTCAATAATAATGAAAAAAAAAATAACCGTTAGAACTAAAAAATTTTAAACACTAGCATAGATTTCTTGGACTGATTCATTAATCTATTTGAAGAAAGAAGTTAAACTAAAACAGCAGGCTTCTCTCTTTAAAGAAAGAAAAAAGATGTTCCATGAAGAAGTGGGAAATCAGTTGTTTGGAATTCTTTCCAGTGAAATATGAAATTGGAACAACTAAAATTGGCAACTGGGATCAAAAAGAAAAGATTAAGCCAAAAAAAATTATTTGGAAAATTAAAAAGCCAAGCCAGAAAATTCTGGAAGGCCCATTAAACAGCCAGCTTCTTAAATGTGTTGTGTCTGCACAAGTTTTTCCCCCTTTAGTCATTACTGTCCTAAACCACTTCAGTCCATGAAATGGAGCCTGTTTCTCGGATTTAGGGAAGGCATTTCTGCATCTTTTTCTATACTTCATCCCATGATTCAATAGCTTCGTATGTCAGTAGGTTCTTCCCATGTCTGATCTAAATCTTGCTTGCTGTGGGTTGAGAACAGTTCTCCTGAGAACAGAGCTGAGCTGTCTTTGTCCTGTTCTCAGTTCATGATCAGTTTTCTCCGAGGAGGATTTTCAAACCCTTACCTTTTGAAGACCTTACTCCGATCGCTGTTGTGAAAGACAAGAAACTTGGAATATCCATTTTGGAAAAAGAGCTCCAGGGCAATGTCCTATAAAGAGGAGAAACCCCTTTCATTGCTACTGAAGTTGCCTGAAATGGAGAAACCCAGGCCACAGAGCCACTAGCAATGGGTCATTTGGTTCTCTGTGTCAGACAACCCTTTCTGGTTGGTTCTTCCAACCTTCTAAGGGGGTACAAAGACTTTAGTGACACTGATGAAGGGAGTCCCCACAAAATCGGTAGGAGGGCAGGAGGGCCTCAGACTTCCTTTGACTGAAGCAGGAAGCAAGAGCCCCACTCCCAGGATAAGCCAGATAAGGAATAGACAGAGGGAGGAAAGGGCCTGGTGATACCTTCAGACTCCTCCACTTCTGGGTCACAAGTTTGGTTTCCTGAACCAGAGACTCACCTCATCAGAAATATTAGGGGATGGGTAGATGGGGGGGGGGGGTGGCTGGGTGCATCTCACAATCTGGGCAACACTGTATGTTGACCTATAGACCTGCAGGCACAGGGTGCTTTGCCAAACTTGTTTTGCAGAGCCATTTTGATGTGGCCATGCTGACATGGCAAAGGTATTTTGTTAATGCCTAATTGAACTCTACATAATTTCCTTTCCCTCCTCCCTCCCTGTCTCCCTTCCTTCTCATCCAAGCTGTGTAAATAACGGACTTGGAACAGCCATAGAGAGAGCCTACATGTAGGATGAGGCTCAGGGATGAGACCAGGTCAGGGAGAGAATTCTGAGGGCTGGCTGGGGCGGGGGTGGGGGGTGGTGGTGCTGGGCATGGAGGAAGGCGCTGCATCTGACAACCGAGTCAGGTCCCGTTTCTACCTGACTGGTAGTGCTCCCAAAGTCCAGTTCTGGGCTCCGGAGCAGAGGGAAAGTATTTGTGATGATAGCGCAACCCCCTCTGGACAGGGTCGGGGTGCATATGGGAGCCCTGCATATTTTTCTACAATAGAAATATAAACACTGTGCAAAGCAGATGATCAGTGCAGATGTAATGGCTTCCCCCGGCAACCTTGAGCACCCAAGATCTGACTTTCTCCTAGGGGAACCCAAGAGAGATGAGGGCCATGCTCACAAGCTTTCCCCGCCCCTAACTCCCACACTACTTGGCCCTGCTCACAAGCTCTCCCGCTTCTCCTTTTCACCACTGTCAGGCTAACTGAACATCTGGAAACAATCACTGTTTACTGAGGGGAAAGAAACTCACTTGCTGATACCTATGTGCTACTATATATAATCTATAAGGTAGACACAATCATAAAATAATAATTTTGAGTATTTAGATGCGCCAAAAAGTGTTCTGAGTGCTATACATGTAATGGTGGAAGAGACAAGACGTGGTCGCCTGTGCTCAAACATGCTACAGTGTCAGGGCCGTGGTCTGGACTAGGCCCATGCTAGCCACACTGTCTAGAACCCTCAGGGTGGGGCTTCTTCCAGTTTTCCCCTTCTAGTTTACTGTCCTTGCAAGGAAGCGCACTAAGGTCGGGCAAGATGAGAACCAACACTTTGTGGGCAAAATCAGTGGAGAGGGAGGAAGAGGGCTCGTTGGATTCCAGCAGCTTGCTGATCCTTTCGAGAATGAGCCCCCTAGAAAGGCCCCCCTGAGCTTCAGTGTCAGAAAATAGTGAGAAGGCCCCCAGGCAGGAGGATCACAGGATGAATTATAGACCCAAAGACATTACAGATAAAACACTCATTACTAGGTTGATTAGGGCCAACCCCATCCCCCATTGGCCTTAGCAGAACAGAGACTCTCCAGAAAGGGTGGAAGAAGGTTTGGGTCCCTCCCCTCCCACAAGGGTGGTCCCTCCTCTCTTCCTGTTCCTCTGCCAGATGCCTGGGAGGCCTTCGGATGCAGCTTCGATGCTGTAAGGCTGGGCTGGAGAGGCCCAGATGTGTCTGCGGCCAGCAGGGGCTCCTCCCTCCGCACCTGAAGTGAAAAGTCTCAGCAAAGCCCTGACTCTGAAGGGTACTGGCTCTGTTAGCCCCTCGTGAGCCCTTGAAGGCACTGGGTGAAGCTCTGGGACCCTGGTTGGAGGGGACAATCAAGAGATCTCCAAACCACTTGACCCAGGAAGTGCCCAGGAGCTTGAAGATGGTTGAACCTGTGTGGAGGGCAGAGGGGAGGGGCAGAAGTCAGCAGAGGGGTCCACAGGCTCAGATAGGGCAGGCTGACCCTTGACTCTTAGTCTTCAGCTCTGCCACGGGGCAACAGAGCTGTCCTGTCCTGTATTCCAGCATCTCCAAGGTCGCTCTGGGACGTGTCAAGGGAAAAGGAAAGCAAAGAGACTGGATCCTAAATGACACAGTAAGAGAGAGAAGGTCCCAGCAGCCAAACAGGAGGAAATGGGGAGAGAATGAAGCAGACTTCAGTACTGCCAGCCTGGAAGCCAGGCCCAACATCAGCCAGCGGACTCACAGATGTGTCCCAAAGGCACTGGGCTATGCACAGGTGTGAAGGGGGTCACGGAGGTGTCCCGCACTTTCAGATGGGGCCTCCATAGCACCTAGATGCTTTTCCATGAAAAGATGGTTCTCCCTCTTGCCCCCTCCCCGGGGCATACCTGCAGGAGGAAGCGTGCCTGCCGGAGCTCCCTGAGGTCCCCATAGCTATGTCTCTGGCACGAGTAGTGGTCGGAGGACCTGTCTTTGCTGCACATGTTGAAAATGAATGGATCGCTGATGCTGAAAAGGAAACACGACATGCAGTGAGAGGGTGTCTGGAGGGCTTGTTCCCCTTCCTGCCCCGCGACATCCCGGACCCCATGTTTCTGGAGACACTGCAGGAAGAGTGCTGCAATCATGACCGGCTAGGGTGCTGGCAACGCTGACTGCTAAACCCTTTCTGAGTTCCTGCCTGGGTCGGCCCTGCCCTGGAGCAGGGTGGGGCATCCGTGTCACCGGGTGAGGCGACAGCCTCCAGGGCAGACAGTGGCACAGGATGCAAGGGGTGAGTGTAAGAAGGCTCTCTAGGTGTAGGGTCGAGGGGGTGGAGAAGAGTGAAAGAGACACCCCATTACACATGGAGAAATTTCAGGCCAGAAGGCAGGGGCAGAAAGATGATGAGCCTCCATAAAAAAGCCTGGCTTCAGCAACATGGGGTCTGGGGTGGCCCAGCCACGTGGATGGCATCTAGAGTACCAGGGGAGAAACCGTGGTACTCAGCAGAGAACCCCTGAGCCCCAAAGAGGTGTGCAGCGGGCTGAGAGCACTGGTGGGCTGGAGGATACTGGCCACAGCATCAGCGGTGGCCCCCCGGAGCCCCGACCCAGAGCCAGGAGCCCCCTCACAGGTCAGAACGACTCTCCCGTGGGAAGAGAGGGAGAGGGGAGAAAGGGAGAACTGTGAATTTGACTAAGATTTATCCCATAGAGGACAACCTGTGCAATGCAAGTAACGGAAACACCTTTTGGTAACCAGATAAAGTTTTTCACCACCAATATGAATGGGGACTTGAGACATAAAACTGATTTCAGGTATAGAGTTACATTTCTGAACTTCTGAGTTATGTAGCATAGTTAAACTGTGTATGTGACTGCAAAAGCTCTGATCAAATGCCTTTTGGGAACTTGAGCAACAAGGGGCCTCCCAGGCACCCCAGTCCCCAAGAAGCCTGTGTATCAACTACAGATATGAGGAGCCAAGAACTGAAAGAGCCCCCGCAGCAGCACAAGGTGGCGGCGATGGCTGCTATCTCCCCTCCTTGCCACCCCGGCTCCAAGTGTGGCCCTCCCCACCCAGCCTACGGAGCAGGACACCAGGCCTCCGAGCCACCCTTCCCAGGGGAAGCAGACAGATCGGTTTGTCACACTGGTCAGCAGGGCTTCTCTAGTCACGGGTCAGTGGGGGTGGCCGGGCGTCTGCAGTGCTGAGGGCGTGCCCTTGAGCACAATGCAGAAAGGTTCCGCCTGAAGGCTTAGCCTCCTGAACAGCCAGCCCTCCAGGATGGAAACTCAGCCCTTTGCAGCTCTTCCTGCCCCTTCTAAGCGCAAGCCTCTCAGATCTCTGCCTTGAGCCACATTACTGTAGAACCCATCAAATACAAAGGTGGGTTTGGTTCTGGATACTTCTGCCTAGGTGCTTTAATTCAAATCTTCCGGCTAAGGCTCTTTGTCCCTGCCATCAGGGGTAAGCTGAGTTTCTGCTGAACTTCGCTGACTCCCCATGGGGCCGTGGTGGTAATTCTCATTCCTACTCCCAGCTTAGGTCAACCAGCATCTCCGGTCAAGGCACTGGTGAGAATGGCAGTGGCATTGCCTCCGTGCTCCCGTAGCCCCTTGCTTGCGGGAACCACAGCAAACATCATCTGTGCTTTAGCCACACATTTGGTTCTTTTCCCAGCAGACTATGAGTGAGTTCCCTGGGGCACGGACCTGTGCCCATGGCTCTCCACCCTCCACATCTTCCCCAGAGCTCTGGGCATGTTTGTTGAGTGGATTGACAAGCATCAGGCCCTACAGCCTGCCAAGCACATCCTGTCTGTTGTTTAATTTAAACCTCATAACCTCCTTACAGAGCATGTGCCGTTAGTATTCCCATATCAGAAATGAGGAAACTGCATTCCAAAGAGGAAAAGTGACTTTTCCAAGGTCACATGGAACTGGTTTCAAACCCAGGTCCTCTGACTCTAAAACTGAAGCTCATTCATCAGTACCCTATCTCCTCTGAGGCCGAAAGACCCACTAGCTTTTACAGAGCTCTCCCTGCAAGCTCACTCCTTGCAGCTCCCTCTGTGCTGACTGATCCTGCAACCCAGCACTCTGAGACACTGATGACGTGAGGAAGAATGTTCTGGAAAATGCTTTCAGGAAGGAGCTTTTAGGAGGAAATGCATTTATTTTTCTCCTACTTGTAGAGATAGAATAACCTGATATGGCAGGAATGCTCAGATAGACCCAAATGCTCAGGAAGACAAAATTGTAAAACACGTTACTGAGTTCACTGATGTGAGTCCAGGTTGAAGTTCCATCTTATCTAGTGTTAGTCACACAGCTATGACTGGGTCTCTTTGCCAACACTGTATTCTCCCTGTTCTGTGCATTAAGGCAGAGTTCAGGCCCTTAAGGCCAATGGGTAAAAGAAAGGAGGAGCTCATTCATGTCCTTCTTTAGATGGAGCTGTGGCCACAGTTTATAGGATGCTATTCACTACTCTTTTGCATGACAGCTATCATGATAAATGCAAGTTTGCCACAGTGGTTACAGTATCCTTTTTAATATTCTTAACTAGGGAAACCACAGTAAACCAAGTGGTAATCCTATTGGCTGACCTGGTCTTTGGTAGTAAAAGTGGACTTCAGACTAAAATATTTGAAGTTATTTCTGAGCTAATCCAATTATTGTCAGAATTTATACCTGTAATTTATACCCAGAATCATTCACTAGATCATAAACTCTACCAGACTCAGCCCACATCTGACTTATCTCTTTGTGTGTATGGAGTCTACCACAGTTGCCTGGCACAATACAGATTTCCAGTATTTGTTGAATTGAAGTAAACAGAGAAATGATGCCTCAGAACTGTTGACTGATGTGGAGAAAATGTCTTATTATAAGCACCCTATCACAAAGAGCCAGTTGGATGGCTTGGATTCCAACAAAATGAATCAAATGTTGTATACCTTGTGAGCTTGCCTGACACTATTATGGGTAGAGTAGTGTCCTCCAAGAGGGATATGCTATATGTTGAAATACTAACCCCCAGTATCTCAGAATGTGGCTTTTTTTAAATTTTAAATTTTTTTTTTCAACGTTTATTTATTTTTGGGACAGAGAGAGACAGAGCATGAACGGGGGAGGGGCAGAGAGAGAGGGAGACACAGAATCGGAAACAGGCTCCAGGCTCTGAGCCATCAGCCCAGAGCCCGACGCGGGGCTCGAACTCACGGACCGCGAGATCGTGACCTGGCTGAAGTCAGACGCTTAACCGACTGCGCCACCCAGGCGCCCCTTAAATTTTAGAAATAGGGTGTTTACAGAGGTAATAATGTTAAAATGAGGTCAAGATTGGCCCTAATCCAATATGACTGGTGTCCTTAAACAAAGGGGAAATTTAGACCCAGAGACAGACAGACACACACACACACACACACACACACACACACACACACAGGGAAGATCTCATGACACACAGACATAAGGTGGCCATGTGACTGGAATGATGTGTCTCCAAGCCAAGAAAAGGCAAGGGCTGCAGGGAAACACCAGAGGCTATGAGGCAAGGAAGGATCCTCTCCAAGAACTGGAGAGAGACCATGGCCCTGCTGACACCTTGATTTTGGCCTTCTAGCTTCCAGAATTGGGAGACAATAAATTTGTTTTTTTAAGCCACCCAATTTTTGGTACTTTGTTATATAGCCTTAGGGAACAAATACAATCATTCTATTCAGGTAATGGGCAATCTCACTGAAAGCAAAATAAACCATCTAGAAAGGTCCTTACCTTCTGAGCAAAGCTCCAAAGTACTCAAGTGCAATCAATGTTGGAGGATTTGCATTGTTCCTGAGTTTTATTTGGGATATTTTTATGGTGCATCAGAGAGCTTCTTTCAAGGTCTAGTGCTCAACTCTACTCAATTTGATGGCAGTCTTTTAAAGAAACATTTCAGGGTTGCGTTAGCTTTATTTTTAACTTGCTTATTTATGTATCTTCCTTAGTCTCCATGGTCAAAATAAGACTTAATCCCCATTGATCTCACATGATCTAATAGCTGGTCTCTGAGAACCGCATCTCCATGAGTGCCAGAAGTTTCTTAAGGCAGCAGACAAGACCTCAGAGAGAAAGCACTGGCTGGTTAACAAATACTTCTTTGAGGTCTGGTGACTAAAATTACCTAAGCAATTCCCAAATGATACTCCAGGGTAGTAATTTGTTCTCACTGCACTCCTACTCGCATTCTAGAAAAATACATTTCCAGACATGGGAAGTCTCCTTTGTCATTGCAAATCAAGTGAGTACCTACAACCCGACAACTGGGCTTCTATTAAAAGTGCAGATGTAGCCAATTTGATCATGATTAGATGCACCGCATAAACACAATTTGCCTAATCAATAACATCTTCTCTAACACTAACTCGATTTAAACCAGAGGTGGAGAGTGAAGCAATGGATTATGCAAGTCATTACAGGGGCATGCCATGCAGATAGGTAGACGAGAAAGCTTTCATCAGCTCTCAGAAAGGCAAATCTGCAGACCCATTGTCCGTATTGATCAGTATCAATAAAACATGAGGAATAAGATGGGATGCATGTGCCAAGGATTAATTATGCTCCTCCTGCCTTGGAAAAGCACAGAAGACTCGCAGCAACCGGTGAACATTTGGTATGAATAAAAGATGCAAATGAGCAGAAAGAAAAATGCCAAGCATTTTAAAGCAAATCTAAATCAAAGGAGGGTGGGCTGACATTTATTCTTTCACACTCCTTGAACTCTTGCTTCCTGCCATAGGCTGGAAATGATAACGACAACCAGGAGTTAAAATTTTTAAGTTATTGGCAGGAAAGGCTCTGGTGCTTCTGTCGATAGTCTAAAACAGTGGTTCTCAAAGCGTGGTCCCACACCAGAAGCATCAGCATCACCCAACAACTTGTTAAAATCTCAGGCCCTCCAGCAGATCTATCAAAGTGGAAACTGGGGTGAAGGTGGGTTCCCAGAAGTCTGTTTAAACTAGCCCTCAAGGTGACTTGATACTAGTTTAAGAGCTTCCGGGTGAAGAGGTTATCTTGTCATCATTTGAACCTTTGCTAAACCAGAAAAGTCAAGAAATCTTCATCCTTGTTTGTTGTGATGATCAAATGTGATGATCAGGTGGGGCATATTACCTGACAACTGAGCTCCTAGCCAAAGTGTGAACAGAGTCAATCTGACTTTGAATGAATGGCTGTACATTATGAACACAAGAGAATTAACCAAGGAGAGCTACCTGAACAAATACACTTGATTATAAAGAAGGACTTCTGAATTTCCTGCCAAAGACCTCTGGTATTCGTTGGCGTTAAAAAAAAAAAAAAAAAAAAAAAAAAAAAAAAAAAAAAAAAAAAAAGACTTGTCTGAGTTCTACCCAAATCCCAGCCATGTTTCAGAACCAAGATCTCAGCCTCCCTCCTCCAGTAGCCCTCCCTCACCACACTAGCCCCACGTCATCAAGTGTGATCCCAGAAGGCTCCTCTCGCAATAAATTTGTGATGTCAGTGTGCTCGAAACTCTTTCCAAAAGAACCCATTTGTGCTGCTGAGTGCACTCACTCAGCACAAGGGCCACCGTCTGATGGTTCTCACAGAAGGAGCAATTGACAAGCTGTTGAATGAGCAAGCTGATGGGACTGGATTCAATCACCAAAATAACCTAAGGAGAGAAGCCCCCTTGTCTTGAGGTGCGCCCCATATCACGAGAGGTATGGGGAGCAGTCCCATTGTTACCCACCCCAAACTTCAGCTTTGGGAAGCCACAGTCATGGATGCCTATGTCTCAGTTCTTCTATTCTAGCTCATGGCTCCGTTTCAGGCACAAATGTCAGCCCACAAAGAGAACAAGGTGGGCAGGGTAGGAGTAGGGGTGGCTGAGAAGGAAGTTAAGGCTCAGGGAAGAATCTGCTGGGGGAAGCAGGGAACTCACTTGGATAAGCAGTGGCGGGTACAGTAGACATCACCCACAGGGGACAGCGTGAAGTTCTCACAGATGTAGAAGTGCTGATGGCCAAAAAGCAGGATCCCTTCGGAGACCAGGTGGCCCTGCACGATCACCAGGGAGTACTTCTGTGTCACCTGGAGGGAAACAGCGTCACGGTCAGTTCGTGTGCATGTGAAGCAGGCCCATCATGCTTATGGATGACCAGTCACCCACTGAGACACTGGACGTCAGAGTAGCGCCCTGTAAGAGGGACAGAGCCACTGCCCGAGAGCTGCCCTGCTCTTCAGAGTTTAAGTGGCACATCTACACCCAACACCCTGTGTAGTTACCTCATTTACCCAAGGCCACCGCTACCCCCACCAAGATGAGTATTTATTGCTGTTTTGGGCATATTGACAATCTGTCTCACTTTACCTCCTGCACAATCATGCAAAACATTCTGCAGTTAACAATGAGGAAGGTTTTTAAGGTACCAGCATCCCTCAGTTACAGAGGTGAAGGAGCTTGTCAGGGGGTCAGCTGGTGAGTGGCCGAGCCAGGAGTGGAACTGGTCTGCCTAGACCCACAAGTGTTGAGACTGATACTGCTGTCTCTGCAAGGCCAAGGCTAGTCCAAGGTGTGTGCAGAGGAGGCCCATGCTCTATCCCTCCTTTCAGACTCAGGTTCTTCTCTCAGTGGCTGGAAATGCTGGCAGCTTTCCAGAATTACCTCTGGTAAAGAGAAAGCCTGGCCAAAGGTCACGCCCCCTTCCCAGTGGCTGTCTGTACCCAACATCTGGTCACTGTAGAGCTGGAAGAGTCACCCTTTGCCTCAATTCCAGCCGACTCTGAAGAATCACTCCAGACCTCAAGCTTCTGTGGAATCATAGAGGCCTTTGCTGAGAGCCTCAGAGTTGCCTTTCTCCCTCTGCCCGATCCTGTGATTATCCCTCCTGGTGAACTTCCTGCATACACACCTCTGATCCGTAGTTGGCTTCCGGGGGGGCCTGACCTGGGACAATGTCTTGGTATGACCCAGAGTCCTACAGGAAGTCAGGACTAAGTGGGTCCTCACATGAAACACTTCCCTGAACAAGTGAGGAAAGAAATGAATTCTAGACAACAGGAACCCAAACGGACCAAGAGCAAGGCCAAGGCCAACATTTTCTCAGGGCAATTCTATGCTAATTCCAGTTACACAAAAGAGGAACTGATTTTTTTCAACTACGTAACATATGGCCATTGTAAACATTTTACACGTATTAACCAATATAATCCTTTCAATCAGGCAAGGGAGATTTTACTACTGGGGGAAAAAAAAAGGTCCCAGAGATAAAAATCTCACCCAAGATTAGTCACATAGTAAGTGGCTGAGCCTGGGATTGAAGCTAAGCTCCCTGCTCACCATTGGGAGAAATAATAGGACCACAGTGATGAAATCTGGAAAGCAGGCCTTGAACACCAGTTCTCCAACTCGTGCATCAAATGGGATCAAAGTCAGGGCCAAGGCCAGAAAATGAAGATCCGCCAAGGGTTTTTGGTTCCAAGTTAAGCATTACCCACTGTGATCCAGGGAAAGTCATCTCTGAACTATTTTTCCTAAGTGAGAACTAGCTAATTATCCTGGCTCCTAAAACCCAAGCCTTCTGCAGGCTGCTGGCTCCCAGGCCTCTCCTGCATCCACCTTGTCAGAGGAGCTGGCCCTCAACCTGCCTGCAGAGCCACGATTTACCACGGACGCATTTCCAACTTTGTTCATTCATCCATACGGCCATCTATTCACAAGTTTGGACTCAGCACCTACTGTATGCCAGGCCCTGAGCTAGGCTTTGGGGACAGAGGCATGGACAAGATAAACAAGAACCCTATCCTCACAGGGCTTAAAATCTAGGGGGAAAATCTACCCCCTACTAGGGGGTAGTAGGCATGCAACATCAACCAATAAATGATCACAAATTGTGCTATGTGCTGAGAGAGAAACAATAGGCTGATAACAAGGAAGAGAGAAGCTTGTAGGGACACTTTTACACAAACTCTGAGACTTGATTTATGGAAGTGGGGCAGCCATGGAAAACTCAGAGAACACTTCAGGGGAAAAGAACATCCAGTCCAGAGCCTAGAGACAGAAAGGGTAGATCTGGGGAACAGAAAAGAGGTCAGAGTGGCTGAATTGAAGTTGAGAAGTAGGCATGCTTAGATCTGGGGAGGGGCCTGGAATCTTGGTAAGGCCATTGGGTTTTATTCTCGTTGCAATAGGAAGCCATGGGAGGGGTCATTTCTGAAAGAGGACACTGGCTGCTGGGTGCAGAGTAGATCCAAAGGAGCCAAGAGCAGGTGGTCAGTCACATGGCTCTTCCCGTAGTCCTGTGGAAGAATGGTGGCTTGGGATAGGGTGGCAGAGGCAAATGGGAAAAAGGAGACAAGTTGGGAAGCTAAGCAAGAAGGGGTAGAATCAACAAGAACTGCTACTCAACAGACTGGAAGACCAGTAATAACAATAATAATAATAGAAAGGACTGAGGATAAATGTCTACTTTGGGATGGAGGCAATTGAGTGGAGCCCTCCAGCTTCCCTGAAAGCCTTCCCCAGAGGCAATCACCATCACCACTTTATTGTATGGAAGGGTAGCCCATGTGCCACCCCAAAATACACCACTTTGTCCCGAGGATTGTTTTGCATCAAAGACACTTAAAACGACAGCAGGTACAGGAACAGCACTCTGGCCTACGCTTTTCTTCCTGAAAGCAAGGATAACTCCCAGGTGAAAAATGCCCTCCCTATATTAGGAGGAAACGAACACTCTTAGCACCAGAGACAGAGAGGTCAGACCTAGGGAAATCTGTACAAACAAACCTGGCTGGACAAACCCTTCCCTCCCTTGAGTCTCCCTGTATCTTTTAGTTACTTTTTCACAATTACTATACTTTGTTCAACCTAACCACTTAGGCCCAACCACTTTTGGGGCTCTGCATTTTCCTGTGACGGCTCCCATGTACCTGTAAAAGTAAAATCCGTATTATCCTTGTTAATCTGTCTTCTGTCACCTTAATTCTTAGGCCTGTTTGGAGCCTCTAATGGGGTAGGGGGAAAGTTGTAACTCTCCTACAGTATATACACTCAAAATAAGTATATTCTATACTTAAGAATGTATAAGATACTGTATACATATCCTTACATATACATATATCCATACATATACATATGTATATATATATATATATACATATAAGATACTGTATACATAAGCATAGCATATTCATATGCTTACTGTTCTACATCTAGTTTTTTCCCTTCATGGCCCATCTTGGAGACCCTTGCAAATCACTTCTTACACAGTTGTCTCCCTCTTATTAATAGGTACAGGCTATTTCCTTGCAAGGATGTACTAGAACTTAGTCGACCAATCCCCTATGGAATCAGGTTGTTTTCTAACGTTTGGGCATCACAAGCAATGCCGTGGTGACTATCCTTGTACCTATGTCCCTCAGAATACTCAGGTAAATCTGAAGGATGTATTTCTAGAAGTTGGACTGCAGACCAAGGGTGTGGGTATCTTAAATTCTCCTCTGTTGCCGGACTGCCCTCCTGCAAGGTGGTACCAATTTATATTCCCACCAGCCCCGTCAGAAGGGTTATGTGAGCTTATTTAAACTTTCTTCTCTAACCCTTTGTACAGAGGAGACTTCATCCTCAAGTTCACACAGTGAGATGTAGCACTGGTCTGTGCACCTCCAAACCTGTCCCCTCCCCCACAAAGCCCCACCCTCGCCCAACTTCTTTGGAGCCAACGGTAGGGGCTGGGGCACATTCCTATGATCTCCTGGGCTTTTCTTTTGGGGGGAATTAAGTAACAACCAGAATAAATCAAACCACAAGAAAGACGTCTGGTGAGAGCTGGGTTAATAGCTTAAAAATTGATTCTTCTAGAAAAGAATGGCATTTTAAAACCTAAAAAATGAGCCCAAGTGAACTACTACCCGCTCTTCCATTTAAATTAGCCCTGGGAGGGTTGCCTCCCCAAGTTTACTCATGATTAAGAAATCCCTCATGCCGTGATTCTATTGATCACTCCAAAAAGAGAGGAACTTCAGCTTCAGAAGTAGAATTTCTTTTTTTTTTTTTTTAAGATCAGCTGGATAATATATTATCATTCCTGGCAGGTGGATAACTAAGTGTGTGGCCGCACCTGGCCTTGTGTATGATAAGAAACAGGTTGTCTGGAAATCCAAAACTCCCAGAGCTGAAGTTACAGGGGCAATAATTTGCTGGGACATTCCCTTGAAGCCCCTGCCAGCACATTCTCGTAGAGTCGGGCCTCAGTGTGCACATCTGCAAAAGGGGAAGGTCAGCTGGAGGCTCTTTGAAGTTCTTTCCAGTATCATTAGTCTGCAAGTTAGTGCAATGCCCGAATTTGATGGGTAGAAAAACAGACGCAGAGCTGTCCTGTGAGATATCCAGAGCAGAGCAGATGTGTACATTTCCTTATATTTGTATGCAAAATCTACTGCAAATAAAGCTTTAACCCTGCACACATGGGTCATGTGTCCCTTTTGTCCATCTTCTGCCTGCCTAGACCCTGCTGTCAATACATGTTGTTATACTGGCACATGGAATAAGTATCCTCATTTTTCAAAAAAGTTAAGCATCAAAACAGAGAGAGACTGTAAATTACATTTATGTTGGCTACGTGTGAACTCTGGCATCTTGATCACTTTTCAGTGGAGTATTTGGTCATAATAGTCATAAAAAAATGTATCTTTTTCTTATAAGAAATTTTTTTAATGTTTATTTAATTTAGAGAGAGAGAGAGGCAGACTGCAAGTGGGGGAAGAGCAGAGAGAAAGGGAGACACAAAATCAGAAGCAGGCTCCAGGCTCTGAGCTGTCAGCACAGAGCCCGACGCGGGGCTCGAACTCACGGACTGTGAGATCATGACCTGAGCCGAAGTCGGACACTCAACCGACTGAGCCACCCAGGTGCCCCAAAAATGTATCTTAAAACAATAAAAAGATACTATTTCTATATCAATTTGGCAAATCTGAGAGGAAATATAATGCTTGATAGCAGCTCATCTTTTCAGACAAGGAGCGGGGATGCCCCCTGCCTGCCTGCAGGCGCCACTTCCACAGGCAAGCCTGCAAAGAGCTGAGCCTCCCCGCCTTTCAGGCGGGCTCACAGGAGACCAGATGGAAAGGATGGAAATCGCACCGGCGTAATGTGAAACATATTGACGACTATTCAAAGCATGCGTTTGCTAAGGATTTACTCACTGGTGACTGATTGAAACTGGAGCGTGTTTCTAGCCCGGGCAGCTCTGAATGTTGCAAAACCCAGATGTGTGTATGTATCTCGGGCATTTATCCAAAGAGAATGTATGAGAATCACCTGGGCAGCTTGCTGGAGTTCACATTCCCAGGCTATATTCCCAGATGTTCTGGTTCGCCAGGTACAGAGTGGGACCTGGAATCCGCAGTTTAATAAGAAGCCTAGATGGTGCTGAAGACCATACTTTGAGAAATGGACCCACAGACACCAGCGAAGCTATGAAAGACGAGGTCTCCTCTCACATAAGCATGCTGCTTATAGCTCATTCATTTGTTCGTTCGTTCATGCATTCATTTCTCAGACCTGCATTGAATGTTCAGTGTGTATCCCACACCCGTCAGGCACAAAGGGAGATAAAGCACACCTTCATGGTGCTCGTGGTCGAACAGGAGGGAGAAGAGTATCAACCATCCTGGCACAGCATGGAGAGGGGAAATACAGGCACTGGGGACACAGAGGGAGCTGTCTGGCCCAGACAGGGGTGAGAGAGGGGATGGGGTTGACATAAGAGAAACAGTTCCCAAGGAGGTGGCCTCAAGGCTGGGGTTAGGAATAAAGAAGAGTAAAAACGGGAGAAGCATTCCATGGCACAGTCTTGAAGCAGCCGGACATGTTTGGAGATCATAAGTAGCTGTATGCAATTAGAGTAAAAAGTCAGGTGTGTGTGTGCGTGTGTGTCCCTCTGTGTGCGTGTACATGTAAGGGCGAGGGAGACAAGGTCCAGGGAGGCCGCAGGGCCAGCTGGGGAATGGCTTTGGGCACAAAATATGGTGGACAGTGTCGCAGAAGGGGTTAAGTAGATATGACCCGTGCATCTCTACATCTTAGAAAGCCAGTCGGGGCTGTTCACCTACACAGGGAGGTACTACCCAGGAAGGTTAACACACGTCTTCACTTCCCATAAAGGGCCTCCACTCAAAACATCTGGGAAGAGCCTGATGCTGCTCTCTGCTGTCCAGACCAAAAATAACTCCCTTCGACCTGATTCCTTGCAAGCAAGCCCGAGCTAATATTTCACATGGAGTCTGTATTGAAATTAATTTTAGTTGTCCACGTAATCAAAGTGAACAGCAACAGCAAACACAACTCCCACTTGACTTCTGGCTCTGGTCTGGGTCTCGGAAGCCCATTTTGCCAAGTGGAGACTCACCTCTAAGAGCAGCTTACGTGGCAGGGTACAAAGGACTGTCCCCAACGGCACGGTGGTTAACTCGGACCCATGATTAGTATGCATTACATATACCGCTTCTCACGTCACATGGAGCTGGTTGCAGAGAAATGTGTTTGTGGTTCTGGGAATCATTAATCAATGACGCAAGGGGAGCACAGAATAATCACAGTCCCAGGTATCGCTGGAAGTGGTCAGAGCTCCAATGTTCGCATAAAGACAGGAGTTAAGCTGCTGCCACTCCGGAGCCCCAGCCCTGCCTGCTTCCCCTGGAGGCCCCTGGCAGGGGTGGGCCACCCAGAAGCCTGGAAAGAGGTCACAACCTAGAGAGTCTCCTGGACTGTTCTGGCAAAGCACTTCCGAGGGGGTAGGGCAGGGGGAAGCAGGGACTCACCGTGGGGCTGCCTGTCCGGCTTACATGATGGCTAGTTGACGGCCAGTGTTCCAGGTTTTCTGAGCACGGATGCATCGGCCACACACTCCCGTTGAGTGTGCTTTCTTAGAAATTTGGAAAAAACACAGGCCCAGAAGGTCTAATAGAGATGTCTGAGTCAGGGGAATACCTAGTTTACAGAAAACTCTTGCTACAAAATGTCTCAATACAGGCAGAAAGTAGCGGCCTGAAGAAATACTAAGGGTACCACCGCCCCCTCCCCCTCCAAATATACACATGCACCTGCTCTGGGCAAACTTTGTATATTTTTGCTGGAACATATTCACAGGTCAAAGGTCAGTGCCACAAATAGTCCTTCCTCAAGGTCCAGTTCCCGCTCTTGACAAGCAGTAAACTGGACCCGAGGCTAGGGCATGAGCAGGCGGGCAGGATGGCACGTGCTTGGCCTGCTGTGTCCTGTGCGGAGATGCTGTGTGTGGTGAGGAACCTGGAGGCCTGCCCGCCTGGGCCAGTGTTAACCAGAAAGTTTACAAAAGAAGCACAAGAGGGCCTGGAGCCAACATCCGTGAGCCCCAGTACAAGAAGGTTGCTGAAGGGGAGGGCAGTGGGGAGTTTAGGGTAACTTGCTTGACACAGTGAGCTGGAAGAAAGCGGAAAACCACATGAATTTTGAATGACACGGATCCGCCATCAAATTCCAGCAATTTCAGCTGGCAGGCACATGAGGCCCGACTCTTGCCACCTGGGAAAGAGAAGTGAGGCAGCCACCCTCAGAGGCCTTGTGAGACGAGATGAGGTGCTCTGTAAAGGACACAGAGCAACGGCTCCAGACGTCCAGCCATAGCAATAAACAAAGAGCAGGAGGGGGCTCTGAGTCCAGTCGGAGCACTTGCCCTGTGCCAAGCTGCCCTCTTGGGCCCAAACTGTTGGCATCTGCCTCCTCGGTGGTGGGGGTGGATTTGCGGTGGAAGCCAGGCCCTGCTCAGCCATGTCTCACCTGCTCCCAGAGAGGCTCCACCGACCAGCCAGGCCCTGAGGGACCCGAGCGAAGACCCAGGTCATGGCTGCAGGCAGTCTGCCCGCTCTGAGAGCTATGTACATCCAGCTGGCTCCCTGTGGGCGCCTCTTTACACAGTTGCACTCGCCAGTTCAGCAGACCTTTCCAGAGCACAAATCCTTCATGTCAGGAAAGGGAGGGACAAGGATAAATTCAAACGCATCCGTGCCTGTCAAGAACCCACAGGAAGACTCAGAAATAGCGTCAGAGCCCTGAGATGAGGGGGTTCTGGCAGCAGAGTGAGCAGAGTGCCATGGGCATACACGGGACACCAGGATAGGTCCACCCAGGAGGCCTCGGCTACGGGGCAGTGGTGAGCAGGTGCGCGTGGGCCGTGAGGGCCTGGCTGGTGGACGTGTGGGAGGGGACGGGGGCAAGTCGGGGGGGGGGGGCGCATGCCCCCACAGCCCACCGGGGCCTGCTCCATGGAGAGCTCCTAGTGTAGACCTGACTCCACTCTTCTGCCCCAGGATGCTCTTGGGTTTCTGCAGCCTGCTTCCTCATGCTCCTTCCTGCCTCTTGCTTTAAATTTAAGGACTCGTTCCCCTCTCTCTGCCCCTCCCCCACTCATGGTCTGTCTCTCAAAAATACGTAAACACTAAAGAAAAATTTTAAAATAAAGTTAAAATAGGGGCGCCTGGGTGGCTCAGTTGGTTGAGCGTCTGACTTCGGCTCAGGTCATGATCTCACGGTTCATGGGTTCAAGCCCCACTTTGGGCTCTGTGCCGACAGCTCAGAGCTTGGAGCCTGCTTCGGATGCTGTGTCTCCCTCTCTCTCTGCCCTCCCCCGCTTATGCTCTGTCTCGCTGTCTCTCAAAAATAAATGAACATTAAAAAAAAAATTTTAAAGGGGCCCTGGTGGCTCAGTTGGTTGAGTGTCTGACTTCAGCTCAGGTCATGATCTCACGGTCTGGTCCATAGGTTCAAGCCCCGCGTCAGGCTCTGGGCTGACAGCTCAGAGCCTGGAGCCTGCTTCAGATTCTGTGTCTCCTTCTTTCTCTCTGCCCCTTCCCCTCTTGCACTCTGTCTCTCTCTCTCAAAAATAAATAAACATTAAAAAAAATTTTTTAATTAAAAAAATAAATAAATAAAAAATTTAGGGACTCACTCTGTTTCACCACATACTAATCTATGCTCCAAACCCAGCAACTTCCCTCTTTCTCACAAAATGTTATATTTTGCGGTGGATTCAAGAAGTCCTCTGGGAGCCCCATCCCAGTAGGCCTGGTCTCTCGTGGGCTCTCCTCTGACTCTTTGCCTCATCTTCCACCATCTCAGCAGGACAGCAGCGCCACTCAGACCCCCTGAGTCTCGCATTGTGCCCAGTCACTCACACCTTGCCTCACAGGAGCATCCCAGGAGTCAGGCCATCTGGGGCCAGGTTTTCATAGGAGCACTTCGTTGTTGGCACTGACAGATCCTTTCCCACTTCCTCAAAGTCATGACTTAAGTACCGGGGTTTGCACCCCACACCTCCTTCCTTCTTGGACTGAGAGAACAAATCCTGAGGTAGTATTAAAAGAAGAGGAATGGGGCACCTGGGTGACTCAGTTGGTTGAGCATCTGATTCTGATTTCGGTTCAGGTCATGATCCCAGGGTTGTGGGATTGAACCCTCGTTGGGCTCCATGCTGAGTGTGGAACCTGCTTCAGATTCTCTCTCCCTCTCTCTCTCTCTCTGCCTCTCTCCCTGGCTTTCTCTCTCTCTCTCTCTCTCTCTCTCTCTCTCTCTCTCTCTCAATTATAAAAGGAGCAATGGTCTACAGTGATAACAGCAGATACAACCCACCCAGAGCTCCCTCTGCATGGAAAACAGAGTTTCAGGCAGCGGCACACAGTACACCTTTCTTTGATCTTTGATACAAACTGGTGAGTCAAGGAGTATAATCCCATTTAAAGATAGAGGAAATGAGGTCAGAAGTGATTCCACTACTTCATTCAAAGTCATTAGGCCTGTAAGTGGTGGAGACGGGGCTTAGTAAGGGGGTCAGTCCGAAGTCTGCCTGTAGCCTCTGCCCCCCACTATCCTGCCTTCGGGAAGCCTGACCCTACGTGGCCCTGGCTGCTCTCCTCCCACACCTCCTTCTCCAGGGAGCAAGTGTGTCCAGTGGTTTGGTTCCAGTGATCCTGGAGAAACTCAGGCTGAATCAGAAAATAACCTCTCCTATAATTTACCAGGAAGCCAGAGGCAACAACATAACCCAGTGAAATGAATCAAAACAGCTTGAGAAAAGAACGAATGTCCAGATAATGGCAGGAATAACCTTGACTTTGCAGCTGCTCAGTCTTTGGTTCCAGGGAACTGACATTCATCTGGGCCCCCCGCCCCCAGGCTGTCCCCTCCAGGCAGGCCAGGGGATACGAAGTGCTAAGTGGAAAAGGGACTGCTCCTAGTCTCAGCGCCTGCTGAGTTTGGCATGCTCCTGTCTACACAGCCTGGAGATCCCTGCTACGACAAGAAGCCACGTGTGGCGCTTCTGACAGTTTCCTGCTGTGTGACATGGAGACCAAGAAAGACTGAAGTTTAAGTACAAGACAGGGGAGGGTGGGAGAACTGTCTCTTCCTGGTCTTGTCTTGCCTCTCAGGAGTTAGCAAAGTCAATTACCTGTGGGCCTCAGGCTTCCCCTCCCACCACCACCACCTCCAACAGGACCCCTGAGGGAAATGCCACTGGATAGGACAACCTGCAAAAACAAAACTCTCAGAGACCAAAACAGTTACCAACATCATCCACCTGCTGCATAGACTGAGGCTAAGACTAGCTCTTGGCTATGATGATAAACTTCAGAACTTGCCCTCAGTGCAGCCCAGTTAGGGCTAGAACCATCAGGTTGGGCTTAGGAGGTATATGGGAGCCAGGCCACCTGCAGAGGCTCCCCTTGGTAGGTGAGGACACAGATTAGGTAGGCTATGGACCCTGAGTGATACTAACTGGCAGGCAGTTTTCCACAGCTGTCCCCCAAGAACCTTGTCCCCGATGCTCCCATCAGATGCTAACTTAGGTGCTGCTTGAAAAAAAACCTGCAGATGAAATTAAGGTACAAATCAGCAGCCTTTAAAAAACAGAGATTATCCCGGATGATCTGATCGGTCCAGTGTTCTCCCCTTGGTGGCAGAAGAGGACGACAGAAGAGTTGGTCAGTGGGAGAGATGTGAAGGGAGAGGGAGGTAGGCGTAGATGAGGCAGAAAGGGGCCAGCAAGGTCCAAAGAGGGAGAGAACTGGACCTGCAGTAGCCAGTTTTGAGGATGGAGGAGGGGGCCACAAGGCAAGGGATGTGGGTGGCCTCTAGAAGCTGAGAATGACCCCTATCTGCCAGGCAGCAAAGAAACAGGGACCTCAGTCCTACAGAAGCATTGGACCAAGTTCTGCCAACACCCAGATGAACTTGAACATGGATTCATTTCCAGAACCTCTCAAAAGAAATGCAGCCTGGTCAACACCTTGCTTCAGCTCTGTGCGACTCTAAACAGAGAGCCCTTGGAGCCGTGTTGTGCTGGGACTTTTGAGATAATAAACATGTGTTGCTTTAAGTCACTAAGTTTGTGGTAGTTTGTTATGGCGGCAACAGAATATCAATGTACCAAGCAAAAGCAAAGCTTTGTTGTTGATCTGTTGTTAGCAAAACAAGGAAAATAACCAAATGGAGACATATGATCCAGTATTTTCTTTATCCTATGAAGAAAGTAGGAGGGGATGGTTGGAACACGACATCTGCTTACTATACATCCTGCACTTCAGGGTTTCCCACTCTGACACTATAGACGTTCTGGACTGAATAATTATTTTCTAGTGGAAGGTGGGACTATCCTGAGCAATTGTAGGATTGTTAGCGACAACCTCTGCCTACCAGAAACGAATAGCACTCCTTCCCTACCAAATCATGAAACTGAAGATGTCTCCAGATATTGGTAAATATCCCCCTGGGGGTAAAGCTTCCCCCTGTTGAGAATCACCTCTTTATACAATCTTCTGAGGGCATAAGGCAAAGAAAAGTTTTGATAGAAAGCATTAATCTCCTAGCTGTTTTTCAACTGACAACACATTTCTCAAATATCCATTTCTCAAATGAACACAATACTATAGTGATACATCCGCACTGTTATCAGCTGTTATCCTCAGCAGCTGGGATGTTATGAACACGTACACACACGTATATAAATGTGTATGTGTCGAGGTACATGTTATGTATATATGTTTTGATTTCCACTTTTTAAAATTTCACGACGTAGAGACATACATTACTTCCACAGTCAAAATAAAATGAACATGAATTTAACAAATCTTCATTCATCAGCGTTTACTGAATGTCTACTCCAGGTATGCCTGAGGTTCGGTGCCCAGCAGTCCCTCTGTTAAACAGGATCAGTGCAGTGAGAGAGGCAGATAGGTGAGGTGGGGAAGGTTAGTCTGTGTGCCAGGAGCGAGGGTAGGAGGTGATGCAGGGGGAAATGGAGACTGCAAGTACTCCAGGTCCCAGAGTGGGGAGCGGTCAAGATCAACTTCAGAGAGTCAGCAGCCAGGAGTCCGGTGGGCGGGGCACTGCAGGTGGATGAACCAGCATGAGCAAAGTCATGGTGGCAAGAGGTGTGATAAGGACTGCAAATGTGCTCCACGCCTGGAAGACTTGGGTTAAGCAAGTATAAGAAGGATGATGTTGTTATACGACTATGTTGGTTAAACTATACCCTGGACCACACCCTGACCGCTCCTCTGTTCTGTTGGCACATCTCCTTCACTTACATTCTGAATGGAAGTGTTGATGGGTAAGACTTGGAGACCCTTGACCCACCCAACCTCTGGAGACAGAAGAGAGTTTGTCACTAACAGGCCACCCTACATGTGCCCAGCTCTGAGCTAGTCTCTTTGCTTCCATTATCCCATTTAAACCTTACAAGGATTTTGTGAAATGATTGCTCTACATTCCATATTAAAGATAAGGAAAACTGAGGCTCACAGAGGTGAGGTAACATGCAGTTTAGTATGCTGCCAAGTTGGAATTTGAGCTCAGGTCTGTTTTACTCTAAGGCATAAGCTTCATTTTCCATACCTTTCTTAGACCTGGTTAAGAAGGGTCCTCCAGGGAGCACCTGGGTGGCCCAGTCGGTTAACTGTCCAACTTTGGCTCAGGTCATGATCTCATGGTCTGTGGGTTCAAGGCCCATGTCAGGCTCTGTGCTGACAGCTCAGAGCCTGGAGCCTGCTTCGGATTCTGTGTCTCCCTCTCTCTCTGCCCCTCCCCCACTTGTGCTCTGTCTCTCTGTCTCTGTCTCTGTCTCTGTCTCACTCTCAAAAATAAATAAACATTAAAAAAATTTAAAAAGGGCCCTCCACTGGGTCCATACTTCAGGGATCCCTCTGGTCCTTGTCCAGTCATACCAAGGGGCCATGCCATGAGTCCCCCAAGCCCTTTCCCGGCATCCCAGACTGTGGACTCCTCTGCTAACTGTCTAGCCTGGCCCCTGGCCCATGTGCTTATCGTCTCCATGTTCACCCTGCTAAGGAATGATGGGGATACAAGTATGCTCATCCCTGGGCCTGAGTGGTAGCCCAGGGGAGGCTGGCTGCAGGGTGAGCAGTCTAGACCCAGCTTGGACCTAGGGGCTGAGTGTCGCAACACTTCCACACTCAATGTGGGATGGATCCCTCAAGGTGGCCAGACTGCAGGCAGGGAGCCAAGGTGCCAAACAACCAGATCGAGAATTCCAAATCTGAAACTGATCTTCCAGGTATTACAAAGGTCATTGTTGGAAGTTATTACAGCATATTTCATAACAGCGTATTAGCTTAATTTATATCTTTTAAACTCTTGATGCAAGGTGTGTCAGTTTCCATTTGTACCCTTGCTCTGGTCCCACAAATTTAGGAGCGTGCCTGGTCTTGTTGCTCATTGTGTTTTGTTTTTTTTGTTTTGTTTTGCTTTGTTTTGTTTTACAGTGAAGAGAGCTATCAACTCCCGCACGAATGAAGAAAGCTTGATCTCTCATGTTTGATAATCTTGGAAGAATAATTGTGATGGGCTACATTACCTTTTCATGATCGAGAAGCTCTTGTAAAATAACTTGTCTTTCCCGGCACAGTTCCAAGAAATCTTCAGAGTGCAGACTTTCATGTAGGGCAGGGAAGAAGGTAAGCTGAGTGCAGTCCACCGCTACCTCGTCTGTCTTGATCTCAGCTTCCTCTGATGTCAGCTCATCTGCAGCAGCATAAAGGGACACATGTGTGTTTTTTTTTAAACATTTATTTATTGTTGAGATACAGAAAGAGACAGAGTGTGAGCAGGGAAGGGGCACAGACAGAGGGAGACACAGAATCCAAAGCAAGCCCCAGGCTCTGGGATATCAGCACAGAGCCTGATGTGGGGCTCGAACCCACGAACTGTGAGATCACGACCTGAGCCAAAGTCAGACGCTTAACCCACTGAGCCACACAGGTGCCCCAGGTCACACATTTTTTGACGCAAGCCACCCGGCCTCACAAGGGATGGTGCACAGCTTGGGCCTAAGTCACCAAGAGAAACTGCAAGGTTTCAAGGCACAAGTGAGTGGTGGGACCTCAGCATGTGCCCCACTGTTTCTGAAAGTGAACACCACCCCTCTGACCCTGTGGTGTGGTCAACACACCGTTAGGTTGATTCACTCTGGAAGGTGTGCCCAGGGCTGGCTGCTCTGTAGCTCCAGAGTGACCACAGAGCAACACTTCAAAATTCACCCTCATTAATCAGCAGAGCAGTTCCCTTGAGGGTTATCCAGAATCTGCTTTCTCTGAATTTCACTTCACTCTTTGAAAAGAGTGAGTTTTTTTTTTCTAATTATGGATGCACTGTGATCTTGGAAAATCCATGACATTGTGAGAATAAATTTTAAAAATTTGAGAAGTAAAACAAGCATCACTCAGGCACCCAGAAATAGTGCTAATAATAACAGCTCAGATGTAGTAAGCACTTCTTCTGTGCTGGATGCTTTTGATGACAGTTTTTTCATCTACTCTAAGCGGGTTGTGGATTCTATTTCCTTCTCCCTTTACAATCAGGGGAAAGTGAAAGGGGCTGATTACTTTGCTCAAGGTCATATGGCTACAAAGAACTAGAGGCAGAATCTGAACCACGTTTGTTCTCACTGTTCACAATTTCGGTTCTTTACTTCTAACACCTTTTCTGTACGTATATGTATATGCACAAACACATAATTTTTTGACATGATAGGAATTACGCTGCATTTACAATTTTCTTTCCTAATATTATTTTTACTTGATTGTCTCATGAGCACTTTCTCATTCCACTGAAAGTTCTTTGAAATCAACTAAAATGGCTGTGTAATATTCTATTGTGTGACTCTTTGATCATCACCTAATCCATCTCCAGTTTTTTGGAGATACAACTGGTTTCTATTTCTACTGTGAATGTGCTGTGCTGCGATCATGTGTGTGCACACCTTGACTTACTTCCTAAGCACGTACTGCTGGGCACAGATATTTGGGTGCCAGCTGAGCACATACTTACATAATTTCTGGATCCTGTTCCCCCACCCTGTCCCAGATGCCCACCTGCCTAGAACAGGTACATGGCACATGACTGCAAAGTTGTGGGGCTACTAGCCATTTTGTGTGTGTGTGTGTGCTAAGCTGCTCACCTCTTTGAGCTCCTCTGCACCTGGGAGTCTCCCAACTAGAAGAATGAAAGTGTCTGCTGCTCACAATAGCCACATAGGCTTTTCCCCAAGCAGGGAGAATGCTGTATAGATACAGGCACCCAGGAAAGCATAGGGGAGAACCAGAAGCCCTTTCTTCTTCTTCTCTGGCTGAACCCCCTACTGGGGGCAAGAATCTGCATTTCAGGACAAGGGGACGCCACAGCCCATGGCCATAGTCAACATCAGCGCATGCTTCCCATCACCACAATCTCTGCAGATACTCCCTCTGAAAGGGAACACAGGTAGACTATCACTGTGATCCTGGAGCTGTGGGGCTTGAGTTAAAGAGGAGAGAAGCAAAAGGGCATTACAAGACTGTCCCGAGTCCTGTGCCACAGTGGGACCCCCAAATCAACCTGGGATCAAGGCCCAGCATCTTCACTTCCAGGCTTTGTTATTGTAGACTGGCAAGATAGCAAGCTCAATGCAAAATCCGGTCACTAAGGCACTGAGTGAGATAAGTTTATCAGTGGTAGGAAGCTGTCATCTAATTAAGGACAGGACACATGCTGCAGCTGAGGAGACAATGAAACTCACAGACAGGGAGTGTTTGAAGCAAAAGGCAGGGTCTGGTAGAAACACAAAATCTGAAATAGAGTGTGTATGTCGGTGTGTGTCTGCGTGTATATTCGTGTGTGTGTGTGTTTCAGTGTGTTCATGCCAAATGGGCTCTGAAAATAAACCTTGGATTTTCAGCAAACCAATTCAGCCAAATCCCTCCATGAGGATTATACAATTGAAGAGTCAGTATAAACATCAAAAACGATTCGAAGTATATATATATTTTTTAGCTTGGGAAATAATAGTGACTATTGCAGCTGGTTTTACAATCAGAGGATTCAGTTTAAAAAAATTTTAAATACCTCTTTTACCCATTTTTACTTTGAAGTATTTTCTTATTTTCCTCCTATGTGTTTTGGGTCACATACTGCACATGTATTAGTATTATTTAGGGACGCTTTTGAGGTTTCCCTGACATAGCAAATTGACAAGATAGTTCCCCTGAAAAAAATTTTATTGTTATAACTATAATATAAAATTCTTCCCCTACCAGAGTGTCAAGGTCTGGAATACTTTCCTCCTCATCCTGGAGAGCACAGTAATGCCAAGAGTCTTAGCATCGCCTACCTCAGACATAAGCATTTTCTTCCTCCAGAGTATTAATTTCATATTAAATAAAACCAAGAATTGGTTTGATGATTAATGAAAAACAGGTAAAATGATAAATGGAGTACCTTGGCTTTCAACATTTGTTTGAGACACGTTGCTGTTTCTGTCTTGATTTTCCTGAAACAAAACAAGAGAATAGAGAAATTAAATCCTGAATACTACTATGGTGCCCCTCACCCCATTACACAGGTTCACACACACACATGCATGTGACCCCCTCAAATTACTCATATAGTCACAAGTCTTAGATGCAAGAAGGGAGGAATGCTAAATCCTAAAGGACCACAATAAAACGTAAGTATTAATGTTCCTGAGTCAAAGGGGAAAAAACCCACAATCTTCCATTAAGTAGGATTTACAGTAATTACCAAAGATGATGCCAAAATGGGATCAAATAGCATCTCAGATGTCTGTGATGTGGGCCACCCTGGAGAGGTGACCAGGCACAGGATCTGGGGCTAGGCAGCCTGAGAGGCCAGAGACCAGGTTTCACAGCCAGCCTTTGGCTTTGTCACTAGCACAGTGGACAGGATACTTATTTTTCCTGCCTCCACTTCCTAAGAAATGTACTGGGGGGAAAATACTATATAAAACCAGATGTTCACTGATAATACATTAAAAATTCAAGTGTCTGTACGTAAGAGAGGAATCACTGGGTTCCACTCTTGAAGCCAAGACTACACTGTATATTAACTAACTTGAATTTAAATTAAAAAAAATTCAAGTGTCTACTGAATGAGTGAAATATAATTTTTTTTTCATTAAGTTTTAGGAAGAATTTAAAGTGGATAAAAGATCCTGAGGTTACAGACTACAGAATAATCCCGACGTTGTATCTCAGGAGGAATGCAGAAGGAAATGTCTTGCATTCCACTGTTTGGAAGGCTGCCTTCTAGAATACCTTAAATCGGAATCCTTCAATGAAGACATGAGAGAACTATTAACAGATTTTTCCATATCCACTCCTAATCCAACTGGTTCCCCATTCTTTAAAAGGCAGAACTGTCAGTCTGATGACACAGAATTCACGCTTCATCAAAGCAAACTCCCAAGGACCACCTAGATCCTGTTGCTTGGGAAACCAATGGCTCCAATGTTGTTTGGACTCCCTGGGTCACAGGTTCATGCTTGCAGAAATGGCTGAGTTCAAGATATTTCCACTGTAAAACTTGCTATGAGATTCGATTATGCAATAATGGCCATAGCAGGGCTGGTTACGACTGCTCCATTACAGATAACTTATGCAGACAACGGTCATGACTTAGCTCCTTCCAAACACTGATGCCCAGATTATTCCATTGGACTTTTGTGGATGTCAGCGTGATACTGAGTCAGTGGTGTAGATATGAACCACTCAGCTATTCATTCACTCATTTTCTTATTTATTCATGCTGTAGTTACAGCAGCCTTTCTATATACCTGGGAGGTTTAGTAATTCTTTTCTTCTTTTTTTTATATTTTATTTTATTTTATTTTATTATTCTTTTTTAAATATGAAATTTATTGTCAAATTGGTTTCCATACAACACCCAGTGCTCATCCCAAAAGGTGCCTTCCTCAATACCCATCACCCGCCCTCCCCTCCCTCCCACCCCCCGTCAACCAAAGCATAAAAGACTCTTAAAAACTGAGAAAAAAACTGAGGGTTTATTCTTTTCTTCTTTTAAATGGCATCAAGAATAAATTATAGCACTCTTACACTTAACTGCACATGATCTCTCCCACCTGCCCATGCCAAAGCATTCCCAAAGCACTCCTGGTGAAAACAGCATGAGAAGGAATAGCTCAGAAGACACTTCCCTACACATTTCCTGCCTGGAAGCATCCTTGTTTCACTGCATCTAACTCTTACCTTGAGCCTTTCTGGACTCAGGGCTTCCAGCGGAGACAAGCGTTTAACACGTTTCCTCATGCGAGCTGGTCCCTCTCTCCAGTCCAGTTCCCACCTGGAGCAAAGTGTGGCTTCTGTCGTTTGGCCCCACAAGCCCAGCTCCCCAAAAAGCTGCTCCTGAATCTTGGCCCAGGCGTTGGCCGCCTTGATGTTGTTACATCTCCGTCTCTGGGAAGCAGAAGTACAGGGTCACCCTTAGACACATTTCCTCATGGGCTTGGCCCCGAACCTCTGGGGATGAACAGACCAAGCCCTCTTAATTGGTTGAGAAAAATAAAACCCTACAGGCAGCCCTGAGCACCCTCAGGGTGTGGAGTATACATCCTGGAGCCAGGAGCAGGCCAGGAGAAGATAGCGGTTTTTCAGCTCTGAGACCATTCAATCCAGGTTGGGGGAGGAGAAAACCATCTGCCCGCTGGCCTTCAGAACCATGTGACTGCTGGGTGTTGTGCAGAGCACAATAGGACCTGAAGGTCCTGACACTATTCATCAGAATAGGTTGGACAGAATGGACTTTATAAATGGAACACAGAATCTTACTACAACCCCTGCCCTTCAAAAATGATGCTGAAGATACTCCTTCCAGTGTCTGGACTGGAGGTGTGTGTGTGTGTATGTGTGTGTGTGTGGGGGGGGGGGGGGGGCGGAATCACAGACCTGCCAACAATTGGTAGATCTGAAAAAGTCATCTCTGTCTCTGGACCTCAGATTCTCCAACTGTTAAATGAGAACTTTGGCCTAGATATCATCTAAGGGTCTTTCAAATCCTAATATCCTAGGAGTCTAGAATGTTGAAGAATTCTAGAATGTATGTGGAAACTAAAACCTTTGCTATTAATGACAATAATCCCTTACTGATGACATCTTTATAGTTTGCATATGTGGCACTTGACTGACCCCCCCCCCCAAACTGCTTTTGTATGCCACACTGAAGTTGTCTGCATCACCTGTCAAAGGAAACTTGACACCTGTCAGCTTTGACAGCGGAATCTTATGTGTCTTTGGGGTGAACTTTTGCAGTTATTCAAATATTCGATGGTTATTTGCCCTATCTTTTGATTTTAAGTTTTCAGAAAATTGAAAGGTGTGTTAATGTTGAGAAGCACAAATCTCATCAACTTAACATCAAGAGAAAAGAAATCACTATCATGCATCAGGGCCGAGCCCCTCACCTGCTCTATCTCCGTTCCTCTACGCAGCGGCATCATGTGTGAAGCTTGAACCTTTTAAATAATTTCTACTATCCTCATAAAGAAATCAAGTCTGGGAGAGGAGACGTGGTTTCTCCAAGGACCACCGGGTGATGGAGCTGAATATAACAGACAATACAGCGCAAGTTCCATGGTCTTTGGGGTCAGACGAACCAGGGTCATCATCATGTTTCTGCTATTCTCTAGTCGTCTCATGGAAAGGGGCTTCATCAAATGCAGTTAATAATATTACAATAATAATAAAGCCATGGGTTTATGTAAGGATTAAATGAGACAGTATTTTCAAGAGTTTTTATGCGGTGACTTTCTCAGCGTAAACAGTATTGTTATCGTGAATAAAGCAAATCCTATTTCAAAGCGAGATTATTTTGTTTCTCCACAGTTCTCACATTTATATCCCAAACAGCATTTTATATAATACTCCGACTGGTTAATAAGGAGCTCCAGAAAAATAATGTCTGTCCTGTCCAAAGCCTTTTACAGGGATGAGGTTAT
Source organism: Puma concolor (assembly GCF_028749965.1). NCBI lineage: Eukaryota > Metazoa > Chordata > Mammalia > Carnivora > Felidae > Puma > Puma concolor. Next base: position 47,685,566 of record NC_141677.1, on the reverse strand, counting down.
ATGAAATGAATACACGTTTAGGGAAAATATTTCAGCTCCCTGGAGATTGTCGCTGGGTTTCGAATAACATATAAAGCTTCATAGAGGATGAGTAATCCCAAGCTATTGGGTTGTCCACCTTGGATTTAAAATTAGTCTTTAAACAGTATCTTCTTCACCCCAAGGATCTACCTATGAACCTGGGGGTTCATGGCTGCCTGTGTCTTCATCACAGAGCAAATAAGTTGTCTCAAATACCTGCAGCCAGACAGGCATGTATCAGTAGTGAGATCCCTCAGAGATGAGTGATTGTTTAGTCCGTGACAGAAAGCCACAAGTGGTCCCAGGAGAGAGGACACAGGATGATCAAACGGCAAAAGCCCTGAGTTCCCATACCTGCAAGGTGCTCTGCTTTTTTTTTTTTCAATGTTTATTTGAGAAGGGGGCAGAGAGAGGGGGGCATACAGGATGGAAGCAGGCTTCACACTGACAGCAGAGAGCCTGATGAGGGGCTCGAATTCACGAACCGTGAGATCATGACTTGAGCCAACGTGGGACACTTTACCGACTGAGCCACCCAGGCATGCCACCTTCCACGTGCTCTCTAATGCCTGTGTTTCTGCATAAGGTAAGGTCCCCTTTCGGCTTCAAGCTCGATTGGGCCAAATGCTTAGAGACTTAGAGGCAGGATTTCTGGTATGTTAGAGGTAGATATGACTTGGGGCTGAATGGAAACTTTTCAGTAGCATTAATGAGCTTTTCCTCTGGGCAACCAACCCTTCCCTGCTTTTGGTCCCCCATGCTTTGGAGGGGCTGATCCCAGCCCTGGCTTCAGTTCCGAATGTCATCCAAGTGGTGGAGGACGATTACAGGATGGGCTAGTGCACATCATTCCCCAGGACTGGAGATGGTGCTCTCTGAACCTATATGGAGCAGACAGTGCAGAGAGGCAGATGCATGGGTACACAGTTGGGGTCACCTGCCCCACGTCAGGGTGCCTTTATGTGCATCAGAGTGCCCCTGAGGCAGAGACAGTCCACAGGCATGTAGCTCAGCAAGAAGACACTGCCTTTGTGCAAGCTAGAAAATGGGTCCCCAGCTTTTACATGAACGTTGCCTAGTTCTAGGATGTACAGCCTGAGAGGGAGAGAGAAGAGAAAGGGAGAGAGAAGAAACAGGTTGCTTAGAACAGAGCTTAAACACCTGGATCCAGCTCTTCTTGAAGACTGCTTCCCCAGATTTTTTAGTACCACAAAACTTCATTTGCTGCCTAAGCCAGTTTGAGCTGAGCTTCTGATATTTGCATTTGAAAGAGCTGTGACAAAAAACTTAATATACAGAAACTCAGCAAGAAATGGCAACAAACTGTTGGCCCTTAGAGAACCCAAAAGGGTGCGGCAGAACACTGCTTCTCACATACTAAAAAGAAAGGCCACTTCTAGGATGGCAGGCATCTTGCAATAGCTTTAACCAGTAAAGCCTGGAATGTTTTAGAAACAGCACAGACAGAATGAGGCATTTCTGTCAATTATGGTAAGGAATCGCCATAAGAACAGGATGGTCTGGGCATAGAACCAGAGCAGCTGGACCACAGAAAAGAGAACGAATAGAATTTGGAAAAGGCAAATGGGAATCCTGGCAGGGCCAGAGTCGAGGAAACTGTTTTTGCCAGTGCTTCTGGAGCAACAAGAAATTTGGGAGATTGGATATATCAAATTGCCTGACTTACTGGTAACATAATGATGGGATATGATGATGCTTGGATGAACTTCCAGGGCACTGGGTAATGTTACCTGGTCATGTTGCGGGCTCCTGCCATTTGCAGAGACCTCTCGGTTGTGGGCAACAGGCCAAGTTAGGGAAGTCTTACACCACGTATTACGGAGAGCCCTGTGGGCCGGGATCCCTGAATCTCACTACGACCACCCTCCTGGGAGGGCCTCATTGAGTACACTCGGCACACGCTGTCCTTGAAGAACTTGGTGGGTTTCACTAGCCTGATCTCTTCACAGAATTTGGACATGGCTTTTCTGGAAGTAGAGTGGGGGCTGCCCTCGGAAAATGTATTGCCCCTTAAAAAAGCAGGGTGGATGCTCTAGGCCCCATTATCTCTGGCAGATGGTGATTACCTCTGCATTCCTTTAAACATTGAAACAATCTGTCTTAAATATTTAAACACTTGGAAAGTATCCTTATGGATTAGCCTCAAATGCTGATTTTCTCTAAAATACCTCAAACGGTAAAACTCTACACAACTTTCTGAAGCATTCTCTGAACCCCATTGAAGCCCGCTGCTGAAAATGAACAAGGCCAAATGTTCCAGAAGGCCGGCAACTTTCCTCGTCGGCTCGGAGCCTCTGCCGAGGTTCTGTCCTTCCCCCACGAACTTTCAGTCTCACACATTCCAGCAGAAACTCACAAAGTACCACACAGCACATCTCTTCCAGTCATCAGCAAATCTCCCAGGCTCTTCCAACCGTAGGAAGAGAGATTCTCACATTCTCCACTGGGTGCTGATTTGGATGTTTAGACAAACAACACCCTCTATCTTGGAATGAAACAAGTGTGGCGAGGATGCCCATAAACAAAGGATGTAATCTTAAACAATTCATCGTATTTTCCCCCAAGAGCAATTGAATTTATTAGCTATATTGCTAATCCTGAAAGAAGTCAGTGAATACAAGTGGTGGGGCATTGATGTGCAAGGGCCTGTCCGAGGGGCTCAGATACCATGAGGCTAAGCCAGCAGGGCACCCCTCCAGCTGTGCAGTGCAGTCAACAATGTAGGTGCCCATGAGGAGGTTCTTCTCCACACTGAGAGCCTGCTTCAGACCAGCTTGTGCGACCAGAGAAACAGGAATGTCTCTTGATAGCTTTGATGGCCGCATGTCCTGTAGACCCCCAAACCCCTCTTTCACCCCTGTCAAGTCTGATGAACTGCCCCTGTCCTTACTCACAGGATAGCTGGGGAGGCTATGTTGCTAACCTGTGTGTTTCTGGGGTGCAGGCTGCACAGCTCATGAATCCTTATTTCCAGGGGCATGTGTGGGCTCCCAAGTGAGCTTATTTGGAGGGAATTAGACCAGGTTGCTTGGCTGAAGTTGATCAGAGCCGATTTTGTTCCCCTGACATTTGGGCAGGCCTTCTTTGGCCCCTCACACCATCCCAGCCATGCTTCATGACTCCTTACACCCTATTACTCTACTCTTTATAGTAGAATATCCTAGAATTGGCCTCATCACCCTGCTTGTGGTTATTTCCTTACTCTTGGTCCTTCTACTGGGTTTTAAGAACCTTCAAGGCACAGCAGTGACATTATAATCTCTGCCTTTCCTGTACTTAGCATAGATTTTGGAACAGAGAAATTGTAAAGCAAATAGTATTTTTAGTGGGGTTTTAATACTATATATATGTCGTGTTCTATTATTAGCAACAATTTTTTAAAACGTTTGTTAACAAAAAATAAAAATAAAAAAATAAAATGTTTGTTAACAACAACACAGACTAAAGATGAACCTCTTAGCCATTCCATAACTGCACAATGGACATGTATTCCCTGCCAGTCACTTCTTGGTGATCTATGCTTTCTCTTTAATTTTTACAGTTAGGAAATATTATCCCTTCTTTTAAAGGGGGACCCTGAGACTCAGACTGCAGGCCTGGGACGGGGCAGACCTGAGACTCAACTAGAGATCTCACTGGCATGACAGTCAGTGCTCTTTACCTTGACTGTCCAGAAATCACACCTAGAGAGGGGTTGTAAGTATCTACATCTGCCCTCATGGTGGCGACCCATTGAACTTAAGGTAAAATGCAAAAGCCCTAAGGAGGCAGCAAGCCCTGTGTGTTGTGGCCCTGCCTCGTCCTCACCCTTGTTCATCTCTGATTCAGGTCACCCAGTCGCTTCTTCTTCCAGTTAACTGGCGGCATCCAGCTCTTTCCTGATCAGGAACTTCCCACATGACCTTCCCTTAGCCAAAAACACATCCTCAGAATACTTCCATCCATCTTCCTCCTCCAGATCTTAACTTAATGGTCACTTTCTTGGAGGGGGTATCTGATCGGCCCAAGTTAAATTCTCCCCACATCATAATCTCTCATTGTACCTGTATTTTCCATGTTTCTTGCTCAACACGAGTAATAATGATCGATTTATTTGTGTAGTTATTTCATATCTATCCCTCCAGAGAAGTAGAGTGAAGTTACCAGAGAGTGAGGCCTGTACAGTTGCACCCCTAGCTCATAGCTCAGGGTCTGAGGCACTCTGGGTTGACACCTATTTACTAGTGGATGAATGGGTAGATGAGAGGATAAACATGCTGACTATTTCCTCAGCTGCTGACAGCATGGCTCCACATTCACTGCACAGGTTACACAAGTAGGTCTGAATCGTTGCTGGCCAATTATTGACTTAGCCAACTAGAACTTAAACCAAAGGCCTTTCTGATTCTTTGCTCCCGGTCCAGGGTAGATTCCTGGCTTCTGTGCAGAGAAAAGAGCTGTTCTGCTTCTTACCTGGACATGATCTTTGTATAAAGACGCATATAGTTCCTGTCCTCTTCTTCTGTAGTTCTCGATACACGACACGAAATCCTGGAAGAGAGAAAACAGGTCACAGCTTAATGACAGTTGTGATTTCAGATAAAAACTTCTCCATTCTGACCAATTATCAGGGGAAATAACGGTTACAAGTTTTGTTGGTCAACTCAGTCACAACCTCATCAATAAAGACTTCACTTACGCTGACACCACACACACAGATATGCACACACGCACACACATGTGCACACACACATTCACACACACACACACACACACACACACACACACATATACACGTCTGTGGGTTACTTCCACTTCCAGCTATCATGAGCTAGCTTACAACAGGTCAGTCTTCCTCCCAAGAATAAAAAGAAAAGCCATATTTGAATAATCTGCTTTAAGGCAGCAGAGAGTACCAAGAGAGCCAAGTCTTAAGACGTCAAGATCTTGGAGATAAAGAAAACTCACTGAGATGTGCCCAATGCCTGATATCTATGATTTTTTGCCCCTGGGATATTTGCAAGTTTGCAAATAACACAAGAAGTTGAGCTGAACAGAAAGTGGTGGGTAAGAAGCAGAGAAGCTTAACGGAACTTGTGATGCTTTCAGGTGGCTAAGGAGACAAAAATAGGAATTCAGGCTCACCAAGACACCTAGGCCATAAGAGACCAAGAGTCCAGAAATAGGACAGTACAGAGAGGCAAGCCCAGCTTTCTGCACTGATGTTCTCTTTTAAGCAGTTTCTGATTTATAAGCAGTGTAAGTTGTAAAAACCAACAGGATTTGGGCTTTATAGTGGGATATCTCAAGGGCTGCGCCGTAGAAATAAAGGCGGATTGGAAATAGGTCTTACAAAGCTGGTCTTACAAAGCTGAAACCTGACTTCCAATGGGCTCAAACTCTGAGTACATTATAGTGATCTGCCCCCACTCCAAGTACATGCCAGAAGGCAAAGAAAGTCCTTTCTGGAGAAGGATCCCACCATGTGAAGCCTCTAACTGAGAATTTCATACGAAATGCTCAGTAGTCAAGCAGAAATTACTAGATGTACCTGTTAAAAGGATAAACAGAAAAACAGATAATAAAAGCATACCCCCACATATATCCAGACATTACAGTTAACACACATGGACCTTAAAATAATGCAAGGTAGTCCAAAAAATGCAGAATGGAGGCTTTTGCAAGAGATATGGGATCTATGGAAAATAACCAGATAAAATTTCTAAATCTGTGAAATGAATTAATTGAAATTAGAAACTCCATAGGTAAGTCTGACAGCAGAGTGGATACAACTGAACAGAGGGTGAGTAAAATGGAAGAAATATTCTTGCTAAATATGATGAGATATAAGTATGGAAAATACTTAAGGGATAAAGATAGATACGTATGTAATATAGAGAAAGCATCTAGCATATGTGGACTGGTGTCTCCAAAGGGGAGGAGACAAAGAAGCAATATCTGGAAAGCTAATGAGAATCTTCCCAAACAGGTGCAAGACTCATCGAGCCACAGATTTGAGAAATTCTGTAAACCTCAAACAAGAAAAATACAGTTAGAAAACCACCCAGAAGCCCATCACAATTAAACTGCAAAAAAGAAAAAAAGAAAAAATATTCAAAAAGATAGCAAAAGTTCTTATCATCTTTAAAGAGGCGACAGTAAGAATGGTAGGGGCCAGAAGAAAACGGAACAACATCTTCGAATCATGAAAGAAAAAAAAAACTGACAAGCTCAAAGCCTCTACCCAGTGAAAATATCTTTCAAAAATAAAGACAAACCAAAACATTTGCAGGTGAATAATACTGATAGAATGCATTACCAGCAGAACTGCATGAAGTGAAGGAGCTTTTGGGGTAGAATGAAAATGATTTCATATTGAAGCATATATCTTTGGAATGAATGAAAGACTACAGAAATGGTAAATATATTAGTATATCTAAATGAATTTTGGCTATTGGAAAACAATAATAGCAATAATAATAAAAACTTACAGGATTTAAAAAATAAGAATTAAAACACATGAAAAAATAACAAAAGATGGATGGGATAAATGAAATAGTGTCCTAGGTTTCTTCAATTAAAAGTTGGGGGGGGCGCCTGGGTGGCTCAGTCATTTGAGCATCCAACTTGGTCTCAGGTCATGATCTCAAGATTGGTGGGTTTGAGCCCCATGTCAGGCTCTGTGCTGACAGCTCAGAACCTGAAACCTACTTCAGATTCTGTGTCTCACCTCTCTCTGCCAGCCCCCCCGCCCCCCACCATGCTCTGTGTCCTTCTCTCTCTCTTGCTCTCAAAAATAAATAAACATTAAAAAAATTTTTTTTTAATTTGGAAAAAGGGTCTAATTTACATTAGACCTTAATAAAGCAAATATGCACATTGTAATTTCTAGGCTAACCACTAAAAACATAACAAAAGAATATGTGACTTCCAGGTAATAGAAGGGAAGTACAATACTTTAAAATAGTTGATAATATGTTGAAAGAGGGGAAAAAAAGGAATAAATAACAGATATTACAAACAGAAAATTAAAAAAAAAATTTTTAACATTTATTTATTTTTGAGACAGAGAGAGACAGAGCATGAACGGGGGAGGGTCAGAGAGAGGGAGACACAGAATCTGAAACAGGCTCCAGGCTCTGAGCTTTCAGCACAGAGCCCGACGCGGGGCTCGAACCCACGGACCGTGAGATCGTGACCTGAGCCGAAGTCAGCCGCTTAACCGACTGAGCCACCCAGGCGCCCCCAAACAGAAAATTTTAAACAAGGTGGATTTAAACTAAAATTGTCATTAATTACATTCAACGTAAATAGACTAAATGCTCCAAATAAAAGATAAACTGTATCAAAAAGGAAAACCTAAGTAAATGCTACTTAAAAAGAGATACTCCTTGAAACAAGGACACAAAAGGTTGAAAGTAAAATGATGGTAAAAAAAAAAAAATAAACTAGACGAAGGCTAACCAAAAGAAATGTGGTAAAACTGTACAAGTAGTAGTCTTTAAAGTAAGAAGTGTTATTAGGAATGAAGACGGTACTTCATAATGATAAAGGATAAATACACTAGGAAAGTGTAAGTTCTAAATGTGAAGCATCTATTAATATAGCCTCAGAATATATAATATATAACATAACAGAATTGAAAGGAGAAGCAAACAAGTCTACAATCACACTGGAAGAAGGTAACTTATCTCTCAGTAACTAACAGAAGAAGCTGACAAGAAAGGTAGAAATAAAGAATATTTGAAGACTATAGTAGGCAAGCCTCATCTGATGAATTGTTTAAAAAATTGCAGAAAATAAATGATACAGAACGCTCAAATGGAATTACTACTAAAACCTGCCACAGGATGGAACATGGAACAAACATAAAATAATTTCAAATGACTGAAATTACACAGAATATACTTTTTTGAACATAGTGGGATTAAGTTACAAGCAACTATTTTTTTTAATCCCCATATATTTAAAAATTAAGCAATATTATTTTAAGTAGCCCATGGGTCAAAGAAGAAATCAAAATGGAAGTTAGAAAATATTTTAGCCTAAATGAAAATGAAAATATCACATAATCAAGCATGTATGATAGAACTAAAATTTTTTTTGTGGGAATATATGTAATATACCAATAGTATTATTAGAAAAAATAAGCATGTAATCTATCAAGAAATTTGAAAAACAATTTAAACCAAGGGAAATACGTTTAATATCTCCCCCAGAAATTCTGATAAAGAAAAAAAAACAGTCAAAAGTTACCAAGAGCAGGAAGAAGAAAACGAGACACCATTCTAGATTCTACAAACATTTAAAGAATCATTATGAATAACTTTATGCTAATACATTTGAAATTTGGATGAACAACACACACATTCCCGGGAAAACATAATTTACCAAAACTGATACAAAAAGAAACAGAAAATCTAAATTGTGCAATGTCTATTACAGAAACTAAATCTGCAAATAAAACTCCCCCAACAAAGAAAATTTCAGGCCTGGGCATAAACAGTAATTAGAGGATGAGAGACCAAATTTGAGAAAAAATTCAGTGGAAATCAGCAATAGATAAAGCATAATGTGTCGCTACATAATTAATACCAATCCTTCTTAAATTTCCAAAAAACAAAAACAAACAAACAAACAAAAAAAAAACAGAAGAAGAGGGAACACTTCTAAACTCATTTTATGAGGCTAGCATCATCCTGATACCAAAGCCAGATAGACGTCACAAAAAGGAACACTATAGGCCAATATACCTGTAAACAGAGATGCAAAAATCCTCAATAAAATACTAGCAAATAGAATTCAACAGCACATTACAATAATAATACACCATGACCTACTAAGATTTTTCCCTAGGATAAAAGGATGATTCAACATCTGCAAATCAATCAATGTCATATACCACATTTACAGAATGAAAGAACAAAAGAACATGAGCACCTCAAAAGACACAGGGAAAGCATCTAACAAAGTTGAACATTTATTTATGATAAAACTCTCAAAAAAAGAAGTATAAAAGGAATTTACCTAAACACAATAAAGGCCATATGTGAAAAGCCCACAGCTAACATCATAATCAGTGGGGGAAACCAAAAGCTTTCCCTCTAAGATCCACCAGAAAGCAAGGATGCTCACTGTTACCACTTCTATTCAACATAGCACTGGGAGTCCTAGTCAGAGCAATTAAATAAGAAAAATACATAAAAGACATCCAAATTAGAAAGGAAGAAGTAAAACTATTTCTGTTTGTAGATGATATAATCATATATGTAGAAAACCCTACATACTCAACCAAAGAAGAAAGAAAGAAAGAAAGAAAGAAAGAAAGAAAGAAAGAAAGAAAGAAAGGAAAGGAAACTGTTAGAACTAACAAATGAATTCAATAACGTTGTAGGATACAAAATCAACATGCAAAAATGAGTCATGTTTTTACACACAAAGAACAAACTATCCGAAAAGGAAATTAAGAAAACAGTTCCACTCACAATAGCAACAAAAAAAGTAAAATAAAATAATGTAGACCTGTCTTCTCAAATAAAACAACTGACAGTATTTTCTGACAATGATAAAATTAAGCTTTCAAATTTCAAATATTAGAATGTTAGAAAACATGTATCTGCCTCTATAAGCTTGACAGTAGCTAAAATTTTTAATATTGGTGGTGACATGAACATGTTTTCCATATTGTCCAAGGAAATGTGTCAACATTAAGGAGATCTACGTAACTCAAGGAACCAATATTCCAAAAGCATGTTAGACGCATGTTATAAAATCACGTATGAGTTAAAATATCCAAAGTGCAAAATAGATCAATATGTTAAATGGACAAAAAATTAACTGATAAAGGTTTCAACTAACCTTTAAGAAGCTATTACTTGTTGAGTTTTGGTGTAGTATCAAAGTACATCTATAATTTCCTTTCTGAATTCAAACTGCATATCTATAGGGAGCTAGATTTTCTTCATATATTTCAACCAAAAAAAAAAAAAATACAGTACAACTGATTGAGTAAAGAAGCAGATACAGGAATTGAATCCAGCTGTCCTCTTACTAAGCCAGACAGATATTAAAGAGACCTGCAAAAATATAAAACAATACTCCCCTTTTAATAATTTTTATTTTGAAAAACATATTTATTAAAAGTGCTATTTATTTTTAAATATAATGGATTTATTACTGTTACTTTTAAATGAATTAATAAAATGCATTACTTTTTAAATTTTGTCTTAATTTCTAATGTGGTAAATATCAATAGATACAATAAACATAAACAAGGCTTTTTGGAGTCCCCAGTCATTTTTAAGACGGTAAATGGGTCCTAAGAATTATTGTTCTAACACTATGAAAATCAATGAATTACCACTCCATGCAATGACATAGATAAATTGCACATAGTCTGGAGGGAAATAAGCCAGAGAAAAGCATATATACTATGTCATTTCATTTACATAAAAGTAAAAGCTTGAAAAACTAATGTATGATATTAGAGGCTAGGATAATGGTTCCTTGGAGAAAAGAGGGGTCTAGTGACCAGGAAAGAACATGGGGTTTGGGAGTGCTTCTGGGTAATATAATATAATGCTATATTTTCTTCTCTGAGTACTGGTCACATGTTCACTCTGTTAAAATTCTTAAATGTGAATATTTGTGATCTAAACACTATTTTCTATGTGTGTTACATTTCAATAAAATAAAAAAAGTGTTTGTCAGCACAGATTCAAAAATATGAAAACAATATAATTGTAAAACCCCACTTACAGTTTTGAAGTAGTGGGAATAGAATGATTTCTTTCTTTTCTTTGATTTCCTTTTTTTTTTTTTTTTGCAGAATTTTCTTTCATATGGCTGTTTACACATATTTACACACATTTATAAGTAAAGCAGTCATTATGAGCATTGTAAGTGACATAAAATGGTGACAAATTTGACTAATTTTACATCTAAGGCAGAAGCCCAGACCTCTTTCATATACAGTGCTCTGGAGACTTGCAGCAGAAGAGAGCTCTTGGGGAGCACTTGGACACAAAGCAGCTCCTGTCACGTAGCACATGTGCCACACATCTTGCCAAAAACGGATGGATGGGCCTTGTGTGGGTGACCCCAGGGGCTTCAATGGGACCAGAGCAGGGAGTTTCAGGCAGGCAGACTCTAGCAAGACATGTGACAACATGTCCAGACTTCCATGTTGCTCCGTGTTGCTAAATGAGGGTCTGGAGGTAGAAAGAGAAGTCCAGGGACCTTGGTTCTTGGTCCTTACTACCTACGGTACATGGGCAAACCACTTGATATGTCTTGAGATTTGATTTACCATCTATAAAATGAGGTTAACAGTATCTCTTCTGATTATTCCAAATAAATGTTATGAAGATAGGGTGAGACTGTACAATGCAAGTACTTTGTAAATTGAAAAGGGTCACCCAAAGAGACTATTTGTATGTAGGTCACAGATAAGATCAGTTAAAAACAGTTGATTTAGATGGTCTCTTCGAACTTCACAATTAGATAAAATTCTGTGTGAGTTAAGTTATAAACCATCTTTACTCTTCAAAAAAATAGCCTAGCTACAATAACTATAGCCCAGGGGTGTTTGCATCCTTGCTCAGATACTTCATTTCTAATGTCAAATTTACTCTCTATTGTTAAGTTCAGAAAACATTCATTGTCCTTCTCCTATTTTCCAGGTGCTGGAGTACAAAGATGAACCTCATATCTGGTTTTGTGGAATGTGATGGAAGAGACAGATGGTTATGAGCTGCCATGACCAATGTTGAGACAGAGCTATGCACAGGACATGGTAACACAGGACCCAGTAAACACACAGAAGAGGAGACCTCATCACCAATCATGTTCAGGGAAGGTTCTGTGGTTGAGATGTTGCTTTAGCTGTATGTATCTTAAAGGAGAGGTTTTAAATAGAAGTCTGATGTGGTCCATTAGCATTTTAATTGCTCACTCTTACAGCAATTTGAAAGACTGGAAGTAGGGAGCCCCCTTAGGACACTACTGTCACAGTACAAGTGAGACATTAGATGGAGGAATGAGTAAAGTGGAGAAGTCAAATTCAAGAACTATAAGAAATGTAAAATTGGTAGGAATCAGTGACTGTATGAGAGAGTAAGAATTTCTCCAAAATTTCTGGTTTGCCTAATTGAGTGAATTAAATTAGATAAACTAAGAGAAATTAAGAGAGGATGCCTGGGAGGCTCAATCAGTTAAGCTTCCAATTCCAGGTCAGGTTACTATCTTGTGGTGAGTTCGAGCTCCACATCGGGCTCTCTGCTGTCAGTGCAGAGCCATCTTTGGATCCTTTGTCGCCTTCTCTCTCAGCCTCTCTCTCTCTCTCAAAAATAAATATACATTTAAAAAAGAGAGAGAGAGATCACAAGAACAAGAGAAAGCAAGTTTAAATGATGTGATGTGTAACACGCTGAATTTAAGTGTCAGAGGTATGGCTGCACATCCCTAGAATAAAGCTCAGATGAGACATCCCAGGTTGATGAATTTGTGAGTCATGACCAACCAGATGATAGGAAAACCCTGAGAGATGATAAGATCCCTCCTAGAGAGTAGGTACAGAGAGGAGACTGGGGAGACAAGGTACAAAAGCTGGAAAACACTAGCAAAGTTCGGGCCAGCAGGAGAAAGGTTAGAGAGGTTTAAGGAAAACCATAAAGAGAGGCCATGGAAGCCAAGGCCATGTGACCACAGTGAATGCACCAGAGAAGTCCTGTAAGATGAGGCCTGAAAGCATCCATTGGATTTGTCTGCAGGAACTGGTCATTGGCAACTTCTGAGAGTTGTTTCAGAGGGATGATTAGATAGCAATAAGTCAACTAGAAATAGGATAAGGAAGTGGAGACCATGAGTATAGGCAACTCATTCAAGAAACTTGACTCTGAAGAAGAGAAAAAGAGGTGGGAGCAAGGTCATAGGATAAAAGAGGAAGAACAGAACTCAAGTGTATTACCTTGCTGAGGGGAGCTTGGCAGTGAATGGGAGACAGTTGAAAAGCAAAGGAAAAGGTCCCTGATGGTGCAGGTTCTGCCAGATAAACGAGAAAGGATGAGATCGGCAGCCCAAGTAGAGGTTGACCTGAGCACTGGGGGAGGGAGAGGCTCTTCGTGCTTGGAGGTGAAAGGAAGGACCTAGCACTTTACAGAGGACAAAGAAGTTTCCATGTGCATTATCACATTTAATATTTAGTCTCCTGACAAATCTGTATGATGATAAGTGGGATAAGCGAGGGTGAATGACTCCAACAAAACACTCCAAGAAAGTGGAAGCCCCGGAAGATGAGCTCTTGGAGGCCGCCATCACGTGTGTCTCCCCCACGCGCATTTCCACCCCGCGCGTCTCCACAGTGCTAGGCAAACACTACTCTCCAGTTGGGCTTTGAGAAATTTCATGCTCTAGAAAGTTGTCACACTTGGTAGGTAGAGACAGGAGGTGGGCGATTTGGGTCGGTTCAAGGGCAGAGGCCCATCTGCCTGGGCAGCAGTGAATGTGGCACATGGATCAGGGACAAATTCAGAGCAGAGCTCTGCATCGTTTATTGGAACTAAATAGCCTTTGCTTAGCAACTGCCTGTGTGTTAAAGAGTTTGAGAACCTCTGAAGTAGAACAAAGGGCCTCAGAAGGCTGTTTGGAGGTTTGAGAGGGTCCAGATCTGGTTTAGAGCCCATGCCCTGCTGTCCCAGTGCCTCCTTAGGGAAGGGCTTGGCTACAGAATCCAGACCAGATCTTGGACTGGGGAATGGGGCATATCCCACTGTGGGCTCACCTGTAAATGAGCTGACCTCGGCTTGGTAGGGCCCACCTTTGCCAGGGCACCCCTGGGGCTGGCCAGATGCTGGTGACCCTCTTGCCCACACGGCCCCACAGGAAGTGCCTGCTGTCCTCTGATGATGGTCGTTACACTTGTTTGTTTAAAGCATCATTAGCCCTGTAATCACAGCTGTGTGGCCCTGCAAACACAAGGAAGGCCAGCATCTGAAGACAGCCCCTCAGACTCTGCTCAGGAACTTGGGGCCAAGATTACAGCTAGAGCTCCTGGCCTCTCCAGCCAAGCACCACACGGGCTGGGTCCAGGACTAAACTCTTCACCTGGACTGTTATCTACTGTGCGCTGACACTTTGTACCTCTCTTTTGAATCCTCACCATTTTCTCTGCTTGTAATTTCTTGCAAAGAAACCCTAAGATACATACACAAACATTCACTGACAACATTTTCCACCATCCCAGGTATAGTAGCACAAAATGAAGCAACGTAAATATCAACACATGGGAGGCTGGCTCTTCCTTACGAGACAGTATTATGCAGTCATACAAATCATGCTCTCCCAAAAGGCCACCACTAGCCCACATAGCACCTTTGTGTCCCTTTTTGGGCAGATACTGTCCTGGACCTGGATGGATGACTTGAATAATGGAAAAAAGGCTGGATTTCAGCTTCCTGTTGCCACTCTGGCCAGATGCCTTTGCATGCAACCTATACAACCGTTCACTGCAGCCCTGGTGGCAAAAAAGATTTAATGATACGGAACCAGGTTTTTGATATATTGATTTTTAAAAGGAGGTTGGACAGCCATATGCTAACAATAATAAGAGTTAAATCTGTATAGATTTGCATAGAAAAGAAAACCTGAAGGAAAAAACAGTATGGTGGCCAATAGTGCTGTTGGCCAAATAGTGTCAGTTCTCTCCTCCTATAGGGACATGGCATGATCGCCCTTCCTGCTACCTTTTAGCTAGGTGGGGCTGGGGAGAAGTGTGCAGAAGCTTAAAAGACTCATGAGATATTTGCTAAGTTCTTTTTTAATTGCCACGGTAACACTCAATGTTCTAGATGATGGCTGCTCCACGAGCTAATGTCTCTGAGGGAGGACAAGGCACGGTAGACTCCTGGCCAACTCACAAGGCACTTGTAACACAAGTGAGAAATAAGCCTTCGCTATTTTAGGACAATTCAGTTCGAGGATGTTTGTTACCACAACATAACCTAACTTATCCTGAATAATACACACTCCAAGAATGCTAGAATGATTACAGTAAGGATGCACTAAAATACATGTAAGGCATGTGGATTCATGTTTGTGATCAATGGACAAAAGATCAAGAGACCTACGGTGAAAACAAGTGTGAGATCAATTAAATACTCTCAGCAAAGAGCTGGAGTGATCAAACGCAAGATAAATAACAGGCTTAGAGGATGATAGCCCAAATTATAAAATAAATATGGATGAGACCCTACGGATATAAAAAAAAAAGATTGAATAAATAAATAATGGGGCAGAAGAGAAAAACCTTCCTTACGGAAGAATTTCAGATAATATATGTAGATGCTTTCCTCACCAGGAGCCCACTCTGAAGGGTGGGCTGGTCTTAAGGACTTGCTTCCAAAAAACCAAGTATGGGAAGGGGAATGAGAGGAACTCTGCAGTGGAGAAATCTGGGAGACACCACCAGGACCATGTGATGATTTACACGGGTGTCACGCACCCCTGACCTGATGCAAAGTGGTGAAAGCTCATTCTTCTTTGTGATCTTCCTTCCAAAGCTTCACAGCCCCGAGCGAGTTATGATAAATATTAGACAAAGCAAAATAGAGGCATACTCCCCAAAACATCTGACCAGTACTCTTCAAAACTGTCAAGGTCATGGAAAATAAGGAAAAGTCTGAGAAATTGTCACAGATCAGGGGAGCCCAAGGAGACACGATAACTAACTGTGATGCGGTGCCCCTCACTGGATCCCAGATCAGTGGGAAAACTGATGAAAGGAAAATGAGGTCTGGAGTTTAGTTACTGCAATGTACCAACGTCAGTTTCTTTGCTGTGACAAATGCACCACAGTAATCTTACATGTAATCAACAGGGGAAGCTGGGTGAGGCACACGTGGCAGTATTGAATATGAAGATGGAAAGTATATGAAAGGTATACCTAGACAAAAGTGTATTAGAAAATACACTGAAATTCTCACAGCTTCCCACCCAAACCCCATTATGAAACTGCGACGGAAGGTAAGAGTCGCTGCTCTCCCAGCTGGGCACGGCTCCACAATGCCCTTGGGTATAAACAATTCATTGTGCTGAGTGTAATTCTCATGTTCAAAGACAAATGGTTTTTTTGGCAAATCTCGTTCCCCCTAATTGCACGAGCCAACCACTTCATCAGACACTTAACAAAGAAACAGTAATTAATTCCCCAAATGGTGGGAAAGCTGCGCGGTGGATATGCAGACGTATGGTGCCGAATTCACAGAGTCAAAATGGTATTGTTCTCAATGAACAATGTGAAGGAACTGTGAGAGTACTGTTCACAGCTTGCTTTTCGTTTCATGGATATATTTTAAAACTTAACCTATATGACGTGACTCCACTGTAGGCAACCTTCTTTACAAATCTTTTAGGTTACAAATATTCACTAATAATTCCATAAAAAAAAACAATAACCGTTCGATGTGAGTGTCAGATCTAGAGTCCTTTCATCCCTGGTTTCTCTGGCCAAAGAAAAATGAGACAGGTTCAAGTCAAACTCAGGTGAGCTCCCATTCCTGGAGGCAGGAGTGAAACCAGATGTGGAAGAGACTGCCCCCACCCCCCCACCACGGATCTCACATTCTCATTGGTCACTGTCATTATCACTCACTGGTCACCTTTTCTCCATTGGTGGGGGCTGAGAGGAAGAGAGATTTGATTAACAGTGTAATGTCACCGGGTGTCAATGAGCGACAGAAGAAACCATGCTCTGTGCACGCACTTTGTAGGTACCATGAAACCATCATTACTACTCTTCTCTTTCCTGGAAACCTCCTCAGGACTCCCACGATAGAGTAGAAAACTGTGAGAGCAGTATTCTGAATTATTGTGGCTGGGTTTCCTACTAGCACCCTCCCCCCATTAGAATAAGCTCCTTGGGGACACTGCCTATCTCTGTCCCCAAGGGCCAGGTAAACAGAGACAACAATAAAAGTTTGAGAGATTGACATGAAACTCACAGACCCTTGTCACTCTTCCGGGCCATATTTTCTGCAGCTGTTTATTCCCTGTGTGGAGTGAAGCACTCCATATGGTCAGGATTAAGGAGATCCATCAAGGCCAGTGGCAACACTTTCAGGTCTGGCCTTCATACCCCCTGCACTTTAAACCCATCTGAGAGGCACCTGAGTGGCTCAGTCGGTTAAGCGTTCGACTTCGGCTCAGGTCATAATCTCACAGTTTGTGAGTTCTAGCCCCACATCAAGCTCTGGGCTGACAGCCCGGAGCCTGCTTCAGATTCTGTGTCTTCCTCTGTCTGCCCCTCTGCTGCTTGCACTCTGTCTCTCGTGTTGTCTCAAAAATAAATGAACGTTAAAAAAAATTTTTTTAAACCCATCTGAAAATCAGGATTTTCCTGAGTGTAAAACATTCAATAAAGTTCTTCTGTTTATGCCTTCTCTGTAAAAGGCTGACGCATCTACCTTTAAATATAAGTCCTTGGTGGAGACCTGGTTTGGGTTACATGACAGAAGCAATTAAATGCTTTCCTTGTGTGTTCATTCATAAGCCACGTATAATATCTATACATGTGCACATAAAATGTCAGCAGCCCATCGTGAAGGAGGGGCGTGTGCCCAGCGAGCCAGGTGCGGTCATGGTCGAGGGGTCTTTGCGGGATATCTATTTGGACAACTCGGGCCAGGAAACGCTCTTTTCTCCAAGTGCCCAGATAATTGCACTTTTCTCTGCTATGGAGACATAGCCCCTGGATTCTTAATAAATGTCAAGCAATACGAGAGTAATAATCATATTTCCAGCAATAATGACAAACAACTGGTGCTCGGAGTGGCTGAGGAGGGACCAGATCACCACAGCGCAATTCATCTCTTGTTAAATTCACTCACATATTAATTTCTAAGATGAACGGTGGTTTCTAATTTGTCTTTTTTGAACTGTGATGTTTTTATTAAATTCAATCGTCATGAGTGCATGGAGAATGACTACTCAAAACAACAACAACAACAACACTCCAGTGCAGCAAAGGACAAAGGCTTTGGGATTGCGGGGAACGAGTCTTCTCGACGAGCCACCCTCCCTCCTCTTTGCCTCCTCCTTGGGCGTCAGGGCCTCCATGAGGCTCCGACAGATGGGAAGTGTGAGAAAAGAGATATCTGTTGGTGAAGCCGCCAGTCTGTGATGCTTTGTTACGGCAGGGTTTTCACTCCAGATAATGCCCAGTGCTGAAACTGCCATGTCAAAGAGGGAAAACAAAAGGAGACTGGAGCTTGTAGGGAGGATTCCTTCTTTAGGCTTTGAGAAGAGAGACAAGGCCACCTTGGCCGGGACTGTCCTGCCACTGCCTGCCTCCAGAGCAGAACTCTTGACCTGCGTACTCAGGATGGCCCTGACTGCAATCTGGGTCCACAAGAGGAGTTACCTGAGGGTGGCCCTGACCGTATCCCTGTCCTCCTTGGTGCTGAACACACTTGCTCACCTTGGCTCTCTTGGGAGGTCACCCCAGGGCTTGCCAGTAGGCACCCACTGTTGGGCTGTTTGTCGCTCACAGGTAATGCAATCAACACCAATACACCTGCCTCCTCCATTAGGCTGGGCCCTCACAGATGCGCCACCGTTGAGTGAAAAATAGATAGCTGTGGCTGTGCAGGGTCACGGCCAGGCTGGAGAGGGCGTGGCAGGCTTTCAGAAGGGGCGGGGGATTTAAAGTCCAGGAGAAGCAGTTGGTCGGAGGCTGGTAGGCGGAGGCTCGTTCAGGCCAGACAGACCCACATTTGCCCCAGGGTACAGATGGGAGAAGACAGGGTGCACTGTAACCAAATACGGGTCTGCCCTGCAGACTGCACAGGACTGGGGCGAGGGAGGGGCTTAGAAAAGCAGCGAGGTCAGGTTTCTCGCCGCGGGGTTGTGGGTCTGTGTCCTATTCTGGACGGCGCGGCAATAAATGCTGGGTTTTGATCAGGGACGTGACATGGTCAGATCACATCCTTAAAAATTCCCAGTAGGGGTGGCAAGGAGATGCTGGGCAGGGCCATCTGCTTTGGTCTCCCTAGGTCCCTGTTCGCAAGCTCTTCCACCTCCCGGCAAAAGTGTAATTGATGGGTGGGGGATAAACGTATGAACTATGTTGCCTCTTGTTCCACAATGGCAGCCAGAAAGCTAGAGCACAGTATAGATGCTTGGCTGTTACTCTTTATAGACTGCATGTTAATGATCTTAATTCCCCAGGAATTGGCTTTCTTCTTCTATTATTATTTTTTCTGATCTCATTTCTGTGTTTTAGCACATGCATCCTTATCTGAAGGTAACATAAATCCTCTGGGGAGTGAATCAGAACATAAATAAATACATGAAATTAAGTTAAGATAAACTGGATATGATATTCCAGTAATACCAGACTAGCAGCTAACCCACAAGGCAGATAGATGGTCACAACTGTCCCTCTGCACCTGAAGGGGCCCCTTCCTCACTACCAATCTTCCCTCACATCCTTCCTCTCCTTCCTCCTCCTCCAAATCTCAGCTCAAACACCTCCAAGAAGCTCATGTGAGGCCCTGTCTCATCTGGGCACTTCTTGGGCCTTAACCTCCTGTTACACTGTAATTATTTCACCCTCCTAAGAAGGTGGCTCCCTGGTCAGGGACCCTGTCTGTAGTGGCCTTAACTCAAGGGCCTGGGATACGATAGGACATCAATGAATGTGCATGGGATTTTGGAGGGAATGTCTGCAGAAGAAATGGGTGCTTAAAGATGAGAGAGAGAGAGAGGGAGAGAGAGAAATAGAGACGGATACAGATATAGTCAAGGATGCAGACATATTTTCTGATCCCCCAGAGAAGCTAGTATGTATGGCACTCGACAGCTGGTTCCTGCCACCCTCCTCCTGGATCACTCTCCCGTTTGAGCTCCATGCCCCATTTATATGGACCTGTTCTCAAATACACCAACTCATTCCCACCATCCCACTAGCTGGGCCCATTTCGGGAATCGACATTCCCCAGGTGCTGGATAATTCCTCTCAACTGAATTATCACATCCAACCCACAGTGATCACAAGCCAGTCTCTAAGACACCATCTATTTCCTCCAGATCGTGTCACACTATCGAATATTTTCTCATTTATTCCCTTTTGCTCACAGTCCATTTCCCAAACTGTTAGCGGACACCTCATCTCTTGCCCCAGCCCATACAGCAGCTCTTGGACACAGAGGTCCGAGGGTGAGGGACCATTTGCAAGAACCGATGCAACACAGACCCATTCAACTGCACTTTTGATTTACTCAATGACCTCAGCTAATTCTTCAACACCCTTAATTATACCAGTAGACCCACCAGCACCCGAGGACCCCTGAGCCTTTCTCCCAGGCCACCAGGACTGGACGGCCATGGTTCCTTCTGCTGTCTCCACTCTCCCCCTGCTCTTCCAGGCCACGGAGTCGAGTCTTCACCAACCCCCATCGACAACAGCAAAGGGAAGGAAATTTCACAACTTCCTGTTCTGAGACTTGGAAACACTTTTTTAATTAACCAAAATGGTTTCTCATAATAGATGGGTCCCAGGGCAAGAACGCGGCTGTAACTCACGTGGCAGGCGCCTGGCGGCCGAGCTGGGAGTGGGGCCTAGCGGGTTGTGAATGGCAACAGCACCTCGGGAGGGCCCCGCGCTCACTCTCCACCCCATCACCATCTGCCGTTTTATCATTTACATAGTTTGGGACACTTCTGTCTTAGGAACTCAAAAGCATTCTTACATTGATGAATATACTTGTTTTAAAAATCCAAATCCAGACAAGGAAACAAAAAGGTGTTTCTCCCAACCTTATGTCATAATTTTTCAAAATTGAAAGCATTTTGTAGGACGATGATACCTTCCCCCAACCACAACATTGGTTTTGGGGACGCAGGTATGTCGCACATTAGAAAATCTGAACCTCAAAATAAATTCCTGGGTATAATTCGCCTTTAAAGTAAAGGACTGTATTCAGTTTTCTTTTTTTTTTTTTTTCCAACGTTTATTTATTTTTGGGACAGAGAGAGACAGAGCATGAACGGAGGAGGGGCAGAGAGAGAGGGAGACACAGAATCGGAAACAGGCTCCAGGCTCTGAGCCATCAGCCCAGAGCCCGACGCAGGGCTCAAACTCACGGACCGCGAGATCGTGACCTGGCTGAAGTCGGACGCTTAACCGACTGCGCCACCCAGGCGCCCCAGGACTGTATTCAGTTTTCAAAAGGATTCAACCCAGGATTCCTTTAAATTGCCAGGTCCCTAAGTTGATTTCAAATCTGTTTCAATTTATAAAATCTTCACCTGTATACATTTTTTTCAGAAACTCATCTACTGTAATTCTTCTTAGATGCCATCTAAGGAGAGAGATCAATAAATGACAAAAGGATTCTTTAAATATAGAGATCACGGGCCATTCATCTCCATATTTTTAGAGAGGAACACTCTGTCTATTCAATAAATTCCTATGCTGTTGAATTGCATAGGATGAAGTATTTGTGTACATTAAAATATCGTGGATTGAGCTGCAGACTTGAACCTCAAGTTACTTTGAAACATTCCTCAATGACACCCACTATATATGGTGCACAAACACAGCCTGATTTTGTAATAAAAATACTACAGAGATGAAAGAAAGAAAACCAGAAAAACTAACAAAAGGAGGTGAAAGGTCTAGTAAACTTTTTCAGACTAGATGTTTCTGTTTCGATAGATGTCTCTGGAGAAGGAACCGAATATTTGTCCCTAAAGACTTTTCAAACATAATTTAGATTCAATGCGCCTTTCAACAGGCAGTGGTCGGGACCTTATGTTGAGAATATTCCATTGATTTGTGGAACTTGCATAACCTCAGTGCCTGCTCTCTTGGAGAGGGTTCAAGCTAAATCATCTAGCTGCCAAGAGCAGAGCAACTTTAGCCCCATTTCCTGTGAAGCTGAATGACCAGAAAAGCGCTCAGAGGTGGTTTTGGGCTGGTCTCAGGTGGGAGAGCCCTTGGCATCATGGCACATTTGTGGGGCATCATGACGCTGCCATCCCTTCGTGCCAGTCACAGAGGAGGAAATGTGTGATTAGCAGGAGGCAGGGCCACAAACCAGCCGTGGGATGAAGTGAGTTGCTGTTGGTATTGATTATTCATTTATTGTATGGACTTTGTATTCTTAGGAAGTCACGATATAGCAGACCGCACTTAAAGGGCGCCTGGGTGACTCAGTCGGTTAAGCATCTGACTTCAGCTCAGGTCATGATCTCATGGTTCATGGATTTGAGCCCTGCATCGGGCTCTGTGCTGACAGCCTGGAGCCTGCTTCAGATTCTGTGTTTCCCCCTTTCTCTGCCTGCCCCCCTCTCAAAAAGAAACATTAAAATTTTTTTCTAAAAGATAAGTTTTAAGAATAAACAGTTGAGAGGAAAGTTCTGATAGGGACAATTCTGTTTGCTGAGGTAGGTGCTTGCTGCCTGTTAGGAGAAGGTCAACATCATCTGATTTTAGTAGTGGGATCCCTCGATCGGGCCAAGGTCTCTGCCAGCCTAGCCACTATCCTTTACATGGATTGGAAAAAGGAGCCCCCCTCCGGACTGACAAGTGAGAACAAAAATGCAGACCACATTACAACACACAGCTTGCAAGCAGAGCTGGGACAGATGTCAGGGCCCATCCCCAAACTGCCTATCTCTATGTAGATCCTGTGTGGGTTTCCTCTAGCGTGATGCCACTGCTCGTCACAGTCCAGCTGGCCTCATGTCCCTCACCAGTCCCTGTACCATGATGCTGTCCCCCCACCTGCCCCAAGACACCAGCCTCTCTCTGCTTAGACTATGGGCATGTCTGCATCCACAGTTATGACGGTGATTCAGCAGACTCTACTCATGGCCAAACCCTGAGGTCGATCCTTTCAAGAGAACAAGGGACAGTCTCTCTTAGGCCACCGTATTCTCTCTGCATTTATCTGAAATCTTGTTCACACAAAACTGAGGGGTCTGGATCCAGCACCACCTAAATCCATCCCTGGAAAAACCATACAAAAAGTGATTGAGGATGTTCAAATATCATGACCAGAGACTTTTCCTCCTCACTGAACAGGTGACATCAGCTCAGTGCTCAAATGACCCCGTGTCTTCATGCAAGAAGATGGTGGAGGTGGGTATCACACCCACGGGGCTCTGACAATAGATTGTGAGATTTAATAAAACACCCGAATTCTAGGATTCAGTTGGGATTGTTTAAAAAAATGAGAACTTTGAGACTTTGGGCATGGTGGCTTCTGTCTTAGGACCTTCTCTTCCAGCAAATATCTGGGGATGCTGTGATGTTTCAGGAAGCGTCCCGATCTGTCCCGATCTATAATAAAATTATAACATTTCTTCTTTTTTTTTGAGAGAGAGACAGAGAGAGAGAGACAGAGAGAGAGAGAGAGCAAGCAGGGGAGAGGGGCAGAGGGAGAGAGAAAATCTTAAGCAGACTCCACACCCAAGTGCACAACCATGGGATCATGACCTGAGCTGACATCGAGTCGGACACTTAACCGATGGAGCCACCCAGGCGCACCAAGTTATGATATTTCATCAGAAACCAAAGGGCTGCCCTAAAAAGAAGAGAAATTTGAACTTGGAATCAAAGGTGGCCATACCACAAGTCTGATCTGTGCAGCCTCCCTCTTCCCCGTGTGTGTAGGGGCATGTGCATGACCACCTCTCAGCAAGCCAATGATTCCATTCCCTGATTCTAACCTGACAGGATCTAACCTAAAAGATTTGACCTAAAATGCCTTTAAAGGGCAAAGTCAGCTGGAGGTTTAAGTTAGAGAAAGCTCTCAGAAAAAAAAAAAATCAGTTGTGGTATTTTTAAACACAAAAGACACAAACAAACCAACATATGAAATAAAACACAAAGCACAGTAGCAAACATATCAACTAAACCCTGTGTCGTATCAGTGCTATAACCTGGCAATGATTCAAACACTAAACAACAGAATGGCAACTTTAATATATACCATTAATAGCAAAATGTCTGCTTTTATTGAAGAAAAAAACAAAAACTATGTTGCTCTAAGCAGTTTTGAAATGAATATCTAATTCAAAACTTCCCCTGTGCATATAATTGCATGCTAATTTACATTTTAATTACTTCCTAAGAAATCAAAAGCATTTGTTGACAGTAGAACATAATGTCAACTTCACGGTGCACTGTTGGTGGATGCTTAATGAACTTAATTAGATAATTAGTGATGTTAATTATCCTTCTATTACGAAGATAAGGATGTCTCACAAATGATGCACTTGGTAAAGAAACATCATTAAAGGTATCAGTGTTTGCTTTGTTCATTTACTTCTATTTTTCAAACTCCTGTAACAAGGACTTTTGATAGACTAGTAACATTTAAGATTTCTTTAAAATGGAAAGAGAAACGCCACCGTCTCCAACGGCCCGTGACTGTTCTTCCCTGGCGATCTGGATAGTAACACTGGTGTGAGTGATGCTACGGCTCTTTCAAACCCTCTGCTGTTAGGACCAGTCGCCCATGTTCACTTCTGATGTGGAGTTTCTCGTTCAAACCAGCTCCTCCCTGGCCACCTCTCAACGATGTGATGAGTGGGTTCTAACATCAATTGTTTGAAGAATGGTGTACGTGTACATTTGTGTGCACACGTGAGTGTGTGTGTGTGTGTGTGTGTGTGTGTGTGTGTGTGTGTGTCAAGGGAATAGAGGAAATGAGTGAGAGTACCCTGATTGGGCGCCCAGACCACTGGAAGAAAACCTAAAGGGCAACTCACACAAGCGCCCCAAGCACACGCGCACGCACACCCACATGCACTCGCACACCGCACGCACAGGTGTTGCCCCAGCCTGACTGCGTTCCCAGGACCCTACGATGCTGTGTCTCCACCTCCATCACCAGGGTGCCTTGCTCCCGTGGGAAGATCGGTTCCGGGTGTGGTGTTGGAACACCACTGCCTGCAAGACCAGGGCTATGATTCATGCTACAGAACTTCAGCTGCAGTGAAAAAGGGCACTTCAGGTTTTAAGAACTAAGATAACGGACCTCATCATTTTTCCCTTTCTTGCTCCCTAATACCGCCACAACCAGAGTGTAACGGACGTCCTTTCTGGAAATAATTCTAGTCCAGACACACCCTGAAGAGCTCTAAGGCCAGGCTGGGGACAGTGACACTATTTTTAGGGTCAGTTATCTCAGGAAAGGCAGCAAGAGAAAGTACGTGGTTGGCAGCCTTGCCCATGGCAATTTTAAAAACCAAGATTGCATTTAGCAGAAGACCTTAGTCACTGTGCTCCCATTCATAGAGCGATTTACCCTTTTCAAAGACTCTTTTTAAATCATACTTTCATTTGTTTCTAAGTAGTTCTATTTTTCTAGCACAGTCCAATTTAATTACTTGCTCACAAGACTTTTTCCACAACTGAACACAACAGGATTTTCCAACACAGCATTGTGATTTCTCAAGTGCTTGATTTCAGGTTTCTTAAATCACTTTTCTCTTTCCTATGATTTTCAGTGGCTTTGTCTCTCCAGCTCTTCTCCTGATTTGACAGTCTCTCTGTCCTGCTGCCACGCCAGTGAGAACATATTGTCAGGATTGTACCTCTCTCTCTAGAGCCTCTGGCTTGATTTCAGAAGTCCTCATGTGTCTTAATTTTCCCACAAATTCAGGCCACCTGCTTCCATGCATCTTTTTTTTTTTTTTTTTTTTTTTTAGTTTTTTATTTATTTTTTTTTTTTTTTATTAAATTTTTTTTTTTTTCAACGTTTTTATATTTATTTTTGGGACAGAGAGAGACAGAGCATGAACGGGGGAAGGGCAGAGAGAGAGGGAGACACAGAATCGGAAACAGGCTCCAGGCTCTGAGCCATCAGCCCAGAGCCCGACGCGGGGCTCGAACTCACGGACCGCGAAATCGTGACCTGGCTGAAGTCGGACGCTTAACCGACTGCGCCACCCAGGCGCCCCTTTTTTAGTTTTTTAAAAGTTTATTTAGAGAGAGAGTATGGAGGGGGGGCAGAGAGAGAGGGAGAGAGAGAATCCCGAGTAGGCTCCACTCTGTCAGTGCAGAGCCCCACGTGGGGCTTGAACTCATGAACCGTGAGATCATGACCTGAGCTGAAATCAAGAGTTGGGCACTTAACCAATTGAGCCACCCAGGTGCCCCTTCCACACATCTCTCTTAAAGGCATATGTATCTCCTAGGAAAGTCCCTTCTCTCTTGCCCACAAACATCACGTTGAGGTAAACCTAGTCCATGTGACAGCCTTCTGAATTTCAGATTTAAAAATTTTTCTACTTTAACTCTTATAGTGCAATGACTCTGGGAACTCGGACTTCTGTTCTCACAGTTGCATTTTGACTTTCTCAGCTGCTACCAGCTACTCTAGCACTTACTCCCCTTCATGTCAAAGCTTATTTCTTTCTATTTTCAAAATCTCTTCTCAGCCCCACGGCTCTTCTGCCTTATGAGCCTTTTCCCAGGTTGAGTGACATCTGAGGCCTCGGCCTTCAGTGCCGTTCACCCCCCCAAACTCTGAGGCGCCAGAGCGCCCCACTCAACAGCCTTCTGTCCTCCTCAGTCCCCACCCTCTCTCCTGAAATGGGGCACGAAGTTCTCTGAGGCTCATTGTGCCTTCAGCCTCAGCAAGACCAAAATCACAAAGCAGCAGGCGACAAATACAAACTTGCCAGAAAGAAAGACCAAGAACTGCTGGATGGCTCCCACGGTGCCTGCTAAAGCCTTCCCATTCGGCACGCTTGCTTCCTTTTCCGCAATTTTTATTTGGGTTTCGTGATTTCTTTAAAGAGAAAATAAGTATACAGAAACATTTATGCGTGAAATGATATGATGTCTGGGATGTTGCTTGAGAATTATCCCGTGCAGAGGGGGGAAGTGGGTAGTGATAGGGATGAGACAAGATTGGCCATGAGTTGCAAATTGTGGACGCTGAGTGATGGATAGATACATGGGGATTCATTTTATTATTTTCTCTGCTGCTGTATATGTTTGAAATTTTCCACAACGATTTTTGAAAGAGATAGTGGGTAAAGTGCTCCGAGTTGAATGGTCAAAAGTGGCATTTCCTTTGCTGAGGACCCGAGCCAGGGCGGCCCCTCATACAGCTGGCCTCGGCCGGCACCCCTTCCTCCACCAGGGGCGGGGCTGCTCTGCGTCTGGGGGTGGGACGCCGAGCCTGGGCACACACATCTGGGGAGGTAGCCAATGGCAGGTCTGCAGTCTCCCTGACCACACAGCTGTCTAGTCTGTGATCCAGGCCCCCATGAGTGGGCACTGACGGTCTTATGGGAGGCCCCAGTGCACCTGGTGGGCAGGGCGTTCACCCACAGGACAGTCATTAGAGACCAGGGACTTTGGAGCAAACGTGTTGTGCTTTTGTGCCTTTGCCAGGACAGGCACAGAATCCCTACGAAGAGCTTGTCTTTGGCACTTTAGCAAGTGCACTGTGTCACCCATCACCCTCCGGCTGTGGTGCTTATTCAACCCTTCTCTTACTTCTTATATGGCCCTGGCTTTCCTACATAAGCCATTTCGACTCTGAAAACAGCAACTGGAAGCCTGCTCAGCTACCTCCAAAAGCCATGGAGACATGTGGACACTGGGCCTGGCCCTGCCCCAGAGGGTCTTCCTGATTTATAAGCCCCTAAGCTCCTAAGTGTGGGTCTCCCTCCTCAGGTGGGGCCTACCTGGCTCTTGCATGAAATAGCGGTCCACACATGTACCACTGATCCCAGGAGGAAAGTGGGGGTAAAATCCAGCCCGTGCTTTGCTGAACAAGACATGGTCAGGCAGCTGTACCCACCCAGAGGGGCCGCCCCCTTTTTATGGGCTAGAACTGAGCTTCCAACCCCCTGCCTCTGGTTTGTTCCTCCCCATTCTCTGCAGATCCAATAAAACCATCAGAATCGCACACCTCTCACACCTGCCACACCCAGGCGGCCTTTCTTTTCACAGCCTGATTGAGAAGAGGCCAGGGCCCCCTTCTTTTGCTCATCCCAGCCTTGGTTAAACAGAAGTCTCTTGTGTGTTCTTTGATTTCCATTGCTCCACCCACTGCCCCTGAAGCCTCCTTATCTCCCTCCTAAGTGATGTCACGGCCCCAGTCTGGCCCTTCCCTCGGGGGCTCTAACCTCCAATCCTAACCCTACAAAGGAAACATACCTCTCCCCCACTATGTAACACCCCTGCCCCCCCCCCCCCCAGCTTCAGGAACATCTAGCATGAGCCATGGTGTCCTCCCTGTCTCCTGCAGTGACCTTGATCACCCCTGCCCCCCTGCTCACAGGCCTTGCAGCCACTCATCCTCACAGCCCCTTCCTACCCAGACCCCAGCTCTCATGTCCTATGTGCCCATTTTCTGTGTTCTAATGCTTTTTCTTTTCTTTTTCTTTTTTTGTTTTTTACTTATTTTTGAGAGAGAGAGAGAGCTCATACACAGGAGGGGCAGAGAGAAAGAGAGAGAGAGAGAGAGAGAGAGAGAGAGAGAATACCAAGCAGGCTCTGCACTATCAGCACAGAGCTCAATGAGGGGTTAATCTCAGGAACCATGAGATCATGACCTAAGCCGAAATCAAGAGTTGGGTGTTTAATCAACTGAGCCACCCAGGCACTCCTAATGCTTTTTCTAGAAAGAAAAGAAAGGAAAAGAAAAGAAAAGAAAAGAAAAGAAAAGAAAAGAAAAGAAAAGAAAAGAAAGAAGGAAGGAAGGAAGGAAGGAAGGAAGGAAGGAAGGAAGGAAGGAAGGAAAGAGGGAGGGAGAGGAAGGAAGGAAGGAAGGAAGGAAGGAAGGAAGGAAGGAAGAAAGAAGGAAGGAAGGAAGAAGGAAGGAAGGAAGGAAGGAAGGAAGGAAGGAAGGAAGGAAGGAAGGAAGGAAGGAAGGAAGAGGGGGAGGGAGGGAGGAAGATTACATACTCTCTATTTTGGAATAATTCTGAATTTACAGAAAAGTTATATAGTACAGAGAGGTCCCGTCAACCCCTTACCTGCTTTCTCATAATGTTAATATTATACACTGCCACAGTGTGTCTACCATAGCTAAGAAACCAACATTAGTAGTTGATGTTTTTTCAACTTATTTTTCAACAAGGAAGCCTACCACTGAGTCGGCAAGCTGCACACAGGCTGTGAAGAGGAATGGCTGGCCGGGGCACAGAGTCTGGGTTTCTCTAAGCTGAAGGCGGACGGGAAGCAGCTTCCCGGACACCATGGGTGGCCTTTGGTCGCCTCAAAGGAGCCCAAGGTCGCAACCTCTGTCCGACAGGCTGATACCCACAGCCTTCACCCCAGGAGAGACCGTGACTTTACAATCTGATCCCAGAAGGGACTGTGATGGGGTCAGGAGAAGAAAAGGAAGAAATGCCATCCATCATATCAGACTCGCCTCAAAGTTCAGCTCACCTGCCAAGAGGAGAACACTGTATACTGAAAATGAAGATAGGTAAGAAGAGTTAGGAATGGTGTATCGTATGTCTCACTCGAAGGAACAATTCGTCAGTGCTACCGAGCTGTCAGCTGCTGACATGATAAGGAATAACACCAAATGAATAATGTTTCCTCCAAAACCAACTCCTTTAATTACAAGCCTCTTCTTTCCAGAGGAGAGACAGAAGATGCAGAAACACCAATTTCATGCACTTGTGCCTGAATAATGTCTCCATGCTGCTTTTTCCAGATGGCGACCTTCTCACTGGAGGGACTAATGATGTGGGCATATTTAGGGAAAAACCAATAACGGAGTCTTTAACCTTCAACAACAAAAAGCATGTTGTACAAAATGTTCCTTGGGATACATTAGAAAATATCAATTACATTGCTCACTGAGGTGTAATCAGCTGTAATAATCAAAATTAATTTTTAAAAATAATTAAACAGACCCCAGGGCAAACAGTCGATGCTCTCATCCTATGACATCACAGCGTACATATGTACCTGAAAAGTTGTGCCTTCTGTTAGCAACAAAGGCATCTCGCGAGGATGAGTGATGGATGCAGGATGTGAAGGCTAGTGAGTTTCATCGCAGCAAAAAGGGAGAAAGCATTTTATTCCCTCGCCCCATGCACATCCTCCTATGTACCAGGCACCATGCCCAGCCCGACCGAGTTACTGATATTAGATGCTCCAAAGCAAACATGCAGTTAATTTTTAAAATTAAAACATAGCACACTTTGTTTAAAAAATAATTCATCCTTAAAAAAATCCACAAGGTACTATAAACTATAGAAAGGATGAATAAATCAGGTTGAAGGTAAGCAGGGCTCAAACAGGAAGGAAGAAGCAGGGAAAGGGATATGTGCATGTACATGTATCTGCATGTGTATGTTTTTTTTGCAGAAATTTATGCCACTAGGTGTGTGCAATTATAAGACCTGGGTCATGTTTACCTCTGGGAGATTCTGAGTGCCCAGATCACTGTGCCCAGAAATAGGCCACTGACAGGAGTCACAGTTCTTCCTGATGCTGACAGCTGAGGGAGACGTCCCCTGTGGCTGCCCTCTCCCCACTTTAGTCCAGCCACACTGGTCTTTGCTGCCTCAGAGCATTCCAGCACATGCCTGTCTCAGTGCCTTTGCCTGATGGTCCTCTCTGCCTGACTGCTCTTTCTCCAGAAAGTCACTTCCTTATTTCTCTGCTTCTATGCCCCCCTTCCAGAGAGGACTTCTGACCACCTTCATCTAAACAACCACCCTCTCCCACTTACCCTGCTCAATTGTTCCTCGTTGCAATTAGCACCCTTCACATTTACAAATTTACTTGTTTATTGTCTGTCTTCGCCCCCTAAAATGCAGTCTCCATGAAAGCAGAGAATATGTCAGATTTTTCTCTCTTCTGTAACCTCAGTGCTTACTTCAGGGTACAAAGTAAGCACTTGGTAAATATTTTGTTGAGTGAGTGAATGAATGAATGAATGAACGAATGAGACCTCAATTGATGTAGAAGACAGTATCTTCAGCAGCCTGCCTTCACCAAAGACAACTGATTTAAAATATTTTCGCTTCCTTGTGAGCCCAGAGCAAACTGTGACAAGCCCTTTGTAGACCTACATGGCCTCAAGTATTGCAATCTATTCAAGCTTCTTTCGGGTGAGCTATTTCTCAATCGATCTCCCCAGGACTCAGAGGCAACTTAGCCAAGCCAAGGACAGTGGCCTAGGAGAGGATGGGGAAGTGGCTAGAGGCACATCAATAGTCTGCAAGGGCTCTCATACAATGCACATCCACGCCAGCATCCCAGCTGTCCCTTCCCTAGCTTCCACAACCAGACGGACCTGACCCCTGGGGACAAAGCTAACTTGGTCAAAGAACAGAAGTTCCAGGGTGAAGCCAGGGGGGAAGAGGGGCTGTACCCCTCCTGTCACAAATGGCCTTAGTCAGGAGCAAGTGCTTGGGCACCAGTGGGGACGCTCCAAGTTTCGGGGGCTCAGAAGAGCTATACTGCAGGTGAGATGGTCATCCCTTTGGCGGAGAGAACAATAAGGTGGGATCAAATTTTGGAAACTGTCTTCCATTTCTAAAGCACTTGCAGTTTCCAAGTGCTTCCACATGTTCTAGTATAGACAGAGCACAGTTGTAAGATCAGGAATTGAGGCTCTGAGAGGTCACAGAATTGCCTAAGGTCAAACTCAGTAGTACAGAGACAGGAGACCCTTTCTTTACTCCGCCATTTCCTGGCTGCAAAGCCCTTGACTGTTTTTTTTTTTAAGATTCAATGTACACATCTATACAATCAGCCAATCAACAAGCTGACTGAGCAGTGTCTTCCACAAGCCAATGTGTTAAGGATGCATCCTACCCTCAGTTCTGAGTATGAGGTGGCCAGACAGCCCAGTCAAGTTCATTTTGTTTTCCCTTCTATGTTTGTGCTCTGTCTCCCTATGTCCTAAATCCTCTTGTTTCTGAAGCTCGGAAAGAAGAAAGTCTCCTTCCCGGGCTACCTGAGCAGTTACAGGCAGCCCGCATTCCTCTCTTCTCCGCCACATCTGATGACAGTACCCTCCCATCAGTCACTGGCCACAATGGACAACGGAGCCATTGAGACAGCAGAGCCCACATTCTGAGCAGGGGGGATTTGGAGTCAACCTCATTTTCCAAAGTTACGTGGGCAGAAAGCTCCAGCTGTGTAATGGGTCTATCAACCATCGATTCCACCTCCCTGGGGAGCCCCTTCCCACAGTTTCCCACAGTTAGCTGTCCCCTCGTGGAGACAAGGAGATAAAGACTCAGGGAAGTTAAGTAAATGACCCAACGTTTCCTAATCCCAAGGCCATGTCCATTCAATGACCACAGTCTGCCTCTGAAAATAAGTGACTCCAGCATTAGAATATATGACACATTGTGCTTCTCAAGAAGAGCCTCAGTAATATTTCTAGTCCTATATGCTCCTGCAGAACCTTGCCACTTCCCCCACCAGAAGGTAGAGTCTATTTCTGCCCCCCCTGCCCCCTGCCACCTTGAACCCAGGCAGAATTGTGTGCCTGTCTTGACCAAAGGAATGCAACAGAGGTGAAGCTATGTCATGGAAGGCGATTATTCTGCCTGACTCTCTCTCTCTCTCTCTCTCTCTCTCTCTCTCTCTCTGTATCTGTATCTCTCTGTATCTGTCCGTCTGTCTGTCTGTATCTCCTTCCCCCTTATTTGGAAATTAGCCCTTGAAACCCAGCCTCCAGGTTGTAAGGAAGCCCAGGACCTATGGAGAAGCCAGGTATAGGTATTCCAGACAGCAGTCTCAGCTAAGGTCTCAGACTGAAGTCAGCAGCAACCATCAGTTGTGTGAGTAAATGAGCCTTCCAAGGATCCCAGCCAAGGCCCCAGACATGATGGAGTAGAGGCACCTCCCCACCCCTTCCGTGCTCCAAATTCCTTACAACAGCATCCATGATCACAAAAACCCATTGTTGGTGCCACTGAGTTTTAGGATGGTTTGTTATAGAGCTTTAAAGAAATTAATTTCAGAAAAACCCGACAACTCAGCCCCACATAGTCAAGAGGATCCACCACTACATCTCCTGGCAATGGTGCCAATGTTTTTGACCCCTTTGTTGAGTCCACACATACAGCTCTTACTGAACTGTGGGCTAGTGCTCTCTGAGCACACCTGACTCAAAAGGAGAATAGCAAGTAACACTGGTTCGGGTTTTCATGCCGTAAGCAACCCCTGCTCTTGGAGCTCCAGGGGAGCCCATAGTCACTTCAAGTTAAAGCCAGCCTAAGACCTGGTTCCCCTACATGTAGCTGCAACTGGGAAATCACATGCATAACCTTAATGCTCAGAAGAACATGGAATTGAGTCATACCCAGCAACAACAGACAGAGAAGACATGACTCACGGGATCTGAAACAGATGCCTGATGCTTCTCCCAGGAAGAGGGATCTGAGCTCACCTCTGTCTTGCACTCAGGGTCCTTGGCCTGCCTCCCGGGCATCAGCCTCATGGCTGAAGACAAGCTGCCACTCCACGAGGAGACCTTGCTCGGATGTCCCACATTCGAGCGGCTGGCCAGCGACTTCTTCTCAGATGCTAAGAACAGGGAAGCAAAAACTGTCAGAGGTGAAGTTGAAAGGAGGATACACACTATTTTGCAACTGGCTTGGCTTTCAAAGGGCCATCCAGGGTCACAAGCCTCTTGCACCTCCTCCAGTAAGGAAAACAGCCCAGGCTACAAGCTTACACTGCCGTCTTCTGACTAAGAAATTCAGTGTGGGTTTCAGGGTCACCAGACCTGGCTTAGACCCCTAGCTCCCCTGACTCAAAGTGAGATGCTGGACAAGTTAGTTAAGTCCTTGAGCCTCAGTGTCCTCATCCTCCAAACTGGGAATAATAGCGTCTAACCTCATTCTGGTGTCATGAAGAGTAATAAGATTATGTGTTTCAAACACAAGCCATCAAACATAGAGAATTTTCTGTATATGATTGTTGGCAACAAGAGAGCCATTTGTAAGCATGGGGTGCATCTCACCATTTTATTCACTACATGTGCATGGGGATATACGTCCTATTTTATTAACCTTTTCCCTGAAATGAAATCTGACACTTTGACCTCAAACTACACATGTATATACATAGGCATGTACATACATACGCATTTTCCAGGGTTAATTTGGAAAGCTGATAAATAAAAGTTCTATACCGCCGGGCAGTCTGGGATGACACACATGGAAGTAACTAACTCCTGAGTCACTGTCAATGTTGTGATGCTAGAAGACTTCAAACAAGTACGTGAGCCATAATTCGAGAGCAATGACCACTTTAAAAACAAAATTGAGGGGTGACTGGCTGGCTCAGTCGGTAGAACATGTGACTCTCGATCTTGGGGTTGTGAGCTCAAGCCCCACACTGGGTATAGAGATTACTTAAAAATAAAATATTTTAAACAATTAAAAAAATAAAAACAAAATTAAAACATCATTCCTGCAGGTGCAATAACTCATATGAGGGGGGAAATGCTGAATCACTGAAAGAATGCAAGGGTCATTAATATCTTAGGGATGAAAACTCTCACTTGAAACATGAAGAA
The DNA here is from genome assembly GCF_028749965.1 of Puma concolor. NCBI lineage: Eukaryota > Metazoa > Chordata > Mammalia > Carnivora > Felidae > Puma > Puma concolor. The sequence continues at coordinate 47,651,013 of NC_141677.1, read as the reverse complement.
CCTGGGAATCCAGGTCACTGCGTGATTTGGTGGCAAGGTTTCAAAGCTGGTAGGTGAATATCAGGACAGGACCTAGAATCCTAAGCTCTAGGCTAGACATGGTAGACAGAGCTAGACATCTAGCTCTGACATGGCACACTCTCTAAGAGATTACTAGAATCTGCTTGCACCTCTGGCCTTCCTTTCACCCAAGATGCAAAGCAACTTTCATTCTTCACACTCAAAGATGCATGAGGTTTCAGTAATCCCCACCAAAGGGATGAGAGAGGAGGTCTGGGTGGAAAAGGCTCTGGGCCCTGAGTGGAACTTTGGGCAAATCCACATCTATGAGACTCAGCAGTTCTGTTCCCTGGAGCCAAGTGGACAGAGACCTAAGTAATGCTGCCAGGCCTTGAGCATCATCTCCTCCCAGAGTGGGGTAATCTCTTCAATCTTCACTTCTCTGTCTCCAGGTTTCACAGAGAGATCAATCTTGAAGGTGTCCTCCAGCTCCTGCCGCCTCTGTGCCACGAGCTGCTGCCACAGGGTCCGCACTGTCTTTTGGATGTTGTGCTGGACTAACAGAGAGAGTATATCACACAATCAGGATGGCCTCAGTGCCTGTCCCAGCAAAGGCCAGAGATGATGTATCATGGCTGCTTTTATTGCATCTTTCTTGAATATCACTCAAGCTTTGCAACTTCCAGCCAGAAAGCAGTCAGTATGTAGACAATGCTACCAACATCCATGTGGGCTGGCCTTTCCCCCACCTCTAACTGCCCACCACCAGGTCCTGTCTGCCTCGTATGTTCAGAGCTGGGAGACACGATTGATGGGCACAAGAAATCTTTCTCCCATCCCCAAGTTTCATTAAATACCAACGGGAAAAATACTTATGTGAGCTCTAGGTAACCAAATACCACCCCCAACAGCTCCTTCCAATGTACCTTCTATGTTGAGCCCTCAAAGGAATGGACACCAAACCCAAGACTGTGCCTAGGGACCTAGGACCCAAGCCAGTCCTCTTTCCTGGCACTGCATCATGTTTCCCACTGCCCACCAATCTCAATGCCCTGGATTTGCCCAGATATGAGCCAATCTACCAGGCCAGTTCTACCTTCTATGCCCCATAATTATAATACCCTGAACATTGCCTAAACACCCTTGGATCTTGAACCACTGAATCACTCCTCTAGTACCAGCCCCTACAGTCTATTTTTTCCACCTTAGAAGGATGGACATTGCTCAGTCCACTCTTCTAGCTAGACCAAAATACAAATATTTATGTTGTAATTAACAGTGCGCCAGAGTATATTTTCAACTCATGAGAGTTTTAAGCACTGGATTTGGGCACCTATGTGACCAAAAAACAGAGGCCCTTGTGCCTACTATCTGGTATCACAATGTGAGTGGCACAGTCAACAAACCAAAATGGTGAAAGAAAGTCTGCTGAAGCTTCTTAGATCAAAACAGAGCAAGAGCTAGGGGCGCCTAGGTGGCTCCGTTGGTTAAGTGTCCGACTTCAGCTCAGGTCATGATCTCACAGTTCATGAGTTCCAGCCTCACATCAGGCTCTCACACAGAGACCACTTTGGATCCTCTGCCTCACTCTCTCTCAAAAATGAATAAACATTTGGGGTCCCGGGGTGGCTCAGTTGGTTAAGCGTCCGACTCTTGGTTTCAGTTCAGGTCATGATCTCACGGTTCATGAGTTCGAGCCCTCCATTGGGCTCTACGCTGGCAGTGTGGTGCCTACTTTGGATTATCTCTCACCCTCTCTCTCTGCTCCTCCCCTGATCACACTCTCTCTGTCTCTCAAAATATAAATTAATTAATTAATTAAAAAATAAAAAATAGATAAACATTTTTTAAAAGAGCAATTTCTTTTTTAAATTTATTTTCTTTTAAAAAAATTTTTTTAAACGTTTATTTATTTTTGAGACAGAGAGAGACAGAGCATGAATGGGGGAGAGTCAGAGAGAGAGGGAGGCACAGAATCCGAAACAGGTTCCAGGCTCTGAGCGGTCAGCACAGAGCCCGACGCAGGGCTCGAACTCACGGACCGCAAGATCATGACCTGAGCTGAAGTCAGAGGCTTAACTGATTGAGCCACCCAGGCACCCCTCTTTTTTAAATTTATTTTCAAGTTAGCTAACATACAATGTAGTCTTGGCTTCAGTAGATTCCTGTGACTCATTGCTTACATACAACACCAAGTCCTTATCCCAACAAGTGCCCTCCTCAATGACCATCACCCACTTTCCCCACCCCACTAACCCTCAGTTTGTTCTCTGTATTTAAGAGTCTCTTATGGTTTGCCTCCCTCTCTGCTTTTATCTTATTTTCCCTTTCCTTCCTCTATGGTCCTCTGTTAAATTTCTCAAATTCCACATATGGAATTTGATGGGTAAAAATCATATATCTGTCTTTCTCTGACTGACTTATTTCACTTAGCATAATACCCTCCAGTTCCATTCACATTGTTGCAAATGGCCAGATTTCATTTAAAAAGAGCAATTTCTAAACACATGGATCTGGCTGCTACTTTTTTTTTTTTTTTTTACAAATTGCCAACCACCTTTACTTGATTTGATGTAAGCAAATTTAAAAAATGAACTCAATCAAGCCAAAAATCTCATAGAAATAATGAGTTTATTGACTCCATTTTCTAGAGAAGAAAGTTGAGAGAGAGCTTGGTAAAGGACTGAACAAGAGGAGGTGACATTCCAGTTCCCATATCTAGCGATCCAAAGGAAAATTCAAGAGACCACCTGAGAAGTGAAATCAACTTATGGTGAAATCCCTAGAATGTTAGTAAGTCACCAAGTTCTTAGTCTGACCAAGTCTCACAAAGCTGAAGAATGAAATCCAGAAGTTAGCACCACTCACCCACTCTCCCAAAAATAAACAACAAACAACATGTACCATCATTCAAACTTGGGAAGTCTTCCTCTCCTTTTTCTCTTACTTCTTCATTTGGAGAAAGAAAGACTTGATGATAAGGAGTCATTCTAGGCTTGGGTTCCAGTCCAAATCCTTCTGGATAACTAGGAGACAAGAGATTTTTCACTATAAACTCCAGTTTCTTTAAGATCATTCCATTGTTCTGTATTACAAATAATCATCCTCTAAACTCAATACATATCAATTGGAAAAACTTGTCTAATCAAGTTAAAGCAAATACGTCATGGCAATTTCTGTGACAGATATTATACAATAGCATTCTGGAAAGTAGGAAAACTTCTTTTTTTTATTCTTGTTTTATTAAATCTAATCCAGGCTCCCAGCAGGCCTCCTGAACTCTCTCCTGGTTTCCCAACCATCAGGACTGGTCATTTGTTTTTGTAGACTCCCAAAGTATTGACCTCTACCTTTGTTTGGCCCTGATCTCATCCCACTTGGAAGGGGCCAGGCAAGCTTCATGGGCCTGTGACCTGTGCAGTTGTACAGGGTCCACACTCAGAAAGGCCCCATGCTTGGACTCTGCTGTCCCTGTCTTGAAATTCTTAGTAAATTTTGAACAACATATCTGCATTTTTTGCAGGATCCTGCACATCACGTAGCTGGTTCTAAGTGCAGGCATAGGGGTTTACATATTAGGTTTCCCATGAACCGTTTGCTCTGGGGCCCCTTCAATCATGTTAATGTCCACATGCCTTCTTCTCTGGGCCCCTTCAATCAACCAAGCAGAATAGACACTCAGCACATGTTTGTGGATTGAACCAAAAACGACAAACAAGGAAATGAAAATATACCATTATATGAGAATATCCATTCTTAAAATTTCTAGGATAAAGTCCCTTTAGATTTTAAGGCCATTTAGCTACCCAGAGGGATCTGAGGAAGGTGGAAATCCAAACATACACATAGAGTGGCATCTGCCGTTCTTACCTATGCTTCCAATATGGATAGACTTAATTCTTAAAAATTTTTTTTTTCAACGTTTATTTATTTTTGGGACAGAGAGAGACAGAGCATGAACAGGGGAGGGGCAGAGAGAGAGGGAGACACAGAATCAGAAACAGGCTCCAGGCTCTGAGCCGTCAGCCCAGAGCCCGACGCGGGGCTCGAACTCACGGACCGCGAGATCGTGACCTGGCTGAAGTCGGACGCTCAACCGACTGCGCCACCCAGGCGCCCCATGGATAGACTTAATTCTTAAAATACAAACAAGAGAGAAGACCCTCCCAATTTAAGCTACCAAAAATGGGTTCTTTTATTTCACACAAATAAAATAGCAAATGCCTCCTCTGGGCTAGGAGTGTTTTGCAGTGATTCCCAGGGAGTTTTAAGACAAGTCAAGTCTAGAGTTTTGTAACATCCAATAGTCAATTTGACAGAATTTTTGGATTTTTTTTCAAGTAGTAAGACATAATAGGTACTGGTATAAAAACAACAACAACACAAAGACAAGAGCAAAGTGTAATCTCCCATAGCCCACCTTTCCTCTACGCTCAACATGGCTCTATTAGTAACAGCATTTATGGGGCAACTGGGTGGCTTAGTTGGTTAAGCTAGATTTCGGCTCAGGTCTTGATCTCACGGTCTGTGGGTTCAAGCCCCGCATTGAGCTTTGTGTGCTGACAGCCTACTTGAGATTCTCTTTTTCAAAAGTAAATAAACATTTTTTAAAAAGAGAGAGCATTTGTAAGCATATAATCCCAAGGCACTGCTGATACAGAATATTCACACATGAAAAAAAAAGCAAGTGCATATACACAGAAAAATCTAATATATATCAAACTTCGGACTTCAAGAAAAGGATTTAACTAAACTTATTTCAATTTCTTTTTATTAGTATTTCCTATACAAGTGTGCTTATGGTTATCATTTTATATCACAAATTGTGTGTGTGTGTAATTTTTTCTGTAAGAAAATTATGCCCGCCTTGCATGATACAATTTATTATATATTTTTCCATTCTAAGAGTGCATTTATCAAATGTTAATATTTCTAAAATCTGGCTGCATCATAAAATCAATGTGTATATTCAATGTCGAGCTTTCTGCCCCTAAAATGAAATCAATGAGATATCTTACAACCTGAGAATTGTGGAAAAGGGGTAAATTATTAATCCATGATGATTCTTGCTGCTCAGTCACATGGACAGATTATCAAACACTGCCCATAATTTGGACAACCAGATAACCGATACATATACCATTTGTATTGGCCCCGATCAAGTGTCCCTCTAAAGCTTTCTTCTCTGCATTGACCACCAGTAGGCAGGAAACAAGTAAGCAGTCCTTACCTTCTCTCATTGAGCAGCAAAAAACAATACATGAGACACAGGAGGAAGCTGGTGTTGGAATTATAGGTGGCAAAGATAATGTCCCAGTGTTCCTGTAGGAAGCCCAAGATGCTGAGAAGACTAAGGCATTCGGAGAGCGATTGCTGGGGCTTGGACAGGCAGTAAAGAATGACTTTATTTAAACTGCTGTACAAAGCACTGATGATAGCATCCCTTGGAGAAGAGGCATTCTCGATGACCTGTGTCATAAAATAAACACACATACACACACGCATACTTGTGAACACTTTGTGAGTTTAAATGCTAACCCAGTTAACTGAGAAAATGATACAATCTTAGAATCTCTTTTGGATTTCAAAAAGTTGACATGATCTGAAATTCAAACAGGGCTACTTTCCTCTACCTCTGAGCTTCTATTTAAGTGAATGATCACTAAAGTAAATTCAAAAACACAGATTTATCAAAAACTTGTGCTGAAAAGAAATTTTAAAAATATAAAAATTAAAATTAAAAATTAAAAAGTTAAAAAAAAATAAAAGAAATGAAAAGCTTACCACCATCGTATTATAAAAAATAGATGGGAACCAGAAATTTCTGAAATACTGGTAACATGGTTGACATTCAGTGTATGAGAACATGCTATTTATAGTGTCTAATTTTTAAAATATATTATTAACTATTAATAGTATTTATATAGAGAGTGTTTACAATATTCCCAGGATCATGCTAAGCATTTTTGCATCCATGAACATGAACTGTTCATTTAAACATCATAATAAAATGAAGTGAGCATTAAGATTATCCTACTTCAGGGATAAGGAGGCTGAGGGTCAGAGAGCTTAAGTGGTCAGCAAGGGTCAAACCCACATCAGACATTGAGTCGTTCTCTTAACCACTGTATCATGTAACAGAGATGGGAGTCCAACAAATTGTAGTACATGAGAAACTTAGAGGGGGAAGGCAGAAGGTCCTGATCTGTAGCCTTAACACTGATTGGTCCATCCATCTGTTTGGTTTCCTTGCTTCATTGTAACTAACAAATAAAAAGTCCTGGAGATCTAATGCACAGCATAGTGATTATAGACAATAATACTGTCTTATAAACTTTAAAGGTGCTAAGAGACCAGATCTTAATTGTTCCCACCACAAAAACGAAATGATAATTACGTGACTTGATAGAGGTGTTAGCTAACACTATGGTGGTAATCCTATTGCGATATATAAATGTATCAAATCAACATTAAACTTATATTCTGTTATATGGTAATTATATCTCAATAGGAACAAATCAGAAAGTTTTAAAAACAAAAGACTCCATAGCCAAAAACTATGTGCAAAGTGTTTCAGTCTACGAGAGAGATCATTCGTTAACTATAGATTGCTCTCTTAGAATTACATCGGTAATGTAAGAATTTATACTAGTGAATTTAAGTTTTATTTAAATCTGCTGGAATTTGGGATTTATGTTTTTATCATCATCCTGTCCTGCTCCTCAGATGGGTCACATCTGTCAACCTGAGGTTGAGGTTTGTGAGAGTCACAGGCAGTGAGCAGGAGAGAAGGATGACGGATGTGTGAGGAGCTTAGTCTGGCCTGGAACCCCCTGAAGGCACATCAGTCCCAGTGGGCACCCACTCTGAGTGCCAGTGGGCACCCACTCCCTTTACACTGGGGAGCTACTATTCATTGGATGTTTGCATCCCCCCAGAACACATATATTGAAACCCCAGGTCAGGTCTCTGGGAGGTAAGTAGGTCATGAGGGTGGAACCCTCATGGTGGGATTAGTGCCCTTATAAGAAAAGACAAGAAAGAGCTTGCTTCCTCTCTTTCTCCAGCCCATGAGGATACAGGCAGAAGATGGCCATCTGCAAACCAGGAAGAGAGCTCTCCCCAGACACCAGATCTGCTGGCGCCTTGACCTTGGACTTCCCAACCTCTAGTACTGTGAGAAAGGATGTCTTTTGTTCAGCTGCCCAGCCCATAATGTTGTCAAAGTGGCCTGAGCCAAGTAAGACGGGACCTCAGTGGCTTCCCTCGTTTCTCAACACAACGTCCCAACAATCTGATTCTAATCCCCTCAGAGACGACAAGGGATATCTCTCCCATCCTGGGGTTTTTCTTGAGAAAGCATCTGAATGCATTCTGTTCGGGCTGGCCCAGAAATGTGCATCAGTCAGAATGACTATTGCCCTAGGAAATGTGCCAAGGCCCAGTCCTGGGGTCTGGGGTTGACTGCAGAGACAGAGGTGTTGGGGACACTGACGTCACCCTCTCTACAAAGCATGAATCCCCCTGGGTTCTGCTGCAGAGGACATGCCAAGAATGACTGGCAGGAGTTTCTGGAGGCAGATTTCAGCTTTCCAGCATTCACTGGTGCCCCACTGGCTGGGACTGCCTCACACCATCATGAGCTCCTCAGACAGGGAGGGCTCAAAAAAAGACTGAATGACCACTTGTCAGGAAAGGTTCCCAGAATGTGAGGTGAGGACAAAGTAAAGGGTTCAACTCTAGAATTTTGAGAGTGTGATTCTGTGTGTGTGCACACATGTACAATAAAGAACGCGTGCACATGTACACACACATGCTTACGTCTAAAGGTGTATGTATAGGCACGCATTTGCACATGTGGGTGTGTATGTAGATCCATCTGGGGAGGGAAGGAGAGCACAGCGGGAATAATAGGGCTAGGAAAAAGTACTCTTGTGGCAATTCAGGAAAACCCACATGTGACCCATGGAGGTGCATATTAAGAATGAAATGAAATAAGTCTTTTGGAAATAAAGAGCTTTTTGGACCTTTGTTGCTCAGGTGCCAGCACAGGGGGCTGCAGCTCCCAGTCACTGAGATGGATCTCAGGTGGCCTGAGGTTAAGAGCCCTGCAGGATACTCGACATCCACCCGGTGCTACCTAGGCCATCAAGGTCCTCTTTCCTCTCACCCATCATGGAATCTATTTCCAGGAAGGACAGCAGGGCCAACTGGACCGACCAGATAGCAGCCAACAGTGAGTCACTTGGTGGGTCAGTGGGAGTTTCTCCCCCACCATGGCCAGCCCAGGGTTCTTACCAACATGATGTGGTCTATGACGAAAAGAAGAATGTGTCTGGGGTCAGCTGAGAACATCCCACTGTATAGTTTCTCCACCAGCTTCTGGGTGAAGTAGGAGATGCTTGCGAGTGAAGGAGTCAAAGCAGCTTCTGCATTCGGCTGAGGCTCTTTACTGCCTGGGAGTGGGGGTGGGAGGACACAGACCAGGTCTGAGAAATCATCAGACTTCAAATGGTCTTCTCTCCACGACAGTCTTCAAGCCCCTCACGGTAACCAACCACATCTCACTCACCTCTGTATACCCCATTGTAACCTTCTGTATACCCTGTTGCTGGAAAATGGGGTCTTACACACAGTAGGTGCCCGATGTACACACATTTTTTTTCTCAAAAAAAAAAAATAGGTCTTTAACAATGTAGTCAGTCATATAAACCAAGTGGGGAGAAGGCAGACGAGGAGCAGCATTTCTTCCAGTAGGCATTTGGGGGGAGGGGGAGGAGCATTTAAGTCATATGGTAAATGGGAAGGCTGTCATGGTGACCCGAGGCCCTGTTGGGACAGAGGATAAAGGGACAGAGGATAAAGCTGCCACGTTGAACTGTCTGTGCTCACCATCATGGCAGGCACTGTGCTCAGATGGGGATGCGATGGTCTCAGCTAATTCTTATAACGACCCCCTGAGTTAGCCACAACTGCCATCCTCACTCACAGCTTCAGGCACCTGCCCTGAGTCACATCGCCATCTAGTGACAGAGCCAAGAGCAGAAGTGGGAATAGCAAGCTTACGCTTTTCACTGCTCTACCTTACTGCCCTTCCCCAAGAAAGACCAAAAGTCAGGGTTGTGGGGCAAGGAAGAGTCCAGAAGATAAGTAAGCCATGTCACTAAGGATTCCATGGCTCAGAAACCACAGAGAAGACTTTTGTTTAATCTTGTTGGGAAGGTACAGCTTCTCTGGAACTAAGTATTCTGAAGGAAGCTTCAGTCTGAACTTCTTAGGGGCAATGGCAGTGTCTTCATCCAGGTTCGTCCATTTAAGAAACACTTGCTGTGCCCAGTCTTGGGTGCAGAGAGCAAGATGCTGAGCAGAAGAATGTTAAATTCCAGTCGACATTTTGACTTCCCTCATGGGAAGAGGCCAATCCTACTGAAGCCAGAGGAGAACTGATTTTAGCTCAGAGGCCTTCTGCCTCTGAGTGGCCCAGTGATGGCAGGGGTGTCATGGAGAGTGGAAAGCATGCCTCCCCTGGGGCCTCGAGGCAGCTTTTGGGAGGTCTTATCACAGAGTCATGGAGGGGCTGACGTGCAGGTGGAAGACGTCTTCCCATGGCTCCTAAGAAACACTGCAGCATTGTGACCCGGAGGCTAGGTCAGTAGCTGGTGGGCACACTGGCTTTCCTGCTCAGCTTCCAGAAGCTTTGTGTCATAAAGGAGGAGAAAGTCACCCCCACTCACCTCTGAGCATGGGCATGTTGCCTCCACTCATCGTGTGAAATATTTCCATGGTGGAAAGCAGGACCTCAGATTGGAAATCCCGTTTCTGTTGGCTGGTGGCATTGTCTGGAGAAGCCTGGAAGCATACTGGGGACTGAGAGAGTGGCCACACGACCATCATGTCCACTTAGTGCTCACCGGCTCATATGCTAATACTATATCTGCTGGGAGTGTAGGCTGCAGAGAGCTCACAACTATCCTTCTCCAGGGCACTGCCCTCTGCTGATGAAATTGCCTCACCGGTGAGGTGATGCCCCCTTGCTGGATGGAGGAAGCAAGTTGTGGAACACCCAGAGGCAATGACTACCAGGCAGATGCCTCAAGGTGAGGCCAACTCTGGGACGCACATAGCACACCTGTGTTCCCCATGGGACCAGGCTGTGGCTGAGACCATTTCTTAGCTAGCTTCTCCCCCATCTCCTTCTGCATTCCTTCCCTGCTTCCCCGGAAAGCAGAGCCCCCGGTAAGTCACTTCCCCAAAATCCCTGCTTCAGGTTCCTTCTGGGAACCTGGCTAAAATCTGCCCTCTTCCATCTATTCACATGCTGCTTGGTGAGTTCCCTGCTGTGCAAAGGGTCTATGGTTCCCACCATATCACTGCTGTCCCAGAAAATGTTCTCAACCACCAGCCAAGGAGGCTCACCGACAGACCTAGGTGAGCTCTCAAAAGACATCAGCTCTCAGGTCTCCTTGGGCATACCCTGCCCTTGTGGTGCCCACGCCCTCCCAGACCTGTTCCCACAGCACGTGGCCCAACAACACCCTTTCCAACTCACCTCCAGGAGCACTTCCAATGGCAGCCACTGCTTGGGATTGGAGGCCACCAGCAAGAGCTCCCTCAAGAGCAGCTGCGTGAAATCCCTCAGCTGCTTCCGGGCGGGATGTGACTTGGCAGGAGCCTGTAGGCCCTCTGCAATGCTGTCGCCTTCAGTCGCAACCCCGGGGTTGCTGGCGTTCTGGGCAGGCTGAGTCATGGGCTCCTCAAAGACAAGAGAATCCCAGCATGAGCAGCCCGCCCCGCCTCAAAGTGCTTTCACATTCACCTCTGAGGTGTGCACAGGTGGGATTCTTGTTAAACCCATTAACACATAAGGAAATCAAGGCTCTGAGGAGGAAAGAGACTTTTCCAGAGTCCCACTGCTTATGAGGTGGCGGGCTATGGTCTCTGGACACGAGATAGGTGGGAGCCATGGAAAGAACCAGAGCATGGAGCAAGAGAGGCCTGCAGTGGTAAGCAATGAAGCCCAGGGTGTGTCCTGGGCAGGCCACTCCCCTCCTCAGAGCCACAGCTCACCATCAGCCACGTGGCAATGATGAAAAGGACCCACAAAGACATGTGAAGATACAATGAGAGAACAGCACATATGACAAGGCCTGGCCCCATGAACTATGGTCAAGAAAGCCTGTTCCCACCTCCTGGTGGAGACCTCACTCACCTTTACTGCCTGCCAGGCTCGGCTGATGTCAACAGACAGGACCCTCAGGTGAGAGAAACAGGACTTCCTCAAGTCCTGGCATCCAAGTCCCTGAAGCACCTTGGCCTTCACTTTCTCATTTTTATGTTTATAAAAATATTGGGAGATCAATGAGGCAGGGGTCATCGGCTCAGATGCGTCCAGGAAGACATGGGGATGCTGGGAGGCCAAATGACACATCCAAGGACATACGGCTGGGGGCCTCTGACTCCTGGCCCATGAACTTTTCATGCACATTCATCTGTCAGCACCTCCCTTTGCTCATTCATAAAATTAACACAGCCATTCTTAATTAAGCCATAAAATGAATTTAATGGCACCTAGGGAGGTGGTGACTGCATTAATTAGCTCCATGCGGCCTTGACTGGAAAGATGCCATATATATTCACAGCATATCAAAGCTTTGTGGCCACCAGCCTTCTGCGTGAAGAGGGCTTGTCACACTTTCTGTACAACAAAGGCCTTTTGAAGCTGACTTGGAGCTGGGACAAGGCTAGGAGGTGTGGGGATAAGTGCTCTGACACTGGAGCCAGGAGCCCCAAGACAGGGTCTGGCTCATCTGCAGTCACTGGGGAGGTGACTTTGGGCCAGGCTTGCCCCCAGGCAGGAACTGTTGAGTATGAGGAGGAAGAGCCCCACGTCAGAGTGTGCTCCAGAGCTGCGGGCAGGCGGCCAGCTGGAACCCCGACTTAGCAGGCAGATGGCAAGCCTGGCCTGTGGGTGTAGGAGCTGAGGTGGGGACCTGGGCCGAGAATGTCAGGCCGTGGACTTTGGGGTCCCGGCCACCTCCAGAGGCCCCAGTCTGGGGGGTTGGGGAGGGATGGTCTGTAGGACTGTCCTTCCTCCCTGCCTGGCCTAGGGGCACCTGGCTTCTGTCCCATCCACCACCTCTCCAGGGCTGTCCATAGTGACTTCCTTTGCTCTTTATTGCATCTTTTTTAGCATTTACTTTCCCCATATGTTCCTTTAGTTGGTATTAGCCCACCAAACCATTTTATCTTCTTGCAAATCTTCTAATCTTTGTATTTAGTTTTTTCATTAAAGCTACTCAAACTTTATTTGGCCATTGAATTGTATTTTAAACTGACTGATGCAAAGGACATGAGCCTTGGGGTGAGAGAGTGAGGTTTCAATCTTGGCTCTGTCACTCGTGACTCATGTAAACTATAGCCAGTTTCATTCTCTCAACTGTTTTGTGAGATGGGTCTTACGGTTCCCACTAAACACAGCAGAAACTGGCCAGTCCCGCTCGGCCTCTCTGGATCTCACTCTCCTCTTACAGACACCACCTGCCCAGGGTGCTAGTACAGTTAACCCAAGCACCAGGCTCAGGACTGCTGCAGGTGCTCAGTAGATGCTGTCTGTCACCATGAACACACTTCTAGAAAAGATTAACTGAAAGAGCACTTTCGTTCATTCATTTGGTTGTTGAGCAAATAATTATGGGGCAAATATTACACACCCACACGGCACATGGCATGGCTTCTAAACCTCCCACTTATGCTTCTAAACCTTCTAAACCTTCCACGGCATGCTTTCTAACATGTTTCTTTAGCTATGGCTATGGATTCGGAGACAGGCGTCATAGTTCACCTTCCCTGCGGGGCGGTCTCAGGTTCCTACTGCACTGTGGTAGGGGCAATGAGGGGAGGTCTGTCTGCCCTTCCTCTCCTGCCCCTGCCTTCCCTTCACAGTCCTTACCTGCTCCTCTCAGCTCCTAGATGCTCCGAGCCCATTGGGCTCCCTTGGCCTGCTGGGCCCCTCTTCCTGTGGCCTACATGCACACCATGTTCTCAGGACCCAGTCGGCCCCCTGCCCTTCCAACATCAGCTTGTCTGGCTCTAAGCTGAGCCCTCAGCAAACCCTCTGACTGCACGGAGTCCTGAGTCGTGGACTGCAAACAGGATGAGGGTCCTGAGACCAGAAGACGGGACATTCCTGTTCCCCGTCCCCTGGCTGGTGCATAGGCCACTGGCCTCCTGGGATGTAACTTGTTGTTTCACCTTAGCAGTGGGGATATTCCATATAGAACTGGATTCCGTCTACCTCAAATTTCTCATTACGGAGACTCCTGACAACTCAAAAAATTACTGAATCTCAGAACTCAGAACTCAAGCTGCATCTCAGCCAAGAAAAGGAAAATTACCCAAGTTGTTTACTTAATGTTTCAGGCAAGTGGCCTTAAAATATATTTTAACTTGGGGTGGAGGTAGGGAGGAATTTTGCCCTTCACCCTTGAAGCATGATGACACTCACCCCTGCTCTCACTGGGCAGGGCAGTGGTGTGTCCTACCTTGTGGGTTCCCAGAGGGAAGGTGACAGCAGCCAACGTCTGGAGGAACTCCGGGGCCCGCCAGGAAGGGTCCTGGGGGTAGGTGCTGTGCACAAGGCCAAGGAAGTGCAGCACGCTGGCAGGGAAGGTCTGTTCCCAGGCATCATCTCCAGAGCCTGCTGAGGGCTGAAGACATACTTCATAAGAGGCGATGCATGGGAGCATGACTATGGCTGCAGGGGAGCCAGAGGATTTGAAATCTAGGCATTTCTGAGACTTTCAACAAGACGCCTAATTGCAAGACACCTAAGTCAATGGATTAGCGAGGGATACCGGTCTTCAGCTGGGGAAGGGTTTAACACGTGTAGACATTGTTCCAAAGGCTTCACACACATTCCTCTTCTCCCCTCATAGCAACCCTCTGAAGTAAGTTCTACATCTACTTCTATTTTACAGATGGGAAGACAGAGGCACAGAGCGGTTAAGTAGCTTGCCAAAGGTCACCCGACAGGTAAGGGACAGAGCCAGGAATTGAACCCAGGCAATCTGGCTACAAAGTCTGGCTGTCTTCTTTATACTACTTGTATGTGATTAGACACGGCCTCTGTGTTCAAGGAACTTGCCAGTAAGAGTCAACTCCAGCCTTCCACAGCCCAGTGCTAATACTTCCAGCTGTAGACCCTACCCTGGCTAATATCGGTACAAACCTTGTCTGAGGTTGGCAGGTCTTGAGGAGCCCCTTCCCCACCAGCCAGGGGTCTGGAATGGACCATGTTACACTGAACTGATAACCAGTATCCCGAGGGGATCTGGGCACCTGTTTGCCAGCACACCAGAACTTGGCCTTGGCCATATGGTCGAGCCTCCATCTTGGCTGCACACAAGTGCCACACTGAAGGCCAGTTCCCTTGAGCAGTCATGACCAGTCACTTTGTCTGGAGACTGACTCCAGCCACAGTATGTCCAGTGGCTGCCTGAGGTCCTGCTATATCCTGAATGGATAGTCTGGAAATTGAAAATTCACTAACCTTAATATTAGAGTCACCCAACAATGGCGCCACGCCAACAACTAGACTGAATTGGACTCAGCCTCCTCCTACAGATGTTATAGGTGGATGTCAGGTTCCTCAGCCCTAGCCTCCCCCATCTGTGGCTTCTCATCTTCCCAGCGGCTTGCCTCGAGTCCTGGCTGTATGTACCTGAGTTAAGATGTCATGTTTACCAAGTAGCTACCAAGGACTTGGAACTGACAAACCTAATTGTGGAAACAAAGGCAGCATGCATGGAACCATTACAGAGCAGTTTAAAATCCCCTTCACAGGATTTTGGTGAGAGTCTGGTTTGCGCTAAGCAGGTAGACAGAGACACTGCTTCCGAAGTCACCTGCATCTAGCAAATAATTATGGAGGTTCTTAGAGCACAATGTCAGATTTATGAGAGATGCCAGAGCTCAGAGTTCCGAGGGCTTTTTCTGGAATTAGTGTGCCTGGTTCGGATGCTGCCTCTGCCACTTACTGATAGTGTAGCTTTGGACCAGTTCCTTAACCCCTCCAGCCCCCATTCTGTGAAACGAGGATCGCAATATGACCCATTTCAGAAGGTTGTTGTTGAGGATTAAAGGAAACATTTTACCACTTCAGGTTTATTTTCACAGTGACCAGCACAGGAGCTGAAAGTTAAGGTCACATATAAGACTTGGATTTTTGGGAGAGGAATGTGGATTCGATGCACTAACCAGAAGGGACCCCTGAAGATTCTTAGGCACGGCAGTGACCTGGGCTGTAATGCTGATGCCGGACCCACATGCGTCCACTGTACCCTCACTCTGTGACCCTGCCTGAGTTAATCCCTGTAAGCTTTGGTTTCTATATCTGCGCAGTGGACATAATGCTGTCTGTTCCAAAGGATAGATGCACGCAGCAGAGTAGCTAACATCTAAAAGACTGACAACGTAAGACATGGGCCAGGATGTGGAGCAAATAGATATAAATCTTCTGCACAGCGAAAGAAACAATCAACAAAACTAAAAGACACCTGACGGGATGGGAGAAGATACTTGCAAATGACATATCAGATAAAGGGTTAGTATCTAAAATCTATAAAGGTATAGATTATCAAACTCAACACCCAAAAAACAAATAATCCAGTGAAGCAATGGGCAGAAGACACGAATAGACACTTTTCCAAAGAGGACATCCAGATGGATAGCAAATGCATGAAAAGATGCTCAACATCACACATCATCAGAGAAAATACAAATCAAAACCACAATGAGATACCACCTCACACCTGTCAGAATGGCTAACATTAACATCTCAGGAAACAACAGACGTTGGCGAGGATGAGTGGAAAGATGAACGCTTTCGCACTGTTGGTGAGAATGCAAACTGGTGCAGTCACTCTGGAAAACAGCATGGAGGTTCCTCAAAAAATTAAAAATACAACGACCCTATGACTCAGCAATTGCACTACTAGGTATTTATCCAAAGGATACAAAGATGATGATTTGAAAGGGCACGTGTGCCCCAATGTTGATAGCAGTGTGATAAACAATAGCCACATTATGGAAAGAGCCCAAATATGCATCAACTGATGAATGTGTAAAGAAGATGTGAGATATATATATATATATATATATATATATATATATATATACTATATATACACATATATGATGGAATATTACTTGGCAATCAAAAAAATGAAAGATCAAAAAGAATGCTGCCATTTGCAATAATGTTGGTGGAACTAGAGTGTATTATACTAAGTGAAATTAGGTCGGTCAGAGAAAGAGAAAGACAAATATCACATGACATCATTCATCTGTGGAATTTAAGAAACACAACATATCAACATAGGGGAAGGCAAGGAAAACTAAGATAAAAACAGAGAGGGAGGCAAACCATAAGAGACTCTTAAATACAGAGAACAAACTTAGGGTCACTGGAGGGGAGGTGGGTGGGGGACTGGGCTAAATGGGTGATGGTCATTAAGGAGGGCACTTCTTGGGAAACTACTCCTGAAACCAATACTACACTGCATGTTGACTAACTTGAATTTTAAAAAAAAAAGTTTAAGAAAAGAAAAATGCAAGTCAAGAGGTCTTTAAAACTGCAATCGCATTAACTCCAGGAAACTACCAAAAAAAAAAAAAATGAGGATGCTAAATATGAAAATGGTAGAACTAGACAGAAAAATATCAGGAGAATATATTCAAAGTTGGTTCTTTAAATCAATCCTCAAGTCCCCAGATCCTTAGGTAATGGGAGGGGGTGGGGTAAAGAGAGCATGAGCCTACAAATACAGACTAAGAAAGGAGAAATAATTACACAGAAATTAAATGAATTAAAAGAGACCATTTGTGCAAGCTGAATAAAATATCTACTACCTAAACAAGGTCAAAGAGACATTTAAGAGCTTAAACAAAGCAATAATGGAAAAAACTTAGGCCCAAGAAGTTTCATAGGAATAATTTAAATAATATAAGAATTATGGATTTAACATCTTCTTGAATAAAAAAAAGAACAAGTTTTTTTAAAAGCTAGCATGATACTGATATCAAAATCTGACAAACATACAACAAAAGAAAACTGCAGCCTGCTATCATTTATAAACATGAACTCAAAGTCGTAAATAAAATAGTTACAAACAGAATAAGGAAGTATACTGAAAGAATAAGAACAGAGGAACTCAGTGAATCTTTGCAAAAATGCAAAAAATCTGTTGATGTAATTCACAGTACGTAAGTGGTTAGAAGAAAAAAGCAGCCGATCACCTGATTACATGCTAATAGAGTATACAATGAAAATTAAATACATTCCTGGTTTTAAAAAGAGCAAAAAGCATGATCTGTACTTTCTTACCATAATTACACACACACATACACACAGAGAAAAATTAGCAAAAGATTCAAATAGGCAATTCACAGAAAAATAAATGGAGATGGTTAATAAGCATATGAAAAAGTGCTAGCAATTTCACTAATACTGAACACAAGAGAACTCAAGCATGAAATCACCAGTTTGGCGGTGTTGCTAAGGCTGTGAGGACTGGGCTGGCACCCCCCATACAAGATGGCAGGATATACAGTAGATGGAGGGAGGTGTATGTATAATGTCTAATGCATCCTTCCTGAGAAGTGCATCCAAAAGAAACACGAAGGACACTTTGACCCACTATCCCACATCTCAGAATTCACGCTAAGGAGAACATCAGACTAGAGAGAAAAAGGATCTGATCAGCTCAAGAAAGTTCATTACAGACTTTTTACAACAATGAACATTCTGAGAAAGAACATAAATTTCCTTTGTTTGGGAAACAAAGGCACGAGGGGTTTATGCGGCCCAGTCCTCTGTAAGGACGTGGTATAATCTTAGGTGTGTGGGAGAAGCTTCCACTAAAGTTCACAGTGGTTATCTCTGGATGGGTGTGATTATGGTGATTTTTACTTTCCATCGTTGTCTTTTGTTGAAACTGTAAATGTAAGCATGAATCACTTCCCAGAAGCAATAAGGTTTCCCTACACACAATCAAGCCTCCTCCAAGACCCTTGGTGTCTACGGAATGAAGTCAGACGTTTTCAGCCTTTCATGCAAGTTCTTGTTGATCTGGCTCATAATTACTCCCATTCACAGCCCTCATGGCCTTCACCCCCTCACACTTGCCTCCACGTTGAAAATAACCTCTCCACCTACCTCTGATGGACCTTGAAGGCATGAAAAGATGGGTCTTGGTGTCATGTAAGTAGTTGGTGGGCATCTGTCTTCTCTAACAGGTTTCTACCTCACAGCTCCCTCATGTTTGAGGCCCGCCTGTCCCAGTGGGGGTGAGCTCCTTGAGGGAACAGGTCCCTTTCCACCCCCACCAGTCCCCTTAAGCTCCTGACCCAAATCAGTTGCTCAAAAATGTTCTCTTGACTGAAAGCATTAAATCTCCCAGTGAAGGAACTCAAATATTTAAACAAATGGAAAACAGATGTCTTCCAGCCAAAGCACGCAAACTCCACTGGGGACATGTAGGCTGAGTTTCTCACTGAGCACCTAAATTATCACTAGGAAGCCCCACACCTCTTCTATCAGGCATCCTGAATGACACTTGCTAATTATCAGCATTACCAGGAAGCTGCTGGAAAAAGCCAAGGTGACCCTTCCAAAGTTGTCTTCCCATCAGAGCTTCCTCGTGAGATGTAAGGAATGGGTCTCACCTGGCTCATGGTGGCTTTCAGCATTTCCAGAAGCAGCAGGGCACCTTCAGTGCACAGCCCAACCCGGAGGACTTCTTCACTGTAGTGCTTCTGCAAGAGCCACTGAAGCATGGCATCCAGGCTGTCCTGAAAGAGGGGGCAAGGACTATAGAGAGACATATGGCTGCATGCCAGTGGGACCAGCTTTCCGGCCAGTGCATCATGTTTCTCAGGGGGCCTGAGTGGGAAAGACGAAACGGCACAGTAACAGCCTAGGTGGCTGGCCCATATGTAGAACTTCAGCCCACTCAGTGGCGTGTGAGGGAAATACACACCTCCTATAAGATGCTGCAGGCCCACACAACCTGCATCAAGTTTAGCTCTTTTGTTTGGTTTGAGGTCCCAATCAACTTTAATGAATTTTTGTAAATGCAATTACAGAGGACATAGGAGGAATTCAAAGGCTTTGAGCACAGTGCAGAGTGTAGCAGAGGGAATGTGGAATTGACCAGCAGGGCAATCTGACTTTGCCTCTTGCAAAGCTGGGTTTGTGCAAGCTATTCAGCCTCTTGGCAACTCAGTTTCCTTCTCTGTAAGATGAAAATTGCATTCTCTACCCCATGGGATCATCATAAATATCAAGTGAAATAAAATTTGTAAAACGTCTATCATGGGTCCTGACATTCAGCAGATGTTTGCTTCCTACAACACATTCTTGGAGAAATAGAAATGCACGGTTTCGGTGAACCTAGCACAGCATATTAAGAACTTTATTTTGAAGGGCGATCTATAATACCATTAGCATATATCAAGATTTAGGTAGGTCAAATATAAGGATATGCAAGGGAGGTGGATTTTCTAGCCTTCTATTTGCAGAGCCATGCCCCTCCCCCAATTTCCATTCAGCGCAGTTTAACTCCACTCAATTGAGACCAAGAAACAATTTCTGAATCTGCTGTTTGTCAGGTGCCCAGAAAGGTGAGTAAGAAGTGGAGTCTGTTCTTGAGGTGCTCAGTAGCTAAGGAGAGAGGAAATCACGTAACTGTGTCAGTGTCATATAAGGCAAAGGTGTGCTGAGACACAGGAGGGAGTGGTTCCCCGTGCCCAGGGATCTAATCAGGAGGTGGCATCTGAGCTGTGTTTTGAAGGAGGACCCCTCATCAGGCAGGTGACATGGGAGTAAGAACTCATTAAAGGCACAGGGGAGGCAAGCACAAAGCAGCTGATCTTACTGGGGAGGTGACTCGGGGGTTTCACGGCACAAAGGGCAGGTAAGCAAGGAAGCTGGGTGGAGAGACAAGTCGGACACCCCATCGCAAAGGGTCTTGGCACTGGCTGTGGATGGTGAACCTGATCCCGCAGGAACGGGAGCTCATGAAGACCTGGATGAGTGAGTGAGTGTGTGAACGGTGAGAAGCTATGTGTCATGAGTGTAGACTCCTCTTAGGAGAGAGGTGGCTAAGGAAGGACAAGACAATGACAAATAGGAAAACAGTTGGCCAGGAGTATGAATCAAAGGGTCAGTTTCTGGTTTTAGGTGGGACACAGTTCACCATATTCATGGTCTCTGAGGAAAGAGTCCATAGAAAAGAAGATGCTGAAAGTACAGGAAAAAGAAGGGTCAACTACTAGTGAGATCACTCAGGAAAGGAGTGGAAGGAATCCAGATCAGCCTGGAAAAACTACCCTTTGCCAGTGACAACAGAGAGAAGGTGATGAAGAGGGGCATGGCATGACCAGGTGGTGGAGAGCAGGGTACCAAAGCAGTACCTCCCTCTGGGGCCCTCCATTCCCACTGTGAAGTAAGTCATTGGAGCAAAGGGTGGCTTTGGAGCAGAAGTCTGAAGAGCATATATGGTTTACTCTAGAATGCAGGGGAATCAAGGCACTTCGCTAAGGTCAAGAGACACACTATTTCAGAAGGTATAAACTGAGGTTCTAATTCTGTGGTGGCAGCAACCCGCCTCCCTTCCCATGCCCATGATCATGTGACTTCTCTAGCCATGCCCAGAAGGGGAAAGACTTAAAAGTGGGACTGATAAAAACAGAGACCTGCTGGCAGGGAGGATGGGAGGCAGAAGCCCAAGAACTCAGAATACCTGAAGAGCTAGAGAAGGGAGTGGCTCTGTGAGGGAAGGAAGCGGGTGAGAACACAATATGAGTTGGGAGAAGTGGATAGAGGTAGCGGTGGAGAGTCTTAGGGAACTGCCTCGGTCACACAGAATGAGACCAGGTATGTCACTGTATCCCAGGGGTACCCCAAAAACCTACTTTGGGCCCGTCCATCAGCTCTGTAAGTGGCGTCTGCAGGAAGAAGGTGGACACAATGAGATAGACTTCTGGGATATGCACATGGTGGCCCAGAAAGTCTTTCAAGACGCGGAACCCAGGAAGCAGGCAGGGGCTCTGGTCAGGCATGGCAGGGTGGCTCTTCAGGTTATCTATTGATCAGGTGGAAGGGGCACAAAATCCAATTGAGAACAATTGCTGTTGCTTCTGGTCAAGGTGGGGACTGGGAACATGAAGGGATTCCCTGCCACCTACCCATCCCATAGAAATGCCAGATAGAAATACATGTCATACACACATGACCACAAGAAAGTATTCAATAAGAGTTCCTTTCCCTATTTCAGACACACTCATTCATTCATTCATTCATTCATTCAGAAACAGATACTTAGTGCCTACCACCTTAGAGGCAAAAGGCTAGCTTTGTATTAAGCAATAAGGACATAGCATTTCAACAAAATATACAGAACCCGAGACCCTCACAAAGTACTTACGATGTAGTTGTAGGGAAGGACATTATGGAATTAAATGCCCCAATAAATATTTGCTTGTGAATTGTGATAAACACCATAAAGAAAAGTAATAAGGGCAAAGAGAGTATAACAGAGGGGCCCTAATTCAAGGGGAACCCTCTTCTCCTGGAGGAAGTGGCATTTGAACTGAGACCTGAGGGATGAACCCATACCATCCAGGAGAGCCATGTTGGTGTTGTGGGTTGGGGGCAACATCCCAGGAAGAGGAAAAGAGCTGAGGAGCTCTTGAGGAATGGAAGGAAGCCCCCCGTGTCTGCAAAGTAGTCAGGACATAAAGGGATCTTGACAAGGAAGTAAGAGGGGACTGGGACTGATCGGGATCAGAGGTCAAGGTGATCCTACTGTGAGAGCATGAAGGCCCCTAGAGGAAGGAGTTTGGCCGGTCCTCACTTGCAGCCCAGGATGAGGAGGTGTCCTGCCTCCTGGAGAAGGCTGCACACTCACCTATCACAATGTCCACTCCCTCGAAGCTGCGCTCCACCCAGGACCCCCCAGACAGGCCTTCTTTAAATCGCCCGCGGAGGGAGGGGCTTGCCAAAAAGTGCAGCAGAAGCTTCAACCCCAGCACCGTGGTGCTTGGATGCAGGTGGCCCTGTACAAGGAGCAGGAACCAGTCAGGCCCCAGGTTCAAAAACATCTCTTCCTTTGTCCTGGCGGGGGGGGGGGGGTCAAAAAATGCAATAAAATATCTCTCAGTCCATGAGCAAATAACACATCCAGAAAATACAAATAATTTCCAGCCTCGCTAGTCACCTAGGAGAGGCAAATTAAGGTTGATCTGGATATCACTCAGTGAAGTACATGTTATATTTTTAAAGAATGGTAAACTAAAATGCTGGCAAAGTTGCTGTTAAATGGCTGAACATGTTTATGAATCACTGCAATGTAAGTTGGCCAAAGCTCTTCAAAGCAATTGGAAACTGTACCAACAGATGTAAAAATGCGCAGGCCCCTTGAGAGCCCTAGCCCACTAGTATTCATACTTCCAGGGGCTGACCAGCCACCCATCTAATTACATCAATACAGTTGCATAAAACACATAATGGTTAAGTCACTCCCTTTTCAGATATACTGATCAAAATTAATCTAGGGGCGCCTGGGTGGCGCAGTCGGTTAAGCATCCGACTTCAGCCAGGTCACGATCTCGCAGTCCGTGAGTTCGAGCCCCGCGTCAGGCTCTGGGCTGATGGCTCAGAGCCTGGAGCCTGTTTCCGATTCTGTGTCTCCCTCTCTCTCTGCCCCTCCCCCGTTCATGCTCTGTCTCTCTCTGTCCCAAAAATAAATAAACGTTGAAAAAAAAAATTAATCTAATCTAAATGGGATAGTCCAGTATTCATGCATCTGTATCAATTTAGGCAAAAAAAAAAAAAAAAAAACCACCACATTTTAACTGTCACTTTCAAAAATGAATTTTAAAATGATGAGTTTAGGGGCGCCTGGGTGGCGCAGTCGGTTAAGCGTCCAACTTCAGCCAGGTCACGATCTCATGCTCCGTGAGTTCGAGCCCCGTGTCGGGCTCTGGGCTGATGGCTCAGAGCCTGGAACCTGTTTCGGATTCTGTGTCTCCCTCTCTCTCTGCCCCTCCCCCGTTCATGCTCTGTCTCTCTCTGTCCCAAAAATAAATAAACGTTGAAAAAAAAATTAAAAAAAAAAAAAAATAAAATGATGAGTTTGGAGAATACAGATTTGCTAGAGGGGACTGGAGGGCAGGGAGGTGGCAACCAAACCTCAGGGGCAATGGCTCAGCAAAGGACTCTGCCTCTAGGAACCAGAGAAGCGCCCATCTTTGCTAGGCAGGGTTCTCAACACCAACTGCCAGACTAGGCAGCGAGGCTGTGGCCCCTGGACTAGAAGTCAAGAAACTGCCCTCTCTTCTATCCCTGCCTCTGTTTACTAACTGGCTGACTTTGGCAGAGCTTTTGATGAGCTCTGGTCATTCTCCTTGATGATGATGATGATGATGATGATGATGATGATGATGATGATGAGGGCAGTGATGGTGAGATGATGACGATGAGAAGACTTAGCTTATGGAGTATTTATAGTGTCCCAGACACCATGCTTGGGGCTAGTCACATATTAATTTCCATCCATAGCAGGCACTATTCTTATCCTCATATAGATGAGTAGAAGAGGGCATAGAGGACTTAAATAACCTCCCCAAAGTCTCTGAGAGCAGAGCTGGGATTTGAATCCAGGAGGTCTAGACGTCAGAGCCCTGGTGCTTAAGCACTACCCTATATTCTCATTCAGAAAGATGAAAAAGGAGAGGGTTAGACTAGCTCATCTCCAAGGCATCTTCCAGTTCTACCATGTTTTGATTCTAGAAATACAAAGACTTCTTAAGCACTACTTGCAAGGCCGTTTTACTGAGGGATAACTCCCCACAGCATTCCTCCCTTCCCCAAACACACTAACACACTAAAATGCCAACCCAGCAGAGCAAGGACCTAGACCGACTTCCTCAGCACTGCAGTCTGGGAGTGAGGAACAGGGTCTGACACACAGTAGGTGCTCAACAAATAGTGGCTGAATGGATGACTCTGGAGTTGGATATAAAGCAGGCAGTCAGTGGGAGAGAGTTAATGGAATTTCATGGTTACACATTGTTTTAAAAGTTAATTGAAGGCAGACACTTCTTTTTCCAACTTGGAAAAATAACTAAATAACTGACAGTAAATAGCAGAAGAATTTGGCAAGCCTTTTCCTTGATAGATGTTATTTAGGCTAACCATTTCTCCGTTCTATTTTCTGCCAAGTACAGGACATCAAAATCAGTGATTGTCACAACCGCCAAAACAATAACAATTACACTACAGCTATGGTGACAAAAAGAGCTTATTGTAATTATACCAAATCTGTTCTGACTCACTCATGCCCATTTCACATTTGCATCAGAATATCTCAGGGCAAGGTCTGCTTTATTGGGTGGAGAGAATATAATTTTGTTTCTGACTGGTGCAGGAAACACATTGCCGAAAACCGACTCGGAGATGCTAAACTTTTCATTAAGAAAAGGTTTTAATACTGCACCCTGTATGAGGCAACCCCATGCCAAATCGCTCTTCCTGGAACTACTTACTCAGAGGACAGATGAAGTTGGGAAGAAGATATTACACTGAACAGCATCTCCAGCAACTGGTTTCTGAGCCAGATTGTCTTTCCAGATGTTTGGCTTCCAGCTACAAAATAAGGAAATTCAGATTTGAGAGAAAACGGATGTAAAGAGACATACTATTTGCTGCAGTAAGCAATCGTATTCACCAAATGCTTCGTTCACCCAGGAATTGGGGCATGGATGGGACTCAAAATTTTGGCATTCAGTTCTAGACTTCCATGCAATGCTTAAAAAGAATTTCAGGACATGTTCCTAAAGTTCTCTTTAACTGGAGATGATTTTGTTGCTTCCTATCCACTTCCCCCAAAAATCCTAAAAATAACAAGGTCAAGTTTATCTTCCAGCAGAAGAATTTTTTTTCACTATCATAGGCTGCAACACTTCTTGACCACCTACTACATGCTGGGCATTATGGGAGGCATTGGGAGCAGAGTGGTGAAGATTTTAGTACTCGATCTCAATTCCTGCTCTCAATGTGTTTCCAGACTAAACCTTCAGCATATCAATGTTGCACTAAAAATAGAGCTTGCGTTGTAGAGTTCAGAATGCAGTCCATATTAGAAGAAGGGCTGACTGAATAAGCTTACTTTTGGCCCATTATCCATTCATTCATTCCCTTGGTTAACCACTTATCTTACAACCAATTCAGGGCACGTGAATGCAGAAATATGACTGATGTGGCAGTTTGGAGAACCGGAATCAGATTTCTCTTTATTTGGATTCTGGCCCCAAAGGTCTTCTATCTCTGAGCCTCCGTTTCCTCATCTGCAAAATGGGAATAGTAATACCTACTCTTCAGGTTTGACCTAAAGATAAGAGATCATTTTCCTAGACTAAGTAAGAGTGTCCAATAGAATCTTTTTCAATGATAAGAATGTTTTCTATCTCTCCTGTCCAATACAGTAACCACTAGGCTCGTGTGGTTATCGAGCACTTGGAATGGAGCTCGTGTGACTGAGGAATTGAATTTTTAATTGCATTTAATTTCTACCAGTTAAAATTTAAATGTAAATGGCCACATGTAGCTAGAGGCTCCCATCTTGGACAGCACAGATCTGTAGGGCCCAGGACCAAGTTCCCTTCACACCTGCCCTGGCAGAGGGAACATGACATAGCTTCTGTTCTGCACCTGGTTGGGAGGAGAGAGACCCAAAAAAACAAATCACTAACCTGTGCATTAGAGTAAGCGCAAGGACTTTAGAAGCCCAGAGGAGGTGACTTAACCTGGCTTGGTATGACCGGGAATGGTTAACTCAGTGGGCAAAGCAGGGGGTGGGGTGGGACAGGGGAGGCATTTCTGCCAAGGGAACAACACATACAAAGCATGGCTGGAGGGCACCATCACATATTAGGATGTGCAGGTGCTCAGAGTGCTGAAGTTGGGGCTCATCAGAGGAGCAGAGGTAGGAAGGACTCAACCAAGAAGGTAAGCAGGAACTGGGTCATGAAGGATCCCACCTGTTGGCCTATAGGGAACTGAGTTTTATCCTGGAGGTCTTAGAAGCCATTCCAGGTTGTGATGGAAGAATAAACAATTTGATATGACTGTAACCCTACTCATAACACTATGACCTCACAAGCCACTACTTGGGAACAATTGCTCAGTTGTGAGTACCTTCCCTTTTCTTTGCCTCAGCCCTTCCCTCTACAAAATGGGCCCATGACAGGTGGCTCTCAGGGGTTCCCTGAGGGCCATCCTGCTGCTTTTAGACTGGTGTCTGAGAAAGGTCTCCTCACCAGACACTGAGGAGTCCAGGCCTCCATCCACGCAGATCTGCCTCTCATTCACCGAAGAAGGCTTGAGGGTGTAGACAACAAACAGCCCAATTCTTAATGCAGAGAGAGAGGGATATGTTCAGTGGTGGGCTCCACCCACGTCTGCTCAACACATATGAAGGTTTTCTACACAGATCCACCCAAATCGGCTTCAAGGGAGGGTTTGAGACAGATCACATTATTCTGTGATCAATGCAGTGTTTCCAGAGACTTCTAAAATCTATCATCAGAGCAGTTAACTCTGGCTCTGCCAGATAAACATAACAGAGAGTGCTGAGGATGGAAAAGGCTACGTACCATGTCAACTGGGACTGTCCTTTGGGAAGTCTGCAAAAAGCAGACACGTTGGGTCAATGGCTGATGAGGAGGACTGTGCTCACAGGAACTTGAATTCTTGGCATAGTAAGTATGTCTGGGCACCAGGGAGCTGTGAGCACATAGCCCTGAGGGGAGTCTTGCAGAACCACCCCTTTTCTCAACTCTCAGCCCTGAACAGAACCTCTGGAAGGTTCCAAGGGAATGGAACCTGCCACTGCACTGAAGGGTAATGTTGCTGGGTCGAGTGTGGTCAGGAGAGAACTGAGGCCTATATACCCTTGTGAAATAGTCCCAAGGCTCTGCCCTTCCCCCTGGGAAGCGTGGCACAGTACCTGAGCAAGTCCTGGATGCTGAAGTGGCCCCTCAGCTGACAGCCTAGGATGGCAATGATGGTGGGGATCTTGGAGAAGGTGAGGCCCGGCTCATTGAAGAGGAAGACGAGCTTGGGTATAAGCTGTGCCTGGTGAGCAACTTCAGCATTCCGGGGTCCTTCCCTGGTGAGCCCAGGAGAAAGGCAGTAAAAGCTTTTACTGGAATGAACCAAATTTGCTGTGTTTCTGCTAAAAAGGTTTCCCAGGCTGGGCTTGCTCCATGGCCCTCTGACTCCAATGCTCTCTTGGCAACTCATCAAAATGCTGTCAGACACCCATTGAATATGTGTCTGCCAAGAGTTGCTCAGGGATGAGCCTCCCATGCCCTTCCACCCCCCCCCCCCCCCCGGAAACTGCCTTCAAAGATAACCCCCAGTTATTGACTTTTAAATTCCAAGCCTCAGGGAAAACTAATGCTGGTCTCAGAAAACTCAGAACAAAGACAGCAGACTCGCGTGCGACCGCGGAGCACTCTCCAACAGCCAGGAGCGAGGGGCCCTTGTCGAGTCTGTCTGGGGTGTGCGCTCTTCCTGCCCGCCCCAAACCACAAAGTGGATGAATACGCCACTAGGAGTCAAAGGGGAAAAAGACAGAATTCAAGCATCCGCATCCCCCTTCTTAGGATAATCACAAATTCAATTTCCCGTAAGTTCTACTCAACCAAAGAAAACAGCTCCCAGGATAAATGTCCATCTTTAAGAAAACAACAAGTACAGAAAGAAAGTGGGAAAAGGAAAGAAAAAAAAAAAGGTGAAGGAGGGCGAATCTGGGTGGGTGGTTCCTTCTTGAACTGTCTTTTCAGTACTAACAGGACAAATTCTGCCAACCTCCACATCCCTGATACTGAGGCAGAACCAGCCCAGTTCTGTGTGTGGTTTGTATTCACAGCTCTCATTGTGTTTTGTGCTCTTTCTTATCACAGCACTAAGCAGCCTGTTTTTCTGTATTCCTTCTCCACAGGACTGTCTTGTTCCTCTTGAACTTCCAGCCCTGAGGAGCTGCCCAGCAGCCATCTTGCCGTCTGCCCACATGAAGCCAGCACGGAGGAAAGCATGAACAAGACAGGTGACAGGTCTCAGATGAAGTAGTGTGAGTGCCACCCGGCCACATGTGAAGATCTGCCCCATTCCAATGTATGAGCCAATAAATTCCCCCTTTCTCAACCTTCCTTTTGCCCTCCCTCCTCCCTCCCTTCCTTCCTTAAGTTGGTTTGAGTATTTCTGCTGCTTGTAACCAAAAGAGCCCTGAATGATTTAAAAAGTGACTTGGAGAAGTCATTTAGAGGGAGAGTGGGTTGGGAGGCAAACAGGACACAGAGAAGTGTTTTCCTCTGCTGGCCACATATACTGAGCCCGAGAGGGTGCGAGGCCCAAATCCACCAGGGAGACAGACTTGCCCCACATAAGTGAGCCACTGGGAAGGGCATTGCTACGACTGAATGTTCATGTCCCCCCCAAAATTCATGTGTTAAAACCTAACCATAGGATTTGGAGGTACAGTCTCTGGAGGTAAACACATCCCCTAGTGATGGGATTAGCACCTTTATAAAAGAGATGCCAGAGAGCTCCCTTGCCCCTCCCACCAGGCGACACTATAGTAAGGAGACTGCTGTTAACCAGGAAGGGGGACCCTCCCCAGACACTGAATCTGCCAGTGATGTTGATGTTAGACTTGATGTTAGATGTTAGGCTTCCAGCCTCGAGAACTGTGAGAAATAAGTTTCTGTTGTTTATTCAGCACCCTGTCCATCATATTTTGTCACGGCAGCCCAAACAGACCCAGACAGACATGCTGTCACCTGGGAGTCCAGTGGTCTGGAAATGGGAGAAGGCCGTGGTTGCTGAGCCACTGGCTGTCCTGTCCCCTCAGTCCCCCTTCTTGGCATGAAGCCATTAGTCCTAGCCCCCCGCACTGCCAAAGCCCAGCCTACCTTGGTGATCGAAGGATTTCCACAAAATGGGAAAAGAGGGAGAGCTCCAGGTTGTCTGCAGAATTCATCCAGAGCTGGGGACAACAAACACACAGTGAAACCACGATGTGTGTGAAGAAGGGATTCCAGGCAGTGTAAGCAGGTACAGAGCTGCTTAGGCAAGCTCCTTAGGCTTGAAATTCACTAACACAATTTAGCTGTTCAAGAATCTGACCCGATCTCCCGACACCTAGAACTTAGAGGGTGCCTGCCCCGGGGGGAAGCTCAGACGCCATTCCTCTCCGCCCCATCTTTGCTGCTGCCCAGTGCTTCCGTGTGAGTCTAGATTTGAACCAAGGACACTCGCCCTCACCTCCATCTGGCCCTCAGCCCTGCTGCCCGTGTAGCCGTACCCCAAATGCAGTTCATCCTCACTGGAGCCTACAAGGCAAATACCAGTCTTCCCAAGTTAGAGATGAGAAAATAGAGGCTGAGACAGACCAGTTGAGTGACAGGCCCCACTCACCACTGGCAAGTGGTAGGACTGGAGTTAGAAGCTGAGTCTTGGCTGTCTGGGTTTATGCTCCCGCGACCACGCACCCAACTTGTGCATGCATCAGTTTCTTCACTTCTTTCCTCCATAAATCCTGCAGCACCGCCCACACCTTCCCTTATACAGCTGCTCTGCGAGCTGTGCACAGAGGGGAGATGCACTGTGATTCTGAGAGTGAACTTTATCACTCAGGTCGTTATCATTCACAGTAAACAAAATACAGCGGCTAACCATCCTTCTGGGGCACAGTTGAAGGCACGCCTTCATGTCTCATGCCTATTTCCTTTCAGAGAGCTTGACTATTTCTTACTTCTAAATACTGACATTTCCTAAGGCCCAGAATTAAAAAGGTTCCGACACGGGATTGCAAGAGTGCAATCATAGAGCAGCAAAGAAAGCTCACGCTTCTAAATGAGGCCATGTTCTAGAGGCAAGAAGTGCCCTGTAAGTCCTAAAACGATATCATTATCTGCATTTAGTAGCTAAGAAGAGTGAAGACTCAGAGAGACTAAGTAACTTGCCTGGCGCCCCACGGTTTCTAATTGGCAGAGGCTGGCTTCAAAGCCTGGTCTGTCTGACCATGGAGCCCATTCTCTTGTCTCTCCCCTGTGCTCCCCCCAGGCATCTCCTGCAGACAGTGACCCCTAGGGTCAATAATCGACCTCACTTGAATCAAGCAGGTGGCCATGGCTCCATCCTCTTACTTAAGAGTGAAAGCAAAAGAGCCTCAGAGGACCCAAGTTTATGAGGGGGCCCATGGAGGCAGAGACCACCCCTCTCCAGTCCCCAGGGCCCAGGACCACACATGCCACATAATGGGCACTTAATAAGGACCCATTAAATGTTTTAAAAGAGTGAATGCAAAGTAAATCAAGGTAAAATAAGTGGATTGCTCTTAAGCCAGAAACACTAACAGACTTCCAGCCCCTGTTTCACAGTCACTACCCGGAACACACAGAGGAGGGCAGCTGCCATTTTGGAGAGCTGGTGTGGGCTGACGTGTCCCCAGTAGGGGTGGCGGTAGGCAGGCATGGCACCCCAACGTGCAAGTCTGGAGGAGTCCAAGAGCCTAAACACGTGGAATAGTCACTCGTGAAGGCAGTCACTGAACAAATGCTATGCCAGCGTCAGTGCCGGGAGCCGGGAGAACCGAGAAAGTCAAAGACTGAACCTAACAATCTTGTGTGTTCCTGAGCCCTTACCTTTCCCACAGAAGCATATCCCTGTTTCTGTTCCAGAGCACTGACAGTAAGAAGCTGCCATTGGAGGCTGCCTAGCTCTTTAGAAATTACATAATACCAACTACCTGAATTTTGGGAAACATGGATAATTGAACCTTTTGGTTGTTATCCTGTGTCACATAACCCCTGTACTAAGGACAGCACTGAGATGTCTGGATTAGATTTCTTTGAACATCAGATGGAGACCATGTCAAATTCTGCCCTCTCCCCAACCCCTGGGACCATCTCACTCTCAGAATGAGCTGGCCTGTCCCTTTTTCAAGGAACCCAAAACCTCAACCTCCTGTCCCTCCACTGCTTCTCGACTTCCTGTCTCGCTCCTCCCTCTCAACTAGCTGCCTCAATCATTATGCATGGATCCCACACTTTCTCTTGTAACCCACTCTCTTGTCTCTAAACCTTCCCTCTCCTTTAAGGACTTGTCCCATCAATAGCGACACTCTCACTGGTATTTTTAACCATCCTTTTCCACTGCTTCCTCCTCCTCAGCCTACAACCACACTCAAGTCCCTTAAGTCTTGAAATTTCCTTCTACTCTCTTTTCCTTTTCTTCTATCTTGACTTCTACGGTGCTCTCCTCACCTCGTTTCTGACCCTACAATTTACCTTTCACCAGGCCTGTCAGTGACCCCCAGGTGACCTCCAAGTGACTTCCAAATTTTACATAATCTTACAAATTACAAAATCTACGACTTACACATCCTCACTCTTACTTTACTTGATGTAGGCAGACATTTGTGAAAGACCTCTTCTTTTTGAAATTCCCTCCTAATCTTAAAATGTTACTTCGTTTCTTATTTATTTATTTATTTATTTGTTTGTTTGTTTATTTATTTATTTTAGCTTCTAGTTGTTATGGGTTGCTTGTGTTCTTAACTCCAGCTTTAAAAGCACCAGCTTATCTAAGAGTTTACTCAGGGAGGGGTGGGATGGACCTCAAGGTCATTCCAGGAGCAGACAGTGGGGGGTGGTGGGTTCCTCCATTGGAAATTTCTGGGCGGGGCTGCTGACTGAGATGCTTTGGAGCCAAGCTGCCAGAGCACAGCCACGGCACTCTAGAACGTACAGATGTGCAGCCAAGGCATGCTGGCTTGTTTATCAGTATAGTGAGGTCATTTGTGCATATCTCCTTTCCTTTTGTGCACAGGGAGCCTATATTCCATGTCTGGCTGGCTTCCTGTACAACCCTTTCATCCATCTTCAGAAGCAGATCCAGGGCCCAATTCAATTAGCTAATATTTTATTTAGGATTTTTTTAGCTATATTTATGAATAAGATTGGCCTGGACTTTTTCATTTCCCATACTGTCTTTTTTCGGTTCTGCATTCAAGATTAGCTCATAAAATAAGCTGGGAGTGCTCCCTTTCCAGTTTCTTGGAAGAGTTTAAAAGGTTGGAATGGCCTGTTTGCTGACAGGTAGAACTTCCCTATAGAAACCCTGAGCCTGGACTTGCCTTGTGGATGTTGTTGGCTTGTAAGATTTTAAACGCGTGATTCTATTATTTGATGGTTACAGGACCCTTTGAGTTTTTACCTCTTTTTGAGTGAATTTTGAAAACAAATTTTCTTTGGAGATTGTTCAAATGAGCTAAGTGTTCACATTTATTGGCACAAAGTTGCTAATCCTATTTTTGCTACCTTTCTAATTGCACATTCCTCCGTGGTTATTCTTCCTTTCCTTCCTAATATTACTTCGTTGTGCCTCTCATTTTCCCCCCGTCCCCCACCTTGGCCAATCTCAACAAGTTTGTCTGTGTTATGAGAACCAGTTATTGGCCTTGCTGACATTTCTATGTTCATTTCCTTCCTACTTAATTAATGTTCTCATCTCTTTTTTCCTTCCTTCTTCCTCTGAATTTTGTTTTTGTTTGTTTTGTTTGTTTGTTTGTTTAGGGTTTTTGTGTTTTTCTTTTTGTTTGGTCATCCTATCTTCTTGATCTAAAGGTTCTGTTCATTACTTTCAAGTGTTCTTTTGTCCAATATATACATTGACGTTTATAATTTTTTCTCCAAGTCCAGCTTTCACCAGCCCCCCACAATGCACAGTACTTTTTTATACTGTGTTATACACAGTATTCCTTCCATTCAGCTCTATACCACTTCTAATATGAATGAGGAGCCTCATTAATCCTCCTCCGTATCCCACTGCCTTTGCCAAAATTTAGGTTTCAAAATTTTTCACCTGGATTTCTGTAGCAATCTCATGACCCACTCTCCCTGCCTGGGGCTCCTGCCACCAGAGTAATAGGCTTAAAATAAAACTCTGTCGTGTGGTATTTTAGTTAACATCCTTGGATATCAGCAATTTAGCAAAACATATCAATAGTCTGAAAATTGCTTATAAAGCCTAATAATTCAACTTTGATCATTTACTCAAAGGAAATAGTTTTTAAACCAAGGGAACTGTGTGCACAAAAGTGCCATCTATAGTGACATTTATTCATATACGAATAACATAGCAGAATAATCTAAGACTTTGACAATAGGGGGATAGTGAAGAAACCAGGAATTTCCTATAAGACAGATACTATTCTGATTCAGAACAATACTTGCAAAAGTACAAAATAAATGTTTTTAAATGTGAAGTTCACATCTTTAACAGGCATTATTGGTGAGGGTCATTGAAGGAGTAATGATGGAGAGTTGAAAAGTGTTGCTAAAGCATAGGGCTTGCTGGGAGCCTATGAGACTACGAAAGGGGCATGACGTGAGGGAGCGGACCTCGAGTTCTTGACTGGATGGGTCTCAGAAATATTCTTTTGGACTTTCAGTGACTGGGTGTGCAGCAATGCAGCACAGGTCGTAGGGGACTTCCTAGCACTAGTGTGCCTCTAATTTTATTTCCTGGCTCCTCATATGTTCCTCATCTTCCTTTCTCAAGACCTATTTCCTCCTCATTTGCCTGTCTGTGGCCCAGGGCTTATGTCTTTGCCACTGTCTGGTTCTTAGAGTCCCAGACTTTGGGAGGTGAGCTATAGGTGGTGTTTTCCCTGTCTCTCCGTCTTGTAATGAGCTGTAATATCTACTCTTAACACAGGATCATTTGGAACAGGAGTTCTGAGGAGGAGAGTGAGGACTGTGCTAGACTTGAATGATGGTGTCTCCTCCAAGGCTGTAGGCTCCAGAGCGTCCTAATATTGTAAAATGTGAAGAGCAGACACGCGGGACATCAGTGTCTTTCCCTTTTCACTGAAAGTGTTTTAACCAAAACAAAAAAAAGGGGGGGGCGGAGTCCATAATAAATGCTTCTAATGTCCATATTATGTGAGGAAAGGCGGGACTTAAAATAATATCTACACTATGATCGTGACTATGATATGAAAATACATGTGTATTGTGCATAGGAAGTACAAAAAAGCAATGCCTTAAAAGTTGGCAAAGGCCATCTGGGTCTCAGAAACAGGAGCTTCCTCCCCCGCCCTACTTCTCTGTAATTTTAAGTATTCTACAATAAGCATATAATTTTTTTAGCTTAAAAATATCCATTTTTAAAATACTTTCACAGACTCCAACACGGATTGGCTAAAGGGCATGTCCTACAGCCTAGCATCTCCAGCCTGTCTTGTCTCCTCCTCCGGCCTCACCTCTCCTTATAACAAATAGCCCTCCAGGGACCCTCCAAGCCACTTGCTTTCAAATCCCCGTGGTTGTTTCTCATCCTTCCTGTGTGCAAATAGTGCCCACTCCACCTGGAACATTCCCCACTGAATGCACTCTGCCAGACTCAGCCCCAGAGTCCCTGAACGGGAAATCTGAATTGGCTGTGCTCTCACCCCACTCCCCAAATGCCCTGTGCCTGTCTCTCCGTGGCACCTAGCACAGCGTAGTGTCAACTTGGTTATGTCCTGGGCCCAAGAGGCTGGATCCTGGTTATCACCACGTCTCCAGGACATGGCTAATGCCTGGCCCCAGTGGGCACTT
This sequence comes from Puma concolor, assembly GCF_028749965.1. NCBI lineage: Eukaryota > Metazoa > Chordata > Mammalia > Carnivora > Felidae > Puma > Puma concolor. The sequence continues at coordinate 47,616,282 of NC_141677.1, read as the reverse complement.
AGTAAATAGTCTTGTGAATGGAGCAATCCACCCAAAGTTCTGTGCAGTCCTCCTCTGTTAGCCTCAGGCCTACCCTCAGGGTCTCTCAGTCAGCCCTTGCAAGGAACATTTGTCAACAGCAAAGCACCATTCAACGGAACTAGGGGTATATATTTTTTAAACCTACGGTTTTAAGGCCCTTACCCAGATACTATCTGGTTTGACCCCCGCACCAGCCTGTGAGGGAGAGATGACGGTCTCCATTTCACACACTAGAAGACTAGAACTCAGAGAAATCAAGGGACTTGCCCAAGGCTGCACAGCCCATGGGTGGTAGGATTTAATTATAAAAAGGGCCTCTGGGCTCCAAAGCCATTAAGGTTTTCCTTCTCACGACCCTCCTGACTATTGAGGAAGCTGAGCTGCTGAGTTTAGAGGAAGCACCAGACTTTCTTTCCCATCACACACACCCACTCCTTCAGGGCTAATGACCAGTCTCCAGTTTACCTCAAAATTGCAGAGGATGTGTTGAAAGACACCAACATTGGTGACAAGAGAGGAGCCGAAGCCCAGTTCTGCAGTGCCAGCAATGGAGAGGATGAGCTGAAAACTTCGCTGGTTTAGGAGAGAGGTCTTTTTCCTCAGGAGGAAAGCCATTATCTGAACAAGTGAAAACACAAAGCAGTTTCCTCGTGAGTGCATCACTAGAACTCTTTCTCCGTCCCTGCTTGTTCCCACCAGCACGTGTGGTCAACCCAGGCCGAAAGCCCTCTGCTCTCTGGTGCCACCTCCCTCGTCCCCACGATCCCAGAAGAAAAACACACACCAAATTTGTGGCGGCTTCCCCACCGGTGTCCACTTTCCTGTACTCGTGTGACTTGACCTCTCACTAGGGATCCCCTGCTTTTTCCCGAAAATCTCCTCCCGTGTTCGCAGAATGCTACTCTCTCTTGGTTTCCTCCTACATTTCTGAGTGTTCTTTTTCATTTTCCTTTACTGGATCGTGCATTCATAGCCATCCCACAAATGTTGGCGTGTCACCAGGAAGCCACGCCTCCCCATGAGCTCAGCTGCACCATCACTTCAGGCTGCAGCCACCCGATGGACCTTTCTACTTACTGTGCCAGGCCCAGGGAATCAGCCACATGCAAACTTCCGTACGAGGACAGAGGTGATGGGGTCCCTGTGGCCCATACCCACCTCAGAGACTAATGAGATAGATCTTACCTAGACTCGTGTCTCTGTTGACCTCAGTCACACAAAAGTCAGGCTGCCTAGCCATCTCCTGGCATCTGGGTTCTCATCCACAGCTCAGTTCCTAAGCCTGGATCTGACACTGCCCAGCCCTGTCCAGCCAGACATCGTTTCTAAAGGAAGTCTTGCTTGCTGTTCTAAACTGCACATTTGTGTCCTCCCCAAATTCATGTGTTGAAACACTTTCCCACAGTGAAATGTGATCTGGAGGTGGGTCCTACGGGAGGTAATTAGGATTAGAGGGGGTCATGAAGGTGGAGCCTCATGGTGGGATTAGTGCCCTTCGAAGAGTCACAAGAGAGCTTGCCTCCTCTCTCTGATCTTTCCCATGTGAGGATCAAAGAGAAGTTGGCTATCTGCAATCCAGAGGAGGGCCCTCACCCAACCGGACCATGCTGGGACCCTGATCTTGGACTTCCCCAGCCTCCAGAACTGTGAGAAATAACTTTCTGTTGTTTATAAGCCACCCGGTCTGTGATATTCTGTTATAGTAGTCCAGCTGCTAAAGGCAGCTGTGATCAGTGAATACTCAATATCTTTCCAGATTGCTCCAGCCACTTCTTGGATATATCTGAAATCTGACCACTCCCCACTCCCCCACCAAGACATAATTAGGATGGCTGAAGATTGAGAAAAATCACACATGCATGCTGACTGGTTTCGCTTGCAGTCACAGTGTTAAATGCCAAAGTAGCCCTCATTTAGCCTGGTGGCCAACTCTGTTTTTCTAGGAAGCTGGTGTTCTTCATGCCAAAGATGAGAATTTCAACTCTTCTCCTCTTTCCCCAACCCTGTCTGTTGAGAAGACAGAACCCATCAGACATGAACGCTCTCGTCTGCCCACACCAGATCTACAGGGACCTGTGTTGCATCTTTCTGGTCATAAGCAGGGCCTCCATCTGCAGAGCTTCTGGAACCCACCCCTCACCTCCTCAAGAACATGGCTCCATGGGATAGTTCTTCTCTCCTAGCTTCATCCATCTCTTTCCTTTTCTCTTCTGTCACTTCCTCCCATCGACAAAAATTCTGTAGTATTTCTCATCTTAAAAAGAACCCTCTCTTGACTCCTAATCCTTCTAGTTTGAACTCCATTTCTCTACTCCTCTTTGTAGGTAAACTTCCAGAAGGCATTAATAGGCACACTCTGGCCCCATGTCCTCACTTCACCCTCTGTCTTCAACCCTCTTCAAATAGCTACTGCTTCTACCTATCCAATCGTCTTGGAAAGGTCACCAGTGACTTCCAGGTGCCAAATCCAACAGGCACATCTCTGTCCTCATTTGCTTTGTTATTTATCAGCATTTAGTATTGTTTGATCCCACCTGCCTTCTTGAAATACTGCCTTCTTTCAGATTCTTCAACAAAACTTTCTTCAGTTTCTCTCCCCTCTGCTTCTCAATCTCCTTTGTTGGGTTTTGATCATATTTTCAGCCTGTACATGGCTAGATCCTTATTGATTCCTCCTCAGCTCTCCTCTCTTCTCTTTCCTACTCCTTCTCTTTGGCCATTTCTTGAATGCCTTTGTCTGAAATATCATCATGATGGTATTGATGACTCTCACATTTATACCTGCAGCCCAGCTTGCCCCTCTAAGCTCCAGAGTTATCTGTCCCACATGACATTTGACCTTTGATGTCACACAGACATTTCAGATTTAGCATGTCCCAAATATCTTCTTTCCTTCCTGTCTGCAGCACTCTGGACACACAGAACTGCTTTCCAGTGCTATCTGCCCACCCTTCCCACAAAGATCCCAAATCTTTCCAGGCCAGAAATGTAGTCTCATAGCCTGCTGGACTCTCTCTCAGTCCCCTGTTCAAATCTCACCCTTCTGGCCCATCTTCCTTTGTGGTTTCAAAGGTCATTCTAAAGCATGAATCCTTCCATTTCCCTGTTCCAAGCCTTCTTATGATTGCTCATCCCTTCCAAGATAAAATCCACGTCTCTTGGAGTAGCAGAGTTCTGGTCATTGTCTGTCTCTCCATCCAGGTTATTGTGCACAGACCCATCATTGTCCTTCCTCCCCTCCACATGGAGGACACTGACCAGGATCCCTTAAGTGTTTTTTTTTATTTTTTTTAATGTTTATTTATTCCTGAGACAAAGAGAGACAGAGCATGAGTCGGGGAGGGGCAGAGAGAGAGGGAGACACAGAATCCGAAGCAGGCTCCAGGCTCCGAGCTGTCAGCACAGAGCCCAACGTGGGGCTCGAAGCCACAAACCGTGAGATCATGACTTGAGCTGAAGTCGGTCGCTCAACCGACTAAGCCACCCAGGAGCCCCAGGATCCCTTAAGTATTCTTAATGTTAGTCTGGAACACTGTCCTTCTTTACCATGCTATGAAAATCCATCTTATAAAACTTGCCTGGATGCCACCTCATTTGAGAAGAGGATGATACACAAGTTTGGATAGAAATAACATATAGAGAGGTTCATGCTCTCGTGCTCTTAGGTCCAATCAGAAAACCAGCAAATGAATAAAGTAAAAGTCTAAAAGTAATTAAATTTACTCTTAAGCAGGCCATTTAATTGAAGACCCTTGTTTGCATTCACTGAATCATTCCATAAAACCTTGTTGAGTAACTGCTGTGTACCACGTGCTCTTAGGGTGGACAAGCAGACCCGTCCTGCTTTCATGGGACATCTCCCTAGGGGCCTAGGGGGACAAAACAGACCACAAACATGACAAGTATATAGAGATCCTACCAACTGGCCATGCAGGTTATGAAGAAACAGAAAGCAAGAAAAGGTGTCTGGAAAGAGATGGGATAGGATGGAGGGAGATTCTCTTTATAAAGAGTAGTCAGAGAAGGCAAATGATAATAATAACAGTAATCTTGTTGCTTTACTCAAACCTGTCATTTCCCACCTGCCCTACCACTGTCCAGCCCTTCTTTCTGATATGCCCCGAAGACATAAATATTTGCAATATTTCTTTTGTAAAACATGAGAAGCGTTTTAAATTTCCCTCTTCTGTCTTCATTTGTAAAGGTACAATAAATCTGTGAATCTGGTGGGTTCTTACTCAGATAAAGTCTTTGGGAATTTTTGTCTCACAATAATATGCTTTTTTTGTCCACCTTCTTAGACAGTGCTACAGAGTGAATGTTTTTGTTCCCCTCCCAAAAAAGAAAACTTTCATGTGTTGAAACCTAATCCCCAATATGATGGATTAGGAGAGGTGGAGCCCATGAGAGGTGATTTAGTCATGAGGATAGAACCTTTGTGAATGGGACTGGTGCCCTTATAAAAGAGACTGCAGACCCGGGCATCTGGGTGGCTCAGTCAGTTGAGCGTCCAGCTTCAGCTTAGGTCGTGATCTCAAGGTTTGTGTGTCAAGCCCCACGTCGAGCTTGCTGCTGTCAGTCCGGAGCCTGCTTGAATTAAATCACCTCATCCTTCACTACAATCTCATGATATAGGAGGTATGATAGTCTATATCATACAAGTAAGGGAACTGAGGTAGAGAGAGTAAGTAAGTAACTCATCCAAGGTTAAATAGCAAGTTTGAGTAAGAGGTAAGATTCAAACCCAGCACCTGGTTCCTCCACCTGGGCTCCTAGCCATTGTGTTAGGTGCAAAGTGAGTGGACCACAAGTGATTCTTGAATTCAGTGAAAGGTACAGGTATACAGACTAACATCCCTATTCTGATCAGAGCCCTTCTCTGCCTGGCCATTGTTTGGCCTTCTGCTGTGGTGACACTAGTCTCAAGACCCTTCCCTCTTGGCTTCCCTTCTCTAGAAGTTGCCATGGAGGAAAGGTCCACTAAGGCCAGTGAAGCTCTTCCCTGCTCCCTGGGAATGACAGCCTACGTGGGAGGTTAGATTACCTGGTACCCAGAGATGTGCTGCATCAGACGGTCACACATGACATTGCTGGTCAGGACAGAGTGCAGGACTTTCACGGCCGCATACATGGTGTGGTCATCCGTCGCTAAGGAAATGAGGCCCAGGAGGATGGCGGGCCCACCAATGAAGTCCAGACTGCTGGCTGCTGGGATGGAGTGGAACACCCTTACACCTGTGTGGGACAAAGGGGCATTCCATCAATAGATCGCAGCTTCGAGGTTATGGCAAGTCCCCTGGAAGCCTGCAAGGGCAAGAGCTGCCAGTGTCCCTTCACAGCAGAAGGGCTCGTGCACACAGGACAGGCTGGGAGGAAGGATGGGACGTTTGTCAGTCTTAGCTCACTGAGAGATCCTGCACTAAGTTCTTCCTGGGTCACCAGAAGGCTGAAACAGCCCACGGGATTTCAGATCACTGCCTCTGTCTCAGTCCAGCGTGCTGGATGAGTCACATGCCCTCTGAGCCTCAATCCACTGGTTGCTCTGACAACCTGTGGCTTTTGTCTGCTCTCTAGATCCTGCGAGATTGGACCTTCACTAACCCCCTGCTTTGCTCTTGGCAACCAGTAGTAACTGACTATTTTTACCCAAACAACCACAACCATTACTTCTGTCAAAAGACCCCACTGTGCCCACTAGATAGGTTCCATTGTGCATAGATGTCAGACTGGTTAGTAGCTGAGTTCATTAACACCTGCCAGATACAGCAAAGTGAACTGGCTTCTATGTGATGTGGAAGGCCAGCTCTCTGACAGGGCTGACTCTCCAACTCTCACCCTCCCTGGATGGCCACTCAGACTTCTAGGCTGCACGAGCAATGACAGCCACACACCCATCTTCCCAAATAGTAGTAAAAGCTCAAGGCCTGACCTACCTAACTGGCCCACAGCCACAGCTCCAACGGTTCGAAGAGAACCTGACAGGTGCCCAGCACAATTTCTTAGCAAGAACACAGGCATGGCATTGTCACGGGATGAAATGTTCATCTAGAGAAATTGGCAACAATTAGTCCCAAGAAACTTTCCTGAAATGGAAGAGGTTTTGTTCATGAGGTCCTGGAGGGGAGGTACCCGAGACCTGGTCCAGAGTTGGCACTCAGTAAGTGAAGGTCGGTGAATAAATAATAAATGAACCAACGTCAGGGAGACTGAAGCCGAACTTCAGGTTCCCGTGTCCTGCCTCCCAGTTGTGCCTTAATCATGTGGGAGTAGCTTTGGCTATGCTGTTGTGCCAACGATGTCCCACATGTCACAGTAAAGAGCTCATGAGGGCAAGGTGGGCCCAGGGACATGTGGAGGTGGAACAGTGCCACGAAGGCCAGGCTGCCTCCTTCCCAGTCCACATTGTCCAGTCTCGGCCCGCCCTGGCTTCACTAGTCTCAGAGGGCCAGGCGGATGGGAATCTGGGGTACTGTGTGGGGAAGGCACAGCTGTGTGCTCAACAGACCTAATCCCTGATCTCTCCTTTCAGTAAAGGGAGATGGCCTTCTTTCTGTGAGGGTGGAGAGAATGTCAACAAATCAGCTCAAATTTCTCAGCATTAAGCAAAAGAGCGCTCCGTGCAGGCATCAGGAAATAGTTCATCTAATGGCATCTTCATCTACAAACATGTCGGCTTGCTGTTTTGCAAGTTTGCTGTTTAAAATACACAAGGCAACTCACAGAACATTTTGCGGTGTTGGGGGTTGGGGGGCGTGGCCAGTTGCATCCAGAAAAGGGAAGCTCAATCGTGTTTTCAGTGTCACAAACGTTTTTCAAATTCCACTTGTTCCTGCTCTACAGTGAAGAATAAAGACTGCCTACTTTCTTCTCTGAGCAATTATAAACGAAAGGTTCAGTCTCGGGGGATGCTAATGGGTGGAGAGGCATATGATATTTTAAAAAACGAAATGGGAAGCGTGCCTGTGCGTATCTGTCTACACATGCGCCAACACGAATCAGTGTTCACTTAAGCGCTGAAAACTAAAGCAAACCAGGAGATCAGGATTCCAAAAGGGGGCAACAGGTGAAGGCAGAAGTCATACCTCCTTGGCAATCAGGCGGCTGTCCACCTCATTGTAAGTGTTTCTGATGTCCATAACACTGGTGATGGAGGAGCTGGCTATGTGAAGGCCAAAGGAAACCCTTTCCTCTGCAACCAGGGGCGTCGCTTCTGTATCAAGGTCCTCTCCTAAAACAACACATCTTTGATCATCTCTACTCTCACTTTACAGAAAAGAAAGTACAACCTCAGGAAAATAAATACCTATGGCTATCTGGTGAAGTCATCATTGAGGGACTATTTTATGTTGTTACGTTGTATGTTTGCATGTTGTATGTTTATATCACATGTTGGTCCCTACCTGTGCTTCTCTGACACTTATAGAAAACTGTGGACAAATCTCTTAAGATTAACCCTACTATAAAATAGAAGCATTCAAGGTGTGAAATCATCTTGAGCTTGAGACATCTACCAAGGATATGCTATAACCTCACTCCCCAAAACGAAAATGTTAAGTGATAAGAAAGCTGACTTACAAAAAAAAAATGGGGACACCAAGGTGGCTCAGTCGGTTAAGTGTCCAGCTCTTGGTTTTTGGCTCAGGTCATGATCTCACGGTTCATGGGATGGAGCCCTGCATCAGGCTCTGCAGAGCCCGCTTGGGAATCTCTCTTTCCCTTTTCCCTTTCCCCCACTTGCTCTCTCTTTCTCTTTCTATCTCTCAAAATAAATAAATAAATATTTAAAAAGAAAAGAAAAAGAAATCTGCTGGGCTGAAAGCCCTAAAATTTTTGATGAGCTACATGCCGTGGCGAACATTCCACTTGGAATGAGCACCTTGGTCCCTGGGTCAAGGAGAACCACACATGGTCCTAGAGCTGCATGGTCTGAATAACGAGTCAGCAAAATTTTGGCTCTAGACTTGACCTCATCGCATGGCTCTGGCCAGTACCATTTGCCATAGGAAATGGAAGCTTGAAGAAGACATGGGTCCTGGAGACAGAAATGCTCAACAGTGTTCAATCGCCCTTCACAATGCACAAGGCTTCTGTACATAAATTCATTCATCATTCTTCTCAGATGGGAGCTGACCCCTTGACTTAACAGAGCGCAGAGAGCAGTACTCCCTGCTTGAACAGCCAGCAATCAATAATGAAAATGTGGATGTGTTTGTCTGCCTGTTTAATAATTGAAGACAACAGTATGCTTTAGTTAAAAAGCTTCTTCATTAAAAGGAATGCAACTTATTTATCTCATTCTCTCCTCTCTTTCTTTGCTGATGGTATTGCCTACCTATTCTTCTCCATTATGTGCTTCAGAGTTGAAATCCAAAGGATATTGTCATTTCCTTTTCTGTGACATTTTCTGTTGGGTTGTAAATTTATAATGATTCAATTACAGAGGTCTTCCCTAATGACTGACCTACACTGAGTTTATTTTTTATAAATATGCTATAAATAACTGGATGTCCATTTAATAAAACAATATCAGCAAAATCATTATAAATCAAAACACTCCATACCTTGGGCATGCACAGCTTGGAAGTTACCACAGTATCTTGGGCCAAGTTTGTTAATAACTTCCAGAGTATCCACTGAGATGGCTTCTTCAAAGAGGTATGTAGGGCCAAGACGCCATATTAATGATGACTTTTGTTTCCAAACTCGAGGGGTAGAGATATATCCATAAACATCCACAAATGAAGATGGATCCATTGAAAGGAAAGGCCCTGGCAAGGCCTGGATGTACAACATCTGTTAAAATTAAAAGGGAGAAAGGGAGAGATTTAACCTCAGAATTAATCAAATAAACACCTATGGAGATAAAATGATATACCTTCTTCTCTCAAAGTAAAAGCTTATTATATCTACAAGCATTAAAAATCTCACTCTCAAAGCTGAGAAACAGTGCAGGAAAACAGCTTACAAAATGCTGGTGGGAGCAAAAAACTGACACTGTGCTTTTGGAGACAAATTTGATAAGGAATATTAAGAGACACTAAAATGTTTATCTTTTTTGTTCCAGTCATTCCACTAAGAACCCAAATGTCCAGTATTGGCACATTCATTAAGTTTTATGTACTAAAATAATTATAGACATATCCAATTGGAAAGGAAGAAATAAAATTATCTCTATTTGCAGATGACATGTCCATGTGGAAAATTCCAAAGAATCTACAAAAAAAAATGCCTAGAACTAGTAAGTGAGTTCAGCAAGGTCACAGGATAGATTATCGATAAACACACAAAAGTCAATCACATTCTATAGGCCAACAATGAACATGAAGAGACTAAAATTAAAAACACTATCATTTACAACTGCGCAAAAGAAAATGAAATATTTAAGAAAACATGTATGGATTCTATATACTAAAAATTCAAAAAGGATGATGAAAGAAATCAAAGAAGACCTATGTAAATGGAGAGACATACCATGTTTCTGGATAGCAAAACTCAACACAGGGAAGATATCATTTCTCCCCAAAATGATCTATAGATATAATTCAGTTCCCATCAAAATGGCAGAAGGTTTTTTGTAGACACAGACAAGTTAATTCTAAAATTTGTATCTGAAGACACAAGCCCTAGAATAGCTTAAACAAATAGCTTAATTCTTCTTTTTCAAAAATTAACAATGTTTTTGATCATCTTTTTTTGAAAGAGAAAAATTAAGTGGGAGACACCACTCTAACCAATATTATTACACAGGCTAGCTTATTACATAGCTATAATAATTAAGATAGTGTGGTATCAGTAGAGTTCTAGTCACACAGATCAGTAGAACAGAATATAGAATCTGGAAATACACCCAGACAAATGTGCCCAACTGATTTTTGATGAAGTTTCAAAAGCAATTTAATGGAAGAAGGACAGCCTCTTCAACCAATGGTGCTGGAATAACTGGGCATCCATAGGCAAAGAAGTGAACTTCAACCTAAACTTTGCAGTCATAAGAGGAAAATTTGATGAATTCTTCATCAAAATAAAAACTTTTGTTCTGCAAACTCCTATGGGAAAGAAGATGGAAGACGAGCTACAGACTAGGAGAAATTCTTTGCAAATCATACATCGAAGGACTAGTATCTAGAATATATCAAAAACCTCTAAAACCCCAGAGGAAAAAAACAATCCAATTAGAAAATGGACACAGAACATGGGCAGACATCACTTAAGAGGTTACATAAATGGCAAATAAGTGCTTGAGAAGATTTTTAATCTCATTAGCCATGAAAGGAATGCAAATTAAAAACACAACATCACTATGCACCTATCAGAGCGGCTAATCTGAAAACCAGTGACCACTGCAAATACAGAGAAACCAGATTGTTAATCCATTGCTGGTGGTAAATGTAAAATGGTACAGTCACTCTGGGAAAATCATTTGGCCATTTCTTATAAAAAGTAAACACACAATTACCTATGACCCAGCAACTGAACTCTTAGGCATTTATCCCAGAGAAATATGGACTTAAGTTCACACAAGAACCTGTATACAAATCTTCATAGCAAAACAAACAAACAAACAAAGATAAAAAACAAAAAAAGGAAAAAATGTTCATAGCATCATTATTTGTAATATCCCCAAACTGGAAACGGCCCAGATGTCCTTCAATCAGTGAATGGTTATATATCCAGGTCATGAAAAACTACTCAGCAATAAAAAGGAATTAATCATTGGTGCACAGCAACAATCTGGATGAATTTCCAGAGAATTATGTGGATTGAAAAATCCAACCTTGAAAGATCATACACTGTACAGTTTCATAAAAATAATATCCTTGAAATGATAGCATTTTAGATTATTGTTTTCCAAGGTCAGGGACAGGGATAGGGGAGAGAGGTGTGGGTGAATGGGAGTGGCTATAATTTTTATAAATGGGCAACACAAGGGAGCATTGTGGTGATGTAAACATTCTGAATCTTGGCACGAGTCATGGATGCAAAAACCTACACATGTGATAAAACTGTGTGGAACACATACGCATATATACAAGTATAAATAAAACTGGGAAATTTGAATAAAGTAGCAGATTGTATCAATAGCAAAATTGGGTTATGAAATTGTTCTAGAGTTTTGTAAATGCCACCATTAGGGGAAAACTAGGTAAAAGTGCACAGGATTTCAACAACATTTTAGTCTACAATTATCTCAAAAAAATTTCAATAAAAGAAAAGAAAAATAGTTAACAGAGTATCACAAATTTTAAAATGATAATTTCTCATTTTTAAATTTTTTTTCGTCTTTTAGTATTTATTTTTGAGAGAGAAAGAGACAGAACGCGAGTTCGAAGGGGCAGAGAGAGAGGGAGACAAAGATCTAAAGCAGCCTCCAGGCTTTGAGCTGTCAGCACAGAGCCCGACTGACACGGGGCTCAAACTCACAAACAGTGAGATCATGACCTGAGTCAAAGTTAGCTGCTTAACCGGCCAAGCCCCCAGGAACTCCTAAAATGATCATTTCAAAGCTTATGTTGGTAGACTTAACTAATGGTTAAAACTAGCTAAGTAATATACAAAATTTTCCACACAATAAAGTTGCAACTACTTTTTTAAAGGGAAAAAACTGAAAGAAATTACAAACTATGGTAAGATAGAAGGAATGCAGGAAATATTTCATCTTTGCTCTATTTTTTAGTTATTTCAAAATGTGTTTATATTATTTTTTATAATGACTATAAAGTCACCACATCTATGCATATGTATGTAAATACATATTTTTCAAAGGAAAGGTCACACAATTTCAGAAATATTCTTTTACTCCCTATCAATTAAATGAGATTTTCAAACAAAAACAAACCAGGTTTTCAGCCACCAGCCTTGCCTAAAGTGAAGTCCACTGTGCTGTCCTCTCTTCCCTCCTTTCAGATAGGAACTTCTGTCTCTCCCACCTGAAGCTCTGCCCCCCTCCTGCAATCCAGCTTGCATTTTTGCCAAATTCATAGCGCATTTACTCACAGCACCATTCGGATTGATTTATAAACATAAGATGTCTTAAATTGCTCCCACGTCATTTTGCTCGTTCAGGCTATTGAAATACTCCCCACATTTCCAAATTTAACTTAGCTGAACTTAGAAATTAATAGAAAATCTCTAACATTAGAGAACAATCCTTAAGCTGGGTCATCCCCAAACTAAGCTCTCCCATCTTATTCTTATCCAGCATATGTCTGCATCTAAACACAGGCCTTCATGTGTACCCCAGTTAAATTTCATTTGCTGATCCTGAACCAACTTGTTGAGATCATCTTGGAAAGTCAACTCTGTCTGACTCAACCCTTGGTCATTCTCCACGTATTTTTGGCATATCCCCATGATATCACACTACTGCCAACCTCCCTCCTGACTGGCTTTGGTTTAGCTGGTCCCTTGAGGCCAGATGTTCATCCATGTACCAGGTCACTCAACTACACTATCAATCCAGTCCATGTTCCTCCTTGTGGCTTTAAATGCAATGCAATTCATCAAGTATTTATTGCAGGCTTACCATGTGCCTGCCCCTGTGCTAGGTGCGAGCAAACACCAATAGGACTTGCCTTTAGCCTCAAAGTACATGAACTATTTCACAGAATACCAACCTATTCTGTAAAACAAGGCAGAATACCAACATGTTTTGCAAAAAAAAAAAAAAAAGGTTGGGGCGGGGGGAAGCCTCCTCTATAATCATGCCTAAACAGATAATAACAAAGACACTGTGCAGCCACAAAAGTAACCACCCCTCCCATCCTGGCTAACATGAGTTAGCTTTCTCTCCAAGAACAACTCTAACCTGCTCCATTATTCCTACTTCCTGGATACAAGTTCTGAACATGCACGGACATCAAACTAACTCCCTCTTTCTGACGGTACCCGGTTGAGAACAGACCAACCTCCACTTCTTTGAACCCTCCCCAAAATCACCTTAAATAAGCGCAAATCATATATGCTCCTTCCAAGTCCCTGTTACCCCAGGGAGTAGAGTGTCTTGCTACATCAAGCTTAATAAATCTAACTTCTGTTTTGTACTATATGCACACTCCCGAAGGTACTGATTGGTGGTCATGGACAATTCCTGGCATCTAAAACAGTTCCTAACATAGAATACGTGCTCAAAAAGATTTAATAAGGGAAAGAATGAAGGAAAGAAGGAAAGGAAGGAGGGAGGGAGGCAGGGAGGGAGGAATGGAGTGAGGGAGGAAGGAAGGGGAGAAAGGAAGGAAGGAAGGAAAGAAAGAAAGAAAGGCCGGTATTGTCAATGATTGGAGAAAAGAGTTAGCTTCTTGTTTTGAAAAACCTATTTTTGTTATGTTCCTGCTGAATCTTTCTGGTTACCACTGCCTTTATTTGATAAGACAATTGTACCTGACGACAGCATCGAATTCATCTTTAGGTGTTGTATTGAATTTAGGTTGTTCTACCTTCATGATTCTCAACATGGGGTGATTTGGGGGCATTTGGAAATGTCTGGAGACAGTTTTGGCGGCCACAACTGGGGAGAGAGGGATGCGATGGCATCTAGGGAGGCCACAGATGCTGGTAAGTATCATACTATACATAGAATGGGTCCCTACGACAAAGAATTATCGAGCCTCAAATGCCAAACTATCGAAATGAGAAACCTATTCATCTAAGGTCATCCATTCTGGCTAAATGTTAGAATCATCTGAGAGGCTCTGAAAACATCACCAAATTACCCCGCACCCAGAGATTCTGTTATGATTCATCTTAGGAGCAACCTGCACAACAGAACTTTAAAAATACTTTCCAGGTAATTCAAGAATGCAGCCTAGGTTGAGATGCTCTCTCTGGAACCTGGGTGCCACTCTGGCTGCATTTGCCTTTTGTTGTCTTCTGGGCGCTTCTCTCTCTGACTTCTTTGGGGATCTCCGACAGTGGGTCCTGGAGCACACCTGCCATGTCCCTCCTCTCCCAGCTTCCTCTGCCTTATGCCTCAGGACTTCAGGTGACTCTAAATGGCAGTGATGAGATACTTCCTCCAGCTATGTGTTCACATTCCATTGCCTTCTTTGTACAGGGAATCATCTCTTCCTCATCATCCTTGCTGTAAATCTGGCAAGAGGTATTGGTGTCTTTCAAGCTCTAGCGCCTGACTCCCAAGTATGGTGGAAGGACAGTTGTGTTAGATTCACCACCAAGCTTCTTGGAAAAGTAGAACCTGAGACCCCCACGCAGACTTTCCTAGGGAATCCGTAACTTAAACTGTGAAAAGCCTCATTCACTCTGGGAATTTATATTCTCTTATGACTATTCTGATGTCCACATTTCACCTTCTGATCTGGTTGTGTAGCTTTCATTCCATTTTCTGAAGGATTTTTGTTTTATTGTTTCTTTGGGTTTTTCTTATGCATGAGCTCAGCCAAGTGTACTGGACGCCAAAGGTGAGTTTCATTAGATAGTGACCCCGCCCCCTCCCCTCGCCAAATGAAAAGGACCAACTGACCTGAGGCCGCTCCAGAGTGGTGCAGCCAGGAAAGCATTGTGGGGCAAGTGGAGCTCGGGGCAACTAGCTCACCTTGGCTGAGCCAACGATCTGTCCATCCAGATAGGTGGAAACGGTACAATTCCTTTTCATTTCCTTGGTGACAACCACAGCCAGGTGGTGCCACTGACCACAAGCCAGCAGCTGGCCACACCTGACCCGAAGCTGGCGTCCAGCAGAAGGCTCAGGATCATCCTCGGGTTCCATGATGTCTGCAAGAGACCACAAACACCACACCCGGCATGTGGCGCCATGCTGCAGCAACCCAGGAGAACAGGGCCTCATGCGGAGGCCTTGACCCCCTCATAAAATAATGACGACAGCAGCCACAGTTGCTTGAGGTCTTGCCTTGTGCCAGACATGGGTTTAAGAACTGTTAGAAATGTCACTTCGGGTTTTTTGGGGTTATTGTTTTGTTTTGGTTTTCACAGCAAACCCTTGGAGGTAGGTGCTATCACGACTCTCATTCACCAGCCTGAGGCACAGACGGGTTAGGTAAGTTGCCCAGGGTCATGGAGCAAATAGTATTCAAGTCCAGGAGTCAGATTTTGGGGTCTACCCCGCACTAGACCGCCTCTGTAGCCATGCACACTTGCCCTACAGTCCTAAGAAGGAGGGGGGAGTAAGCAGTTGTGCTCTGTGCCCATGATGCCAAGGCACCCCTGGGGTGTCTCCCTATGAAACAGTGACGCTCTTGGGGAACACAAGAAGAACAGGCCATTTCTGGCCATCACAGAGGGATGAGCTTGGACAGCCAGGCTGAGCTCTAAATGGCAGAGCCTGGACCAGCCACCAGCCACCAAAGGAGGGTTGGGCTCCTGGGCTCTTGTGCCAAAAGCTGCTGAATTAGCCCCATTCTCCCCAAGTGTAGGTGAAAACAGCTCCCAACGCCTTACCCAGGGACTGAAATTCTTTCTCTTCTGTAGACACAACTAAGGAGAGGTCGTCCGGGCACAGGCTGACAGAGAAGCAGATGAAGGGTTGCTCAGTCCTGGCCAGGTGACGCACCAAAGTTAGGAAGCGCAGAGGGTGGCCCTCAGTGACTGTGCTGTGCCTGCTGATCAGGAACCAGCAGGAGAAGGTCAGGCCACCAAGTGGAGGGAATGATCTGGCAGCACCTGGAGACAGAACAAGCATGCCCTTAGAACTTCTCTGCCTTGGAATCTTGTCTAGACCCACCGTGGCTCTGAATTGGCCCAGATGTGGCCCTACTGTGTCCAGCTCTGTGCCTCACCTGACTCATGCCCACTTTATGTCGACCCCATGCCGCAGAAGCTTGTCCTCTTTTTC
This sequence comes from Puma concolor, assembly GCF_028749965.1. Classification (NCBI taxonomy): domain Eukaryota; kingdom Metazoa; phylum Chordata; class Mammalia; order Carnivora; family Felidae; genus Puma; species Puma concolor. The sequence continues at coordinate 47,600,456 of NC_141677.1, read as the reverse complement.
ATACTCGCATATTCCCACCAGGACTTGAGTGTAGATCCCCAAAGCCTCTCTCCAATTCTGTCCCACCTATTATTCCATGCCACCTTGCCAAGGGAAGGGGTGCATAACCCTGAGATCAGTCATCATTGGCCCACTGGTCAGCTGATCTAAAGCTGGGCAGTGTGCTGTGAGAGGCAGGGGACACCAGCCTTACTCAGCTGAACCTTGTATGGGGAAGCCTCCACTGTAGGCAAACCCACGCCCTCCTGCCCTGTAACAGGGTTACAGTGCAGAGCAGGCCCACTGTCCTCCGTGAATAAGCAGAATCAGACTTGGTGCCCCATGTTGGGCTGTGAATGCAATGGCTCCTCAGCGCCCACCGTTCCAGAGAAACCCAGGTTCTTCTAACTGAGGCTGCTTAGCTCGGGCGGCACCGGGTTCTTGCCCTGTCCTTCCCAGGCAGTTTTTAGCCGAGCACAGCAGTGCACAAAGCCTGCTAGGGCCCAGGTCGATCAGATGGTCATCCACACAGAACTTATATTCTTCTCTAGAAAGAGTCCTAAGGCGGGGTAAGGTGTTTGTTTTGACTTTTGTCAATCACTGACAAAATGAATCCGACGCAGACTCAGACATCAAATCACCGAATGAGCCCATCAGTGTTCACTGAGTCCCCACTCTATGCAGAGGCATGGGACGGGCCCTTGGGACACATAATAAACAGGATCCTCCCGCCCTAAAACAGGCATGACAAACCGGAAGGATGACTCCTCTACAGATATACAGAAACAACAAAGACTCACACTTTCTTGAAATGCCAAGCGGAATCTGAAATCAAGGCTCCCTAAGCACTTATTCTGGGGTAGGGTGAGGACGGCTCAGCAAGCTAAACCCCCTGAGAAACACCTACCTGTCCCAATCCCTCCGGAGACCAGATACTCTGTGCTGGTTCCCATAACTGTAGACACAGTCGGAATAAACAAACAGCTGGAAACAGAAAAGCATCTCAGATCATTGAACCACAAACCAACTTCTGGCCATGACATCTCCCCTCTGTCCCTCTGCAGGGACCTCACTCCCTCTTACACCATGAGGACAGAAAGCAGCTGATGCTGTTACAAGGGCCCTGGGAAATTAATAAAGTGCATTCCAAGCATAAGGAAACGTGTTGTACCCATAGCCTTCCACGGACATGTCAAATTCCACAAACGATGGAGCCAGAGCCGCCTTCTGAGGCTGCAGGTTGCGCGGGGAGGTCATGGAGATGAGGCTGAGTGAAGTCTGAAGGGCAGTGGTTGAGCCCTCAGACGTCCTCGAGGATCTGAGGGCCTGTGTGACTGCTGAGCAAGGGCCGGCTCCTGGGGCAGCTCCTCCAGGACCCTCAGCAGTCCCTGCTTCTGCAGCCTGGGACCCTAAGGCAACATGCAAGAGAAGAGACATGTCCCTGTTCAAGCATATCTGCTCTTCTGACAACAGCCTCGATGCTTCTGCCACAGCCCTGAAGGAGGGCTCCACAGTGTCACAGCACTTCCTGACCCCTGTGAAGCAGCTCTCTACTGACTTAGTAACCCTGAACTGCAGCAACACTACGTCCCTCCTCGAAACTTCTTTTCCCTTAATTCCATCATTCCCCAGAAACCCCCAGCTTTCCAGCGCACCATTTTCTGTTGCCATCATTGGCTTGCCCCACTGGCCGTCGCTCACTGACACTTTGTCCTGGCTCCCTGAACTCCCCGCTCACAGCAGCCTGTCTCTTTGAAAGCTCTGCTCCCCTCCCCTGATTGCTAGGACCAGCTGAATCTCCATCCATGTTCTTCAATTATGTGATCCACACTCAACCTGCCCATAGCTTTCTATTCTTTAAGCCGGTCCCTGGAGTCAGCAGCCTCCCAAGTACCAGGACTGATACTAGGGGACCCACCCAATGCTTTGGCCTCTTGACTGCCCAACTGTCCCCTGAGCTGTGAGCTGTGCAAAAAACCATCACTGGCACCTCCATCCAGGTGCAGCTCTGGGTATTCTAGCATGCACTGTATCATGAAGGAAACCCTATCGCTCTTTCCATGATCTGGGACCAAAGGGGCCAAGGGCACACTCAGCATCACCTGTCTTATATGAGGATGGGGGTCATCCTTTTCCTTCCAGATCTGGCCTTTCTCCAGGGACCACCAATCCTGCTTTTCCTCATTTGCTCCACTGAGCAGCAGGCAATACCATTTTTTAAATCTGTCTGCTTCCCACCTGTTGTGAAGGCTCCCTTCTAAGGAATGCATATTCTTTTTAATTCCCATTAACCTGTTCCTGTTCTTTCCTCCGTCCTCACCTGAGCCTCCAGAGTCCCCTCCATGGACACAAGATGAATGGAGGATTTTCGCTGCAGCTGACGGAGGTGGGGGAACTCCAAGACCTAGAAACTGTCTAAGCATCAGAACATGCAAGAGAAACAAAATGAAGACCTTTTATGAACAGAAGTGTTCTCCAGCTTCATCCGAGCACTTTCCCAAATCCCAGTGCTCCCTGATGCCCTCCTCCACTTTCTTTCTCTCTGTTTGGAAAGCGTTTCTTTAAGCCATGCAGAAACAGAGGGAGACTGGCTTGGCACCCAGACCACAGAGCTGGTGCCTTTAGGTGTCTTTGACCAGCTAGCAGCCTCAAACCAGATTTGGAAGAGAGAAGAAGGAATTTGTCCTACTCCGTTTTGTGTCTGCTCCATTTGTCTGCTCTGTGCCTCTCCCTCCTGCTCAGCTTTCCAGGCACCAGGTGGCTTCATGGACGGGCTGCCGGCAGGAAGGCTCCCATAGGATACAAGGGAGCACCGCTTCTGTCCCTCTCTCTGTCGGGAGTCTCGGCCACTGCTTGTCACACCAGCCTGGCTCCTACAGCCTCACCCCTTGAGCAGTGAAGCCCTCACAGCCCCTGCCCCTCTCAGTTCCCGTAGCTTTGGCATTATCCACTGAGCATCCCCCACCATGCGATTCTGTGCTGTCTGCAGGACCCTCTGAAGGGTCCCCTCTCTCCGAAGACCACAGCTCCACGGGAGGGGCTATGTCTGCTTTGTGGGTCTCTGCACTGCCTGCATGCACCCGGGGTTCCTCCTGGACTCGCGCTGTCCAATACTGGGAAGGGCCACACCCTGCACAGAGGGGGTGCAGGAGGGGGCATGGGGACACCTGTCCCGTGTACTCTTACTGTCCACTGGGCCTGAGCACAGCTGCCAGCAGCTCAGCAGTGTTTAATGTGCGGCACATGGTACCTTAACACGTCTGGTTCGATGGCTTGGGAGGCAAGTTTTTCAAAAATCCTGATGAGGCCTGAGTGCAAGGGGCTGGTGCTGGTGGTCAGGGCCCTGCGGCAGGAGACCACGAGGGTCCTAAGCATCCCCGCCTCACACATGACCTGACGGTTCTTCTCCGATTTCACCAGGGACTGGATATGACTGGCCACGGAGCACTGGATCTCCTGGGAAAGCTAAGAGAGCAAAAGCAAACAGTGAGCCCTGGAGGTCGGGACATTTTGTGGGCAACTTTGATGGGCCCCCAACCAGGCCCCAAACTGATGTGGGGCCAGACGCCTGCACCCACACAGCCTGTTCTAACTGTACTCTATATCGGGGGTTCTCAGATGTGCCCACTTCTCGTGCAATGGGAACCCCAGAGGCTGGTCTGTGGGAGGATGGGGGCCACTGAGGTCAGCTGCCAAAGACATAGAGGCTTAAAACGGAGACTGCGAGCCGGCCAGCAAGAGGCCGCATCTGCCCCAGAGACGCGGTGTCTGCCTCGCGCGATGTTTAAGCAGTTTCTGAATTAATTGCTAACATTTAAACAACCAGGAATTTCACATAAAAGTCCAGACACATGGCTCCTTTCGAAAGGTAGGAAGATCGGGGTCAGACAGGTTTGCAGTCCTGGGCAGTGGCTGAGCCTCTGAAGGGTCCCATGCCCCCACAGCCTTCGCTCACAAAGCAGCCCTGTGTTTGAGGTTGTACCCCCGGCACAGAAAGTGCAGTGCCCCGGGGAGGCAGGCCCACAGGCAGTGCCCACGCAGACTGGCTGTGGCCGGACCAGGCCACGCTCAGCGCCCACGCCAGCTCAAGTCACCGCTCCTGTGAACTGCTCCCCGACGCCGGCCCTCAGCCCCTGATTGTCACTACCCCCCGCCCCCATGTGCCTTCCCACTGTCCTTCGTCCATCTCTCAGACACGGATAGTGGTGCTCTTATCTTACCCTTACTACTTTTCCAGTCCCTTCAGTATCTTTATGTCCCTGAGGCCCGCAGAAGAGAGCGCACAGGGTCAGCTCAGTGAATATTTGAGCCAAATACATGGTTTCCGCAATCTTCCTTTCTTTTCTTCGTCAAAAAATAAACGCCTGAAATTCCCAGCCCTCTGTAGTGATGCAGACAGTCTGGGGTGGGGGTGGAGAGGGAGAAATTCCTCTACAAAAACTCTCAGGGCTGCCCACACTCTCTTTTACTGTTGTATACGATATTGTCTGAAGTGAGAGGGATACCAGTTAGAACGTAATGGAATTTTCCTGCAGTGGATGCTATGGGAGCCTCCCCCAGACCTCCTTTTCCAGATGAGTGTACCCATCATAGCCATGCCTTCTCTAGAGGGCTGCCCTTCCCCAACTGGGAGCTGCCCTGTCCAGGGGCAATGTGCCCCCCCATATATGTTCACTCATGCATATATACTCAAAAGTGTATGCACACGTGGACACACAGGAGCATCCATGCGTGTGTGTGTGCATGCATGCACATGTATATACATGCCCACGGAGCCATATATATGTGTACATGCATATGTGCACACGCTCACACGCATGCATGCAAACACACACACATCCACATACCACGTGCACATGCGTGCACACACACACATGCCAGACTACAGCCGTGAGGTCATGGCTTCTGCCTCGGTGGTGCAGTTCATGCCTGAAAGCCCCGCCCTGTGGGCTCAGGCTGATGCTGGACTTCAGCTAATCCTCACTCAGCTTCTTCCCCTGTATCATCCTGCTTCCTTCACTCCCCTTTCCTTGAATCCCTCCCTTGATGGATCTGATGTACCTGTGCCCCTGCCTTGGGCTCCACTTCTGAGGAACCCTACCTGAGGCCCTAGCATGCTTTATATATTGCACACCCTTGGCCAAGTTTCAAGAAAGGGGTCTCAAGAAAGGGGATCTCTGACAACACAGATCATGTCTAGGTTAGTCCACCAGTGTAAAGCCAGGAGTAACCACAAAGGCACTAATTTGAATAATCTCTTTCTAACGATGACTGGCTTCTCCTCCCATCAAGTCACAGACCATCTGATATGTACACCCACTCCCCCAACCATGAAAGCTTTCTTGGGAGTCCTTCGCCGCTTGCCCTTCTTCCCCCTCTGCCTCAAACAAGTATTAATGGCTTCTTCAACGTCAGGCTCTGGCTAAATTTCAAGATTAACAAAACACTGTCCCCGCTCTCAAGGGAATCACAGGCTACAGGCAAGACGGGTGAGGGGGACAATCTGAGTACAGTAAGAAAAGGAGCTGTAGCAGAGGATTTACAGTGGCTGGGTGGGAGCGGTTCCCTGCAGCCCCTCGTGCATTTCGCGGAGCTCTTGGATCTAGAAGGGAATCTGAGCCTGGCATCTACTGTGGGGGCCACATTTTGCTCTGAGATGAGTATATTTCCTGGGTGTCCAGGATGTGCCAGGCTCTAGTCTAAGCATTTTGACATGTATAGATTATATAATCCCCGTGAACAACCCTATGATGGAGGTACTATTACTCTCCCCATTTTACAGATGAGGAAACTGAACCCAGAGAAGTTCATTGTCCAGGCTGCATGGTAAGGCAGGGCCTGGCTTTGATCCCAGACCCCATGCTCAGGATCACCTCACTTCCCATCTCCTCCTCACATGTGCAGTGATTTGGGACCACCCTGCCCACGGTGATCAAGACTATGTTTGTATCACTAAGGGACTGAAATTAATAAGATGGCACTCTTCCACAGGCCTCAGACACCGCTTAGTAGCATATATGTTTCAAGGATTAAACTGTATTTGGGACACATATTTACACTGTTTATCATCAGTTCTTAGATTTAAAAAAAAAAAATGAAGGGGTCACACAGCTCACCCTCTACCTTCCTCTCTTCTTCCCAGGAGCACATCGCTAGAGCTCCTGCCACAGACTGATGGCATTTAGTGAAATTTCTGTCTTTACCCTATCTTCAGTAATACTTCCAACTTAAAATTTTAGGCCATTTTCATTTTAGTTTAAAATTTAAACTACATTAGAATGTTTTTTCAGGGGGATTGCTCCCAGGCAAGATTTTGTCACTCTGAAATGAAGTGTCATCCTGTTGCCAACATCACTGATGCCAAAGGAAGATATCATTGCGGGAAGATGGTGTCTGTAATGGGCTGGATGCCTGTGTCCCCAGAATCCATATGCTGAGCCCTAATTTCCAATGTGATGTATTTGGAGGTGGGGCCTTTGGGAAGTGATTAGGTCACGAGGGTGGAGCCCTCATGAATGGGATTAATGCTTTTATAAAAGGGACCCGGGAGAGCCTTCTTTTCCCTTGTGCCGTATAAGGACACAGTAAGAACAGGGCCATCCATGAGGAAGTGGGCCCCCACCAGACACTGAATCTGCCAGCGCCATGCTTTTGGACTTCCGGCTCCAGAACTATGAGAGAAATAAATTCTTGTTGTTTATAAGCCACCCCGTCTATGGTATTTTCTTATAGCAGCCTATATGGACTGAGACGATCCCTTCCCTGTCACTGCAGTATTAACACAGCCGGCGTAAACTGGGAGAGGCAATGTGTAGCCCAAAAGGGACCAGAGACAGAAGGGAGAAATGCCAAAACTCATTTGCGCTAAATAATTCCATCACTTTCACTTTAAGGAGCTCCTCCTCGTGGAAATCTGCCCAACCTCCTTAACTCCCTTCCCCAGACCTTTCCTCTGCAATTTTCAGTGTCTCTCCCTGCATCCCACAGGGTGTGCACCTCGGCCTTTCCTCTTCTCCGTTCCTCTCAGAACCAAAAGGGAGCCTCCACCTCCCCTTGCCTTGAAGTTTCCTTCTCCCAGAATCTGGATTATTTGGAATCTGTAGTCTTTTAATTTGGGGTGAAAATTGGGGAGACAGTCCGTATGAAGCAAGATGTAAAAATACCTCGCAGTGTATTATTAATAAAAATTAAAAATAAATGTCTACAATCTCCGGTTTTATTACCAGCACTTCACTTATTGCTTCAGGGACTTTTGGCTTTCTTTTGTTGTTGTTGTTTGCTTTTTTCTTCTTTATCCACCAGAGAAAAGCTACTTAAAATCTAAATACACAAAAAAAGGAAAAGCAGAAAGAAAGAAAGAAAGAGAGAGAAGAAAGAAAGAAAGAAAGAAAGAAAGAAAGAAAGAAAGAAGGAAAGGAGGAAAGACACAGAAGTTTTCGAAAGGGAGAAATGCTGATCTTGTCTAATGATGCCACAAGTTTACTCCAAAATTGCTCAATACCCCATAATGGAGGAGGGAAAATTGATCGTCCTCATTATCACTGCAGCTCTGTCAATAACAATATTGCCTCGTTTTGAATAAAATGTGCTGGTTTTTTCAATGTTGGTTCCAGTAAAAATGGGGTTTTAGTGAAAATATGAGCAGTAGCAGGAAGCCAGTCTGGTTTCTCCCCCTCCAAATGGATTGATTTTCCTAACGCATATTATTTCCAATGGAGGCTAGGGGGTGGTGGTTCAATTAGGACTCCATGGTGGCTGCGCAGGGTCACCAGGCTGGCCGGCAGGCTGGACCCCCAAGGTAAATTATCACAGAGCAATTTGTGGGACAGCCTTTAGGAGTGTTTTACTTTATCCACTTAACAGTCAAGCCTTCAAGTCTACCCTTGTCTAGCTGTGGATGTTCACTCTTCTTCATCTCTCTCTCTCCCTCACTTTCTCTCCTGGTCCAGATTAATAAGGTCCCAGAGCCCAAGGAGGGCTGGGTCCTGGTGGGGTGGGTTCCTCCAAGGCTTTGGGCACATCAGTCCATGGTGTATCCTGACGTAGATGTAAAAGCCATCAGATGACCACACGTGCTTCCCCCGGACACTTGAAAGAACAGGGAGTTCTACTGAACTACTCAAATTGGGATTGGTTGCTTATTCCAATTTGGTTGAAATGTTCTTTGATGATTTTGGAAAAGACATGATCTAATTTAAGTGACCTCAGCTCTTCAGAGATATCACAGGGAAGTAGGGCCCACAGATGGGTTTCATCTGACAAGCTGTTATCTTTGCTTACTTAGAATTAGTTCTTTCTATATATGGGTATAAACTTTCCCTTTCGCCACAGCCTGATAGATTCATTTGTGGTGTCCACGTGGCCTTATAAGTGTGGGAGTTTGTGGTCCTGGCTTATGTGTAAGAAGTCCAAGTAGCACCAAAATCAGTAGAAACCATGTCTGAAGGCACTTTCATTGATCCACTTGAACAGATATGCAACCAAGACCTAAATGCATACGGGTGGCTGCTCCAAGCCTTCTGCTTCTTTCATAAATTACATGCATGTGATGGCTAATGCCACCTGGTAACAGAAGCCCAGGATCTTCTATTTATAAGGGATTTGTCTCTCTCCAACTTTACTGCATCCTCCCCTTTGGTACACCCCGTCTCCAGGCCTAGTATAGTCTCTCCCTTTGCCAAATGTGCACACCAGTTTCGACTGACGCCCGAAGCTGGGAATGCCCTTTGTACCCCCATCCCTTCGCCGAGTTCCTAGTTATCATTCAAGAGACAATTCACACGTTCTCACATCTAAGAAATCTTTTCAGATTTTCCCAAACAGCACTGTCCATACCTCAATCCTATTACTACACTCTGGGGTGCCTGGCTGCCTCAGTCAGTTAAGTGTACAACTTCAGCTCAGGTCATGATCTCGCAGTCTGTGGGTTCGAGTCCCCGCATGGGGCTCTGTGCTGGCAGCTCGGAGCCTGGAGCCTGCTTCAGATTCTGTGTCTCCCCCCTTTCTCTGCCCCTTGCCCACTCACTCCTGTCTCTCTCTCTCTCTCTCAAAAATAAATTTAAATTTTTTAAATAAATAAATAATAAATAAACAAATGCTACGCTCTGATGGCTCTCTCAGTAGACAGATGATAGATAGATCACTTTCTACCACTCCCAGTCTCCACCACACTGTGAACTACTGCCTGAGATAATGACCCTTCACCCTTGTTGCCCTAGCACCTGTCTCTGCATCAACTGCAATGGCTTCCCAGTTAGTGCAAGCACAAGGGCTCAAGGTGTTCTAGAAAACAGGAGGTGCACCTAACCCAGAGGGCTAAGAGTGGTCAGAAAAGATGATGTGCCAGCTAAGCGTTGAAAGACAATGAAGACAGAGCCGGGCTAGCAGGGAAAATGGTCTTTCTGGGAGAGGCAACAGCATGTGCAAAAATCAAGGGGTGAAAGTGGACATGGCCTTTCAGGGAAAGGCTGGCAATCACAGCCAGTCGTCAGCCGGGCTGACTCATCCACCCAATGCCCTCCCAGCACCCAATGCCCTCCCCCACGATGAGTCTGTGGTCAGCCGTGAGAATATCGCCAGGGAAACCAGCATGTAAACATCCATCCAGGAGGCTGCCTGCACAGCCTGGAACCTGAACCATCCGTGGAGAGTTGCCATCCCCTGGGACACACATGCCCTCACTGCATGAGAGCTAGATCAAGTGAGCACTGGAGCCCAATGCAGGGCTGCAGGAGGCCCAACACCACCCTCAGCCAGAACCCTTCCTGCTGATGGCCAGGCCTTCCCTGCAGGCTTCCTTCCCCCAAGAAGAGGAGGCATAAACTTACCCTGAGTGTCTCTGGTGCTTTAGCCAAAGTCAAGTGTTGACATGACTTTGTTAAGAGATATTGTTAAAGCAGATTTTTTGTTGTTGCTAACAGATTACCATCCACGATTGTCTGGAGGAGATTCCCGGAACAAGGCTGTAGAGTACACAGTCTTTTGTAGAGATGAGGGATTTATTCACAAGCAAACTGTGGCCCAAGGCCTGGCGTGTTGTTTCTGACCTTCCAGACAGACATTCGCCTCCATCACCTTCTAGGCACAGGGCAACAAAATCTACCCACAGCTAGGTTCTCATGCTGATTTGACACTGACTAATGAGTGAACTTGGGCTAGCTCCTTATTTTCCCTAGGCCTCAGTTCCTTAGCTTTAAAATGAGAATAATGAAAATATGTGCCACCCTAGTATGTTGCTGTGGGAGTCAATAGAAACACTTTCTGTGAAAGTGCTTTTTCTTATAGGATACAGGTGTTTTCAGGATACTAACCCTTCTTGGTTGTGGTCTTCTCCTCTAATGGCGGTAGGATTCCTTCCAACCAAGTGTCTGGCTTTCAAGGCCACTGTGAATTGTACCAGCTCACTCTAAGAGCAAGAGTATACACCTACCATGTTCGCAGGCTCCATGGCTAGTGATGAGAGCTAACGTCACTGCCTACTCACTATTTGAAGGCTCACCCTTCTAAGTGCTTTCATGTACTGGCTCATTTAATTCTCAAACGCCATGAGCTAGTTGCTATTATTACCCCATCTTACAGATGAGGGAACTGAGGCCAGAGAGATTATAGCTTGCTGAGATTACATGGGGGAGGCACAGGAATCCAAACCAGAAGTTCAGCTCCAGAGGCCACTTTATCACCGTAATTGCTGCCTCTCAGGCCCCCAGGTATTGAAGCTTGCAGAGTACTGGCTAGCTCTGGGTTTTCGAGGCAAAACCGATCGACACTGGTGACTCTATGGGTTGGGCAGTGGGTACCTATCCCATCCTGTCTTAGGCCAACCTCTCAAAACTTACAAGAAAAACTAAGTGCTCATGGCTCTGCCTCACATGGGGATCATCTGAATTTAGTAAGTGGTACACAGTAATTTGACCATTTCTGCCATCTTGAGAAGCCAGGTGGGAGTCTCACATATTTGTAACTCACCAACAGCCACATTTCTGAGCCACTTGGAATCCCCAGGGCAGATTAGCTCATTACCTCCACAGCTGCCCAGCCAGTCTGGGCAAGTTTGTCCTTTTATTAGGCACAAATAATTGGCTGCTTGACTAACTGATCTTTGTGTGTGCATTCTACTGTTCTACCAACAATTGACCGACAAGTATCTGCCCAGGTCTCATTTCCCCAATGTCTTTCTCTCTCAGCTACCCACCCGGAGATCTGTTCACTATTCCTTGCATGACTAAGGAGGTTTTTCAGATCCCTTGCCATCCTGGCTTCTCACCTCTGGACAAACAGAGGTGCAGCATGTTAAGGGGTCATGGGACTACCACCTCCCTCAAATTGGGCACTATAGTTCTATAAATATAGCAAGAAGTAGAATTCACCATAGCAGTATCCTCACTCACTTGGGACAATTACTGACCTTGCACCAAACCCCCTAGGACTCTCTCACGTATTCTGTTCTTTCCCCACCCAGTGGATATGTGCATTAAGACATGAGCACAGGCCTGATCATCTCTGCTGAATTTTGAGTCAATGGGGTTCTGATCCATTACTCAGGCTGGTAGAAACCTTCACAGCCCCATTTCGTCATCCAGTGGGTAACTCCTCCTCCCAGTTTTATGCTATCCGCCATTTGAGCTTCACCCTGGTCATAGACCAAATGCAAAACAGGCAGAAGAGAGAACTCAGCCTTTTGATTCCTAAGTAGACTGTAACATGTAGTTCAACATCAATTCTCTGTTATTAATTTCACAATAGTAAAATGCCAGTTGGAAATATACCTAAAATGCATTATCTTCCATTTACTCTTTCCAAATTTCTTGTATGCCATGACTCAGAGTCCTAGGAATACAGACTGCCAAAGCTAGAAGGGAAGGGTGTGGGGGTACAATGGAGCCAGTGTCTGATGAGCAGATACTGTGTGCCAAGTACTATGCTAAGTACTTTACAACTACACTCTCCACTACTTTTCCCAATGGGGAAATATTATAAGGGGACACTGAGACTTGAAGATACATCAGTTTCCTATGGTCACATAGCTAATGAGTGTCAGAACTGGCACTCCACCCAGGTCTTACTCCAAAGCCTATGATTTTAACAGTGTCATGCATTCATCATAAGGAAGGGAATTTAAATCTCTTAAGGGTCCTCAACTGATGGTGTATAAAAGTGTTTTATTTGGTGGGTACAGTTTGGCTTTCCTCCTGTTTTATCACCCCTTAGTTAAGTGGAAGTGCCTTTAGGCAAGACAAGAACCCTTCCCTAGAGCCACAGGCCTCAACACTTCCTATTATGTATACCTACTCATTTCCTTTACCTCCCTGGTCCCAAGACATTGAGTTTGCAACCCCTGTGATCTAGGCCAGATCTGAGTAGCTGAAACTGAGATGTGGAGACAGGAAGTAGCCTACATGAGTCGTGGAACTAATGATGGTAGAAAGGACTAGAAGCGAGGTTACCTGACAATTGGGCCAGAGGTCTTCCCATCTAACTTTAACTTCTACTCCATCATTCTACATTCCTTGTGTCTTGCTTTTGATCCTCTTTGTCATTATGTGAGACTGTGTCTATTTGCTCTATTTAAGAGGTTCCCCTAAAAAGAAAACTGGATTTTGACCAGGATTGAGATTTTTCTCATTTAGAAATAATAGAAACCGGGGGCTTTGGGGGTTCAATAGGAAAGAGCATAGGTTACCCAAAATTCAACATATTTGGAATTTCTGATGTGTCACAATTTAACAAAATGAGACTCCTACTTTACCCGTTTCCTTGTTGGAGGAAATGGCTCTTTTAAAATAGCCTGCTCTTACACAACGCTACCCAGGGCTACTAACGCTGTCAATATTTTAGTTATTTGAAACCCATATGATTAGTTCAATGTGTTTGAAATGCAGGCTAATTCCAGAAAATGGCACGCTTTTCCAAATTAAGGTACAAAGAGTTGATAGACAAATGCAGCCCTGAGCCTGATCTTTTTTTCTGTCCCATTAGACTGCCCAGGGCTTTTCCAGGGCTGTAGAATCTGGAACACACCCAACAGTGACTTGCGGTACTGACTGACTGTAGACCACAGTCTCCCTAATACCCAGGTCTGATCAGGCTGTTGCTTTCCAATAGCCTCCCGTGGTTACCAAGTCCACGCAGGAAAGGCCACTCAGCACAGAGGCTGGAGGTCCAGGAGCCTGGCATCACAGACGTCTGCCACCTAGCAACCATGTTAAATCTGTCACTCAATTTCTACAAGTTTCAAGTCCTCATCGGCAAAGTGGGAACATTGATATCCACCTTGCAGGGGTCTTATAAAGATAAAATGCTTGTAGAGTTTCTGGCCACTAAAAGCAGTAGTTTCACCATTTAGCAAGTGCTTCCCATGCTGCGGTGTATGTTCTGCTCACTGCACTGAGCGCTCACGCACTGCGTCATTTAATCATCAACAATAATGCCACAAGGAAGATATTATTATCCCCCACGCTACAGCCAAGAAAGTTAAGGGTCACAGAGGTTAAGTCATTTCCCACAGCTGTGTGACTGTTCAGGGGCAGCGCTGAGATCTGAAACCCTGCTGTCTTCAAAGCTTGAAATCTACTCTCATACAGTAGGTGTTCACTAAAGAGTGTGGTGCAGGTGGTGATGATGATGGTGATGATGATGATGATGATGATGATGATGATGGATGGTAACCCAATACAATTCAATTCTCTTAGCATGGTATTCAGGGCCCTTCATGGTGTGGCTTTGGCTGACTTTTGCAGCCCTACTCACTGCCTTTCTACCCACGTGGTCTACCCTAGCCCAGCTGAACGACTCAAAGTCCCCAAATACACATCTTCACGCATGCTTCTATCTGTGGATGAGCTTCTTCTCTTCCCTCCCTCCTCTACCTGAGCTGGCATGGGCATGTCTTTTTTTTTTTGTTTGTTTATTTATTTATTTGAAAGAGAGAGAGAGAGAATTTGTGGAGGAGGGACAGAGAGAGAGAGAGAGAATGAGACAGATACTCTGAAGCTAGCAGCACAGAGCCTGACACGGGGCTCAAACTCACCAAGGGTGAGATCATGACCTGAGCGGAAGTGGGTTGCTTAACCAACTGAGCCACCCAGGAGCCATTTCTTTAAAGCCTGGCTCCAGATTCCAGCCATATCCCCAGCTCTCTGTGGCTTTCCCTCCCCTCTGTCCCAAGGCCTGGTGGGCAAACCTTTGTTATAGTCATGAGAGTGTGGTCTTGCTGTCTTCTACACTCCTCTTCCTAGCCACCCTCGACTCAGAGTGTGAGCTCCCGTGACATTCATCTCTGAATCCCCAGCAGCATCTAGAAGGTGTGAGTAATTATTCACAGTCGCACGTACATCCCATTGGCTGCTCCATCACAATCTGAGTTCCACCTCTGTGAAACTGGATCTGGCTTCCCACCCTCTGAGTTACACTTATGAGCACAAGCAAATGCCCCCCACTAGTCACTGAAGAAGGCAGTCCTGATGAAAGCAGAGTGATGCTGGGGACCAGAGAGCCCTTGCAGGACCAGTCAGAGTTCTGGCCCACAGCCACATCCCTACAACGAGACCCTTAAGGCTGCTGAGCATCTAGAAAGGGAAAACGTCTTCTTGCCAATTTGTTGCTTCTTTCTGAGACCAACTCAGCCCCCAGAGAACTGAGCTGGACTCCATGTCTGCCTTGTGCTTAGGACAGCAACAGTCACAGCTGAATTCCCCTAGTCCAATTTTAACACTGGTGATGACACAGGAGGCCAAAAAAAAAAAAAAAAAAAAAAAAAAAAAAAAAAAACCCAACTGGATTATCTTTCCAAGAGCAGTTCATGGTGCTAACATTTTGGAGGGTCGGGGGAAAGACACCTCTTGGTTGTGAGCAAAACAATTTTCCTATGGCCATGATTAGAAATAAATCAGGGGCGCCTGGGTGGCTCAGTTGGTTGAGCGTCTGACTTTGGCTCAGGTCATAATCTCGCAGTTTGTGGGTTTGAGTCCTGCGTCGGGCTCTGTGCTGACAGCTCAGAGCCTGGAGCCTGCTTTGGATTCTCTGTCTCCTCCTCCCTCTGCCCCTCCCATGCTCATGCTTTGTCTCTCTCTGTTTCTCAATAATAAATAAACGTTAAGAAAAAAAATTAAAAAAAAAAAAGAAATAAATCAGATACCCCATATGTGTAGTTATTTAAGCTATCACCCCTGAAATGACATCTGTGCCTTGGAAAGCCATCAGTTTCTCACCCATGAGGTAGGAAGATCATCTGAGGAGGGTGGCTACACGTGTAATGCTGGGAACAATCAGGCCCACCTACAGGGAGAGGGGGATCTCACATTCCATCCTCTTAGTAACACTGCCATCTACTGCACTTTCCTGCACCAAAGATGCAGTCCTGCAGCCCTTTCTGTTCTGGCTTTTTCCTGTGTGGTCTCGTTTCTCATTTGATTTGCTCTTCTATTGATTGTTATGAGGTTTCCCACCCCCCCCCTTCCAGAAATTAATTACTGTAATTATTCAACTTTTAATAGCTGCTGATTTGGCATCTGCAGCAAATATTTGAGAAAACGCACTACTACATTTCATTTGCATGTTTGAGACAGTGAGGGAGAATTAGACTTCTCCTTAAATTACTTGTTGTGACTTGACTGGAGAAAAAGAATCCTAACAAATGGAGTTCTCATTTGCATACTTAATATGTCCGATTGCCATCACAGAGGAGTAGAGTCCCACTCCATGCACTAATGTGACAACTCACAGAGTGGATCTGAAACTCAGGTCCATCCACACAATTTCCATGCCCTAGGAGATGAGAGATAGGCCACTTTCTGCTCTGTCTCACATCACGGGTCATCACTGTGGTGGAGTTTCGCACAACACATCCACCAGCAACCACCTGACTGCTAAGGCCACTCATACCACTGGCTTGGTTGATCTCATTGCAAGCACATTGCATGGTTGGAAATATAGCTGAGGAAGCCAGACATCCTCACAATGAGGCTATTGCACCTGGAAAAATGTACGAGGCTAAGAATGCATGATCCTACACTCTGCCAAAGCTTCAAAGAGTGAGAGACCCATTCATCAGGCACTTCTTGACTTGGGGCCTGGGAGTGAGTTCCAGACCTCTCCTCACCAGCCCCATGACCACAGAACTTTCTTGAGCCTCAAGCACTTGCAAAATGGGGAGATTCTAGAGTACTGGAATGAGCTGTTACGAATATTGATGAAATAACATGCCTAGCATAGAGATAGCCCCTGAGTGTCTATTAGTTTCCAAAATGCTCCAGGCAGGCCAATCTTGAATGCCAAGGTAAAGAAAGCAAAGTCCCACACTTGAGACAACTAAGTGGTTAGATGACATTTAAAGAATTAAAGGACATTTTATTTAGGGGTCGAATATTTTTATCTACCAGTTAATGCTTAAGGCAAGTAGGCGCTGGTCTTAAAAGATAACCCCTAACAATTTCTTCTGTCCTATATATATGCATGCAACCCCTCACGTCAGTAAGGGAGGCATATGGCCCTTCCCACAGAGTCTAAGCTGAACCTATGACTCACTTTGACCAATAGACCAATGCTGTGGAAGCCAGGCTGCCTTGTTCAAGGCCTAAGCCTTTGGAAGGGCAGGCAGCTTCTGCTTTTGTGCCTTTGGGGTCTCTGAGCTACTATGTGGCCGGTTGGAGGGTCCACTTGGAAGGACACAGGTAGAGGCCAGATGGAGAAGCCTCCATGGAGGAGAACCCAGGATCTTATGAGCAGCTCAAACCAAGGCCCCAGACATGTGACCCAGCCCGGGAACCTCCTGCCATCAGAACCAGCTTTGCGAGGCACGGGTTGCATGAGTAAAGAAGACATCTTAAATGGTCCATCCCACCGACTACCATGTGGCACAGAGAGGAGCTGTCCCTGCCGTGCCCGTCTAAATTCCTACCCCACACGTACCATGAGAAGGAATGACATGGTTTGTTAACTCGGCAGTAGTTTGTTACACAGCAACAGATAACTAAAGAAACAATCAGACCCATCTTATCCCAGCCTGCTGCTTTTCCATAAATGTTGAAAAATATAAAGTGCTTTCCATTTCACTATGACATGTGTCTCTGTTCATTGGTTTGATAATCATTTCATTGTCACTTCCCAGAAAAGGAATAAGAACAAGAACAATGATTCCAGTTACAAAGGGACATAGAGCCATGGAAACAGGTCAGCCCCCTACTCTTTTTTTTTTAAGCCTGTATCAAATACTACAGAGTTGCCTTAGTGAAAACGGTTCCCTTTCTTACACATCAAGGCTTTTGCTCCTGACTCTACTTCTCTCACTGACTTCGGAGGACTTATAGTATTTGACCAGGTCATTGACATTTTCAGGCTGTGATTAATAACGCCCCCAGTTGTCACTTCTTCCTAGAACATACCATTTCCTTTTTAAGTCCTGGACAAAGAAAAGCTGGGCCTGCAACCCCCGCCCCTCATTCTTCCCAAGGAAGCCACCACTGTGCAGGGAACAGACCAGGAGACCTGTCGCCAGGTAGGACCACATTTAATACCAAGTCCACCAACGGGGAATCCTTCAAAGTGCTTTACGTTGTCTGAGTCTCTGTTTCCCCGCTGGTTAAAACAGGCAATAATACTCCCGCTGAAACTGCTGTGAGGACAAATAAGCCGTGAAAGGGTCCAGCACCACGCCTGGTTGCTCCGTTCCACTCATTTCCTTCCATCTGCTGCTAAGCAAAGCGTGCATCCTCCAGGTCTTCCTCAACCCTTCCAGTTTCTTCCTCAGAATTTCTAAAGTATTTATCATACCAACGGAGTGAACTTATTCAAGAATTGTCTTGTTCTATTGCTCCATCCTTTCACTCTGCAATAGGGCCCTTCGTTCTTCCAGGACGGGAACTTGAGGGTTGCCTTTGACTTCCTCTTCCCGCTCCCTGGACCCATTCATCTCGGGGCTCTGTGATTCGATGTCTCCTCTCTCTTCACACTTACCCAGACACCACCCTACCTGAGCCACCGCCAATGTGGAACTGCAGACATGGCCCGCTAACTTCTGTCCCCATTCCCAGGCCCTTCCCCACGCAACAACGAAAGAGATATTTCTGATACAAAAACCTGATAGAGTCATCGTCCACTCACTTGAGAGATGCTTCTTGCTGCCCTTGAGACAGAACTCCATACTTAAACAAGGCTCCAGTCTTCCTCTGCCTGTCACATCTGGCACGTTCCCCACTCTCCCCCTTTGCTCCCACTCCAGCCGCCTGCAGCAGACTCCTTCCTGCCTGGTTAATTGTTACTCAGCTTTCAGGGCTCGGCTTGAATGTCACCATCTAGGAGATGGCTTCCCTGACCTCCACCCCTTCCTCTAAATTAGATTGAATTAGGCCTTCCCCCATCTCCATTCCCATTATTCTTTCTCAGCATCCTGTTTTTCCCCTCATTATCACTTGTCATAATTGGTAATTGTATATTTATTTGTGAGCTTATTTATTTAGCCTGTCTGCACTGGTACCACTTCTTGGCCCCATGATGGATGCAGGATCCACGGACAGGCTCCATCTTGTTAGCCTGGCATGTCCTCCACAGAGCGCCAAGCCAGGATCACAGCCAACATCCACAGGATGGATGAATGGATGGGAGGCAAGGACTGCTGAGCCCCCCAAGGCCCAGCACCATCCTTAGCATCCAGGGCTTGCCTCATGAAGGTTGAATCATTTCAACTGGTTTTTGTTTGGCTGTTGTTTTTAGAAGGTCACTTTGCCAGAAGAAATGACCTGTTTTAAATGGCCTTGGAAGGGGGGTCAGAACTCAATCAAGGGTCACAGACATACTGAATCTCCCCTGCGGAAGGTGCTTTGCAAGGGTGGCTCTGCTAATGCAGGGCACTGAGGGCAAAAGCAAAAAAGAAAACAGTCTGGCCGGAAGGAGCTTAAACGATCAGTCATGTGAAAAAGACAAAGATGTGTGTTCATCAACAAGTACCTGGGGGTGGTCTTCATGGTACAACCGAGGCAGCAGTCTCACCATGATGCACAGGACCCCAGGGTGTATGATCACAGCGTCCCCTTCATCCATCCTGCAGAGAGAAGGGGGAGCAGGGTATCAGTTTTGAGTTTTCCAGTGTCTTTTGCTTTTCACAAACCTTTCTGAATTTTTCTAAGACAGGCCATAATACACATCCTCAGTCTACCACTAATTATCTATATGACTTTGAAATAATTAGTCTGAGCTGAATTTTCCCCAACTAGACAGTGGAGCTCACAAACTGGAGCTCTTGCCTCAGAGAGACATTAAATAATGCTTTTGTGCACCAGGGCGCTGTGGCTGGTTCACAGTTGATATTCAACGCAAGTTAGCTGCCTGTCCTTTCCCCTTCTTTCCAGGCATTGTAGGAGATGGAGCCGCTCTCGTTTTATGTTGAACACACACATACAAGGGCTTCTGGATCCCTTCAAGATGGTGTAAGCATGCTCTACTCTGTCCTACCCACCGAATGCAACTCAAAACTCACATAGGACACACGAGCAGCTCTCTGATGGCTCTGAAACATAAATGGTAGCAGAGAGGGAAACCAAACCCAAAGCACCATGCAACTGGCATTGAGTTTATTTCCTGGGGCTTCTCCCTCCAGCATTCCTTGGTATGGGCTCATAGGGAGTCTGAAAACTGAAATGGGCACCACGTGCAGACAAGGACAGAGCACCAAGAAAAGATCTCTGTTTCTGGTCTGAGGAGCAGGAAAGGAGGCCACTGCAAATCATAGAACACGGAGGAGAACCCCTGGGATTTTCTTTGCTAGATTTCTTCATTCTTTCTCAGCCAGCCTCCAGGCAACCCCACAGCAGTAGCAGTGGCCAGGCAGGTGCCTGAAATCCTGGGAGAAGACAATCCTCTCAAACCAAAATAACCATGGTTCCAAGAATATAGGCCAAATCCCCACTGCTGTTGTCTCTCTTTTTCCTTTCTTGCTTGGCCCCAGAAACAGATGCAGTGGTGAGAAGTATGTGAAATGACAGGGAAACTAAAGCTTCACATTCCTAGACAGAGGAGAAGGAAGGGGCCCCTGAGAGCCATAAAGTATTGGGGAGATGATGACGAGGAGGAGACTTAAGAACGTCAGATGATGTATCAACCTCTGGGCTCAACTCTGAGCTAGCTGTGCATGTGCGGATCTGACCCTAAACCACATTCCAAAGGCTTTGAGAACTGAACTCAAGGAGAAACTACCACCCTATACTGGCAACTTCATGGGCAAATAGAGAATAGATCAAATCGCACTGGCAAGTCTGTGAAACCAAACTAATACTGGAAACGTTGTCCACAGAAGGTAGGTAAGAACTTGCAGACTGAACCTAACCTGGTTGGTTGCCTGCTAAAGCAAAATAATCAACATTCTCCAGAAGACATGAACAGGAGCTAGAGTTCACAACATTCGAAATGTCCCAGACACAATCTGAAATTACTTAGCATAGAACAAGTCAGAGAAATCTCAATATCTCACACAGAAAAAGATAATCAATAGATGATGAAAAGCTTGAGATGACATAGATGTTGGAATTATCAGACAAAACTTTAAATCAGCTGTTAGTAACCACACTGGTAAGGAATAAGAGTGAATACTATTGAAATGAATGAAAAGCTAGAAAGTCTCAGTAAAGAAACTGAAGCAGTAAAAAAAGAGTCAAATGGAAACTTAAGAGCTGAAAATACAATAATGAATTTAAAAATCTCACTAAATGAGAACAATAAAACAATAAGATGAAAGAGATAAGAGCCCATGAATTGAAAGATAGATCAACAGAAATTGCCCAATGTGAACGACAAAAAAAGAAAAGTTTTTTTTTTCAACATAAGAAAGCCTCAAACTCATGTGTAATAATACTGAAGGATCTAACATCCTATTGTAGGAGTTCCAGAAGAATAGGAGAATGAGTGTAGTGTAAAAAAAATTTTTCAGGAAAGTTTTAGCTGTTGTTTCTTTAAATCTGGTGAAATACATACCCTTAAAGATTTAAGAAGCTTAACAAAATCAACAAAGCAATATGTGCCCAGGAACATCACAGTCAATCTACTAAACTCTAAAGACAATTAAAAAAATCTTGAAAGCAGCCAGAGGGGAAAAAAAAAACACACTATATACAGGGGAACAACAATTTGAATGGCTGTGGATTTTCTCATGAGAAATCAGAAACTAAAGGAACAATAATTGTAAAGTGTTGAAAAGAAATACACATAATTCCATATCCAGGAAAATATCTTTCAGAAATAAAGACAAAAGAAATATGTTCCCAGACGAAGGAAAACAAAGAGAATTTCTTGTCATGAGATTTTCTCAAAAAATAATACTGGAAGTTTTTCAGATGGGAGGGAAATAGTAATAGAAAGAAACATGGTATTTCAGGAATGAAGAAAGACCAAGAGAAATGGTAAATAATTGGACAACCTTAATAGAGTATGTTTTTTCAGGGCGCCTGGGTAGCTCAGTCAGTTACGCATCCTACTCTTGACTTTGGCTCAGGCCATAATCCCAGGGTCGTGGGATCAAGCCCCACTTTGGGGTCTGTGCTGACAGTGTGGTGCCTCCTTGGGATTCTCTTTCCCTCTCCCTCTACCCCTGCCCCTTCTTGTGTTCACTCTCTCTCTTTCTCTCTCTGTCTAAATAAATAAACATTTTTTTTAAATAGACTACATTTTTTTCTGAAGTTCTTAACATATGTATGATGGTTGAAAGAAAAATATTACTAGATGTAATACTATGAATATTACACCAAAAATAGCAGAGAGTAAAGGAACCTGCATAGAGGTAAACTTTCTGTATTCCATTTGAAGTAGAAAAATATTAATTCTAAGTAGGATGTTAAGTATGTGCATTGTAATCCCTAAGACAAGCACTAAAGAAAGAAGACAAAGAGAGATAGTAAAAAAATACTACAGATACATTTAAACTGAATACTATCACAAATCCACAAAAAGTTAGGGAAAGAGAAACAGAGGAACAAAAAAGGGGGAACAAGGAGAAAACAAATAACAAAATGGTAGACCTAAGTCCAACCATATCAAAAATTACATGAAATAAAAATTGTCCACATACCCCAATTAATAGACACATATTGTCAGAATGCGGGAAAAAAAACCCAAACTATATGCCACACACTTGAAATATAATAATATAGACAGATTAAAAGAAAAAGGCTAGAAAAAATTTAAACCATGCTAACACTGATCAAACGAAAGCTGGTGTGGCTCTACTAATCCTAGAAAAAACAGGCTTCAGAGCAACAAAAATTACCAGGAATGAACAGATTATGTTGCACAATCATTAAAGGCAGCACAGCACCCAAAATGTGTAGGCATTTCACAACAGAGCATCAAAATTCATAAAGAAAAACTAGTAGAAGGACAAACAGACAAATTCACAGTTATAGCTGGAGACTTCAACACTCTTCTTTCAGGAATTGATAGGAAAAGTAGACAGAAAACAATCAAAAGTATAAAACTGAACAACACCATAAACAACCAATGTGATTGACTTAGGGAACATTCCACTCAACAACTTCAGAATACACCCTCTTTTCACATTCTGTGGAAACTTTGTCAAAAGAGACCATAGTCTAGGTCATAAAATAAACCTTAAACCTGTTCTCTGATCGTGACAGAATTAAATTAAAAATGAGTAATAGAAAGATAAATGAAAATTTTCCATGTACTTGGAAACTAAACAATGTATTTCTTATTAGTTGTGATAAAAAACAAATGACATAAAACTTACTATCTTAACCATTTTCAAGTGACCAGTTCAGTGGTATTCAGCACATTCATGCTGTAAACAACATAGTTCTAAATAGCTCATGGGTTAAAGACAAAGTTTCAAGAAAAGTTTTAAAATATTTTGAACTTAGGTGCCTGAGTGGCTCAGTCGGTTAAGCTTCAGACTTCAGCTCAGGTCATGATCTCATGGTCATGAGCTAGAGCCCTGCATCAGACTCCATGCTGGGAGTGGAGCCTCCTTAAGATTCTCTCTCCACATCCCCCCTCCCCTCTCTCTCTCTCTCTCTCACTCTCTCAGAAAATAAATAAGTAAATAAATAAATAAATTTTAAAATAAAATAACATGATCATACACAGAAAAAAGGATTTGACAAATTTGACATTTGTTCATGAAAAAAGTTATCAGTAAACTAGAAATAGAAGGAATTATCCATAACCTGATACTGGACACCTAAAAGAAGAAGAAACCCAGAGCTGATATAATATTTGATGGCAAAAGATTGACTGAACACTTTCTCCCCAAGACTAAGAACAAATCAAGGATGTCTGCTGTCACTGGTCCTATTCAGTACTATGTTTGGAACAACAGATTGGAAAGGAAGACATAAAACCTCACTATTCCCAGACAATATGATTGTCTACACAGAAAATCCTAAGCAATGTATTAAAAAAAAAAAAAGAACTCTTAGAACTAATAAGTGAATTTAACAAGGTCTCAGGGTTCACAATTACATGTAAAAATTAATCATATTCCTATATACTAGAATTAAACAACTGGAAAACAAAACGTTAAAAAAGTCACTTAAAATAAAGCTCAAAAAATGAATAAATACTTAGGTATAACTCTTTTTTTCAAAGTGTGCTGGGGAGCTCTTTCTGCCCACAGGTCCTGTCCCCATGCTTTAATAAAATCACCTTTTTGCACCAAAGACGACTTCAAGAATTCTTTCTTGGCCATCGGCTCCAGACCCCATGAATCCCGCTGTCACTCCAAAAACCTCATAAATTTGGACCACAGTGGCCAAAGAGCACCAGGAAGGTTCTAATTTTATAAGTACAAAGAACCAAATTTAGATGAACTTTCTGAATTTGCCCCATAAAGTCATATTCAAAACATGAAGTATTGGAAAAGGAGGGGCCAACATGGTGGAGAAGCAGGAGGATCCAAAGTTCCCTCCTCTCTCAAACAAAGCAGTGTTGAAGTTAACGAACTTTGAACTCTGAGAGTCCAGGAGACAAAGAGACAGTCGCTTCCAGGGACCCACTGGGACAATCTGAGGGGCCTTAGGTGCGTGATTGCGAGCTGGGAGAGAGAAAACGAACGGAGGGGAGGGATCCCTTTCTGCGGAGAGAAAAGGAAAGAGAAAGAGCACCTGGGGAAGCACAGGACTATATCTGGACAAGAGAAAAACCTTGGACCTGGATGGAGAAAGATCCAATCTCTAACTCCCGGGGCTTTCTCCAGACTGGAGTTGGCTGCTGGGATTGCGCACTTTGGGAAGAGAGGAGCCAGCCCCGGGTTCAGTGGCTAGGTCAGGGGTGCAGTCCCCCGTAGGAGAAAGCGATCCCCTCCTTGGAGAGCTGTGGGACAGGACAAAGCCTGCTTGCGCCTGCCAGCAGGGGACCATATATCAGGCGGTGCAGAGCAGCATTTCCCCAGTATCTGCCTGAGGAGGGAGTTTGAACCCCAGACAAGCACCAGGCACTGGAGTGGGCAAGACAAACCACCTCATTTGCACCCGCGGTACAGTGAGGACGGCTGGATCAGTGTGGTTTGGGATATCCGTCGGTGGAGGAGAGACTGGGGTGTCGCCATTTTTCTCCCCATCACCAACAAGGTGGGGCTTCAGGGATCGGACCGCAGGGCCCACAGTGGAGGCGGGGCCCGCCTACGCCAAGCCACGCCCATCCGCGTCTGGGAACTGTGTATCTACTGGAGCCGAATAGATGCTGAGGAACCGGAAGGCCCCTCCTCCAGACCAGCGCTGCTGCATTGCCTGGTCTAATTCTTGGACAGTTCTTATTATATAGATATAGTCTTCCTTTTCTCCTTCTTATCTCTCCCTTCCTCTAGTCTGGTTACTCTGGTTTTTGGTCTGTTTAAGCAGACATACCTAATCCCTTCTCTTGATCCACATTTCACACCTCCTTCTTTATTCTCCTTTCTCTCTCTCTGGATTAAGCCGTATAGTTTCTCTGTCTGATCAAGTTTTATTTTTTTATTTTTCCCCACCCCTGTCATTTCTTTCTTTGTATGGGATAAGGCCTCTTCCATCAGCATCACCTCCACCCTGTTGTTTACTTGTAGCTGGGGTCTCTGGTTTTCTGTTTTTGAGGTTTGTTTGTTTGTGGGGTTTTGTGTTTTTGTTTTCTGTTTGTTTTCCTTTCCAAGGCTACTTCAACAAACAAATCAAAGCACACTTAGTGGAGGGTTCAAAACATCACTACGAGTAGGGAGATAAAGTAACCAATGTCACAACAACAGAGAGCAAGTAACACTCTCCAAAAAATACCTCCGGAAGGGCCAGGCTCTGGACCGTGTATGACCCCTCTTTAATATAGTAGTGCTTGCAGGTGCAGGGCACATAACAAGCTTTTAAAACACATAAGGGACAGAAAGCTAGCCAAAATGATGAAACGGAAGAATTTTCCTCAAAAGAATTCCAGGAAGAAATGACAGCTAAAGAATTGCTCAAAACAGATACAAACAATATAACTGAACAAGAATTTAGAATAATAGTCATAAGATTAATCGCTGGACTTGAAAAAAAGCATAGAAGACAATAGAGAATCTATTGTTGCAGAGATCAAGGAACTAAAAAATAATCATGATTAATTTAAAAATGCTGTAAATGAGGTGCAAAATAAACTAGAGGAGGTGACAGTGAGAACTGAGAGGCAGTGGGGGAGAATAGGTGAAACAGAAGATAAAATTATGGAAAAATAAGAAGCAGAGAAAAGGAGATAAAAAAAATTCTGGATCAGGAGGGGAGAATTATAGAACTAAGTGATTCAATGAAACTAAACAATATCTGTATCATAGGAGTTCCAGAAGAAGAGAGAGAAAAAGGGACTGAAGGTGTGCTTGAACAAATCATAGCTGAGAATTTTCCCCAATCTGGGGAAGGAAACAGACATTGAAATCCAGAAGGCACAGAGAACTCCCTTCAGATGTAACTTGAATCAATCTTCTGCCCGACATATCATAGTGAAACTGGCAAAATACAAAGATAAAGAGAGAATTCTGAAAGCAGCTAGGGATAAACGGGCCTTAACCTACAATGGTAGACACATAAGAGTCATAGCAGTTCTATATACTGAAACTTGGCAGGCCAGAAGGGAGTGGCAGGGAATTTTCAATGTGATGAATAGGAAAAATATGCAGCCAAGAACCCTTTATCCAGCAATCCTGTCACTCAGAATAGAAGGAGAGATAAAAGTTTTCCCAAACAAACAAAACCTGAAGGAATTCATTACCGCTAAACCAGTCCTACAAGAGATCCTAAGGGGAACTCTCTGAGTGTTGCAAAGACCACAAAGGCAAGAGACATCACTAGAAGCAAATATCTACAGATAGCACAACGAGTCTAAACCCATATCTTTCAATAATAACACTGAATGTAAAGGGACTAAATGCTCCAATCAGAAGACGTAGGGTATCAGAATGGATTAAAAAAAAAACAAACAAGACCCATCTATTTTCTGTCTACAAGAGACCCATTTTAGACCTGAGGACACCTTAAGATTGAAAGTGAGGGGTGGAGAACCAGCTATCATGCCACTGGGATTCAAAAGAAAGCTGGAGTAGCCATACTTATATCAGACAAACTAGATTTTATAAAGACTGTAACAAGAGATGAAGGACATTATATAATAATTATGGGGTCTATCCGTCAGGAAGAGCTAACAATTATAAATGTTTATGCATTTATATATGGGAGCACCCAAATATATAAAACAATTAATCACAAACATAAGCAACCTTATTGGTAAGAATGTGGTAATTGCAGGGGACTTTAATACTCCACTTACAACAATGGATAGATCATCTAGGCAGAAAATCAATAAATAAACAATGGCCTTGAATCATACACTGGACCAGATGGACTTGAGAGATATATTTAGAACTTTGCATCCGAAAGCAGCAGAATATACATTCTTCTCGAGTGCACATGGAACATTCTCCAAGATAGATCACGTACTGGGTCACAAAACAGTCCTCAATAAATATAAAAGAATTGAGATCATACCATGCACACTTTCAGATCACAATGCTATGAAACTTGAAATCAATCACAGGAAAAAGTCTGGAAAACCTCCAAATGCATGCAGGTTAAAGAACATCCTACTATAGAATGAATGGGTCAACCAGGCAATTAAAGAAGAAATTAAAAAATATATGGAAACAAATGAAAATGAAAATACAACAATCCAAACCCTTTGGGATGCAGCAAATGCAGTCCTAAGAGGAAAATACATTGCAATCCAGGCCTATCTCAAGAAATAAGAAAAATCCCAAATACAAAATCGAACAGTACACCTAAAGTTCTAAAGGAACTAGAAACAGAACAACAAAGAAACCCCAAACCCAGCAGAAGAAGAGAAATAATAAAGATCAGAGCAGAAATAAAAAATACAGAATAAAGAAAAAGAAATAGTAAAACAGATCAATGAAATTGAGTTGGTTTTTTGAAAAAATAAACAAAATTGATAAACCCTGGCCAGACTTCTCAAAAAGAAAAGAGAGAGGACCCAAATAGATATAATCACGAATGAAAATGGATTTGTCACAACCAATCCCTCAGAAATTCAAGCAACTATCAAAGAATACTATAAAAAAACTATGCCAACAAACAGGACAACCTGGAAGAAATGGACAAATTCCTGGACACCCACATACTACCAAAACTCTAACGGGAAGAAATAGAAAATTTGAACAGACCCATAACTAGTGAAGAAATTGAATCAGTTATCAAAAATCTCCCAACAAATAAGAGTCCTGGACCAGATGGCTTCCCTGGGGAATTCTACCAGACATTTACAGCAGAGTTAATAATTATCCTTCTCAAGCTGTTCCAAAAAATAGAAATTGAAGGAAAACTTCCAGACTCATTCTATGAAGCCAACATTACCTTCATTCCCAAACCAGACAGAGAACTACAAAAAAGGAGAACTACAGGCCAATATCCATGATGAACATGGATGCAAAAATTCTCAACAAGATACTAGCATATCAAATTCAACATCATATAAAAAGAATTATTCACTAGGATCAAGTGGGATTCATTCCTGGGCTGCAGAGCTGGTTCAATATTCACAAATCAATCAGTGTGATATATCACATTAATAAAAGAAAGGATAAGAACCATATGATTCTGTCAATAGATGCAGAAAGAGCATTTGATAAAATACAACATCGTTTCTTAATAAAAACCCTCAAGAAAGTCAGAATAGAAGGAACATACTTAAACATCATAAAAGCCACATATGAAAAGCCCACAGCTGATATCATCCTCAATGAGGGAAAGCTCTCAGCTCTCAGCTTTCAGGAACACAACAGGGATGTCCACTCTCACCGCTGTTGTTTAACATAGTGTTGGAAGTCCTAGCATCAGCAATCAGACAACAAGATAAAATACAAGGCATCAAAACTGGCAAAGAAGAAGTCAAACTTTCACTTTTCTCAGATGACATGATACTCTACATGGAAAACCTGAAAGACTCCACTGAAAGACTGCTAGAACTGATACATGAATTCAGCAAAGTCGCACAGTACAAAATCAATGTACAGAAATCAGTTGCATTTTTATACACCAATAATGAAGTAACAGAAAGAGGAATAAAGAAATTGATCCCATTTACAATTGCACCAAGAACCATAAAATACCTAGGAATAAACCTAACCAAAGATGTTACAGACCTGTATGCTGATAACTATAGAATGCTTATGAAGGAAATTGAAAAGGACACAAAGAAATGGAAAAACATTGCATGCTCATGGACTGGAAAAATAAATATTGTTAAAATGTCAATACCACCCAAAGCAATCTACACATTCAATGCAATCCCAATCAAAATTGCACCAGCATTCTTCTTGAAGCTAGAACAAGCAATCCTAAAATTTGTATGGAACCACAAAAGACCCCGAATAGCCAAAGTGATACTGAAGAAGAAAACCAAAGAGGGAGGCATCATAATCCCAGACTTTAGTCTCTACTACAAAGCTGTAATCATCAAGACAGTATGGTATTGGCACAAAAACAGACACATAGACCATGAAATAGAATAGAGAGTCCAGAATTGGACCCACAGATGTATGGCCAACTAATCTTTGACAAAGCAGGACAGAGTATCCAATGGAAAAAAGACAGTCTCTTTAGCAAATGGTGCTGGGAGAACTGGACAGCAACATGCAAAAGAATGAAACTAGACCACTTACACCATTCACAAAAATAAACTCTAAATGGATGAAGGACCTGAATGTGAGACATGAAACCACCAAAACCCTAGAGGAGAAAGCAGGAAAAAACCTCTTTGACCTCAGCCGCAGCAATTTCTTACTCGACACATCTCCAAAGGCAAGGTAATTAAAAGCAAGAATGAATTATTGGGACCTCATCAAGATAAAAATTCCTGCACTGCAAAGGAAACATTCAACAAAACTAAAAGGCAACTGACACATTGGGAAAAGCTATTTGCAAATGACATATCGGATAAAGGGCTAGTATCCAAAATCTATAAGGAACTTACCAAACTCCACACCTGAAAAACAAATAATCCAGTGAAGAAATGGGCAGAAGACACGAATAGACACTTTTCCAAAGAAGACATCCAGATGGCCAATAGGCTCATGAAAAGATACTCAACGTCACTCCTCATCAGGGAAATACAAATCAAAGCCACACTGAGATACCACCTCGCATCGGTCAGAGTGGCTAAAATGAACAAATCAGGAAACTACAGATGCTAGCGAGGATGTGGAGAAACAGGAACCCTCTAGCACTGTTGGTGGGAATGCAAACTGGTGCAGCCACTCTGGAAAACAGTGTGGAGGTTCCTCAAAAAGTTAAAAATAGAACAACCCTATGACCCAGCAATAACATTACTAGGAATTTACCCAAGGGATACAGGAGTACTGATGCATAGGGGCACGTGTACCCCAATGTTTATAGCAGCACTTTTAACAATAGCCAAATCATCAAAGAGCCTAAATGTCCATCAACTGATGAGTGGATAAAGAAGATGTGATTTATATACACAATGGAATACTACTTGGCAGTGAGAAAAAATGAAATCATGCCATTTGCCACAACGTGAATGGAACTGGAAGGTATTATGCTGAGTGAAATAAGTCAGTCAGAGAAAGACAGATAACATATGTTTTCACTCATATGTGGATCTTGAGAAGTTTAACAGAAGACCATGGTGGAACAGACAGGGAAAAAATAGTTACAAACAGAGAGGGATGGGGGCAAACCACAAGAGACTCTTAAGTACAGAGAACATACTGACCGTGGATGGGGAGGCGGGGAGAGGGGAAAAGAGGTGATGGGCATTGAAGAGGGCACTTGTTGGGATGAGCACTGGGTGTTGTATGTAAGCCTATTTGACAATAAATTCTATTCATAAAATAAAAAATAATAAAGTGTGCTGGTTCTGTATGCTAGTTACCACAGAATTTATTAAGAAGGAAGGAAGGAAGGAAGGAAGGAAGGAAGGAAGGAAGGAAGGAAGGAAGGAATCATAGACTTATATAAAAGGAAAAACATGTATGTCTGTGGATTGGAAGATCTAATATATTTGTCTCAATTGTCTCCAAATTCATCTTAGATTTAATGTAATTCCAATCAAGATCCCAACAGTTTTGTAGATATAGGCAGGCTGATCATTATATTTACATATACTAGGATAGCCAGAAGCAAAGGAACTAAAATAATTGAAGCAATTTTGAAAAGGAAGAATACATTTGGAGAACTCACATTAGCTGGTGTTATGACTTATTACACAGCTACAGTGATCAAGACAGTATTAGTGAAGGGCTAGACACACAGATCAATGGAACAGAAAAGAGTCCAGAAAAAGACTTACATAAATACGGCCAATTGATTTTTCACAAAGGGACAAAGATAATTCAATGGAAATGGATAATATTTTCAACAAATGGCACAGGAAGAATTAGATATCCAAATGCAAACAAAAATAGTAAATCTCAAATTAAACTTCACACCGTGCAGTAAAAGAAACTCAAAATGGATCATAAACCTATAAAACTTTTAAAAGAAAACATAGTAGAAAATCTTTGTGGCCTTGAGCTTGGCAAAGATTTCTTAGATATAATACCAAAATCCCAATAAAATAAAAACATTAATAAATTGTGCTGCATAAAAATAAAAGATTTTCAATCTGTAAAAGTCACTTTAACAATGAAAAGACAAGCTACAGACTGGGAGAAAATCCTTGCAGCCATACAATGGAGTACTACTCAGCAATCAAAATGCACGAACAATTCACACAACAAATTGGATGCACATCAGAGGCCTTATGCTGAATGCAAAAGACTAGCCTCCAAAGAGTACACATTGTATACCCACATTTATATGGTTTAATGGAAAAGACAAAACTATAGGGATACATCAGTGGTTACCAGGGGTTAGGGGTTCACTATCAAGGAGCAACATTCAGGAACTATTTGAGGTGATGGGACTGTTCTGTATCCCAATTGTGGGGGTGGTCACATGGCTCTAAATTAAGTGAATTAAAACCCATAGAAGTTCACAGAAAAAAAGGGACTTTTACTATATGTAAATTCAAAACTTAACAAGAAAAATAAAAACAAATGCACGAAAACCCACAAATCTAATCCCAAATTACTAACACCTGATTTTCTTTTTTTTTAATTTTTTTTAATATTTATTTATTTTTGAGAGAGAGACAGACAGACAGACAGCACTCGAGTGGGGGAGGTGCAGAGAGAGAGGGAGACACAGACCCTGAAGCAGGCTCCAGGCTCTGAGCTGATAGCACAGAGCCCGACGCGGGGCTTGAACCCACGAACTATGAGATCGTGACCTGAGCTGAAGTCATATGCTTAACTGACTGGGCCACCCAGGTGCCCCACAAACACCTGATTTTCAAACATTTTGGCCAGAGCACTACTCTCATAACCTGTGGCCACATCGTCCTTGGCACCATCAGCCTAAAAAGAATGGCTAAATTGCCAGGAGTACATCTCGCCTTGGTGTTAATTTATTCAATTCAATGGAACAAATATTTATTGACCTAACTATTTGCCAGGAGCTATTCAAGCACTCTGGATACATCTATAAATAAACTAAACTAAAGCCCACACCCGGGTGTGAGGGGAGTAGTGTAGATAATAAAGATAAACATAATAAATATGTAAATTATAAATAATAAAAGTTATTATTATTATACAATACATACTACATTATTACAATGGAGTATAATATGTTAATATATTAGCATGAATAAGTAAATTATACATTATGAAGGAAGATAAGTGCCATTGGGAGAAAACATGAAGAGTGCTGGGGTGGAGGAAGGAAGCAATTTGCAATTTTAATTTGGGTGGCAGAGTTGGCCTCCTTGAGAAGGTGACAACTGGGCAGACTTGAAAGATGGGATGCAGATATCCCGAGGAAAAGCGTTTCAAGCAAAGGGAACAGCCAGCAAAAACCCTTAAGGTGGGAGTATGTCCGGTATGTTCAGGGAACAGCAAGGAAGCCTGTATTATTACCTTGATATCAAAGCTACACAAAGAAACAAACAAACAAAAAACTACAGACAAGATCCCTAATGAATATACATGGAAAAACCGCCAACAACACACTAGCAAACCAACTCCAACAGCATATTTAAAGGATTGTACACTATGATCAAGTGGAGATTATCCCAGGAATGAAGGCTGTGAGCGATTCAATATGAGAAAACCAGTCAATGTAACGCACCACATTAGCAGACAAAGGGGAAGAAAAACAAATGATTGCCTCAGTTGATGTAGAAAAGCATTTGACAGTATCCAACACCTTTTCATGATAAAAAAACACTCAGAAAACCAAGAATCAATAAAGACTTCCTCAACATGATAAAGGGCATTTATGAAAAGCCTGCAGCTAACATACTCAGGGGTAAAAGCTGGTCCTCAAATTCATATGGAATTGCAAGGAACTCTAAATAGCTACAACGATATTTAAAAAGAACAAAGTTGGACTGCTCACACATCCTGAGTTCAAAACTTACCATAATGCTACAGTAATCAAAACAGTGTGGTACAGGCTTGACACATAGTCCAGTGGAATAAGATTGAGTCTTCAACAAGGATGCTAGGACCATTCAATGGAGAAAGAATAGAATCTTCAACACATGGTCCTGAGAGAAATGGATAGCCACAGGCAAAAGAATGAAGATGAACTCTGGCCTCACATCATATAATGGATCAATGACCTAAACACAAGAGCCAAAATTATAAAACTTTTAGGGGAAAACACAGAGGTAAATCTTCATATCTTTGGATTTGGCAATGGATTCTTACATGTAACACCAGAATCATAAGCAACAAAAGAAAAAAGAGATCACATAGATGTCATCAAAATTAAAAGCTTTTGTGCATCAGAGGACATTATGAAGAGAGCAATCTACAGATTGGGAGAGAATATTTGCAAATCATAAAACTGATAAGGGTCTATTATCCATAATATACAAAGAACTTATACAACTAAACAACAAAAAGAGAAACAATCCAATTTCAAAATGAGCAAAGGACTTGAACAGATATTTCTCCAAAGAAAATTTACAAATGGCCAGCAAGCACAGGAAGATATTCATCATTTAGCCAACAGAGAAGTGCAAATCAAAACCGCAGTGAGCCACTTACGCCACACTCAAGAGGATGGCTGTCAATTTTTTTAATGGAAGATAAGTACCGGTAAACACCTGGAGAAATTGGAAACTTCATAGATTTCTGGTTAGAATTTATAAATTTTGTTCAGCTACCATGGAAGACTGTTTGGTGGTTCCTCAAAAAATTAAACCTAGAATTATCCTTTGATCCAGCAATTCCACTCCTATGTATTTACACAAAACAACTACAAAGACTCAAATAAATATATGTCTGTGTATGTTCACAGCAGCACTATTTATAATAGCTAAAAGGTGAAAACAAGCCAAATGTCCATCAGCAGATGAATGGAAAAACAAATTGTGGTGTATACATACAGTGGGATGATATTCACCCATAATAAAGTAATAAAATACAGATATATGTTACAACGGGGATGAACCTTGAAAACGTGTTAAGTGAAGGAAGCCAGACAGAAAAGGCTACCTGTTGTGTGATTCTATTTATATGAAATATCCAAATTAGTAAATCCAAAGAGACAGAAAACCTGGCTGTGGCACAGTGGTTGGCTGAAGGAATGGGAGCGTATACAGGGTTTTCCTTTTAGAGGAATGAAAATATTTTGGAACTAGATAAAGGTAGTGTTTGCACATCATGAAGATTCTAAATGCCACTGAGTTGTCTGCTTTAAAATTGTTGTTTTGGGGCACCTGGGTGGTTCAGTCAGTTAAGCTTCTGACTCTCGATCTTGGCTCAGGTCATGATCTCACAGTTCATGAGTTCAAAACCCCCATCAGGCTCCACACTGATGGCGAGCAGTGGTGCTTGGGATTCTGTCTCTCCTTCTCTCTGTGCCTCCCCTGCTTGTGCATTCTCTCCCCCTCCCTCTCTCAAAATAAATAAATAAACTTAAAAATATATACAAAATAAAATTATGAATTTCATGTTATGTGAATTTACCTTAATAAAAAAAGTTAGATGTTTAACAAATGTTTTTAAGGAAAAGATGCCTAGCACCTGGGGAAGATGTTCTCGAAGTGTAATGTGCT
Organism: Puma concolor; assembly: GCF_028749965.1. Classification (NCBI taxonomy): domain Eukaryota; kingdom Metazoa; phylum Chordata; class Mammalia; order Carnivora; family Felidae; genus Puma; species Puma concolor. The sequence continues at coordinate 47,565,845 of NC_141677.1, read as the reverse complement.
TAAAAATAACAAGAAGAGATTTTTTAAAAATCCCTACACTCCCAACCCAGCGACTGTGATTCAGGAAATCTGGTTGATGAGACTGTATCTTAGCATGTTCACAACTGATTCTGATGAGGGAAGGTAGGCTATAGGGGCCACACTATGAGAAGCATTGCTCTGAGGTATGGATCCCAAGAGCAGGAATGGGAAGTGGGGTTTTGAATCCCAGGGAGGGCAGACACTGGTACCCCGTGGTGTTCCGGGATGGCTTGTATCTTACAAAAGACCTGTGCATGTAACTGAAAGTTATAATCCAAGAATACATGATTATCCGTATCTCTCAAAGCCCAGAGGCGAGGACAGGGAAAGAGGGATGTTTGGTCAAATTTTACAAAGAGTGATGTCATTTCAGTTGAAAAACCCTAGAGGCCTTTGGGGGGATCTGAACCAGTGAGGATGCTCCACATCACACAATGCCCAAGCTTGGCTATCCCCATTCCCCCCCACCCCCCAACCCCAAGACCGCAGCCCACACCACAGGAGATGGTGCTCAGATCCGGGTATTTTTCCTGCTTAGTTGTGGAAGTCAGACTACCCCTCGTCTGGACTATATCCAGATTCTCAGGGCGGGGTTAAGTTACTCTGTCTCTTCTTACTACAGCTGGTGGATTCCTGAGCGATTAATTAGAAAATTAAAGGTAATACGATCGCGTTGTGGCAGTCCGCACAGGCCACTCCAGACAGCCACCACCTTCTCCCAAACCAGATCTTCACCAGGGCTTCCCTGTCAGGACCTGGGCCAGCCCCTCTTCCTGCACGCTCATGATGGTTACCAAGGCCTTGACATTATGTCCTACAGAGGTCTCAGAAGGTTCTCCTGCCAGCAGCCCGCTGTCTGGGCTCCAGCCATCGCCATCTGTGAGGGGAGAGACCCACATCTCCTGTGTTCCTGCCCTTCCTCTTTCTCATTTCTACCCAACTCTCTGCCCCCCGCCCCCCGACCACACACACACACACACACACACACACACACACACAAACACACACCAGAGTAGCCTCTGCAACATGCCTGCCTGGTCCCACAGAATAACACCCCCCTCATGCCCACCCTCGTGCCAGTCATGCCCGGACCCCCTTCCAAGCTAAGGTCGCAGGACTCCACTCGAGTGTGTGGCTCCGAGTCTCTGCGGTCCCTGCCAAGGCCTGGAGCTTTCCTCACTCAGCATGGCTGATTTTGGGTCTCTCCGTCAGGCCTTGGAATGCCTTCTCCAACCCCTCCCGGTCCAGGCACCTGTCTCTCTCATCACAGCTGAGCTCAGAGATCCTTTCATCCAGGAAGGCCCCACGGAGCCCCCCCTCCCAGACTGTGTTAGGTGCACTGCTCCGTTTCCCCCTTAATTTCTGGGGCTGTCCCTGTATAACACCGACCACACAGGTGTAATGATCCCCTCACACTTCTGATTCTCCCACATGCGGTTGTAGGGCCGGGGCAGGCGTCATTTGCCCCCTTCCTCCAAGTCCTCACCAGGGCCTGGCCCCATGCTGGCACTCCCTGAGTGCTTACTGAAATTCTGGACTTGAGTTCTCTGGACTAGATGGTCTACCATGACGGGAGCCAGAGAGGGGTAGACAGGAGCAGGCTTCCAAAGGAGCCACAAGACCCCGGCCCCTGGGACAGTGTTAGGGACACACTTGGGCAGCCATCCTGTGGCAGGGGAAGACCGACTCTGCACCAGGCTGCATGGCAGCCTTAACAGTCTGAGCCCTCCCAATCCCAAAAGCCACCACAAGAAACAGGAGTCCTCCCTTGGGGGGTTGGGGAGGGCCAAAAACCACAAAGAGGACCAAATCCCGAATATGCTGCTTTTTTCCTATGCATACCGACTTATGATCATGTTTAATTTATAAATTAGGCCCAGCAAGAGGTTAATAGCACCTAAAAGCAAATAGAAAAATTATTAACAATATGCCATGATGAAAGTTATGTGAATGTGGGCTCTCTCTCAAAATAGCTTCTTGTACAGTGCTCCCCCTGCTTGTGGGGACGTGAGACAGTAAAATACCCAGAGGTGAGAAGAAGGAACGTGAAGGATGCAGGCATGTGACTCTGCCTTAGGCTACTATCGGCCTTCTGAGGAATGATCAGGAGGAGGGTCACCTGCTTCCAGACCATGGCTGGCTGCCAGAAACGAAACAGTGGAAATCGAAACCTCAGACAGGGGTCGCGGCGGACCCCTGCCGTTTAAGAGAAAGCTCCCTGCGAAGCCACAGCTCCATAGGAGGAAGGTCAGGCTTTTTTGGGTGGGTGCCTCCTGCCCAGCTGGGTTCTCACACCTGAGATGTACAACCAACACACATGTCTGCACGCACACACACACACACACACACACCATGCACACACACTCTCAATCCACGGCCATCCAGAGGAGCATGGAAAAGCAAACCCAGCCTGAATGGCAGATGTAACAGAGCCAGAGGCCCTCGGGAGGTGACCGCTCAGGGGAGTCACCAGGGAAAGAGCCAGGCCACTCTCCGTGACCACCTAAGACCCAGATCCAAGACTGCCCGCAGGCATTGATGTTTGGAAGGTGGGATGCTGATGTCAAGGAGGTCTGAGGGGGGACCGGCAGCAGAGGGACACCCTCCAAAACACCTCCATCCCAGGGCCTCCAGCCTCAGAGAGAGCCACAAAAAGTCAGGCCTTAATGCAGCCTGGCCTACAGAACTTCTGATTCCAGCAAACCCTAGACTACCCTAGAGGTTTGGGCATATAGCAGTGTTTGAGCTCCTGTGAAAAAGGCAAAGCGTTCACGTAATTTAATTTTACAGTCTGCCAGACACCCTCGCTGGGTCTTTTGAACTGACAGCTTATCACATATGCATCCAGAAAGTAAAATCTTGCTGGGTTTTGAACCTCGCGATATTTACTAATTATGAGATCCTATCCCAGATGAACAGCAGCAGAGGAGGACAAAGGACTGTTGAGGGCTCTGGTCTGCGGAACGTCCACTGCAGCCTTATCTTTGCCTGGTGCACACTGCTTTCCCACCGAAACACATCCCCTTATCGGCGTGCATTCCTGCCACAACTTAAGTTCAAATTACAAGTCATCGAGATGGTTCTTTTTGTCGACATAATGAACAAAAGTCAGCCTGTGAGGCCCCACAGGAGCTACAAGAGGTCAAATGCTAAGGCAGGAACCAAACCCTCTGACAGCCAACAGAGCTGGCTGCTTTTGAAGTGCTCCTGCTTTTGAAGAGGCACGTCTCTGGTCCCAGTTGTAGAGAGTGGCCCTTCTAGACCACAAAGCCCGTCCCTCCACAGCTCTGCCCAAAGGCTTCCATGGCTTCCCATCACCCCTGCAAGATAAGACAAAAATGGCCTAATGTGGTGAGCAGGCAAGGCCCACCATGGCCTGACCCACTCTTCTCTCCGTCTTCATCTCCAGACCCTCACTGTGGATCAGCTGGCCAAGAAGGAGGTCATCCATCTCAGGTAACAGGATCTGGTAAATACCAGAGAAGGTCAGCATATGGTGTGGGATGCAGTGTGTGGGTGTCCTGTGTGGGGTGTGTGTCTGTGTGTGTCTGTGTGTGTGTGTGTGTATGAGTGTGAGGGATGTGGTGTGTGGGTGTCCTGTGTGGAATGCGTGTGTAAGCGGTGTGGATGTGTGGTATATGTGTGATGTGATGTGTGTGTGGGGGGATGTACGTTTCCTAGAGATTATACACTCTATGTTTTAGACATCACGTATGTATTTGGGCAATTCCCTAATACATAACTTCCGTTTTATGAACAACATTCCTCAAATCATAGTTGTTACATGGATTGAACCAACTAATGCTTGTGGAGAACTGGGCACAGCATCTGGTGCACAAGTGCTCAATGAACAGCAGCTGTGATCACTATCCTCTCCAATCCTCACCTCACAACAGCCCTCGGAGCAGATACTCTCATTATCCCTGCCTTCAAATCAGGAAATCAAAGCTCAGAGACATAAAATAACAGGCCCAAGGAACATGGCCACTAAGACGTAGAGAACTCTGCCTGAGTCGAAAGCCTGCAGCCTCTGCCCCTCCTCCCTGGAGAGCAGGGCCCACGTTGCACAGGCGGGACTGAGCCAAGTCACCTGCTGAGTGTCCGTGGTGGGCTGGGATGAACACCCTGTCCCCATTCCCAGCCCACTGACCTGGCTTCACCTCACAGATTCTCTCATGACAGACTAGGGTGTCACTCCTTCTCAAACCATCAAGGAATGTCGAGGGTGATGTATTTCTTTTAATGAGGAAAAAACTGCTCTATTTATGAAGTCTGACTCTTACACATTTAAAAATTACTCATCATGAACCCAAGATGACATCTGACACAAGGATTCATCTAGAACGAATTTGGGCCGATGCCGTCTATAGGGTAGAGACCAAACTTTAAACTGTAGGCTATTGTGTCAGAACATGTGGAAAATCATCACCATGATAATGGGAGTTTCCAGGAGAAGCAGGAAGAACACACACACATATACACATACACAGGTCTTGCAAGTGGACCTGGGATCAGAATCTGGCTCTATCATTTCCTTACTAAATGTGTGACTTTGGCCATGTTATGTATCCTTTCTTAGCCTTGGTTTCTTTATTGGTAAAGTTCTAGGACTGAGAGGGAATTAAATGAAAATAAGTGTTTAGTGCTTGGCTCCCAGAGACATCAAAAAATGACTACTACTTGTCATCACTCAATACCAACGTCTGGTGCCGACAACTATTTCCCGGCCCTCTAAGAGCTGGAAGAATAGGGTTCGACACTGACATTCCAAGTTGACCTGCAGGCCATCCAGGTGGCCAGGGTAGAGGCCTCCTTGGGGACACCCTCCCCCCAGAATAGAAAGATCAGAGAGCCTCAGAAAGGGAATTCTCCCCAAGACAAAGCAAGAAGAGAAGGGCCTCGGGGTCCTGAGTGTCTCAGTTGGTTAAGCGTCTGACTTCAGTTCAGGTCATGATCTCACGGCTCATGAGTTTGAGCCCCACATCGTGCTCTGTGCTGATGGCTCAGAGCCCGGAGCCTGCTTTGGATTTTGTGTCTTCTTCTCTCTCTCTGCCCTTCCCCTGCTCTCTCTCTCTCTGTCTCAAAAATAAACATTAAAAATTAATTAATTAAAAATTTAAAAAATAAAAAAGAGCTCATAGATACAGAGAACAGATTGGTGGTTGCCAGAACCAGGGGACGGGGGTGGACAAAATAAATGAAGGGAGTCAAAAGGTACAAATTTACAGTTTTAAAAGAAATACGTCATAGGAATATAAGGTACAGCATGGTGACTATAATTAATAACATTATATTGCATATTTGAAAATTGCACAGAGAATAAATCTTAAAAGCTTTTATCACAAGAAAAAAATTGTAACTAGTGTGGTGATGGGTGTTATTAACTAGACTTATGTGGTGATCATTTTGCAATATATACAAGTATCGAATCACTATGTTTTATACTAAAAGTAATATAATGTCATATAGTCAATTATACCTCAGTAAAAAAAAATACATGAATAAATGCCTTATTTGATGGATTAACTAAAGTTAGATTTATGTTGGATTGATGGACTGCACAAAATTAATATTGGGCAACAGTAATATATACATAAGAAATGTAAGTATACATTTAAGAGTTATATTAAGTGTTGACATATTACATATGTAACACATATTTACTGGAAATAGGATAAAGATAACAGCATAGTAAACACTAAATAGTTAAACATTATGAGGATGCTATTAAATTATTTTAGGATAACCACTAAAAGGCTAATAGAGAGTATAAGATCAAATCAGTAGATGGAAAAAATTAAATAAAAAAATGAAAATTCTAATAATTCAAAAGAAAACAAGAAAAAGATCAAAAGAAAAAGTGGGACAAATAGAAAATACAAAATAACAAAGTAGCAATAATTTCAAACATGTTAATAATTATAAAAATATAAACAGAGCACATGCTTCAGTAACCAAAAAGTATCACACTGGGTTAAATGACAAAATAAAGCAAAAACAAAAATAGCTCTCTACAAAAAGCACACCTAAAACATCAGGACACAGAAACCTTAAAACTAAGGAATTTTTTTAAAGAAAATTCCGGGCACACACTAACCAAAAGAAAGCTGATATAGCCTTATTAGTATTAGAAAAAGTTGTTCTTATGACAAAATGTACTATTGGAGATAAAGAAGGCCACCATATGAGGTAAAAAATTTTGATTCCACGAGATGATATAAAAATTGTAAATATGTGAGATTCAAATAGCCTCAGATATATGTAAGGTAAAAATTAACAGAAATTAACAAATCTATGAATATAATGAAAAATATTTCACATATCTTAGCAACTGATATTGTCAAACAGATTAAATGATCTGAAAATCTGAAGAAGACCCTTGACCAGTTTGATCTAAAGGACATAAATAGAACATTGACTCTAACAACTGGAAAATATTCATTCTTTTCAAGCACACATGGAACAGTTAGGAAGATTTATCACACTGGAGGCCGCAAAGTCAAGCTCAACTACTTTCAAAGAATTACCATCAAACAGTCCACCATCTCTCATGATGATAAAATTAGAAATTAGCAAGGAAAGAAAATGACCAAAAACACTCTGTAACTTTGGAAATCCACAAATCAAACAAGATTCAAGAAGGAAACTCTAAGTCACAAAGGAAATGGAAACATTTAGGACTAAATAACATTGAAAGTGCCACATAAGGAAACTTGCACCTTACAGCTAAAGTAAAGGACAGAGACATTTGCATTTTGCATTTAAAAAGAGGACTGAAAATTGGTCTCCTAATCAATTAAATTAAGAGGAATACCAGAATAAACCAAAGCAAAGAAGACATAATAAGAATGAACAAACGAAGACAGAAATAGAAAATTTATGCATGAGAGATGGGAAAAGCTGAAAGTTGCTTCATGGGACACACAAATAAATAAACCCCCTGTCAAGAATGTTGGGGGGTGGGGGTGGGGGGGAAAGAAAGGACACAAACAATCCTGTCAGGAACCAAAAGTTAAAAAAGGATATTAGGAACAGCCTTATGTCAGTAAATTGAAACTTAGATGGAATGGGAAAATGAACTTTAAAAATGGCTAAGAATGATTCAAGAAGAAATCTGAATTTATCCTCACAAAAATAAATCTTAACAAGAAAACATCAGGCTTATGAGGGTTTTACTGGCAGACTCTATCACAAAGCTAAGGAATAGAAATCGTAACCTATGTTACTATTACTTCCAGAGAATAGAAGAGTCAACACTGACCAACTCGCGTTATGAGGTTACCGCAAACTTTATCATAAAAACAGTCAAGAAAAGAGCATGGAAGGAAAAGCTTTTTCAGGAGCAAAAGTCCTTATAAAAAATTAGCAAATCGAAGCCAGCAATAAATGTATCATGAGCAAGTTGGTATCTGCATGAATGCAAGATTAGGAAACCAATTAATTTAGCATGTTAGCTGATGAAACGAGAACAATCATATGATTATCTCCGTAGAGATCTGGCATCCTTCCCCCTCACCACCAGCCCTCCACACTGAAATCTGACCAATCCAACATATTTGGATTAAAATGTGCAGTGTCTTTCAGAAGGGTGTCCCGTGGCAGTCAATGTAAGATGGCTTGGAGAGGTGGTAGGCAGGAGAGTTTCTTGCAATATTAATTTATGTTTTGTCCTTGCTCCCTGGGGAGAACCCAAAAGATAACCAACTACTGCTGTTGTGCTCTTTCATTTGTTTTCCCTGCCCCCCCTAAGGAAGGAGGGGTGTTCTTTGCTCTTCCTTGCTTTAGTGGAAGTCTGTCTTACAGGAATGAAAGTCTGGAGTCATGGAGGAGATGGGCCTGTGAAGTAAGAGGAGATCATCGTCTTTGTTACAGGAAGTGGAAGCAATGTGAAAGACCAGGAAGAACCAGGGATGGGGAAGTACGCTGTGGTCATCCTGTAAGTCAAAGGACCTCCTCCCACACCCTGGCAGTGCAGGGGCAAGGGTGAGGGCAGCGGGTAAGATAAGGCCCCCCAAAGGCTGCCCAGCACACCATGGAGGCCAGGCAGGCACCAAGGCTCCCAGGAGCAGCAGCAAGGATGCCGAAGCAGAAAGTGAGATTATCGGCAGAGTTCTGCCCTCCGTTTCCAAGATCTGGTAAGCCCCCTGGTTCTCGTGCAACTCAAAAGCAGCCTCCAACCATCTGTTGATTGACTCAGATTGGTTTTCTGCCTGCTCCCAAAGGCAGAGGAGACTGGAGCCAAAGTTAACTTGAGTTAAAAAAAAAAAAAAAAAAAAGTCACGTGACGTTTTTGCACACCTAGTTTGCAGTCAAGGCTTGCTACCCACCACCCATGCACAGGATATTTGGAGACAGATACACTGATGACCCGATTACGGAAGTGGGCAGCAAAGCTCTACCTCTCCTCCAGGTCTGGCCACAGCTTGAAGTTGCCTTGGGGGTCACTGCCAGCGTCTTCCTTCTGGGCATGCGGAGCTGGGTCTTGCCCAGCCCTCGGGGGCTCCTTCAGGTCTCTGCGCAGGTGGAGGGTGCCACCGGCCATGCTGTCCAGAAAGCTGAGGATCTGGAGGCAGCTCTGTATCTTGGGTGGGAATGGGCTGGCAGAGGCAAAGGCCGCACTCAGGAAGTCAGCAAATGGCCTGGCCTTTGTGTCTGCCTCCGAGTGCAGAGGGGCTCCCTCTTCCTCCTGCGCCCCGAAACATCCCAGCAAACAGAGGTCCTCGGCCAGCTTCTCAAAAAGCCCGTTCTTCTTGAAGAAGTCACTGTTGACAGGGTCCAGGTGCAATGCTGCAGACAAGGCACAGAGGGTGTGCAGGACCAGGTCCAGGGTCTGGCTGGGGGACACCATCCCCCACGCCTGTAGCGGGGGCTCCTGGAGAGACCCCTCCAGGTCAGAGAGCAGGGACAGGAGTCCATTGAACCCACTGGACACTCTGAAAGCAGCACGGCCTTTGGGGGTGTCCAGGATCCTGAGTAGAGACTGAAACACCAACAGGATAAAAATGAGACAGGAGACAACTTGTTAACGCAGAGCCCTGACACATCCCTGCCAAAGCACTGCACCTGCTCTCGCCTGTTCAAGTGGTAGGAAATGCAAGCTACCTGAGGGTGATTCTGAAACAGGGGGAGGTCTATATTGTTCCTCCTCATTTTAGTTGCCCCTCAGTGCCTGCTTTCAAATGGCGGCTGCTAAAGCCTATGCTGATGTATAAGGTTGGTTTACTGTCCTGGATCTTAACTTCAATGTATCTCCCTCCAGAAAGCTCTCTTTGACCCCTGCCTTATCCTGACCCCAGGCCGAGAGCTCACATAGCCCCCTCTCATTTGTTGAACCCAGTTCTCTTCACACTTTACTGAAGTGACTTGAAAACTGTCTCAGCCCTCCACTAGATTGAAGCTCCGTGAAATCAGGCAACGCACTGCTGTGGAATGTAGCACGCACTTAATAAATATTTGCTGAATGAGTGGAACGAACCACCTCTTATATTGCAAAGGAGACCCACAATGCAATCTCTGTAAAGTAGTTTATTCTTTATCTCCCTCTCTGTGCAAACGTAAGTACCTCTATTAAGTGAAGAAAGAGAATGAGTCTACTTAAAATCTGGTGTGCAAATATGAAGGAATCAAGGTAGAGAAGAGAAGCATTTCATGGAAGGAAACATAAGTATAGTAAATAGAATAGACCACGTGTGGAGTTCAGGCTATGCGTAACATACATTACAGAATCGAACTTCTCCAGATCACTGAGATTTTACTGGACACATTTTTATTTCCTTCTAGCATCAAACATTTATTGAACCCTTACAGTGTGCCCTTCATTGAGTGCAGTGGTGGTGCACACTAGGTAGTTAACAAATGTTTCGAAGGGAAGGAAGGAAAGGAGGATGAAAGGAAGGGAGGAAGGGAGAAATAGAGGGAGGGAGGGAGAAAAGACTGCATTCAAGTAATTCTCATTCTGTGCTAAAGCTTCACACCTGAAAGTGAAGAATGTATGGATGATTTTAGATAAATATTAACAGCCTCTAGCTTTTGGTGTTTTCATATTTATTATTCATAGAAGTTGCTTGGGACTTCATCTGAGACCATCTTGCACATGCTTCCAAGAGAATGACCAATACTTGTGGTTTCATCAGCAGATTTTGGAGGAAGGTATAAATCGTTTTATCCTCTAATGCCCTAGTGACACAAGAAAGGGGATTTTCTGGGCAGGCACAATTTCAAGCCACTTCCAAGATGCTTGAGACAAGGTTCAAAGAAAAAAGTGAAAGGCAACTCCCAATTTAGTGTGTGTGTGTTGGGGGCTGATTCTGTGTCTTAAATGCCTGGTCTAGGGTGACAATATAGAGCATGATGTGCGGAAGTCAATGAACGAAGAGAAAACTGGTAGGTCAGGAAAATAAAAGGAGGGAAGGGACTAAATCTTCAAACTCTCATGGAGAGAAAGTCAAACAAAAACTTAGTGAAGTTTTAAGTAACCATTAAATATGAATTTCATGCACTTTGGGGGAAGAAAGTTAATTTTCCAGCTCTATCTTTAAAATGCTAGTAATCTTAATCCAATGCCATTGATGTGAAACAATATAACATGTATCCCTAACACCCAAATTTTCTTCTCTAATATTATATTCCTCTCCTCTTGGAGAGGAATATAATATTATTATATTATTATATTACTATATTACTATATTATATAGTATATATTACTATATATACTATATATACTGTACCCCGAAACATCCCAGCAAACAGAGGTCCTCGGCCAGCTTCTCAAAAAGCCCATTCTTTTTGAAGAAGATACATGTTATATTGTTTCATATATACTATATTATGTAGTATATATTACTATATTACTATATACTATATTACTGTATTATATATATGGAGAGCCGCCTGAGATGCTCAGTGGGCAGTCAACCCCATTTTGGGAGCAGGAGAACACAAAATGAGCCAGAACTACCTGAATGCACATGGCCAAGGACTCTTTCAAAGAGGAAGACAAAGGAGATGCTTAAAGTCCTCCACTGTCCCATCTATGACATTTCAAGATATTAAAAAAAATAAAAATAAAAATAAAGTTTGTAGTAAGTAGGAGAATCCATGAAAGGCCAGAGTCCATGCTTACATTCAAAATGGACAAAAAATTACAGAAAATAGAAAAAAGCATCCTTACCAATATGGGCCAATTGATCTTTTCCTGGTTATAGGAAAAGGAAATCCACAACTTATAGCGCTTAGCTCAATGATTACCCACCACAGCTCAGGGGAATGACTATGGGGAAACTGAATTGTCATTTTGTTTTTTGAAAGAAATTCAGCACCAGGGCCACCCACTAACAGGGGGTCAAATCAGAGTCATGGGAGAGACATCAGGGAAATAGGCTTTCCAAACTGCCAGAAAGATGGAGGCAAAAACGAAATATTAAGGATGAGGCGGTGACGATGGCTTTCTCTCTTCTCTTGGGTGAAGATATGGCCAAACTACTTCTGAATTTGGCTGAAACCCCAGGAAAAGTTGACTTTGTAGGCAGGTCCTTCAAAGAAGCATGTAGACTGTTAAAGCAGGTTCTCTAGAAGGGTGGTGTTCAGTGAGTGTGAAGCTTATGGTGTAGCAACAGTAAGACTTCTAGAAGGGCAAGGCCTTTCTCTGTATAGACAGCATCAGCACAGCTGCCTGCCCCCACAGCCTACCCATTGGACTCTGAGGCCAAGACAGGCCACACATAGACCTACTACATCTGTGCCGGCCTTGTGTAAGCAACTCACTCCCAACAGAATAGTATTTCTTCCACCAAGTTGGAAACATACTCTAACCTTGAAGTATGTGTGTTGCTACCGGCCTCTTCCCACCGACTGATAACCCACACGAAAGGATGAACACTGGGGTCTTGTACGGCGTGCATTGCTTTGTCTGCGTCTGACCTTATGCCTGGTCATGTGACTCATGCCGTGAAAAATAAATAAACCACCAAGATGGTGGGAAATCTTAAGCTCTAGGATGGTAAGCGATCTAAATTCATGTGAGTGCTTTCAGTGGCTCCTGAAACCACCAAGAGGTTGTTTAAGGTAAATGGATTGGATGAAGCTCTGCTGTTTATCACAAGGGCACATGACAAAACAAATATGAAAAATGGAGAATGATCAAAAAACAAACGAATCAAATTACAGGCAATTGTCTGAGCACTGGATGACCACTGAACTCCCCTCTTATTAAAGAAACTGCGTTCCAATCATCCAATTTGACAACAGACATTGCTCAAAAGGACTCCATCATTCCGAGTATCGAGAGCAGATACCGTTAAAACAGAGCAACCCAATGACGGTCCTTCTTATGATCTGTGTCTCTCAGAGGGTCTGTCCCCTGTAATTCCTACATGGCTCCTTTCTCCTCCTGTTGGGAGGGGGGAGGAGAAAGAAATGGCTGTCCTTAATTGTTGCTTTGTTTGATTTATTAAATTCGGAATCATTATCTAAAATGGGGGTAATCTCATTAGAACTTAGACTGCTCTATTATTTCTTGGGATGGGGTTAATTTCATATTTGCAGAGTCATAAAGTAAAGAGTCCAAAATCCAATTACAGAGGCTTAATTTCATAGCAACTAAAGAGAAACATTTCTATCATAAAGGAAAATAAATACTGCGTTACTTCGGGAAACGATTTGTCAGGAACTGGGGGCCTAGAACGAGGGTCTCCATTACTGTCATTCAACTTTGCATGATAATGCATCACCTAGGCTTGCGAGTCTGCGGAAGGGAGTAAATTTAATCAGCTGAAGTCAAAGTAATCAGGCTGGGGTTGACACATTTCAAGAAAGGTCAGCGTTAAGCACATTTTCTCCTCCTTAACTCAGTTACCATGTCATCGTCTCTGAGTTCGTATTCCTCCGGCTTGAATCTATAAAATGGATGTCTGCTGCAAAGCGCTAACTAGGTTAGGACTAACAGGATTTATTTCACATTCCATTATTTGTTATTCCTCATAATTTTCCATGTGTCACGCTGGAAGACTGGTGAGGTAATGTGATTAAGCACAGAGTTGAACAGCTAAATGTATATTAGCAAATCAATCTGAATTTGTGCATAACCGAATCATGGTCCCACTGGCAGTGGAGAGGAAATTCATTTGCCTACATTATTCTTTAACTCAATTGTCATTTGCCAGAATTAGGTGGTGAAGTCACAAGTGCTTGCGTATTGGTATGGAAGTGCCACTGGATTTTGGAAACCACTGCCCTAAGTTGGGTGTTTCTGGATGAATTTTCTTCTCCAAAGCAACTGGCTGACGGCCTCAGGGAAGGGAAGCGAGGGTCACACGTTGATGTGAATGCATGTCAAAGATGGCAAAGCTTTGGTGGGGGCAGAGGGTACTGCCTTTGAGGTCACCTCACTCCATCACCTCCCCCTCATCCTATGTCTGACTCGCTTTGCGGGCACAGTGCTTTGGGCAAAGTCCACGCTCAACTTAGAAAGAGGGAGATCTGGCCAGAAAGAGCTAATTTTACATCTTTGTTTCTAAAGTTCCAACAGATTCCCAAGATGCGGATTCTAGATTAGACTCCAGAAAACATCAAACATTGGCTAGTCGCTCACGTAACTCGGTGGTGGGCAAGTCGGGAACAACCCCATGTCCCCCCACTATGCATTGGAGCAACAAAGTGTCAATAGCCCACGTCCCGTGAGAGCATTAATAGCTCCACGCATCACCCCCCAACTTCCCAGCAGTGACATGGCACCTGGGAGAAGACAGCACATTGAACACAGGGTATGACTTTGTTAAATAAGCTTATACAGTGTTAATCCCTTGATAGTGTGATTCTGAAATGATATTGAATCTGTAAAACACCATAAAGGCTTCACATCGCTAATTCCAGAAATTCAGTCCTATTACCCAAGGGCTGACGCTCCACTAAGGTGCCTCTGGGCTGCAGAGTAAATAAGATGAACTTTCCACGAGCAAAGCAGAGTACACTTCTCTATAACGGACACAGAAACCCTTGTTCTCTCCAAGCAAAAAGTAAATCCAAAACTTTCCTCTCTGTGGGTCTGTCTGACTCTCAGTGTGAAAATCTCAGAAACAGATGGGGATTCCAATTTTCATCCCCTAGGAAACCAAAGTCCTGACTACTGGGGTCATGGTTTCTGTGTTGCTTATCAGAATAAGGCTCATGTGAATCAGGACGAAGACAGACATGTGAGGAAAAAAATGTAATAAGCAGCACAAAGAAAAGAGGAAGGCTCCTTAGATTTTAAGTCACTTGTCTAAGATTCAAACTCAACTCACAATTTATATTAGACACTTCCTGGACATGTTCCTGCCGGAATGTTAAGACTGGACCACGTGGGGGTGCCTGGGTGGCTCAGTTGGTTAAGCATCCAACTTCAGCTCAGGTCATGATCTTGCAGTTGGTGGGTTTGAGCCCGGCATCGGGCTCTGTGCTGACAGCTCAGAGCCTGGAGTCTGCTTCGAATTTTGTGTCTCCCTCTCTCTCTGCCTCTCCCCCACTTGCATTCTGTCTCTCTCTCTCTCAAAAATAAACATTAAAAAAATTAAAAAAAAAAAAAAGATTGGACCACATGAAGCTAAAGTCCTTCCTAGCTGCAAATTGCCACTAATTCTTGCTATGTCTTTCCCTTAAGCTCCTTCACATGTGCCCCTCACTTCCTTTACCTCACATAATCATGAGACTCTAGGATCTTTCAAAAGACAGTTAACTTTTTGTTTCATAGAAGCCTGGTTTTATTTCATATAAAACTGATTTCTTTGGCTTTATAACTAAATCATTGTTTTGGTTCTTGTCATCTGTGAAATGCATGATAATTATGGTCATAATGTCACTTTTGGATGGGCTTCTCATGATGCTTTGGCCATGCCGAACCCTGCAGGCTCCGGACATGTGACTGATGGTGGGAACACATGTGTCTGATGGTCACATGACATGACTGGCTCTGCAGAGAGATAAGTCGGTAAAAGAAACCGAGCACTGTTCTCTAAGTATTAAAAGGGTTTTGTGCAGAAAGAGTCATGGCTAAGCAAGCCTGACAGTTTAATTCTGGAAGTCAGACCAACTCCATATTTTTTTTTTTTTAATTCACCAGTGATCAAGGTATGTATGTTACTGAGATATGTGTTTTGCATGGGGTTGTGTTGCATACATACGTGAGAGGTCCCCAAGTCAGCCTCCTGGGGGATATTTGCATTTACATCTGGTGGTGATGACATTCATTATCATTCTAATTGTTTTAAGATAATTTGATGATTATTAACAATACTACAAAAACCAAAACCTACACTCATCTTTGTTACCCACAAGTGACACCCTAGTTTCACTCCTCCCCTTTGTGTCCTCTGGGCCCATGCCTCTCCCTGCCTCTTCTTTCCTCTTCCCAGCTCAAACATCCTCCTCTGCAAGCCTTCCTCAACATGCAAGGCAGGATTGAGCTCTCCTACTCCTCTGCCCCCATGGCAGCCTGCACTCAGTACTTTCCAGGTCATTACCACACTGCACTGCCATGACCACTCACTCATCACGAGCCCTAGGCTATGAGCTCCCAGATGGCAAAGGCTATATCTCATTCAACTGTGTGTCCCAGGTTGGTAGAGGGTAGACACTAAATGCTGGTCAAGTAAACAAGGCAGCTGCTTGCCCCCTGTAGTCTGATTCAGACTACACTTCCACAGTTTACAGCGTTGCTGGGAAGACTACATTTCCCGGCACCCCTTGCATCCAAATGAGTTGTACCCAAAGGAAGTCAGACAGAAGTTAACGTGTGCCGGTTCCAGGCCGGCAGAACACTTGTGCAATTCTTTGTCTGCTGGCTGGATTCGATGCCCAGGTTCCCTGAATGGTTATCCCCTCCCATCAGAGATTGGACTATTCATAGGAAAGAAACTCCCCATGTGTGAGGCTACTGAGGACGTGGGATTTCTTTGTTACAGCAGCTAGTACTACCCTACCCGTATGATACCGTGACCAACTGAATGAGTGAACGTGCCTGCACATGTCGATCACCAGCTGCATGTCTGTGGGAAAACCCAGCACAAAGGAAGACTTGACATCACCTGCAGAAGATCCAGTTTCAGCTCCAGCTCCCCTTGAGTGGATGAGCACAAAGCGCCCACAATGATGCTCATGTACTCCTCAGCGTTGATGACGGAGAGCTGCTCCAAGATGCTGAGTGAGGCCTCTCGGTACCACTCAACGTCCAGGAAGATCTTGATGAAGGGCACCATGCCGTGGTCTTTCAGGACAACTGTGGACCAGACAGACAGTATGGGGCTAGAGCAAGGGAGCCTCGGCACCTTAGTTTTAACGACAAGCAAAGCTTTCTCCTGCAACATCCGAGTTTGTTTTGCTCCCTTTATACGTGTCTCCACGTTGTTCCATTAGAAACTCTTTTTTTTTTTTTCAAAACCCATACCCACTGTTAAAACTAGAAGAAAAGAGAGATAGTGGAGCTGAGAATTAAAAAAAAAAAAAAAACTAAACAGATAAATCAAAAAAAGAAACCTTGCCTTTTTATTCTATGAAATTTTTATTTTTGAAATTTTTTTTCAAAAAAACTTTCACTGCACTGGTCTTTTTTAAAAACCTACTACAAACTTTAACTAGACAACACTTCTGTCCGTTACTGCCACTTAATACCCTAAATCCAGGGCCAATGGCAATTCTCTCTCTTCTCTGCCAGAATTCTTACTGCAAACAAACCATAACTGAATCACATGTGGAATAAGAACTAGGAAGTAATTGGATCGTTCAAGTGGCATGATGTAGATTTGAGCAGGTCAACTCTGTGAGACAGGATTTCTCCAAGTATGGGTCAGGTACCCCTACATGGAAATCACCTTGGAAGGCTGTTTAAAAATAGATTTCTGTGCTCTATCTTGACTAGCTACTAATTTAACTCTCTGGGAGTCAGCCTAGGAATATGTTTTTTCTTTTTTTAATTTGAGAGACAGAGACAGAAAGAGACAGAGAGCATGCAAGTTTGAGACAGGGCAAGAGGGGGAGAGAGAGGATCTTAAGCAGGCCCCGCGTTCAGCACAGAGCCCTATGCAGGGCTCAATCCCACAACCTTGGGATCGTAACCTGAGCTGAAATCAAGAGTCACGTGTTCAACTGACTGAGCCATTCAAGTAGCCCTAGGAATATGCATTTTAACCAGCACCTCCAGGGAACCTTTTATAGTCTAACATTAAAGACCCTCTGCATATGAACTAATCATTCACATTTGGTACAGTTGATCTATAAGGGCCTCAGATAAAGACACCCCAAATCACCAAACTCACTGATGTCACTTTGTTAATACACCTACTTCGTAACATAATATTTATGTGTGTATAGTTAATGCACCTATTGAAAACTAAACAAAACAAAAACAAAAACAAAAACAAAAACAAAAACTTGGAAGCCGCATGATCTTAGGAAGCCAAAAATGTTTTAGATGGATGGAGCTACTGAGTCTATCATGGGCTGGAAGCTTATCAAATTAAGTCTCTTAAAAATGATTAGCTTTCTTTACTCATAGCTTTACAATTTGGATTTTTTTTTTAAAGCACGTTAGTTGGTGCAGCAGGATAGGAATAGGTTTTACTTGAAAGAGGAGGAGCATTCTGTGGTCTCATAAATTTAGGCTATCTCTTTAGGATATCTCTATCCCAACCTTAATTAGCAGCCTTAAAAGTAAAAGCCGTCAACCAAGATGTCTACAAATTTACTGACGATCACTGGACATCAACCAGCAAATGGACATTAGCCACAACCTTAGTGCTGGTTATTCCTTGGGTATAACCTTTGAGCACTGACATAAATCACTGGAGAGAGCTGATGTTTACCAAGCAGTGACAAGACAAGGTTAGTACCATCCTTACCTGCATTCCGAACTGAGCCTCTCAGAAGTGTGACTACAGTTCTCAGCATCACACAGGTCAGTTCTCTCTCTGGATCCTGAACACCAAGCGTGGACTCTTTGTTTCCTGGCATATTTAAGAACCAATAAATAAAATCTTCAGTATACATGGTATGATCTCAAATCTCTGGTTTCGTTAGTTTTCCATACTCGTAAGGAAATGAGAACATAATGCTTCTATTATAAATGAGTGTGCATCCTGATTCATAAGATCTAACCCTATAACCCCTTCCTTATACCATGGATCTCCAACTTGAGCACATTAAAATCCGCTGGAGGGCTTATTGAAATCCAGAAGCTGGAATTCTTCCCTAGAGTTTCTAGCATAGGAGGTCTTAGGTGGGGTCCTATAACTTCATTTTTCTTAAGTTCCCAGGTGATGCTGATGGAACTGCTCTGAGGACCACCCTTGAGAACCACCACCCTACATAATGTCTGAAGCCCCACCTCTTTGACTTTCTTTTGGACAGTTTTATACTTTGCCATTCATGCCTGGGAGGAAGGACCTGCCAGCTCACACCTGAGGGTAGACATGGTTGAGAGATTCTGGAGTGGATAAGTGTTTCCGTTAGATCCACGACGGCAAATCGGGCCTGTGTGTTCACTTATGAATCCCCGGTGCCAGAAAAGTGCCTGACACGAGCGGGAAGCTCCATCCATCTTTGGAAATGAATGAATGAATGAATGAATGAATGTACTTTATTAACCAGGAGGCAAGGTATCTAAGAAGAGTAAGAAACATTTAACAACAGAAAACATAAAGTAAGACCGGATACATCAGCTCACAAAAAAGTTCTGGGAATTGTGATAGGTCTGGGGATTGGATTGGAAAGCAAATTCAGTATCAGGCAGCTGAGAAGCAATACACAGGAAGGTAACACGAAAACATTAAACAAAAAGACCGTGCAAAGGGCAGTGGGAAAAAAGCACATAGCAAGATATTCTCCAAGGCCTGGCCCAGAGGCCCAGATGTGTAAAGACAGAAGCTCCTCATCTTCAATCTTGACCCTATTTGCAAATACTCCCAGGGAGATGTGAGTCCTTCCTGGCCTCCCCAAGGTGCCTGTCCATCTCAGTCCTCGATGCAGTAACACAGAAGCTACAGGGTTAAGACTAATGAACATTTTTGAGCACTTGAGCATTTCTTCTCCAGACACAGCAGTGAGACCTTTTCAGTATTTCTTCACTTAATTCTTACTACATCCCTAGGATGTAGATATTTTTGCACCCATTTAACAGAGGAAGAAACAGGCTCAGAGAGGTGAAGTAACTTGTTCAGGATCACTCAGCTCATAAGTAACACCCCCTCCAGGGCTGTCTGGTTCCAGTGCCCACACTCTCTCACTCAGCTTCTTCCCATCACACAGGCCCGGGGAGCAGACAGACTGATGACTTTAGCTTGAGTCTGAAGCCCAGTTCCAAAAGCAGCCGATGGCTAGAAGGCCCTCAGCCCCTCCCAGCCAGTGCAGTAGGAGAAAAGGCCATAAGGTGGGGAGAAGTAAGTGGCTGGACTCAGTGTCCTAATCCCTCCTCCAAACTGAAATCCCAGAGGTGCAGGTGCAAACAGAGTGAGGGAAAGCCAGGAAGAACTGGGAAAGGAGTTTTCATGCCCTGGCTCCTATCTGCAGGTTGATGGAGGTGGGGGTTATGGAGAAACCACACAGACCGGCCCCAGCAGGGCGTGTGCATGGGGGGTGGCTAGGCAGTGAGAGAGCCCGGGCCAGCACTCCCACCTGGATAGAAGGTACCCGGAAGACCCATAGGGGTAGCAGAGGCTGCTGAGGTTGAGAGCCCAAGGTAGGGGTGAAGGGACGTTGCCAAAGAGCCACAGGTGCACAGCCCAGCAGAGCACGCAAAAGCCGGACGAGACTTGGAGAGGGAAGCTGGACAGCACTGTTCACTGCTCTAAGCAGGAGACCATGGGGCCTGACAGCACTGAAAGGAGGCCGTGTACCAGATGAGCCCACACGTACACAGGTCCCTCACCCTCTGCCTGCCGGGGCCCCAGGCCTCCCCAAATTCCCTTGGCTTCCTGGTGTCTCCCCATCTACATACATCTACATAGCAGAGGGTGCAGGAGATATCTCTGCCAGCTGAGAATTCATCAGACCTGACTCAGCCCCATGAGTCTGTTTAAAGTTCCACCCATCCCTCTGGCTTCTTCATGGGGAAGATCAGTCCAGTTATAGCAAACAGAGAGGCCGCCTACCCTTCGAAGCCACATGCCCCAAGGGACCTTCTCCGACCCTCATGTTGCCGGGTGACCTGGGGACGCTCACTTTTTTCTGTTATGTTGATGGGGGGTGGAGTGGCACCCACCGGCCCAGCCTGTTCCCTCCAACCCTCCCGACGCTCTTGGGAGTCACCTGACTTCCTCAGGATCTTGGCCCGCTTCCGCAGCTGGGCCAGCAGCAGACCCAGGAGACCCGAGTCCCGGAAGATGTCGGTGAAAAGCAAGTCCCTGCCGGCTATCCTGAGGACACTCTGCAGGGCCACGAGGGCGCAGGGTGACTCGGGGCTCTCCTTGATCAAGCACTGCACCTTCCGCAGGATTTCATGGGGCACATAATGCAGCTCGAACACCAGGGCCTCCAGCAGCTGGAAGAATTGCTTTTGCACCGGGGCCGGCTTCAGGGGCACAATCTCCACGAACTGCGAGATGGGCTGCAGGGTCCACTCCAGCAGGAAGAAGTTGCGGGCGTTCCAGACCCACATGGTCCTGATGGCTGACAGGACCTTGGTGCAGAGGACAGGGTTGCTGGATTTGTGGAAAACATTCTGTAGGACTTGGAAGGCCTGAAGATTCTTAACGGTCACCCCTGGGGACAAAAGGAGGGTTAACCCTGCAGGTCATTTCTCCTGCCTGTGCCTAGAAATACACGGTGGCATTACCACTGGGAAATACCATTCGGTTTCTATTTTCCAGCAAGGCTGGAACTGCATTGTCCAAGATGCAGTGGCTCACCGAGCAATGGAAATGTGCCCACTCAACTGAAATGGTCCATGCGTGTAAAAATACACACTGGATTTCCAAGATACAGCACAAGGAAAAGAAGGCCAAAATAAATGCCATTAATACTTATTTATATTGACCCATATTGAAATGGCAATATTTTGGATATATTAGGTTAAATAAACTACATTATGAAAAAGAAACTATTTTTTCATATTTTTTTTTTTAAATATGGCTACTAGACCATTAAAAATTATGCAATACGTCTAGCGTTATTGGGCAGGGGTGGGCTGGAGGGTTGGTTTTAATCAGTTAAAAACAAATGATGTTGGGGTGCCTGGGTGGCTCAGTCAGTTAAGCATCTGACTTTGGCACAGGTCATGATCTCAAGACTCGTGAGTTCGAGCCCCGTGTCAGGCTCTGTGCTGACGGCTCAGAGCCTGGAGCCTGCTTCTGATTCTGTGTCTTCCTCTCTCTCTGCCCCTTCCCCACTCACACTCTGTCTCTCTTTCTTTCAAAAATAAATAAATATTAAAAAAATTTTTAGGGGAGGCTGGGTGGCTCAGTCGGTTAAGCGTCTGACTTCGCCTCAGGTCATGATCTTGCGGTCCGTGGGTTCAAGCCCCGCGTCGGACTCTGTGCTGACAGCTCAGAGCCTGGAGCCTGTTTCAGATTCTGTGTCTCCCTCTCTCTCTGCCCCTCCCCCACTCACACTCTGTCTTTCTTTCAAAAGTAAATAAATATTTAAAAATTTTTTAAATAATAAATAATAAATAAATAAATAAAATGTTAAAAATTACTAAGCAAAGTCAGTATCATTTCTAGACACGTAGTTAAATAAAGATATCTCCTGAAGCCATCCCCTCCTTTCACTCCATCAGAGAACCCCTTGCCTCCAACCCTCTCTGCCTCAGCCCCCAGAGATGTTTCTGAAACTCACCTCCGGTCCAGACACTTCACTATGTATCTGCTGGAGTTCTGTCCAGAGGCCCTTCCTGAACTGGCCCTACAGTCTTGCAGCCTTCACACTCTGGTCATTTTCCCAGACCCCAGATGTTCGTGGTCACCATTTCTCTCCCCAGGCAGTAATCTCTGCCTTTAAACTTTCTCCTCTTCCTTCCTATCTAGGCAACTCACTCTTAGCCTTGAATGGGGCCTTCTGTGCACGGTTTCCTGACTAACCCAGACAGACCCGACCCACCTGCCTGGTGTCACCACTGTGCCTGATGCATTGATCAGCCAGTTATGGAGGAGATTCTGGTTCAGTGTATGTGTGAGAGTCTCTACAGAGAAATTTTAGGGAGCAGATACCTGCCTGGTCACATGGGTGCCTCACCTGGGGCAGAATGGCTGCTGCACAGAGTTCATCAATCAATCAATCAGTCAGTCTCAAAGAACTGAGGAAGCCTGACTCTGAGCCTGGGTGGCTGTTTCAGGGCCATCAGCCCTTGTATACAAGCCCATGTTGCAGAATAAGTCATGGCAGAGGCGGGAAGGGAAACCATTACTCCCACCATTACTCAAGAGGGTCTTTGCCTTTGTTAAGCAAAAATTTCCTCTAAATCCCACCAAGACACCTAAAAAATGTCTACAAAGGAGAGATTTTAAATCCATAGGTAATCTCCACAAAGGAGTGACAGAAGCACTGACAGGTGCCAAGTGTTGGTTTCTTCACAAAGAGTCAGGGAAAGACCTGGGTAGCATTTGTCAGGACACAGTGCCAGCCTCTGCCAGGCCCCCAGAAACACAAAATGACCCACCAGAAGCCTCGTGATGGAACTTGAAGCCTTCCAGCTGAGGGTAGGTGATGCTATCAAACACCTTCAGCTCTGACCTCCCGCAGGTCGTCAGCCACACCAGCAGCTCGAGGAGCTCCTCCAGGTGGGGATCCACTTCGCTCGGTGCCAGTGCATCGTACCTGCAGGGACAGACGAGGCCAGCTCCCTGGACTTTGTGGACAGGGCAGCCATGTTTGCTCATGGTGCTCCTCCCAGGGATGCAGAGCTAAACCCACCCCCAAAAGACACATGCACAAGAAGAGCAGGGACGCCCTCAAAATGGGAGATCTGATATTTCAAGTGGGTAAGCAAATGTCTTCGGAAGTAATCCAACTTTATTAGACTTCCTTATGCTTATGTCAAGGTGAGGTATTGTTGCATTTTTAGCTACTTAAGTGTAGATAAGCTACCTTTCTCTTCTTGTGGAGAAGGGTTTCTCTGTCTCTCAAGTCTTACTCGAGCTCTGCCATGTCAAGAGCAAATGTGCTTGCAGTATGATTTCAGGTAAGGCAGGAAAAAAAAAACCAATGAGCTGAGATGGGTCCTTCCTGATACTCCTTGGAGTAGGCTCATTTCCCCCCTCCTGGCGTCTACAAGAAGTCTGGAGAAACCCAACCACCCATTTAACCAAAGAAATGTTCAAGAACTGCTATGACATGGACCTCCATGGGAGCAGTAGCCAGTTGGTCATGGTCCAGACTAATGTAAAACGTGGCAACCCCATAGGAACATTTATTCTTAGTGTCCCTTTGGAGGAAGGCCCTCAAGGTACTGTCATTTAATCACATCTTTTTGGGGCTTCGGTCTTCTCATCCAAGTTACCCCTCTAGACTAGAAATCTGGCTCTTCAGTGAAGTCTGTGAAACACAGTGGTAAGCCACATCCCATGCACGAGAAGGGCTTCTCATATTCATAGAGCGAAGCACAAAGGAATACATGTAGCCCTGCCCTTAACCAGCTTCCCTAAGAGCAATGAAGAAGTTGAAACAATCAAGGAATTTCTTTGATTTCCATCTCTTGGCTCATCCACTCCTTAGACCCAACCTGAATATAATGTGGCAAGGCAGAGCGGAGGAAATTAGTCCTGACCCAGATCAATGGTGTCTTCATTTGGGTTTCCAATAGTCAAGTATTTGAGAGAGAAAAGGTAGTTTATTTGGGAATTGAAGCAAAAAATACCGGGACAGAGGGCCTGAGAGAGGGAGAAGAAGGAAGCCAGTGCAGGAGCATTATAGAGCAAGTACCTTGTTGGACAACTGGAGTTTAATGCTTTGGGGGGCTCTGGGAGGCAGGGTAGAGATATCCCACCCAAGGGACAACTTTCCTGGGTATTTATCCATTAGCTCCGGCCAGTCCTTGGTTGAGGGCTGCTTCTGAGGGTTGCTGCCTCCTCAGCAGTTCAAGCCAGCAGGTGTGCATGTGATAATACCATCCAATGAATTTGGTAAAATTGTTATTGCAATCCCCATCAGTTCTCAAAGGCAGTGGCTCTCAAATCCTGATGCACCTTGAATTACTTTTGCAATAAAAGTCTCTCTGGCCATGCTATATGGAAATCTGTGTTTCAGACGAAGCTTCAAAATCGCTTCCTCCAAAGCAACCCAAATGATACTGAGGACCTAGACGTTGGCAGTTTCTTCCCCACCAGGTACAACCACTTACCGAAGTAGCACTTTGAGGAGAAGAGGGTAGCCCTCCCCATTCTCAAACTCTAGGAACAGAGCCGAAGAGACGGGATAGGAGTCCTTCACAAAGCCCAAGATGAGGCTCACTGACTCGCTCACCTTGGGAGCAGGGAGCGTGTCTGCAAGCTTGGAGAGATTCTGAAGGGAGAGTTTGATGCAATCCATGGCTGCCAGAGGAAAACAACCCTGTTAAGTTTGGAGGCAATAGCTTTTCTGCCACGGTCATTCCCTCCCCACACTCCGTTAAACTATCTATACCAAGATGTAAATGAGAATTAATTCAAAGCCCTTTCCTGCTGGGTCTTGAATCAAGAAGTCTTCCCGCGGGAAGAGTCACCACTAAGAGCCACACTGTGCAGACCCAGATGGAGAGGAGACAAAACAGGAAGAGGAAGGAAGCCTCTTAGCTCTGCTCCTAATTCCCACCATGCAGGAGGGACTGGGTCCATTAGGTAATAGGACACAAGCTGAAAGACCTGAGCGTTGAGAAAGACCTTCTTAAGGAAGCAACACTGGAGACGGGCAGAAATTAGCTTGAAAAAAAGTTCAGGGAAGGATCTATGAATATGTAAGAAGGTGAGAGGCAAAAAGACAGTGGGTTTCAGCTACTAATATGTCCAGGGGGTTGGCATCCAGAAGTGCAGGCCACCGGGGAGGAGGAGGAAGACAGGGCCAGCTCATTTGTGGCCCTGGCCTTGGAACTTGCTGGTTTCCCAGAGCTGTGAGAAGTCAAGGGAAGATCTGAGTCGGAAGAGAGATGTCATTGGATTTGCATTTTGATGGATCACTGTTTTTAGGACTCTTTCACCAGAAGAAGCCTCTTCTGAGTACCAGGAAAGCCATGCCAGTGGATCAGGAAAAGTGTCTATGAGAACTTGAGACAGCACATGCTCTGTCCCTCAGTCGCAAGGCTTCAGACACGCCCCAGAGTCTGCATGACGGGCAAGGCAGCCCTAAGAGCCATGGGCTTGGCAGCTAACTGCCAGGCCAGCCCTTACTCCAGACCTTCTCCTCAGCCTGTACGCCCATGGAAACCACCCAGTCCCCTAAGGGGGTCCTGGGCACAGTGCTCCAGGCAGCAGGCTCCCCACTGAGGTGGGAATTTTCTTTTCTAGTTATTGTCTTGGACAGGCTAACAATAATGACACAGTGAGAGAGCCCTGTCATCAAGACACACAGCTTTTCCTAAGGGGTCTCTGGCTCAAGCCTATGGGGGGTACCCGGGCTGCTGAGCCTCTTAGGACCAGCTCAGCTCAGGGTCATTGCCACTGGGCCCTGGCCTCACTGGGAGCCCTGAATCCCTAAACTGGGGCTGACTTTTGGTCCTGGGCTCAGTTACAAGAGGGTTGTGGGCTTGCTGAACCTGCTCAGCTGTCACCAGGTGATGCCGTCTGTTATGGGACACCCCAGAAAGAAGGCAGATCACAGGGCAAGGGGTTGCTATTCCCATTTTACAGATAAAAGAACTGAGGCACACAGGCACGTATGTGCCCGAGGTCACTCCACCATGAGAACAGGTGGACAGAGCTGGAGTCCACACCCCAGCTTCTGGCTCCAGTATCTATGGCCTTAACCCCTGCATATGCTGCCCAGAGCAGAGCCAAAAGGAGATCGGGCATCTCCAGGCTTAGGATGTTTGTCTCCTCCTGTTTGTGAGCTGGGGACCTAGGCAAGTTCTTGCACTTCTCTCAGTCTCCGTTTTTCCCCATCACAAAATGGCATTAATGTCCATCTCAAAGAGACCGAGGAGATGATATACAAATTATCTGCTGTGTGTCTGTTTGAAAGTAAATGAGTTCCCCTTTCCTTCCCTCCTCCAGTGGAGCACCAACATAAATAATAAAAGCACTTTCACGAAGGAAACCAAGCAAAGAGTCGTCTACTGGGCATAGGTGAGCTTCCGTGAAGACCCTGTTTGTTCATCTCTTTTTTGGTTCCAGGTTCTCATTGTAGAAAGTGGGCCCGTATCCCACCCCTGGTCTCCTGGGGTCATACCCTGAAGGTATTCAATGATGCCAAGGTGCTGGGCCTTGGAGATTGCCCTCAGCACACAGAAGGTGGGCTCCTTCCAAAAGCAGCAGCTGTGCTCCCAAAGACAGGTAGTGGCAATCACTAGAGATTGGAGCTCATTTCCTGACAGAAGTCCCTCCAGCCCCTGAGACTCACTGCAAATGTTCAGCAACATCTGGGGAAGAAAAAAAAACAAAACAGATGCCTAGTTAGGAAGCCTCCTTCCTGTAAGTAACAGATTTCTTCCCTTGTTTTCCAGAGCTCTGAGGGTATGTCTCAGTGCCAAGGATGGGTCGTATGGGTCACCTTCTGCCCCAGAATAGCATGGTCAGTGGTGCCCCCAGAAAAGGGTGACAGAGCTTGGGCTAAAGTCTGCACTCCTAATCCTATGCAAGTAATCAGAAAAACAGAGAAGCGTTTGACTTAGAGAGGTGTCCTTCTACATAGACACGCAGGGAAAAGATGCCATCAAAGGTTAAAGGATAGGATTAACAGAACCCAGTGTTATTTAAAAAGAGATGTGTTCCCAGATCCCTGGTTGGCAGTCAAACTCTACTTCTCATAAGATTATGAGACTGATCCTCTAACTTCCTATCTGGACCCTGTGCCCCCACCCATCCAACCTTTCTATGGCTGCCAGAGGGACTTCCAGTACCTTTCTGCCACTTAGGGTAAATCATGGCTCACAGAGTTTTGCACAGACTAGCCCTGCCTCCTCTCTGACGTGATTGTATGCAGCCCTCCCTTTGGCTCTTGGTGGTCTAACCAGATCTCCTTCAAGTTTGACATATATGGAAAGCTGCTTCCATCTGAATCCATTAGCCCCTTCTAAGCATAGGGACAGAGTCCAAGCTGAACAGTCATAGAGCCAGGCTCCAGACCCCATCTGCTGACCTTCCCAACAGTAACCATGGCCATGTGACCCTTGGCTTGGATGGCCATTTCTGCGCCTATCCCCTCTCCCCTCGCCCCTTCACATCTGCACTCCAACTTTCAGTTCCTGTTTCAATGCCATTTCCTCAGAACGGTCTTCTTTTATGCTCTCCTATAAATCAGGTCCCTTTGTCCTCATTTCCCAGCACACTTTTCACTTTGCCTTCAGAGCACTTAAAAAAATGGACACAGCTCTCTAATTATGTGATTATCTCCCTTGTTTGGCTTCCCCAATTTTCTGTCACCTCTGGTACGATGCTTGCTGCTGGAACCAGCAGTCTGGCACAGAGGAGTATGTGGGAGGAGCTCATATATTTTGCAGAATGAAATAAGGAAAACCCTAAGGAATACAGACAGGCCCCGCGGCTCGCATTCTACCCATTCAGGGGCAGAACCATGAAGGCAGGGCTGCGCCAGTTCTCTGCGGGACACTAAAAGCCACGTGGTAAAGACTTGTCAAAGCGCCCAGTACCGCAACCTGGCCACCACTTAGAATATGGTTTATATACAGATAAACGATGCCTGAGTTTCCAGCAAATGCAGCTTAAGGGATAACCCACCATAAGTAAGCTTGTGACATAACCTCTGGTAATGAGGACTCTCGCTTGAGAATGAGTCTAAAATGGATAATTCATGTGAACGCACATTTACAATGCACAAATGCATTTGGAAATTCACAAAATCACCTGTTCTGTGAGCCACTGCCTGAGGCACTGGCCACACAAAGATAAGTAGGACTTATGGCCCTCCTTACCCTCCTCCCAAGGTGTCTTCCTCCAGAGAGGCAGGAGGAGTTTTCTGGAGAATACAGCATCCTGGGAGCTGAGAAATCAGAGCTGGTCAGTAAGGGGCAGGAAAGGAGTAAGAAGTTATGTTAAAAGCTACTGCTGGTTGTCAGAGAGGATAGAAAAGATGGGGAAGGACACCAGGAAATTGAATTTGATGCTTAGTGGCCTGAGATCACTTCTGGGACGGGGAAGGAGGTGGCCTTACAAAATGGTCTTGGCAGCCAGATTCCCAGGGTCCCAATCCCAGCCCCGCCCCCCACCCACCGACTACCTCTGTGACCCCAGAGCCATGTTTACTCACCAGGTGCTAGTTTGCATGGAATCAGAATTGTAATACTACACACATCCTGGGATAGAAAAGAGGGATCAGGGAGGGGACAGATGTGAGGCTATGGCACAGGTGGGTACAGGGAAGGACTTAGAAAATGTTGGTTGCAGTTATGCAAGTGCGGTTGGTGTGCTTGCCCTCGAGGAGGCAGGGGCCAGAGACAGGAGGTTCCAGATGCTGGGGAGGGGCGGGCAGGAGCCAGGAACACAGCCTGGAGGAGGCTGCTGGGGCCAAGTGGACGAGGAAGAGGAGCAGCACACTCTTCTGGGGGAGAACGACAGAAATAGCGACACAGGGATGAAACGAGATGGAAAGGGGAGAACAGACATTTTCCAAATGCACAAGATCCTGGCATTTGCAGAGAGCGTGGGGGTCGACAGATGAGCTGGCTCTCCAGGAGGACAGAGCGGCTTCAGGACTAGGGCCGAGAAGGACGGAGACACTTCCAAGAAGCAGAGCGGGGTCTTGGCCCAGGGGTGTGGAGCCTTCCTCTGACTCACCTGCACAAACATCCTCTGAACTTGAACATCATTCTCTAAAACCTCCTCCTTTTCCAGAGGAAAGACAAAGAAGAGGTAAAGGCACTTCAGGAGCAGGGCTGGAAGCCCGGATGCAGCGACTCTGCCCAGCGTCTCCTGCAAGAGAAGAGCAGACGTGACCCACGGCCACAGACCCAGGGGAGCACTCTTCCAACCCAGAGCGGCACGGTCTTTTAGCCAGGAAGATGGGTAAATCATGTCCTCTCTCTGGGCAATGCACTCTCATGTAAGAATGGGGACAATCACAGGACCCACCCAGAGTGGCTGTGAAGATTATGTTTCCGCGAAGTATACACTAGGTGCTCGATAAACACGGCATCTTTTGTAAGACAAACAACATGCAGGAAGGAGAGGAGGAAGGGAGGGAGGGACAGGTGCAGAGCAGAAAACAAGGGCTTTCCTAAGTGATCACACTACTGATTTGGGTAGTTTTCTCCGGATTAGCTACAACCTCTGCGCACGTATGGAATTGTGTGCGTGGGAGCAGGTGCGGCATTAATCTGAAGCATACTGTCCACCCAATTTCCCGCCCAAGTGACTAATGTGACAGATATGGTGGCAAACTGAGAAAAAGAGAGAGGAAGAATGCACAGTCTGGGCCAGAACCAGGAATATAACGCAGGCGGTTGGTCCTACCCTTCCCCCTAAAAGCTTCCAGTGCAGGGTAACGTCGGCCCCTGTAATTGATACCTGGCTCTGCTGTGACCCTGCTCAGGGTGGCTCCCCTGTCCTCCATGCCGCACTGGCTCCGCTGAAAGCCAATTGCCTATTTGTCTCATTGCTTTTAGGGCTGGCTGCTCACAGTGGAAAACAAGCCCTTTAGGTTAATTTTTACTACCGGACTGTAAATAGTCCTTCCCCGGAGGGCAGAAAAGCTCCTTCTCTGGGCTTCAGGCTGCCGTGCTGATGGAGGTCCAGGCAGTGCATGCAGAGGAAAGGTCACGTGATCCTCCCTGCAGGTAACAACTGCACACTGAGCTCCTCTCACACCTCCGTGCACTGTTTCAGATGCCCGGCTGATATCTGTGTTCACTGTTAGCCTCGGGGTGGCCGTGCCCCTATGTGGCTCCCTCTTGTTCCTGATGCTGAGCACTGGCACGTGGTGGGCACTCTCACCAGACAAATGAGTCTCTGGGTCTGCCCTGCCCGGGACCTCTGGTCATTTCTGCTGATAGCCACAGCTGCCGGGGACTGCTTCTGCCTAAGAGGACGCCAGCCATCAGCAATCCACTCGCAGGGAAGCACCAGGCTCCCAGCTTCACGGTGGAGGACACGTACACAACCAGGATGGGGCACCGGTGGGAAGGGAAGAAAGAGAAGCCAGCCTCATGTGGGTACCATCTCCAGGCAGGCACGGGACAGGTGCTTAAGGTGGACTCCCTCCGTCTGAGCTTAGCAGACAGCAGTAAAGAGCAGTGGCTCAGAACACGGCCTCTGGAGTCAGACATCAGTCACAGAGGGTGCTAACTAATGTGGCTTCGTAATCTGACTCAGAGGGCTTGGGGGAGGATTTATTGACCTGCATGGGACACACTAGCCTTGCCCCGACACGGAAAATGGTCCATACACATCGGCCATTGTTAATCCCTGCCCTGACCCTAAGTCAGAAAACGAAGGCATTACCCCCGGTCCTAAAATTAGCCACACAACAGAGTCACAAGAGGTGACACAATTTGCCCAAAGTTACACACAGCCTGTCAATGGAAAAAACAGGATTCGAATGTGGATTTCAGATGCTAACGTTCCCATGTCCTGTATCAGAAGGGAATTATGGCAGGAGAAATGACAAATCAGTATCATGGGGGAAAAGACACTCGAGATGCGTCCCTGCCCTTTGCTGGGACTTCCGCGGGACATGGACGAGGAGCTCCCAAGCTGGGGCCCGTGGGACCTGGAACTTACCGAGTTTGTCCCCGTGAGCACATACACCGACTTCAGGAGCAGGTAGCCATCCTGATCCACGTCCCCTTTCCACCGCAGCAACTGCCCCGCTGCCTCCCTCGCTTGCTCTGGCAACAGCACATGAAGGGGAGAACGTGTCACCAGCGGGCAGTGCGGTGACCTGCCCACCCAGCTCTCCCTCCACTTGGCCTCCTTCCCCGTGAGAGGTGCCTTAGCATCCTTAGGGGACTTCTGTCTCCTTTCCTCTCCACAGTGCCTTCTGCATCTATACCAGATAGCTCACACTCTGCCAGATTAATCGGCCTGGAGGATAGTCTTTATCATGTCACTATTCCTGTTCAACAACCTTCAGTGGCTCTCCATTACCAAATAATTGCAAGCTCCTCAGCTATTGGACTTCTCACAATCCAGAATCTTCGCCCCACTTGCTGTGTCCTTGAGCCTCTTACATTGCAGAGACACCTGCATTCTACACTGTGCTCAAGATTCTCCTTCCCCCTAGAACTCCGCCCTGCCCCTCAGCCCCTGGGGTCACCGTGAAACTCTGCCCAGCCTCCGGGGGCCAGCCCTAGGAGCAGAAGCATGCATGTCAGGAGACCCCAACACAGAAAACATGTTTGTCTTTGGCTTCTGTGTCTTTTCTGGATCGAGCTATTCATTGAACACTTGGGTGTCACTTTTTTGCTAGCACCCTGTCCCAGAGACCCTGGTCCTGTGTGTGTGTGTGTGTGTGTGTGTGTGTGTGTGTGTGTGTGTCCCTTCCAAGAGCAGCAGGGCTCTGCTGGTCCCCCTTCCCTTCTCTGCTGGCCTTTCCCTTCATTCCCAACATCCTCAGTGGCAGAAATGAGCTTGTGGGGTTCTCTGGAAGGCACCACTCCTACTCCACTAGAAAAGCAGAGAGTGGCTTTGCAGAAGTCCTAGAAGGAATATGCAGGGGTGTTTTGTCTCCATAAAGTGTTCTCTTACCTGCAGGCTTTCCCACAAGTGCCTTCTGTATTTCTTGGGCAAGCTGGTTAGAAATATCTTCTGCTAGGCTTTGGAGACTAGGAAAGGAGATGATCCCCACAGAGTTTTCCCAGGCCTGAAGTGCAATCAAAAAGATTCCATCAGAGATGTCAAAGCTACAAAGCAAGGCATGAGAATCACCTTGCCTCTCTCCCTGCCAGCCCAAACCAATGAGTCAACTCGCTGTCCCAGGTGTAGCCCAAAAGTCACTGAATCACCTACCCTAACAGCTTCCATTCTATCCCTACCTAAGTTGCTATGAATTCTTCAACTTCCATTGAGCTCCAGACCCATATCCAACTGGACCCTGGGTGTCCGCCCCTGAATTTGTGCTCTTGAAATGTCAAATACACATAACTGAATCCATTGCCTTCCTCCCAAATCCGCTGCATCCTGTCTCAGTGAATAGTTCTACCAAGCACCCAGTTGCCCTCATGGGAAATTCTAAGGTTAATTTCCTGGGCCCCCTCTCCCTCATGTGCCTTAGCCCATCAAATGCTACATCTCACTGGTTCTCCTCTTGCATGTTTCATGTTTCTCAGACCTGGTGTAGATATCTTAGGTTTAGTCATGCAATTACTTCCTTTAACAAATTCTAAAGAGTGGGATTACAAGTTGCAAGCGTGTGCTTTCTATTTTTTTTTTTTTTCAGTGTTTTGGTGAACATTACCAACTCATTCCCCAGAAAAACTTTACCTGATTATCCTCTCCAGAGGCTCCATGGGAGAGGACTAGTTTCTCTTCACCCATTGGGCACTGTCATACTTTTTCATTTTAAGTGAGAAAATTTACAGAAGAAAAAAATATCTCATCTCAGTGGAAGTCCTGTGACTACTAAAGTAAATGAAGACTTTTAATGCTTCTTGAATTCCCTGCTTTTACTCTTAGCCTATTATTCTATTAATTATTTATTTAAAAAACAACTCTTTACATATAAAAAATGTTAATCCTTGGTCCATGATAGTCTCATGAGTTTTTCAAATTTATGATTTTGTCTTTTAATTTGGTATTATTTGGTTTTGCTCTACAGAAAGTTGAAGTTCACATGAAACGAAATTTCTCAATCTATTGCTTTGTTTTCTGGCTTTAGTCCCAGGCTTAGGAAATTCTTTCAAGTCCAACTGGTTGTTGCCATTTTTAATCTTTTTCTTTTTGTTTTTTAATTCTTTACAATTCTTTCTTCTCTGCTCCTTCTCTATTACCATCCTATCTGGTCATCTTTTGCCTTGGACTTTTTCTTTTATTGGTTAGGATACTATTTAATAGAAGGCATTAATTTTAAAATTCCACCTGGGATGCCCAGAATTCTCTCCCCATCTGCTTTTCCTTAGAATCTTCTCCTTCGTTCTATTGTGTTGTCACAGGCGGAGTTTACCAGTCCCAGGATGAGGAGAGCTCTCTCCAGACCAACAGTCAGAGCGGAGTGACTATTCTTGGCACAGGACTTGAGTTCCTGGCAACTTCGCCCTTCCCAGTTTCCCACCTTTTCAGGAAGGGAGGTTGCTGGGTGCGTTCCTGGCAATTAGTGGCCTCAACAAAATACACTTTTGTTGGACTGCCATCCACTACTGCTCCCACTGGCCAGCCACATTAAATTATATCCCTGCCCAAAGCTGTGACTGAGTTTTTTTTTCAGCTGAGATCCTCCTTCTAGAAAAGGTGAAGAAAGCATCAAAATCCCAGAAGGAAATGTGTCTCCTTGCTGTAGATTCTATTTTTATCAAAAAGTAAAAACCTTTTAGAAATTTTTTCTATACTAAAAGATGTTACATACAAAGGAAGACACAGATTGAGAAAAAATATTTGCAATGCATATAACTGACAAAAAAATAGTAAGTATCCCTACAAATTAATTTTAAAAACCCTAATTTGTTAAACAGGCAGATGAAACAAGGAACTTATAAAAGATACAATCAATAGTGAATTACTAAGAACGAAGAAAATGCAAGTTAAAACTACAGTGAGATAGTCCTACTTTTCAGGTTGGTGAAAATGTAAAGCCTGACAATAACAGTTGTGGGGAAAGTTAAGTGACCAGGAAACCCCCATGCTCTACTGATGGAGCACAATTTGCAAAAAGTCCCTTTGAAGAGTACTTAACCCAATCCAATAAAGTTAGAGGGGGACACATGCTATGACCCAGCATTTCCTTCCTAAGTATATTCCTTATAGAAATGTTGGCACATGTGTACAAGGAGACATGAACACAAAATGTTATGCACTTTATTTGTGATTGTGTAACACCGGAAAAAATGAATGTTCATCAATAGGGCAATGAATGAATAATGGGTGGCCTATGTATGTAAGGGTATTACATAGCACTGAAAAAGAAACAGAGCTACATGTATCAATATGGATAGATCCAGAAATACAATGTTGAGTGGAAAAAGCCAGTTGCAAAAGTACATTACAATCTGAGTCTAGAAAAACCTGTGAGTCTACATATAAATTTCACACTAACATCACTTAGGATTATTAAAATGTATTCATATCATTGTGTAATTTGGATATATATTGGATATATACTTAGATATGTGTAACACATACCGTATCCATATAATATACTCAATAGGTGTGTATATATATTATATATAATGTATATATATATAATATATATAGGTGTGTATATATGTATATATACACACACACATTTATATATATATAAATATATATATAAATTTATATATATAAAAATATATAAAATATATTACACACACACATTTATATATATATATATAAATATAAATATATATACACACACACATATATATAAATATATATAAAATATATACATAAATATATATAAGTATATAAAATATATTTATATATATATATACATATATATAATATATATAAATGTATATATATATATTATATATATGTATATATATATTATATATATATAAAAATTCCCCCACAGGGAATAACTCAGCAGGATGTGGGTTTCCACTTGGAAAGGGCAGAAGGGGAATGAGCTCTAGAATGCATGCATAGGTGGCTTTAGTTTATCTGAAATGTTTTATTTCTCTTCTATGGGTAATGAGTACATGGATATTTATATGTGGATATAAATATCCATATATGGATATTTATATGTGGATATAAATATCCATATATGGATAACTTTTTGTACCTGAAAATTTTTTGTTTCTGCCCTATAAATGGACAGAGTTGCCCCTTTCCTTCGTAATTAAAAGAGAAGTCCATCAGAACTTTGCTAAAACTACAAACATGCTAGGTGAATGTTTAACACTACTGCACACAGTAGACCTGCAGCAAATATTTGATAAGTGAGCACATGAGTATCAAATCCACAATATGCAGATTGATGGGCGAATGCATCGCATGCTGGTTTCATGCCAAGTGCTGAGCCTAGCACTTACTCGCCTTGTTTTCATTAATCCTTACAACAACCCTTCAAGATTGATGCTGTTATGATTATTCCCGCTTTATAGAAACTAAGACTGAGGCAGGAGAGTCAGCCCAGAGAATCAGGTAAGCAGCAGAGTGAAGAGTTGAGTTATCTCACGCACACGCAAGTAGCATGTCCCTGTCTGAGAAATTTATGGCTACCACCTGGAAACCAGCTATCACCTGGAAACTTGAATCCCTGGAAAGAAAGAATCAGTCCTTTTGGCTGAGAATTTCTTATAAGATTATTTCCTCCCCAGGACTGAGAACTCTGCTATGATGTCTACTAACAGATTCCTGTGCCTCCTTCCCTGCACTGGCAAACCCCTCAAAGACCAATTTGCAGGCAGTTGACTCAGAAGCATCTAGATCGTCTCAAGCAGTGGGATTCCTGCAGGCACTCCACAATAAAGTAAATTGGGCCACTGTGAGCTGAACAGTAATTGTACGCTCAGCCAGATTCTCCCAAGGCTCAGACTCCTTCCTGGGACCACAAAGGGCACTTCTGGAGGCCACGTTAACTCTTTCAGGCCACTGGGGTGCTGTTTGATGCACAGAGGCAATCATTTACAGAATGGTACCACGGAGACCCCAAAGAGTTAAGGCAGTTTCCAAAAGGACCTAATTTTTTCCCAAACTGGGACTTACATGCTGAGAGAATATTGCTCAATATTTTTAAAATTTTTTATTTACTCACATTATCTAAGCTGCACCATCATGCCTTGTGGCTGTCTCTCACACAGAAGAAAGAGAAAGGAAAATGATGCTGTGGTCTCCAAAGGAAAATGAGGAATCATAAAAGCTCTTGAGGGGATGGGAGAAAAATCCAGCTTCGGAATGACAGAACCCGGCTGGTTTTCAAGGATGGCTGCAAGGTTACTATGTCCTCATTACCACAGAGTTTGGTGGTTTGGTCCTTAAGTGAGTTCAACACATGTCAGAGACTTTATGTGAATCTCCCCTGCTAGTGTGACAAGGTTGACCCTCTCCTTTCTAAAAAATGATGTATCAAAACTTCGCTAACACAACAAGAATGTTCTTTCTCTGAGATGGGAATAAACCATGTTGCAGACCCCACTTCAGGGCGGGTAGGTCAGGGATGGATAAGGAAGGGTACACGCCTTCACTGCCCCCTCTGGACACTACACTTGGGAATGATTATTGGTCGTCCTTATTATTCTGTTTAATGTTACTTCTTTATCTTCCATTTTCAGTTGGGTCCACGTGTGGCTTCTGTGGGAATGACTGACCACGCTCAATGGCATCAACTCCACACCACTGGCACAGCTGTTAGTCTAAGAGCACCTGTACATACCTGTGTATCTGCACACATGCATATACACACACGTGTACAAACACACGTCCAAGTACAACTGATTTAATGTTAATTCCAATCCCTCCGCACTAGGAAATGAATGATTCCCTCCACTGTTACCCACTGTTCTGGCTATAGACTGCTCTATAACAACCACCCCAAAATTGAGTGGCTTCTTTTCTTCATGGATTTGCAGCTGGGGCAGCTAACGGGCTAGACATCCACTTGCAAGATGGCACATTCACACGGCTGGCGAGCTGGTGCTGGCTGTCAGCAGCAAGGTCAGGGGCTTTGGTTCCTTTACATATAGGCTTTTACTCAGGGCTGCTTCGACCTCCTCACAACATGGCAGCAGAGTTCTAAGAGTGACAAGTGACAGGAAGAAGAAGCTGCAAGTCTCTGAAGCCTGGACCCGCACACATCACTTTGGCCCTATTCCATTAGTTAAGCCATCACAAATCCACCCAGATCCCAGGGGAAGAGATATAGATGCCATCTCCTGAAGGGCGCAGTATAGACTCATTCTCAGCATCTGTAAGCTACCACATCCACAGCTCTCTCTCTTTTTCCCCATGTGTCCCACCCCCAGGTTGTCTGTCCCAGACAGTGAGGAGTCTTACACTAACTGCCAGGGTTCCCCTATCTCACTGCCTGTTTTCCCTCAAAGTACATATTCTAAGAACAATCTCCAACAACCACACCCACAGCTCTAGCTTTCCCCATGTCTATTATTACCAACTATCTCCGTGCAGTGTGAGCACCTGAAGTGGTTCATTTTCCCCAAAAGCAAACTCAACCTAAAGGCCAGCAGGACCTACCCATGCTTGCTAGACGAATGCCTTCTTCTCTTGGTGTGAGATCCTATGATAGGAAGGGTTCTAGAAAGACCAAAGCCCAAGGCTCGTGGCATGAAAACAACAGTCAACAAAATCTTTCCTAAAAACACTGTTCTGCACGCTAAGAAGTCATTAGCTCTGTGCTGCTTCCTGTGTGATGCAATAAAACCTCCCTGTCTGCAACCTCCTGGAGCTATCTAGACATCACATGTATAGGGGATGACATCCTTTTTGTACCCAAGGGGAATATCGGTACTAGCCAGGCAGAGCCATATGTCCACTGAGTCATAAGACAGGAAAAGAACCAAATGAGTTCTGCTCTACAAAAACCCCAGCACTGCCTGAGGGACCCCAGTGGTGAATGACACAGGCCTGGCCAGAGTGTCCAGGTTAAGCTCTGTTCCTTACTAACAACTAAGCGACTTTGGCCAAGTTATGCAACATCTCTAAACCTCTCTTTCCTCATTTACAAGGCTGGGATAAAAAATGGCACTCTCTTCATGGAGTTATTAGGGGGGCTTATAAACACTAAACAAAATGCCTAGTTTAGGTAGTTAGAGTTTGGTGAATATTACTAGCGATTATCAGTGAAACTGATCACCTGCCCTGGCTAAGAACTTCTCTTTGACATTGAGAGAGACCGGTGGGGGAGGAAAGCCTGTAGTTCTGGATGAGAACTTCCTTTCTGACTCATCCTTTCAGAGCCGTTCCTTGCCAGGGGTCCAATGCCCTGAAATTACATTAGGCTTTTCCTTATTACCAACAGTGTATCCAAAATTTTGAGTGGGTTCACTTTTTAACAACCCCACAGTTGTCCTTCAACTTGGGAGGCAATGGGGCTTGGAGGTAGTTCAGAGCCAACCAAGTGCATCCTTGTACTTGCCTAGCAGTTAATGCAGAGTTAGGGAGAACGTTGTCCACTGTAGGCTCAGAGGAACCAAACGCGAGACAAAGCCAAAGAGGCTAAAGGGAAGTTCTTTGGGAAGAAGATGTGAAAGAAGCAGCTCTGAGAGGGTCAGAGGCATTTGATAACAATGCCTGTTATCAAATCTCAAGACTCACCAGGTCAAGGCACATGGCAGCCCCTCTCCCTCCCCCACCTCTCCCCCTCCCCAGCACTCGTGCCTGTGCTCTCTCTCTCTTTATCTCTCTCTCTCAAAAAGAAACAAACAAAAACAAGAATATTCCAGATAATCTTAGTTTTCCTTGGGCCCAAAGTGAAAAGAGTCAGGTATAGAGAGTTGAGCTCCACCCAACAAAGAAGTCCAAGACTCTTTTAGATACACTCGGTTGTCTCAGAGCCCAGTGGGGGCATGGTTACCATGACAACCAATGCATAACTAAGGCTTTAGCATAACTTTTGAAATTCTCATATTTCCAAGGGAGTTCTTTATAGGCAACCTTGAAGAACACTGTTTTGTGGTTATAAAATTCAGAACAGAGTGGTTTCAAGCTTGACTTCTTATACAAGGACCTGTATTCCTAGTATATGGAATGTTCATAAGAACATATGGATGTTCTTTGTCATCAGATTTTCTCTGCACTATACTGAAAAAAGAAAAGAAAAGAAAAGAAAAGAAAAGAAAAGAAAAGAAAAGAAAAGAAAAGAAAGATAGAAAGAAAGGCAAAAAACCCTCTGATCTTCCCCATGTTACTTTCCACTACCAACTATTTTTTTAAGTTTATTTATTCCGAGAGAGAGAGAGAGAGAGAGAGAGAGAGAGAGAGAGAGAGAATTCCAAGCAGGCTCTGTACTCTGTGTAGAGCCAATGCAGAGCTCAACCTCACAACCATGAGATCACGACCTGAGTGGACATCAAGAGTCAGACCCTTAACTGAATGAGCGACCTGGGTGCCCCACCCCAACTCTTAATTAAGAAGCCTGTGGTCTCTGGCTCTGGTGGGGTTTTATTAGTTACAGCTTAAAAGAAACAACAGGTTTGTAGACATGTGGGGCTTAATAAAAGAATATAGATTTTAAGAAATGATAATAATTCTGCTTCTGCAGGGTTCATCAGAGGTGAGCTTCAGGGATTCGAAACATATCAGATTGTGTTGGCAGTTTGGGGAATGGTGGAAATAGTATCTCAAACTACACACACAGTTAGTATCCTAGAGGCTGGTAGAAAGGTAATGACTGTGCTCTCCATGTGCTGTGAACTTTACAATCATCACTTAATCTTACCCTCACAGATTTCCAGCAAAGTGCTATTGGTTCCACTTTACAGATGAAGAAACTGAGGTTCAGCAATATTTAATCATTTGTCCAAGGATGCACAGCTAATTAGCAATGGAGCCAGGACTTGAGACACCTGCCCTCTTTGGCCCCAAAGTCCATGTGTTCAACAATAGGGCCATTATGTCTCTAGTTACAAGAACAGGGCTTGGGAGGCATGAACCAATATCAAAGTTCAGTGATAGGAACTGCTTGTTATGCATGAGGCCACAAGCTCAAATGCCTACAGATCAGGTAACATAAATGAGTATTGTGTGTTGGGCGAAAGATATTGGGGAATGGGGGAACTGGAGAAAAACTGAGAAGTAGAGACCATCTTCTGTCTAAAAAGGGTGCCCCTAACCCTCTCCACCCAATTATCAGTATTGCATCTACCAAAATTTTCAAGAGAAAACTGGAAATCTGATTTTCATGTGAAAACTTTCCATTTTGAAAAAAAGGGCCACAAAGTCATTGTTAACCCCTAGAAGCCAGACAAAACACATTCTGGGTGTTATTTAGTATCTTTCACTCTGGACTAAATATTCCATGACAGTAAAACCTCTATCTGTCTTCTTAGTGCTTAGTGCTGGGCCCCAGGCCCCAGCACAGGGTATAAGAGCTTAATGAATATATGTATAACAAATGAATGAACTTAAAATCAACAATCTGGAAAGAGGTAAAGAAGGACCAAGCCCTGGCTCTTGAATGAGAGTCCTTTCCAGAGCTATGGCTGCCCAGATGGGTAGGAAAGAGACAAGGCAATGGCCGAATCCACTCACTTCCAGCAAATTTTGGTGGGGGGCAGGAAGTGGCTCACACTTTTTCTTC
This sequence comes from Puma concolor, assembly GCF_028749965.1. Lineage (NCBI taxonomy): Eukaryota > Metazoa > Chordata > Mammalia > Carnivora > Felidae > Puma > Puma concolor. Next base: position 47,525,390 of record NC_141677.1, on the reverse strand, counting down.
CATAAAGCAAAGTTGACCTGAGAACTGGGGAAGACTCAACCACCCCCACCCCCCCAGAAGCTAGGGTCATCAGGGCAGGGAGGGTTAGGAATGAGAAACCTGAGCTGTGTCTCCTAACCTAGTTCTTCTTTTCCTATACATTCCCTATGCTCCAGTTATCCAGTCTGTGAAATGAAATAGATGGGGTATAATAAGTCCAAAAGATGGAGGAAAACAATGAGTTAATGGACAGTAAGCTACCTGGCAAAATTTTTTATAGAAAGACATGCCTAAGTGTTCAATGTATCCTAGAAATATGATCTCAAGAAGATTCCCATCTTTGGAGGTTCTCAATTATTTCTGGCTAATAAATTAGATGAGATATATCAACAAGGGGGTTTCCAATAAAAACCTGCCAAAGTCTCCATCTGTCTTAGTCTAGTTTCAAATGTGAAAGGATCTCATAGTCTCTGAATGTAGCTTTGAATGTAGCTATATGTTTTCTTTTTAATAACCCCAAATCAATAGTCAAGCAAAAACTAAGTTCTCATAAAAAGTTTCTAACTCTGGGGGCGCCTGGGTGGCTCAGTCAGTTAAGCATCTGACTTTGGCTCAGGTCATGATCTCATGATCTCCCGCGTCGGGCTCTGTGCTGAGAGCTCACAGCCTGGAGCCTTTTTCAGATCTGTGTATCCTTCTCTCTTTGTGCCCCTCCCCTGCTCACACTCTATCGCCCTCTCTCAAAAATAAATAAACATAAAAAAAATTTTTTTTAAAGTTTCCAACTCTGCAACTTAAACTCCAATATATGCAACTATAAAGCAGACCTCACAGGCAGCACCTTTGTTCTGAGACAAAAAAGGGAATCTTTTGCACCCAAGTTGTCACCAGCTGCCACTGGCCAGAATGGTAGCCCAGTGGACAACCTGGGCTTCCCTCATGGGCCTGTGACCAGGTTCTCCCAAGCCCCACTGTTGGCATGCTGGTGTTTGAGGTTACCCACCAACTCTGCACCCCAGGAAACACATTCCTTTCCTAGCTCCAGAGGAGCTGGTCTTTCTCTGGCTCCTATGTTGGGATTGTGGTTGAACAATATAATTTTTTTAACTAAGGAGACAGTATTACTCAAGAGCCAACTGTCCTTTCCAACTCTTCCTCATCCTGGAGATGAGCCTTGCTTGCCATTTTTATTAAATAGCAAAACACTCCCCTCTAAGCAACCCACCAGGGACCACTTGTGATGATATTAAAACCACCAACTCCAGCTTCCGATCATCCCAGAAGTGTTCCCCAGAGCACCATATCATCTTATGGTTTCAAAAACAAGAATACCGACCTTTAGGAACAGTGGGAGAAGATTCAACAGGCTCTGCTGATGTTCAGCCGGGCTTCCGTGAGCCAACTTCTGATATTCCAGAAACTTCCTTTCTAGCATCTCCCAGAGAGCAGTGGGACCAGGAGACTGGCCTCCATGTGGGAAGTCAGGCTGAGCAACATCAGGCTGGCCTTCATTTTTGGAACCTGGACACTCAGCTCTGTCTTCAGCCCTTGAAACATCTTCTGCCTCCATGCCTTAGCAAAGCAGATCTGAATTCAGAACAAAAAACAAAAATGTAAAGTCCTGTCACAGCACTTCCCGATGAAGCTGATTGGGAGACAAGGTACTGTACTCATTCAGTTCAGTTCCTACTGAGGATGGTTCCTCTAAGAATCTGAAACTGACTAAAATAGGGAGACTTTTTAAAAAAGAGATTCTGACTTAGACGTGACTTACATTGACAATCTAACTTGTGCCAGGCACTGTTGCTGGGCTCTTTACACAGACTCATGAGAGCGGTGGGCATTCTTATTTTCTCTGTATAAGGAAGGAAACTGGCTGGGCCAAAGGCATATGGGCAGGTGGACATCCCGTTGAAAGGCAAACCGTTAACACCAAAGCTTGCTTTTTGTTTTTATTACATGATGCCGCACCTTTTTTAAAAAGCAAAGTAGAAGGGATATGCACAAATGCCTCACCAGTATTTGCACAAGCATGCAATTCTGTACTTCAGTTGTAACTTCCTTCTACCATATGCGTCTAAAAGGTTACAGGTTTTTCATTCTCAGCGTTGCTTCACATTCAATATTTTTAGAGAACTTTGTCCTCAAAGGGACTCTAAACCCCCATGCTAACTTAAAAGACCTCCTTTATTAGCACACACGCAGGTGACTTGTGCAAGCTGGAGATCTTGGGTCAGTAGGCATGAGGACAAGAATTTATGCAATGAAAGTAGCCAAAGACCGATTTGCCAGATGTGTAACCTTGAGAAGGTGCCTTTATTTGTGTCCTTGACTTTTCAGTTGTCCCAGTCTTTAGTTGAGTCATGACTGACTCCCAGCACAACAAATGCTTGTTTGTTTGTCAGGAGTACAGGAAACTCCAAGTGGAGCCCAGAATGTCCAGCTCTCCTGCAAGAAGCCCTCCCCAACCATGACGTCACCATGTAGGAGTCCATCCTGGAGTCTGTCCAGTGACCAACAACCACCAATCATGGGGCAGCAACCAGACCGATGGGCACAAGAAACGGACCCGCCAGTATTTTTCTCTGGGCTACGGCAGCTGAGGGGCTATGCCACGCTTTATTTTTAGCCCAGTACACCCCCCCCCCACAGGCTAGATCGGGGGTGAACTAAGGGTCATGTGGCCAGATAAACCATCCCTCTTTGAATCATTCTCACCCTTTATGTACACAACTCCACGAGTCCCTGATGCTTCTTCCAACACATGTACTTACTACTCTCAAACTTCATTTTCTTGTTACAAAAACCATGTAAGTTCAGTGTCAAAGTAGGAAAGGAACAGAGTATCAGGAAGCATACCGAGTACTGAAATAAGCAAACCAGCCTCGAAAATTCTCTGAGCGGACAATACCAGTTTAGTCCTACAAGCAAAGCTTAACGTCACTTATTTTGCAAAACTAACTTGATCTCAGTCATTTCTTGCTTAGACCCTCTGAAAATCAGAAACAAAACTTAAACTGTCTTCCAAGGTTGATATGAGGCAACCACAGACCAATTCCCTGTCATTTAAGAAAATTCTAATACTTTAACCAATCACTGCGAAGAATAAATAGTCGGTGCCTTCTCACTATATAAGCTGCTTTATAACAATAGACCCCTGAGCAAAGTGTTCCCACTTGGAAAACTTGTCTTTTTTGGTATGTGCACAGTTTTCACTAATTACTACTTCAGTAATTCACTGGTTTTTCTTTGGCTGTTTCTGAGTCTGTGACACTAACTTGCCCTTACCCAGAAAAATGATGATTGGTATTTCATGTTATCTATGAATATGTTTGATTAAAAAAAAAAAAACCATAATCCTAGGGGCGCCTGGGTGGCTCAGTCAGTTAAGTACCCAACTCTTTATTCCAGTTCTGGTCATAATCTCATGGTCCGTGAGTTCGAGCCCTACATCAGGCTCCTCGCTGATAGTATGGAGCCTGCTTGGGATTCTCTCTCTCTCTCTCTCTCTCTCTCTCTCTCTCTCTCTCTCTCCCTCCCTCCCTCTCTCTTTTCCCCTTCTCTGCCTGTACACTCTATCTCTCAAAATAAATAAAATTTAAAAAAAACATGCTCCCTAATATTGTTGAAGCAAACTTTTTATTTATACTTTTTGCTTTTGATGGTTGGTTAGCTGGAGCTTGGTAGGAGTTTTGTTTCCTTTGTTGGGTTGACCCTCGGGGGCAGGTGGTGGGGTGCCACACATTCCAGCACAGTCTTCCCTGACCTGGACCACGTTCCTGGCTGGCTTTGTCAGTTTATTCACTTCTTCCTTAGCCCTCCTTTCCCCACTCACATTCCCCATCCCGCCCACCCCACCTGCTTAACAACACAGGTCTTTATAAAACATGACATAGGTGGGGCCGGTGGCTCAGCCTATCGAGTGCCCAACTTCGGCTCAGGTCATGATCTCACAGTTAGTGGGTTTGAGCCCCATGTCAGGCTCTGTGCTGACAGCTCGGAGCCTGGAGCCTGCTTCGGATTCTGTGTCTCCCTCTCTCTCTGCCCCTCCTCAACTTGCACTCTGTCTCTCTCTGTCGCTCTGTCTCTCTCAAAAATAAACATTAAAAACAAAACAAAACATGACACAGGTGATATAATTTCTGAATACAGGCAATTCAAGTTCCCTGAATGACTTTCTGCATCTTTTCTGCAGCTCCCTTTTTCACTCAGCACTGCGCCTTCAGACCTAGCATGCGTCTCTGTGTTTGTCAGCTGCATTCCTTCTAACTGCTGCCCCTGTTACAAAGTGGGCATCGCATGCCTCTTTGATGTTTCGCTCCACAGTCATGGCCAGATTGCCCATGACTTCCTACAGTGCACTCAATTTTGTTCTGGATATGCCCATGAGGGGCCCTTCATGGGGCTGGATGTGACCGGCTCTGCATATGAACTTGGGGGCAGGAGTGCTAAGTCAAGGGTACACACCTGTTTCATTCAACTAAATGCCATGAACTAAGATGCTTCCAGAAAGCTGGCACCAGACCACACTTTCCCCACAGGCTCCTCTACCATCTCACTAATTACCCGTGCTCTAATGTTTGCCAATCTGATTGAAGTAAAGCGATTCCTCTTTGTTATTTTAATTTGCATTTCTCTAAGGAGTCTGAGCATCTCAGACGCCTCTTAGCTATTCGCAGCTCCTCTTCTGACTATTCATAACCTTTGCTTATTTTTCCTTGCCTGTCTTTTTGTTGTTGCTTGGAGGGAGTATAGTCAAGAAACTTGTCCCTTGTTGGTTTTACAAATCACAAATATCTTCTTGCAATCCATTTTTCTGATGAATTAGTTTAGAATGTTGTTTGTCACAAAAACGTATCATGAATCTTCGTGTTGTCGAAGGTCCTCCACATCTTCATTTTGTTTTTATTTATTATTTGTTTTTGAGAAAGACAGAGAGGGTGCAAGAAGAGGAGGGGCAGAGAGAGAGGGAGAATCTCAAGCAGGCTCCACACCATCAGCACAGAGCCCAAAGTGAGGCTCACACTCCTGAAACTGTGAGATCATGACCTGAGTCGAAATCAAGAGTTGGATGCTTAACCGACTGAGCCACCCAGGGGCCCCATCTTCATTTTGAATGGCTTACGGTGGCGGTAGAGTCATGCTGGTCGTTCATTTAATTAATCCCCTACACGTAGGTGTTTAAGTAGTTTCAAATTATTCGCTACTATAAACACACCATAATCATAGGCCTTGTGTCTAAGTCTTTCTTATAGCCATGAACAAATAATAGATTTAATACATTCTGAAATTCCTAGAATATAAATAGCTGTACCTTGACACGTATTTCCAAGCCACTTCTCCTTAAACACTGCATCAATGTATAGTCCTCTGACCAAGAATGTATCAGAGTTCACACTTCCTGGGGTGCCTGGGTGGCTCAATCTGTTAAGCGTTCAACTTCAGCCTAAGTCATGATCTTGCCATTCCTGAGTTCGAGCCCCGCATCGGGCTCTGTGCTGACAGCTCTGAGCCTGGAGCCTGTTTCAGATTCTGTGCCTCCCGATCTCTCTCTGCCCCTTCCTCACTCACACTCTGTCTCTCTCAAAAATAAACATTAAAAAAAATTACAAAAAGGAGTTCACTCTTCTTCACTTATCGCTTTTTAATTCCTGCTCATTTGGTAGTTTAAAAAGCAACGGTGCTGACTTGTGCACACACACAAAAGCAATGGCTTCTGTGTTGCATCCCCCCACATATTCTGCTGTCCTCTTTCTGTCTGGTTGCTGCTCAGTCTCCTTCAGGGGCCCCTGCAGTGGTTTTCTGGAGTCAGATGCCAAGTGTCCTCATTTCTTGAGTTCCCTCAAGCTACTCCCCTGAGAGCCACATAGGCACTGCATGCTAGCTCTGTGAAGGAAGTCACTGCACCTATGCCGGGGGGTGGCACAGCATAGACGCTCAATGAAATGTTACTGTATGAATGAACGAACGAATGAATGAACCTATATGCTGACGGCACCCGGATCTTTCTGTCTGTAGTTTAGACTCCTCTTCAAAACAACTTTTTCCCCCCACGCTCCAAGATCTCTACTTGAATTTCCCCCAGACTTGGACCATCCCTGTGTCCAAACCCCTCTCTCCATCCCCAACAGAGCCAGCACAGACACCCCAATGCACGGGATGGCTGATAGAGCCAAGCTAAGTGTTGCCTCCATCACATTTTGCGGTCACACCTACCAGGTGCTACTAAATAGATTCATTCAATAACACGCCTCGGTAGGCTCGCAGCCACGCACATTTTCAGAACAGGCAGGTGACAAGATAAGGTGAAAGTGTGGCCCTGAGGAAAGTAGCTGGATGTCCAGGGGAGATATCAGAAACCCCTTCAGGTTTCCTCTGAAATTAAGAAGCCATATTTACGGAAGTGAAACACTTGAATCGCTTTTCCCTGAATAAAGAGGCTTTAAAACCAAGAATCTCTGACAAATGAGGATCCATGAAATCCCACGGAGAAGTTGTCTAACTCACATGTCAAGCTGTAGCCATCCCCCCTCTCGGTTCTGCTCATCACCCTAGACCTACTTCAGTTTTATTTGCAAAAGGAAAATCATGAGGCGTAACTGACCTCTCGGGGCTACGCAAAGAATGGGCAAGAAGAAATCATTCTAATCCACTTCATTATCAAAAGTGCCTTCTTGTAAGAAGGTGCTAACACTTTCTTATCCAGGGCAAAACAGGCTAAACTGGGGGGAGGTCCACTGGAGGGCTGGGATTAGTGAGGCAAGTAAGATACCTACTTCAGTCACAAGATGTAAGGGATGTCAAAAATCTCAGCCACGAAAAATAACGCTTTAGTGAAGTATCTTTAAAAGTCAAAATTAATGCCAAAAACTCCATGAGGAACAAATATCAAAATTTCAAAAAGAAATAGGTTCCAACCCAGCAGATGCCTGACCCCACCTCCCTGGCTTCACCCTATGGGAATGGGAGCTGGGGGCATTTTTGCCAAAAATCAACAAAAAAATAAACAAACACCACTTCAAGGCTCAGACTTCCATGGATTTTATTCTCATACATGCGGCATAGCGGCCACGAGCACAGACTCTGAAACCGGGCCTCTTCAGTGTGAATCAACGGGCTTAAACCTAGTGATGAAACCCATCCGTGCCTGTGTCCTCATTTATAAAAAGGGACAGTAACAGGACCCCTCCAGGGGTACCGGGATTAAGTCAGTGTTGGCACATGTCTTCTCTAGGATGGTGGAGGGTAGATGGGCATTTATTGGTGCCTCCTTGGTGCAGACATTTACCTGCACCAATTCATGGAATCTTCCTGCTTTCCAGCAAGGTCAAAGCTATCAGCCTTCATCTGTAGCTGGTACCAAGGCTCAGAGCAGAGAAGTGACCTCTCCAGGGCCCTGTTGTCAGTCAGGGGCCAAAGCAGAGTCCATCCTGGGTCTGCAGACAGCAATGCTCACCAGAGGTGATACTCAAACGAGGGCTGGTTTGAGGCCCTGGGTACACAGAAGGGCTTGGACAACTGCTTGGCAGGTAACCCAGGCTGAGGGAAGACATGCCATCCTACAAAGATTTCTCGGAGAGGTGGGAGTTTGCAGGGGCAGGCAAGGCAGAGGTGGGGATGGAGTGAGGTAAAGGGAAAGATAGCTTTGGCAGAACCAGAGGACTCGAAGCTGTGGGGGGAGGGGGCCTCGGGGGACTCCAGGAACAACAAGGCCCCCTCTCTGCCAGTGAGCTGTTTCCCTGTCTGGGTCGGGCTCGCGGCATGTGACGCAACGCACAGTTTAGTCATGTTTCTTCCCCTGCCCCACCAGGCAGACCAGAGGCCTTGCTTTCCTGCAGCCTGCATGAGGCAGCAAGAGAGAGGCACTGGGCAGGAACCTGCCCACTCATACAGCCCCCAAGCCGAAGGGGAGCCTTAGGGCTGAGATGGGAGCCACAGGGCAGCTGGGCTGCTGTGGTGCCTTAACCGAGTTACTTCCCTTCTCTGAAACTAGGTGTCTCCTCATTGAAATGGCCCCGGCGATCTCAGTTCCACCCTCTGGCCTCGATGCATTGACCGCAGAAGAGATGTAGGGCAATGAGTCAGTGCCGAACGGCTGGAGAGGCACCTGAGGGGGCTGAGGGCCTGCGGTTGTGTGTGGCGGGTGGGGGGTGCGGGGGAGAGAATCCCCTGTCCGTGCACGGGGAGTAGACGATGAGTCGGCAGTGACAGTAGAGGGAGGGATTCCCAGGGCTGGGAGTGGGCCACGTGGGCCCCCTCAGGTGGGTATCGCTGACCATCCTCGCTCCCAGCCCACCCACCCTGCAGAACATGACATTGTCAGAGCTCTGCTTTGTAACGTGTCAGAAGCAGAGCACCCAGGGCCTCCGGCCTGCAGCTGTGTGCTGAAGCCCAGAGAATCAGCCGCGTTGGTGAGGCTTGGGGGCTGCGAAACCAACATTCGGTTGACCATTTCATCCCTGACCTTCTGTGAAGTGATTTGCCAACAGGTAAAAGCTCAGGACGTAAAGCTGTGATTTAGCAGCCCTTGGAGCTAAGATGTCAGGAAGCCATTCTGGGGGGAAATGGGGCAGGAAGGTATGTGGAGCCAGTCTCCAACCAGGCAGGTCACAGGGAAGCCTGGGACTCAGTGCCTTCTGTGGAGCAGCTCAGACCTGGTGACAAAGAGCGGCTACGATAAAATTCAAGATAGAGGTGGTCTCCCCGTTTCTCACCGTACAATCACACGAGAAAGCCCACACTAAAGAGGGTAACGCATTTTGTACGTAAATTACGCCTCGATAAACCTGGCTTACAAAAAATACAAACATTCTGAGGTGGAAAGAGGACTCACAGAAGAATCTAGAAGGAGAGGCGGTGGAGGTCTCAGTCCGTCCCCCGTGGTTATATCCAGGGCAACGGAAGACAGCTATACACTTCATCACGGTAATACCTCACCTCTCTGACCACCCACTTCTTCACGGCCCTACCTTTTATCTCTGTATCACCTCACCTTCTCTTCCCAACAACAGCCCTTGAGGGAGCAAAGAGCAAGGCAGTAGTTTACAGCTGAAAGCCAGATGCAGAGAGGTTTGGTTGCTTCTCCAGGTGGCCACCTTGCAAGCGTTGTATGGCTGGCTCCAAAGCCCCCATCCTTCTCCCTAACCATACCACCTCCTTCCTCGGGATGTCACAAGGTAGGGACAGGATCCAAGTTCCCATGAACACCAGCCTCACACAGACAGAGCTCACTCAGGGGCGCTCCCATGTTGGCCAAGTATGGAGACTACGCCATAAGTTCCCATCCACTTGCCCACCAAATTTTTTTAAGTTCATTTATTCATTTGGAGAGAGAAGGTGCGGATGCACGTGAATGAGTGGGGGAGGGGCAGAGAGAGAGAGAGAGAGAGAGAGAGAGAGAGAGAGAATCCCAAGCAGGCTCCACGCTGTCAGTGCAGAGCCCAACATGAGGCTCAATCCCACAAACAGTGAGATCACGACCTGAGTTGAAATCAAGAGTCAGACGCTTAACCAACTGAGCCATGCAGTCGTCCCTCTTTAAAAAAAAACTATATTTTTAATGATAATTTTGTCAACTTGGCTGAACTAATAGTCAAGGTGGGCCAACTATAAAAAGTAAAAAGATCGGGGCACCTGGGTGGTTCAGTCGGTTGAGCGTCCAACTTCGGCTCAGGTCATGACCTCGCAGTCTGAGTTCGAGCCCCACGTCGGGCTCTGTGCTGACAGCTCAGAGCCTGGAACCTGCTTCAGATTCTGTGTCTCCCTCTCTCTCTGCTCCTTCCCCGCTCATGCTCTGTCTCTCTCTGTCTCTCAAAAATGAATAAACATTACAAAAAAAAAGTAAAAATATACCCCAAAAGAATTGAAAGCAGAGCGTCAATAGATATTTGTATACCCACATGTAGAACATGATTACTCACAAGAGCAAAAAGCTGGAAACAACCCAACTGTCCGTCAGTAGATGACCAGATAAGCAAAATGTGGTCCATCTGTACAATGGAGTATTTGTCAGCCTCCAAAAGGAGGGAAATTTGGATACATGCTACAACATAAATACACCTTGAGGACATTATTCTGGGTAAAATAAGGCAGCTTAGCAGCATGACAGTGTTGAATAAAGTCCCACAGAACCCCCCACCAGACAGCCTTTCCTGCATACCTTGAATTCATCAGGATTTGCTGAGCATGTCCTGTGGGGCAGGCACAGCATTGGGCTGTACCTTCTTAGAAACAAGGAGAGGCCAGACTGGGGGGAGGAGGGATGGGTAAAAGATGTGCCCCTCCAACTTGTCTCTGCAGCTGAGAACAAACTCAACAAGGACCAGATACATAACCGTGAACCATGGGCCCTCCGGGAGAAAGAGGTCGTCGGTAACATGTGGAACTGGGAATCCCCCTGAGGATGCTGTTCAAAGGGGGCTTCACTAACATCCCCGCCTGATCTGCACAAACCAAGACCAGCTAAAGAGCTGGAACAGCATCATGAGCAGGAAACAAGACCAGTGCAAGCAGACAGGCTCTCTGGAGGGGAGAAGCGTGACTGCGGGCATTATGGGAAACCACGGTGCAGCCGAGTCATGAGGACCAGGAGAATGGGCCAGCACACACATACTGTTCTAGATAACGAGCAGATCTTGAAGGTTTGGAAGAGGAGAACAACACAGTAAACACATTTTGGAAATGTTATTCCTGCCTGGCGCGAAGCCAGGCCCAGAACAGGGAGAAACGAGAAGCAGGGAGAGCCAGGAGGCTAACATAGACCCCAGGTGTGGGTGAGGACCACTCTGGTTAGAAGGATCACTTTGGAAACACAGAGAAAAAGGGACGTATGATATCATCTGAAGGGATGGAGAACTGCTCGATGAGTTTAGAAAGGGAGCAGTCCTCACCAGCCCAGGCTGCACACCAGAACCACCTAGGGGGCCTTGCTTCCCGGAGATTGCCACCTCGTTGGTCTGGGTGGGCCCCAGGCAAGCATGCTTTCTATAAGGTCTCAGGTGATTTCGACGCATCTCCAGGAGAGGTGACAGGCCTGGGAAGCTGTGGCAAGCCACTGGAGGAGAACATCGTGAAAGCCTCCCAGAGCTGTGCGTGGAGGCCAGACAGCAGCTCCTGGGCTAACCATGAGCTGGGCGGGTGCCAAGAGTTCCAGGGCCCCCAGCGGGCCAGCTCAGGATGTCTGGGAATAGGGCCTCTAAGTCTGGCTGTACGGCAGCCTTAATTCCCTAGTAAGATAACATCACCACCCTGAACCTAGACTTCTAGGCTGGACCTGTCTCCTTCCATCCCTACCCAGCTCCACGGACAGACCCAGAGCAGCATCGGACAAATCTGATTCAAATCCTAGCTCTACCTCTCCCGAACTTTCGGCCTTAGTGACTTACAGTCACCGAGCCTCGATGCCTGCACCTGTACAACGGGAATGATATCTTCTTACAAGGCTGTTGGAAGGGACGCCTGGGTGGCTTGGTCGACTGAGCGTCCAGCTTCAGCTCAGATCATGATCTCACAGTTCACGAGTTCAAGTCCCACATCAGGCTCACTGCTCTCAGCCCAGAGCCTGCTTCAGATACTCTGTCCCCATCTCTCTTCCCCTTCACCGCTCATTCTCTTTCTCTTTCTCTCTCTCTCAAAAATGAATGAACATTTATGAAAGAAAGAAAGAAAGAAAGAAAGAAAGAAAGAAAGAAATGAATTAAGAAAATAAAACAAGGCTGTGGAAAGAGTTAAGCAAGTGAACACACATAAGATCACCTCCAGCGCAGGCTAGATGTGTGCAAAGTGTCTGTTCCTCTTGCCCTGTGCACCCACTCCCATTCTGTGTGTTGCTGCCTTGAGGTTCCTAAAATCTGCCTGCACTTCCTGGAGAAGCCTACATCCAAATAGTCCTCCGTGGGTGTGCTCTGGGACCTCAGTCACTTCTGAGGGTCCAGCCCTGTGGCCAGAGCAAGCTGCCCCCACCCTAGACCTGGTTTCCCTTCTGTACCACCCCCCTCCTTGCTTGTCTGCTGAGTGTGTCCAATCTCAGGTTTTCTCACAACAAGGCACTGGTTTGAATGGACGGCAGGACACTAAGTGAGTTAAATCGAGGCCTTGGGGTTCATCCTGGAGAGCACAGAGACAGGGCCAGAGATGGGGAGCTGGCCATCTTGAAGATAAAGAATGGGGACCAGAAGCAGGAGCGCTGTCCCCAAGAGCCAGCTCCAGGGCAAGTACAAGAGCATGTGCAGAGGGACCCCTCTTGTGATGAGCATCCCTGTGGACAATGGCAGGATGAGGGGGGGGAGGAAATGTGGGGGAGGGGGACGCAGGGTGGTGGGAGGCGCACGGAAACGAGTGGTGTTGGAGGTTCCTTGAGCCTTGACATCCACTTCCAGTGCAAGGACCAGCAGCCACCTGCTGCCCCAAGCCCTCTCCAGTTAACAAGGGTCCCACCTCCTCCATCAGCCAAGGGCTGAGAGTGCCCACAAGCAGAGAACAGCAGAGCCCAGGGCTCTACATCCTGCCTCAAATGCCTCGGTTATTTCCAGCAGTTGAGAAATTCCCCCTGAAGACTAAGATGGGGACCCTGATTGACAGGAACTGGGCAGGTTGCACCTGCCACGGCCCTCAACACTTCCTTTTTCTGATTCCAGTCCAAGCCCTCCTAGCTAGCACACACCTCTGCGGTTTTGGCAACAGCAACACAATATAGGAACCTGCCGTGTCCTGCAGGAGGGTCCCTGGTTCTGTATCTCACTATGTGTACTGACTTCCACATTGCCAAAAATGGCCAGGGAGCAGTTCCCCTGGCCAGATCCTCAAAGCTTAGCTGTAACTGAGCTGTCACTGTCTGCACAAAGACATGGGCCAGTGACAGCACAGGTGACAAGAAGCCCAGCCCCCATAATCGGGAGCCACTCCATCGTGGGAGCGAATCTGTGGCTCGCTGCCCACTAAAACATAGGGAAGTGTTGCTTAAGTACAAATGACCATAACTGAACGAGCATCTGCTAGCAGTTATCAGTGCTGCTCTCTAATCTTAGAAAACTTATAAGGTAGGTATGATTATTCCCATTATATAGATGGGGAAAGCAAGATGCAGAGAAATTGACATTCAGAGAAAATAGCTAGCTTATCTGAAATCAAACTGCTAACAAGCATCAGAATCAGAATAAGCATCAGAAGGGCAAACCCAGACTTTTCTGACTTCAAAGCTCTTCATGCCCTTCCACCAATCCAGGTTGGCTTGACACAGTCATCAACGATGGTAAGAATATATCTTGGGGGTACCTTGGGCACCAGCTGGAAACTCTAGTAGGACTCCCCTGGCTGGACTTGCAAAGGTGTTGCTGATCCCTCGTCCAAGGAGGTCTGGGGCCAGGTCTGCCGTGTGGCCCCACCTCATAGAACAGGACCCTGTGGTCTCACCATACCCCCAGGTAAAAGCTGATCTCTGGGAACCACAAGGCCAACGGTTGATTAGCCCGGGCACGAGGTGGACACCAGCTGGCCACCCACTCCTGGGCTGCCACCAGCAGCACGCCCAGCATTAAGCACTCACCCTCCAGGCTAAGCCACCAGAACTGCGGCTCTCTACAGCTTTCTCTATGGGGTGGGATGTTTGATTAGTAAACATGCAAGGAGCGGAACTGTCCCTGGTCCACACCCTAGACCTGACAGCTCACACTCAGTGGTGCAGAAGAACAGCAAGGAAACAGACAGAGTGGGGTAGGTGCTGGACAGGCTGTGTCCAGCCTGTGGGGCACAGCAGAGGCTCCTGGCCCAGTCTGGAGACGGTCGTGATGGTCTGGGAAGACTTCTCTGAAAAGATGGTCCCCATGACGGGCACTGAGAAATGAGGAGTTGGTGCTCCGGAAGCCAAGCACCCCGGGAAGCATGCATGTTCGGGGAAGAGGGTAGAGATTCAAAGAGTCTGGAGCACAGGGAGCAAGGATGGGGAAGGGTGTGTGTGGCAAAAGGAATGCCAGTAATGCCCTTGTCATGTTCCATGCAGCTATCCTGGGAGTCGCCGTGGGGTTCTCAGCAGACAGTGATATGGACCCTGTAATGTGACCCCATGCTAGATGCTGGGCCTGCCCAGAGGGCTCAGTCCCTGCCCCCAGGTGCTCACAGCCTGAGGAAGGGGGTGGGGGCAGGTAAAGGGATGCCACAATTCAATGCCTGCAATGCACCCTTTATAGCAGGAACCCAGAGTGAAGGGGGCAGAGGAAAGGAGCTGGCATTCGAGGTGAGAAGGGGGAGGGGGAGGGTAGCAGGTGGTAGGAGAGGTGTCACAGAAGCCAGGGCTTTGGAGAAGGAGCCTGAGTGGAGGAGAAATAAGCCTGTGGACAGGTTAGAGAGAACTGCTCCCTGAGGAAGGACACACAACGGGATGGGAGAGGTGATGTTGGACCGCAAGTGGTTTTGTGCTACCGCAAGGGGGAGGGGGTGGGAATAGGGTACAGATCACATCTCCAGGAGGGGCTGGGTCAAGGTCTCCAGATGCTAGGCTGCCCCCATCCCATTCTTCATCGTCCAAATTCTTGGGAGGAGTGAAATGGCCAGGGACTTTGTAGCACCCTTTATACTTCTCAGACCACTTGTTAAGGTTCGAGAGATGAAAACTTTTCCAGGAATGGTTAGCTCACACAACCCTTCTGTTTAGCTCATTGAATTTCAAGTATAAAAAGGGGGGCCCCTGGGTGGTTCAGTTGGTTAAGCGTCTGACTTCAGCCCAGGTCATGATCTTCTGGTTTGTGAATTTGAGGCCCGCATCCAGCTCTGTGCTGACAGCTCAGAGCCTGGAGCCTGCTTCAGATTCTGTGTCTCCCTCTTTCTCTGTCCCTCCCTTGCTCAAGCTCTGCCTCTCTCTCTCAAAAAATAAATAAACATTAAATTTTTTTTTTAATTTCAAGTATACTTTGGTTAGAAAATAAATACAAAAATCGCTATTTAAACTTGTAAACGTATATGGAAGTGTGCATTCCTGACTTGGGAGGAATTAAGCATCTCCTAATTCTCGTGGAACTCATTAGTATACTAAAGAATTAATTTTTAATTCTTGTAGATCAAAAAAAAATCACAAAAAAAGCAAGAGCACAAACTGCCCACATCACCCGTAAAGAAACTTACTAGTTGTCTTGGGCTCCCTGTCCTCTACCGTGCTAGGCAGATCTGGATCCAGAAAACTCTGCTTCTAGGCTCATGCAAAAAAGAGACATTTTCAGATGCAACTTTGTCCTGTGATGTTTCTTCACCAAAATGCAGAGGAAATGCATTACTGGCAGTCAGGAAGCAGGGGTGTTAGGCCCCTCTGTGACTGACTTCCCCACCTGTCACATAAAGCACCTGGAATAATGCTCCTTAAGGGTCTGTCCACCGATGAAGGTTTACTTTTCAAAATTACCTTCATGTTCAGAGCCTTCACATTTCTCTTTTGAGACCTGGATACGTGTTTAACCAGAACGAGTCTCCTACAAGCTAGTGAATTTCCGGACGTGTCAGGGAATAATTTCTTACCTAGACCTAATTCTTCTACATGCACAGGAAATGGGAAAATGGCTCTGGGAGGGTGAGCCCACTGCTGCTTCGTCTCTCTTCCCGCCTTGCCATGGCAGGCCTCTCTGCCTCTGGTCTCCCCAACGTCTCCCACTTACCCCACAGTGTCAGACTGAGGAGCACAGCCCCATCACATCAGTCCCTTGCTCAACTGTGTTCAGTGGTTCCTCATGTTCTCAAGGAACACTCTCAAGCTCTTGGCCCTCAATGATATGTCCCAACATCCTTCCTTGACTGATTGCCCACTGCACTCCCAATGAGGTCTGGCCAAATGAACTGTTCACTCATCATCTGATCCTTTGCCTTTACTCAGGAGTCTCTCCCTGGGATGCCCCTCCCTCAGCTCCACATAACCCAATCTTGCCACCTTCCATGCTTCCTTGGCCAGCCATTTCTTCCTTGCCCCAACCAAGAAATAACCCCCTTCTCTCCAACTTCCAAACTCCTGCCACCACCCAGCCATCCTGTGATTAAAAAGTAGTCACAACACTTTGCATCCATCAATGCTACATCCCTACTACAAGATCTCATTTAGTAATTACACCCCGGTGTTCGGGGTTATGATCATCTCCAGGTGCAGGTGGAAGGAGGAGCCCAGGAGTGAAAGTGCACAGACACGGTGTGTGGACTCAAGCAGAATAAAAGTGAGCACTTTGGAATTCCCAAATTTATCACCTGCTGCCTGTAGTAACCACGGCACCCCTCACTTTCTTCCTTGCGAGATCATTACTCTTGAATACGCTTTACCTTTCTCATTCCTGCATATCCTCAATTCTAAGTTTCCACCAGCTATAAAATGCTGGTAGGACCAGTAATTATGTAATTACTTTGAGAGGGAGGGGATCATCACATTAAATACACAGGTCAAAACTGAGACTATTCAGACACTTCAAATTGTGCAAGGGAAGAAGTATTTCTCGGAACCAAGGTGATATTTTAGATGGGAGATTCTGAGAGAGATCCCTTCCCCCATGCAGCAGCGGAATCATTCTCAGAGGTACCTGCCCGCCCCCCTCCATTAATTTACAGAATTAAATGTTTCCTGGAGGTATGTGAAAGGAAAAGCTAAAACTTACAAGATTCTGTATTCTGATTGCAGAGTGCTGCCCCTGCTTTGTTTTTTTCCGTTTCATTATCAGGACTTTGGCCCATCCGCACCTCCTGGCTCTCTTCTCACCCTTCGCCTCCTTCAGAGAGGTGGCGGTCCTTCCCCACCCCCACCAGGGCAGTTACTGCGCATGCGCTGGATGCATTGCAGAAAATAGGAGCCTCAGGCACCTGTGGAGGAGGCGGGACAACCCCCCAGCCCCACCCCAGTAAAAGAAATGCATTATTTGGGCAGAAACACAGAAACAGAGCTGCAGGGTGGTTGCGCCCTGCCCTTAGTACATGCATGTCCCAGCCAGCTGCTTTCTGCACTTGGGGCCCCTCGCTCCTTGATCTGGTCCACACCCAAAAAGAGTCGTAGGAGGAAGCCTGTGGGGGCTCACTGTAGCATGCTCGGACCTCACTAAGTCCTGATAGGCTCTGACCAACCTCATAACACAGTTTCTTCATGTGTACATACTTTTATTCATCTTTGCCTATCTCTTTATACTTTGTGCCTATCCTTTAAACTGTTATCCGGGTGCTACTTGGGCAATTTTCTTCTTCTTATGTTAAAAACACAAAACTCAGGGCGCCTGGGTGGCGCAGTCGGTTAAGCATCCGATTTCAGCCAGGTCACGATCTCGCGGTCCGTGAGTTCGAGCCCCGCGTCAGGCTCTGGGCTGATGGCTCAGAGCCTGGAGCCTGTTTCCGATTCTGTGTCTCCCTCTCTCTCTGCCCCTCCCTCGTTCATGCTCTGTCTCTCTCTGTCCCAAAAATAAATAAATGTTGAAAAAAAAAATTAAAAAAAAAAAACAAAAAAAACACAAAACTCAACAAGTATTTCCTCTTTTTTGCATACTACATTTCACTTGGAAGCATATTTTATTTATAACTGATGTATAGACATTTTCATTGTATCAGTTGTCCATCATCATATCATAAACATAGTCTGTGTTGCCTTTACCCTTAAATTATCCGTTTAATGACCAAGAATCATTCTCTCGGTGGATTGCCGGTAATTGACTCTCTCATTCCCTAATAATGGAATGCCCTGAGCCCATTGTTATAGGCAATGCTGGGATAAAAAGGATTCCCAGGCAATCTTTTTGTTTGCTGTGAATCATTTGCAAATGGGGAAGAGCAGTTTCCACACTTCTGCCCAAAGTTCACTATTCCTTACCAGAAGTGTTTCCTCAGTTCACAGGGAGGGTGGTGCCTAATTCAAAGTGCAAGGGCTTTATTTTATTTTTAATTTTTTTAATCTTTATTTTTTTTTTTTTAATTTTTTGAGAGAGAGAGACAGAACTAGCAGGGAAGGGGCAGAGAGAGAGAGGGAGACACAGAATCTGAAGTAGGCTCCGGGCTCTGAGCTATCAGCACAGAGCCAGATGCGGGGCTCAAACTCACGAACTGTGAGATCATGACCTGAGCTGAAGTCAGATGCTTAACTGACTGAGCCACCCAGGTGCCCCAAAGAGCAAGGGCTTTAAATTCAAATCTCAGCTGAGTCTCTTATTGTCTGAGAGGGAGGGACCTCTGAGCTTCCATTTTCCCATCTGTAAAATGGGAGTAATGAAACTGATCTCACTTGGGGGATGAAATACGGGACTAATTCCAGTGCTCTGCCCAGTGTCTGGTTTACTGTAAGTACGAAATCTATTCTTCTTACCCTTCATCCTTCCTTTCTCCCTGGAATTATCTGGGCCAAGTGGCTTTTCACTTCTCTAACTTCCATCCTTCTTGAGCTGTTTCCCACAAAAGCCTCTGGCCGTAAAACACGAAGTACCTCTGAAGGGCACTGCCCAGAAGAAATACAAAGCCAGCCACATATTCAAGCCACATGTGTAATGTAAAATAGTCTTGGTGGCCACATTTAAAAAGTAAAAGTAAAGAGCATAATTAAGCCATTTATTCAAATATACTTTTAAAATATATTTTATTTAATCCAATATATCCAAAATGCTATCATTTCAATATGCAATCAATATTTTTAAGTATTAAGTAAATAGTTCCCATTTCTTTTTGTTATTTTTAACATCTTTGATACCTGATGTACATATTAAACTTACAGCCCATTTCAGTTTAGACAGACCATATCTCAGATATGATTAGAGGCTTCTGTATTGGGTTGCACGGATCTAGACTTAGAGACTTAAGCTTCTAACAGGTGTGCAGATGCTTCAAATGGGGCCATCAGCCAAGGGCTTCGGAGTGTTGCCTTGGAAACGTCATTACGGGTGCAAAATGCCCATGCATTTTGATGGTTTGCATAAGAAATGGAGACAACAAAGGCAAGTCCCCACTTGTAAATTAATAAATAAATGTAAATAAATAAATTCTAAAAAGTTCTAGAGTGTGATTCAAGAACTCTGAGGGGCTCATCCTTCCTTCTTTCCCTCCTGCGCAACATATCTCCCCTAGAACCCCGAGAAGACCAATCTGTCTTGCTTTTCAGCTATGAAGATGGGGACAGGGGGTGCCAAGACTTCATTTCTCCACTTGACGTCTAATACACATCTCCACTTTTATTTGTTCAAACCTATATTCTGGAATAACCGCCACCTTGCAAATATGTTCCTGCCCCTGACCTAGCTCAAGATCTGACAATTCCATTCTCCCTATTGCCCTCGAGTCATCTTCAACTTCTCTATCCCACACACTACACTTAAAATATCATCAAATCCCACACTCAAAAGTATCCAGAACTCACCACTCCGACCACCTCTCATTATCTCTACTATCCCTTTGGGGGGAGCCACCAATACCTGGAGCCTGAATTAGTACAACAGCCTTATAATGGATGGTCTTGCTTGTTCCTTTGCTGCCCATAAAGCAGCTAAAATGATTCTTCTTTAAAATGCAAGCATACATCAGTGAGTCAAAAATATGTATTTTTAGTGACCATTAAAATGATAGAAAAATATATACACCACTTAGGAATAATTCTAGACAAAATATGCACTATTTTATAAAGAAAGTTATAAAATTTTATCAAATATTTTAAAGAAAATTTTATTCAAATATTCTAAAGAATATTTGTCATCTAAACAAATGAGCATACAAACCATGTTCATGAATTGGAAGCGTCATTTTCATAAAGATATTGTATCTCTCTGAATGGTATTTTCGATCAATCCTGAACATAGCTTTTTTGTTGAATCTGATAAACTGTTTTTAAATCATGTGAAGAAAGAATGTACCAAGAATGTCAAGACAGAATGGAAGAAGAAGAAAAAAATAACAAGACTCTTTTCAGATATCAAAATTCATTGTAAGCCTAGAGTTAATCATATCATATAGTATTGGCAAGGGGATCAACAAATGGACAGAACAGAGAGCCCAGAAACAGACCTGCATATACATGACAATTTGATTTATAATGAAGCTGGTGTAGATCAGTGACTAAAGAATGGCCTTTTAATTAATAGAGCTAAGACTCTTGGTTATCCATATGGGAAAAAAACAAAACAAAATGTAAAAAATCATTTTTGATGGGACAAAACACTTAAATGTGAAAGGCAAAATTATAAAAAAAATAATGTAAGAGTAATTTTATGACTTCATGGCAGAGGCGAATTTCTTAGATAGCACACATGTATATCATAAAAGAATATATGGATAAATGAAGCTCATTTGAAATTAAGAAATTTGGTCACTAATAGAAATTGCAAACAATGTATGGAGACAAGGCACAAGCAATAGAAAAATATTTACAATATACATTTACAACAAAGGATTAATATCCAGATATGTATTAAATTATGGAAAATCAACAGGGTAGAATACAGATGGCCCCAAAGAGAAGTGGGCCAAAGATCTGAACATGAAAAGGAATCCAGAATGGCCAATAGGCATATAAAGAGACGCCCAACCTTAGTAATTCAGGAAGTGCAAATTAAAAACACAGATGGATTTAAAAATAAATAAATAAATAAATAAATAAATAAATAAAATAAAAAACCACAGATGGATTTTCATTTTCACTAGATTGGCAAAAATTAAAACTCCAGCCATATCAGATGCTGGTAAAGATGTGGGAACAACAGAAACTTGAACATATTGCTCATGGGTGGGCAAAATGAAGCAATTGGTTTAGAAAGCATTTTGGTATCATCCAGTAAGGGTGAAGGTATGTAAAATCCATGACCCACCAATTCTACTTTGAGGGGACATACCTTAAGGAAGTCTTGCACACATGCTCTGGGATATACGTACAAGCAGAGCCCTAGCAGTACTCACAAATCCTGAGTGCCTAGCAGCTTGTGATAGAAAAACAAAACCAAAAACCTAAAAAAAAAAAAAAAAAAAAAATCCCAAGTGCCCATCAGCATTAACTCGGGGAAGTATATTGAGATATATTTATATAGAACAGAATAATATGAAGGAATTCCAGAAACAAAATTGGGAGCAAGTGAGGCAAGTCTTAAAAAAATATTTAATTCCTATTTGCAAAGTTCAAAAACATGCAAAACTAACACGTATTTAGCAATTTAAATATACGAGCTAAAACGATAGAGAAAAGCAAGGGAACAACAAGCCCCGAAATCTGGGAAACCACATTCTCTGATAAGAGAGAAAGGATAAGCCTGTGAAGGACCTCAAAAATGCTGATGCTATATTTTTTTTATTTTTTTTTACGTGTATTTATTTACTTTGAGACAGAGAGAAGAGCACAGAGAAAAGCAGAGAGAAGGAGAGAGAATCCCAAGCAGAGTCCACACTGTCAGCCCAGAGCCTGATATGGGGCCCAAACCCACAAACCGTGAGATCATGACCTGAGCCGAAATCGAGAGTCGGACGTTTAACCGACTGAGCCACCCAGACGCCCCTGATGCTGATGATCTTTAAAGAACACACTTAGGTGATACTTCTCATACCCTATACACTGTTTCTAAATTTTCTTTTCTATAAACTCAACATTTAGAAACTCATGAAGTCTAAGGGAGTACAGCCCAGGACCTCACACTGAACAGGAAGGCCCTCCTTACCTCTCTGGCTGAGTCGCCTGGCCTGCCCCTCACGGCTCTCTGCCCCACTGGCCTCCACCAGGCCCCCTGCACTGCACTTTGACGTCCTTTCTCCATTCCCCTGCCAAAAATATTTCTCAAAAACCACAGAGCTCAGACTCTCCCTTCCTTCAGGTCTCCACCCAGAAGGCATGCACATTCTGGGCCTCCTGACCCCCTACTCCCAGGCCTCTGCATTCCATCCCACTTCAGCCCATCACGCCAAGTACAACTGCCCCCGTCCACTGGCCCTGATGCCTTTAACAGTGCCTGGCAGGAAATGGCTCTCCATAAGTATTTCTTGAAATCTCTCGAATAATTAAATGGATGATTATGCAGAAAATCATGTCAGCATCGAAGCTTCCTTGGAAAGAGTAATACATGAAATCCTTAGTTGCTGCATTAGCTCCTCCTGGCTTCCCAGAAGCTGGGACAAAGGATTGGTTCAGTGTTCTGTAAGGTCTGATTTCAGGAGGAGAGAAAAGCAAATTCTCTGTGAGCCAGGTGGTCCGGCTTAATCAGTTGCTGTTTCTAAGGTTTCATGTGGTAATTCACATGAGGAGAGGGAGGCCGGAAGAGGCACCTACTTACCAGACCCCCGGGGAGTGACCACAGGACCAGGACAAAGCTAACTCTCGTGGTGACCAGGCTGGAGTGGCCCACACTTCTCAGCACCCTTCAGAGGCCTGCGCAGGGGGCCGGGCAGAGGAGTCTCACAGTCAGCCGCCCTTCCCCATCCCTGGGAATTAGCACAGACAGGCTCACATCCAGCCTGTCCCTGGGGTGGCGGGTCACCTTCCTTAGCAGAACCGTGAGAAAGGGCTTGACCTGCGGTCAGAGGATGAGGAATGGAGCTGGAGCCCAGCCTGGCTCAGCACACTCCAACAGTAACAGACACGCGGGCAGACCCCGGCATCAGAATGGCCCTGCACCGCGCCCCCCTCCCCCGCCCCCCGCCGCCACACACTTCCTGCTTATCAGCTCGCCTCTTCTCCCACATCCACACACCCAGATCAGGCACCGGCAGTCACAAGTGTTCCAATGCTCAGCTTTCCAGCAGGCAGCCAGTAGGCCCCACCCTGACCGACAGGACCTCCATGCCCATCTCCGGCCTGGCCCGGTGTGGCCGAGAGCAAGGTGACCTACCCAGAGGTGTGGCGGTCAAGGCCTGCAGAATTCAGGTGGCATGGGTGCCCCCGTACTGGGCCACAGCCCCTCAGGCCTGGGGGAAGAGGGCTCGGCCAGCATTGTTAGTCTCCAACAGCGTTTCACTATGAATCACTCAAGCTGCGTTTCTGCTCATTTCCTGGAGAAAGCAGAAGTGAAGAGTCAGCAGATGCCTGTTGTCCCCATTACCCAGACGGCGACAGAACTGCCTGGGTTCTGGTGGGTGACTCGGGCCCTGCAGAAAGGCCCCTTAGGGGAGTATGCTTGGAGGTCAAGCAGTGCTGGCCACGGCCAAGCACAAAGAGGAACAGCTAGTGAATAGCGGATACAGAATTTAGCCTTGTGTTATTCAGCTGGACTTTCCCATTGTTTCTTGATCCCACCTATCCTCTCTGAGCCTTTGGTAAAATACAGATAATAATGGTGTTTAGGTGAATTTGGTTACAGAGGTGTCTAAAGTGCAGCCATGGACAGTGCCTGGGTTCATCAGTCTCCTCTCTGTCAGGCCCGGAGAGAGCTCCTCACTTGGATTTCTTCCTCCCCCATCCTAAGCCCTGAGTTTTACCACTGATCCAGGGAGTCCTCCAAGGTTGGATGGTCAACTGTGGGTGACACTGATGATGATGAAAGAAAAGTTTATTTTGTTTTATTTTTTTTTTTTGAAATATAATCTTAAATAATGGGATGAAGGGCGCCTGGGTGGCGCAGTCGGTTAAGCGTCCGACTTCAGCCAGGTCACGATCTCGCAGTCTGTGAGTTCGAGCCCCGCGTCAGGCTCTGGGCTGATGGCTCAGAGCCTGGAGCCTGTTTCCGATTCTGTGCCTCCCTCTCTCTCTGCCCCTCCCCCGTTCATGCTCTGTCTCTCTCTGTCCCAAAAATAAATAAAAAAAAAAGTTGAAAAAAAAAATAAATAATGGGATGAAGTTCTCTGAAACTCAGCATCAACACTCTCTTTCCTTGGGGTGCGTGGGTCCGACTCTTGATTTTGGCTCAGGCCGTGATCTCTCGGTTCATGGGTTCCAGCCCCCCCCCCCACCCCGATGTCAGGCTCTGCCCTGACAGCATGGTGCCCACTTGGAGCTCTCTCTCTCTCCTTCTCTTTCTGCCCCTCCTCTGCTCGTGTTCTCTCTTTCTCAAAATAAATAAACTTAAAAAAGAAAAGAAAAAGTTCCCTTTCCTGTAGGTCTATTAGGCTGAGCCATTTCACATTGTCTTTTCCTAACACCCCCGTGCAGCATCAGCTAGCTTGTCACCTGTTCCCAGTTCACAACCCAACTGACCGTTTGTAAGTAACTATGAGCAAGAGGCAACATCCTTTGCTGTGGGAGGCAAAAAAGCGCTGGGATTGGTCCAAAAACGAAAACACAGTTAGAACGAAGCCTCCACTCTTGCCAGTGAAAAGTTGCCAGTAGACAGCAGCCAAAATAGGAGACGTGTCCACATGCAGACCCAGGCAGCATGTCCCCGCTGACCCCAGGCCCCTTCCCCAGCAGGACGGAGAGGTCCTAGCATCCCTGCTCGAGCTTTCATTTCTCATCCCATCCACGGGTACCCAGAAAGCTATGGTGGAAGCTGGAAGCATGGAACCACAGGCAGGACACCTTGGGTCACCCTGAGACACTCAACAGTGTGTGCAGCAGCACAAGAGTCATCTTGTCGGGCCAGAATGGGCTCCAATATTTTTTAAGTGACAAATTAAAATCAATGATTCTACTATTTCCAACATCTGTGATGCTATATGGTATGCACCATTATGGGCAAAGAAACATTCATCTTCTTGGCAGCTGGGACAAGACTCTTCCCAAGGGAAAGACCTGCTTTTGGCGACTAAAGATGATAGGTTGCCAGAGGCTGGGCTCCTGGGTTGAAAATCTCAGGTGAAAATGTCAGGTACACAAAGACAATGAATATCTTTACGTCGTTCCTTATTTGTGGCATGAAGCTACTGTGATGTGCTAAGGAACAAATCAAGTAACATTTGCAAGTGGGTCTTGAAACACTAGAAAGAGCTACACAAGAATGAGTTGTTATTATTGAGAAACCTGTCCGTGCTCAGACACTGAGGCAGCCAGGGCAGCTACGAACGGCTCATGTAGATGTGTATTTTCATTGAAGGGAAATGTGAGATTCTGTGATTTTTTTTAAATGTCCAAAAATAGCAATTATACTTCTGCTTCCATTTATGACAACGTAACTGTTACAGAACATACCCTCCCATTGAAAGTAACTCTAAATGTGTAAGACAACGGTTTTCATGTATTGAATAGCAGGCTGACTAACACTATGATCCTTGAAGGGAGAGAAACCCAGGGGAGCCCCACAGTTGTCCTGGCTTTCTTCCTATGGCTACTTTCTGATAAGGTGCAGGAAAGTGGAGGCTCAGGGGCAGTAATCTCCCTGGACTTGGAAATGTGTAAGAGTAAAGGAACTAGAATTTTCAGGGCAGAGTCCTAAGAAGAATGTGTTTTGTGGGAACTCATTGTGTGTGTCCTTGGCCAAGGCTTGCCCGTGCATGTGTGGGGTAAGACTCCAAAAGACCTAGCAGAGATCACCTGCCTCAGCACTGAGAACTGAATGGAGATAACGGAGACTGGGCAGTGCGATGAATGTTAGTTACATCCCATCCAGACTGAAATGACTTCACTGCACATCTTGAGAATTCACCTTATACTCCAGAAAGGCCACACAGAAAAGTAAAAACTGCACACAAGAGTAGGAGCCATGAACTAGGAACAAGCTCAAAACTGAAACAGAAAATCCCTGGGGACTCTGAGTGGTTCAATCGGTTAAGCATCTGACTCTTTTTTTTTTTTTTTTTAATTTTCTTTAACATTTATTTATTTTTGAGACAGAGAGAGAGCATGAACAGGGGAGGGTCAGAGAAAGAGGGAGACACAGAATCTGAAACAGGCTCCAGGCTCTGAGCTGTCAGCACAGAGCCCGACACAGGGCTTGAACCCACGGACCGCGAGATCATGACCTGAGCCGAAGTCGGATGCTCAACCGACTGAGCCACCCAGGCACCCCAGCATCTGACTCTTGATTTCGGCTCAGGTCATGATCTCACAGTTGTGAGATCGAGCCCCGCATCTGGCTCTGCACTAAACATGGAGCCTGCCTAAAATTCTCTCTCTCTCCCTCTGCCCCTCTCCCCTGCTTGCGTTCTCTCTCTCTCTCTCTAAAAAAAAAAAGAAAAGAAAAGAAAAAAAAGAAAGAGAAAAAGAAAGAAATAGAAAATCCCAAACAAATAATAAAAGCAAGCCTGGCAGAACCAAAAAGAGATTCCAGTAAATGAACTGCCAACCAGAGCAAAACTCATGATGCTTTGATGGAAGGAAACATAATGCAGCATCCCTTCAATGTAACATCCACATTCTCTGGCATACAACTACAATTAGTAGAAATCTGGAGAAACAGAAAAATGTGACTTATGATGAGAAAAATAACTATCAATAGGAACAGTCCCCAAGATGAACCTAATGTTGCAAGTATCACCCCAGGACTTTAAAGCAGCTATTAGAAATATATTCAAGGTCTTAAAGGAAAAGATAGTCATAATAATTGCGAGGTAGGACATTTCAGCATATAAATGGAAAATATGAGAAGATTGCAATGAAGAATGTCCAGTGGAAAAAAAGAGTCTCTTCCACAAATGGCCTTGAGAACGCTGGTCAGCTACATACGAAAGAATGAAACTGGACCACTTTCTTCCACTATCACTATACACAGAAATAAATTGAAAATGGATGAAAGACCTAAATGTGTGGCAGGAAACCATAAAAATCCTTGAAGAGAAGGTTAAGCGCCCACCTCTTGGTTTTGCCTCAGGTCATGATCTCATGGTTCATGAGTTCAAGCCCCACGTCAGGCTCTGCACTGAGACCATGGAGCCTGCTTTGGATTCTCTCTCTTTCTCTCTCTCTCTCTCTCTCTCTCTCTGCCCCTCTCTGGCTCTTCCTCTCGCTCTCAAAATAAATAAATAAACATTAAAAAACATCCTTAAAGAGAGCACAGGCAGTAAGATCTCTGACATTGGCCATAGCAACATTTTTCTAGGTATGTCTCCTGAGGCAAGGGAAATAAAAGTAAAAATAAACTGTTAGCAGCTTCTACACAGCAAAGGAAATGATCAACAAAACTAAAAGGCAACCTACTGCATGGAAGGAGATATTTGCAAATGACATATCCAATAAAATGTTACTATCCAAAATATGTAAAGAACTTATACAAATCAAGACCCAAAAACAAATAATCCAATTAAAAATGGACAGGAAAATGAACAGACATTTCTCCAAAGAAGACATTCATATGGCCAACAGACACATGAAATGTGCTCAACATTCCTCATCATCAGGGAAATACACATCAAAACTATAATGAGCTATCTATCACCCCATGCGTATCAGAATAACTAAAATCAAAAACACAATAAACAGCAAGTGTTGGCGAGGATGTGGAGAAAAAGGGACTTTCTTGAACTATTGGTGGGAATGCAAACAGGAACAGCCACTGTGGAAAAGCATGGAGATTCCTCAAAACATTAAAAATAGCCTGGATCGAATAATCACGCTACTGGGTATTTAACCAAAAAATACAAAAACACTAATTCAAAGGGATACATATAGGGGCGCCTGGGTGGCTCAGTCGGTTAAGCGTCCGACTTCAGCTCAGGTCACGATCTCGTGGTCCGTGAGTTCAACCCCGCATTGGACTCTGGGCTGATGGCTCAGAGCCTGGAGCCTGCTTCTGATTCTGTGTCTCCCTCTCTCTCTCTACCACTCCCCCATTCATGCTCTGTCTCTCTCTGTCTCAAAAATAAATAAAAGTTAAAAAAAAAATTCAAAGGGATACATATACCCCTATATGTATAGCAGCATTATTGACAATAGCCAAATTATGGAAGCAGCCCAAGTATTCATCAATAGATGAATGGATAAAGAAGATGTGGTATATATATATACAATGAAATGTCATTCAGCCATAACTGTGGGGAATAGCTAGGAATTCCCAGAGGTTGCACCAATGGGTTAACAAGGCATAAAGAAATAGAAAGCCACAGGATGAACACATCCAAGATTAGGTAAAGGAGATTAGGTAATCAGGACAAAGGCCCCCAGTATAGGACAAAGATATACGAACAGAGAGGCCTCAGGATGAAAACATCAAAAATGAGGTAAAGAAGATTAGGTATTCAGGGCGGAAACGCCCCCCAAGTTAGTACGATAGCAAAAAGCTGCTTTCACAGGAAGGACCAAAATAGGTAAACAGTAAACAGGGCTTTTGACTGCAGCAGGGTGCAGTTGCCCAGAGTGGAGCTAATTAGCAAAAGAAAGGTGCTTTGTTGACCCCGAGGTAGCCTGCTCTGTCTGTCTTGTCCCCTAAGCTAGCTAAGTTAGGCAGACTTGGTGCTTCATGTGTGCTGTAAACAAACATCTGCCCGGCACCAAGACTCTGTTTTGTATTGACCCAAACCCCTAACACTGCATATCTCCAAAACCCCCTTTCCCTCACGCCTGTGAATTAATGTTCACGGTATCTTTGTCTCTTTGTGCACGTCCATCATGCTTGTAAGCCTTCTGATCCTAATAAAAATGGAGCAAGGACCCTTAGTCGGGGCTCTTGTCTCCTCCCAGACATTAGCCTCTCTCGCATTTTAATCCTGCGTCCGCTCTCTTGCTGGACAAGAGGGAACTCCGGACCCAGAGTCTAGGACACATAGCAATGAATGAAATCTTGCGATTCACAATGACGTCTATGAAGCTAGACAGTATAACACTAAGTGAAATAAGTTAGTCAGAGAAACACAAATATATGATTTCACTCATATGGAATTTAAGAAACAAAACAAACAAGCAAAAGAAAAGAGAGAGAGAGACAAGCCAAGAAACAGACTCTTATTTTTTAAACTTTTTAAATGTTTTTATTTATTTTTGAGAGAGGGAGAGCATGAGTGGGGGAGGGGCAGAGAGAGAGGGAGACACAGAATCTGAAGCAGGTTCCAGGCTCTGAGCTGTGTGCACAGAGGCTGACGTGGGGCTGGAGCTCACGAACCAGGAGATCATGACCTGAGCCAAAGTCGGAAGCTTAATGGACAGAGCCATCCAGGTGCCCCCAAGAAGCAGACTCTTAACTATAAAGAAGAAACTGCTAGTTACCAGCGTGGAGGTGGGCAAGAGGATGGGAGGAATTGATGAGGATGAGGGAGTGCACTCGTCCTGATGAGCACTGGGTATTGTAAGGAATAACTGAATCACTATCTTGTACACATGAAACTAATATAACACTGTATGTGTTAAATAATAAAATAAAATAACAGAAGGACAAAAAAAAAATGGAAATTTTAGAACCAGAAAGTATATTTGAAATGAAAATTTGGGCCAACAGCAGAATAATGGTTGCAAAAAAAATTAATGAAATTTAAGACCAATCTATAGAAATGATTCGATTTGAAAGAGAGAGGAGAAAAGATTGAAGAAAAATAAAAATGCACTCAGTTGCCTTTGGGATAATATTAAATAGTATAATATATGTGTAACTGAAGTCCCAGAGGGAAAGAAGGGAGAGAAGAGAGTAGAAAAAATATGTGAAGAAATAATGTTTGAAATGTCCCAAGTTTATTGAAAAGTAACAAATTGCAGGTACAATAGGCTTAGTAAACCCCAAGCATGACAAAGCGGAAAGAAAACCACCTTTAGGCATGTCGTAGTCAGACTTCTAATGATGAAAAACAAAAAATTATTTTGGGGTGCCTGGGTGGCTTGGTCAGTTAAGCATCCAACTCTTGATCTCAACTCAGGTCTTGATCTCCAGATCTTGAGTTCAAGCCCCACACTGGGCTCCATGTTGGGCATGGAGCCTACTGAAAAAAAAAAAAATTATCTTTAAAAACAAAGAAAAATAGTATTCCATATGGGGGAACACCACTTCAGGCAGATGTTTTGTCAGAAAAAATGGGAGTCATAAGACAATGGAAAAATATCTCTAGCATGTTAAAAGAATAGCAATTATTGGGGCGCCTGGGTGGCGCAGTCGGTTAAGCGTCCGACTTCAGCCAGGTCACGATCTCGCGGTCCGTGGGTTCGAGCCCCGCGTCGGGCTCTGGGCTGATGGCTCGGAGCCTGGAGCCTGTTTCCGATTCTGTGTCTCCCTCTCTCTCTGCCCCTCCCCCGTTCATGCTCTGTCTCTCTCTGTCCCAAAAATAAATAAATGTTGAAAAAAAAAATTTAAAAAAAAGAATAGCAATTATTAACTCATAACTCAAGTTAATAACATCCTCGAAAAATGAGGATAAAATAAAGTTATTTTCAGATTACTGACACCTCAAATCACTCATCTCCAGAAGACTTGTACTACAAGAAATTCTCTCTCTCTTTTTTTTTTTTTTTACTGGTTATTTTATTTTTGAGAGAGAGAGGGCAAGGGAGAGGCAGAAAGACAGGGGACAGGGGATCCAAAGTAGGCTCTGTGCTGACAGCAGAGAGCATGGTGTGGGTCTCGAACTCACCCACTGTGAGATCATGACTTGAGCTGAAGTTGGACCCTTAACTGACTGAGCCCCCCAGATGCCCCTACAAGAAATTCTAAAGGAGGTTTTGGAGCCTAAGGGAAAAGACACCAGATGGAAATGTGGATCTACAGAAAGCAAAGCAGAGTGCTGGTAATGGCAAATATAATCAAACGATTTACTTTTTCTTGTCTTAATTTCTTTAAAACAGTAGGACCGTTTATAACAACAAAAAAATGTAACACTGTACTTCGGAGTGTATTCCATACATGCATGAAATATACGGCAGCAATCCCACAAAAAATGACTGAGTAAATAGAAACATACTGTTGCAAGCTTCTCACATTTTACGTGACATAGTGGTTTATTAACTCTGAGTAATAACAAACTTATGGCAAGTTAAGGATCCATATTTTATTTATAGCTTTGCGACCAAGATATCAGGAAAGTCAATGCTCAGTTCTAATCAGCAAACACACTGAGCATCTATTCTGTGCCAGATCCCAGTTAGACTCTGGAGAAACAGGTGAGTAAGGGAAGCTTCTGTTAAGGTTATTTCCTACAACACTTATTCAAGTGGGAGGGTGGTTCTCCTTCAGATTGTGGTTCTAGAACACAATGGTCCAGAACTTGGTCCTTTAAAGTCTTGTTGTCATCTGCACCCAATCAGCAAAACAGGAGGGCGAATGGACAAAGCACATCTCCGCTCGCAAAAGCCCAGCCTGTAAGTGGCATGCCCACCTGGGCTCGAATTCTATTGTAATTTCATGGCCACAGCCAATGGCAAGGAAGGCTGGGAAGTACAATTCAGCCATGTGCCGGCCTTAATCCTGTTATTAGGAGAGCATACATTTTGGTAGGCTATCAGTCTCTACCATACTCTCTTCAGAGAGCTTATGATCTACACTGAGGACAATAAACAAAAAGGTTGATAATATTTTCCTGACTTTTAAAATAAATCATGTTAATTTTATACACGATGCAAAAAAAAAGTATAAAGAATACAGAATAAAATTAAAATCATTAATATCCTAAATACCATAACCCGCAAATCAATAACCCATGTGAGAATAACATTTCATTTTTTCCTGTTTACCAAAATATATTTCTTTCATCTTAATTTTTTCCTTTTTCTTTTTTTTTTTTAATTTTTTTAACGTGTATTTATTTTTGAGACAGAGAGAGACAGAGCATGAACGGGGGAGGGTCAGAGAGAGGGAGACACAGAGTCTGAAACAGGCTCCAGGCTCTGAGCTGTCAGCACAGAGCCCGATGCGGGGCTCAAACTCATGGACCATGAGATCATGACCTGAGCCGAAGTCGGCCGCTCAACCGACTGAGCCACCCAGGCTCCCCTTAATTTTTTTCTTAAATTTAAAATCATGCCATAAATTCTGCTTCATTACATGTTGGGAATTTTTTTTTCACTTAATTCATCATAAACAAATGTCCCATGTCGTTATTATAATGCATTTTTTTACATGAAATTGGAATCAAGAAGAAGGAAGGCTGTTTATACAGCAATGGGACATTTTTTTTTAATTTTTTTTTAACGTTTATTTATTTTTGAAACAGAGAGAGACACAGCATGAACGGGGGAGGGGCATAGAGAGAGGGAAACACAGAATCGGAACCAGGATCCAGGCTCTGAGCCATCAGCCCAGAGCCCGACGCGGGGCTCGAACTCGCAGACTGCGAGATTGTGACCTGAGCTGAAGTCGGACGCTTAACTGACTGAGCCACCCAGGTGCCCCAGCAATGGGACATTTTTTTAAACCTAAAGGGAAAGCCACGTCCTGAAACCTTCACATTCCCTGTGAGGATTAGAATAAACTGCAGAAAAAGAAAGGGAATGCAACCAGCAGGTCGTACTTTCTTGGAGGTGGAGAACATGAGTTCTGGTGTAACTGGGAAATAACTCCACCAGACACCTGGAGCCTGAAGGAGTAATGATGAATGCTGTCGGCGACAGGAGGAGACGTGGAGAGGGACAGGCCACCGGAATGCTATAGATGGCCAAATACATTTTTTAATTTGCAAACGCAGCTGGAAGGTAGAACTGACAACTCCACGTGGGCATTTTGACACGACACTCAGCAGGAGCCCACTGAGAAGGTAAAGAACCAGAAGCTATCATTTAGTCAAATTTGGGCCATCCAACCCACTTCAACCAGCATGATGATTTCCCAGGACCGAGTCCTAAGCTGGGATCTGCAGGCACAAATAATAGATAAGAATGTCTTCCTCATGGAGCTTTAAACCCAAGAACAAGTCCTTTAGGTTTAGCTCATATATCGTTGGTGGAGGAGAAGATATAGGCATCACTAAGGATGTGATCTTCAGTAAGGCACTAGTCAAAATCTCTTACGATCTCCACTTCCATTTACCTCACAGCTGTCTCCTCAACACCGCCATATGCCTGATACTGTGCAAGATGCCTGGGGGGTGATAAGATCCGGTCTGTCTTTGGGAAATTCACAGACATCACACACACCATGTACAGCCACACACCTGTCATGCCCAAACGGTTTTATTTTAGGGAAGTAGGAATAAACAGCCGAAAGCTCAGTTTAACACTGAGTGCCTTTATGCTCTGCCACCACGGATGTGGCATTGACAGAAATTAGGTCTTCCCTAAAGAGGCTCGGCTTTGGGGGAGATCTCATGAGACCAGAGAGAGGATATCAGTGAGGAGCAGGATTAGCAGGGGAATGGAGTGCGGTTTCTGGCAATAAGGAAGGTGAGGGGATGTTTTGAAAAAAGATGCATGGGAAACAGAGCCTGTCAAGAAGGGGTGCTGGAACAACCTGGATATCCATGATGAAAATACATCATTCTTGACTCCTGCCTCACAACATATATGAGAGAAAGAAAGAAAGAAAGAAAGAAAGAAAGAAAGAAAGAAAGAAAGAAAGAAAGAAAGAAGGGAGGAAGAGAAACAAAAGAAACAAAAACAAACAAAACACAAGATTTCTTAGACTGAAAGAGCTAATGCTATAATGCTCCTTAGAGAAAACATTAAAAAATATCTATGGGCCCTGGGACTAAGAAAAGGTTTCTTGGACAGGTCACAGAAAACAGTAACCATAAAAGAAAGATTGAGAAATTAGACTTCATCAAAATTAAAAATTTCTATTTATTTTTTTAGTTTACTTATTTTGAGAGAGGGAAGAGAGAGAGAGGGAGAGAGAACAAGACCAGGGGAGGGACAGAGAGAGAAGGAGAGAGAGAATCCCAAGCAGGCTCCATACTGTCAGTGCAGAGCCCAATGAGAGGCTTAAACTCACGAACCATGAGATCATGACCTGAGCTGAAATCAAGAGTAAGAAACTTAACTAACTGAGCCACCCAGGTGGCTCAAAATTAAAAACTTCTTCTAATCCAAAGGCATTGTTAGCAAATGAAAAGGCAAGTCACAGGCTGGGATAAAATATTCACAAAGCATATATCTGACCAAGGAAGGATCCAGAACATATAAAGAACTCCAACAAATCAATAATTAAAAAATATACAACCCAATAAAAAAATGTAAAAAAGACTTATACAAGCAAAAAATGTTTAATATATAAAATATATATATATGCATGTATATACACAAATATATATATATATATATATATATATATATGCACACACACACACACACACACACACACACACACACACAAATATATACAAATGGCCAAAAGGTGCTCAATATCATTACTTATCAGGTAAGTGGAAATTAAAATCACATTGAGATGCCTCAGCACACCCACTACAATGGCTAAAAAAGATTAATAACACCAGATAGAGAGATTTGGAGGAACAGGAATGCTGGTAGGAATGTACAATAATACAACTACTTTTGTAAACGGTTTAACAGTATTTTATAAAGTTAAACATACACTTACGTGACCCAGCAATGCATTCCTACCTACTTATCCGAGATAAGTAAAAACACATGTCCACATAAAACCATGCATGAATATTCATAACAGCTTTATGTATGATAGCTAAAACCCAGAAACAACCCAAATGTCCACCAACTGGATAATGAGTAAACAAATCATGGTATATTTGTACAATAGAATTCTGTTCAACAATGAAAAGGTCTGCTATCGACACACCCGTCAACACGGATGAATCTCACAGACATTACCGACTAGATGGAGCAGCACACAAAAAGTACATATATTCTGTGATCCTATTTATATGAAAAATAGCCTATGTTAAAAAAAAAAAAAAGATCAGAGCATTGGTTGCCTCTGGGAATGAGATACTGACTAGAAAGAGGCACAAAGGAACTTTTGGAAGTGACGGGAATATTTTATGTTTTGATAGAGGTATGAGCTACAAAAGTAGAGCATTTTGCAAATATACATAAAAATATACACGCATAAAATTTTACATGAAAAAACTATAAAAATAATTAAGGAAGCAATAAGATATAAATGAACCAAAACGGCAAAATGTCGATCAAGGTTGACGTTGAACCACGGGTACATGGGTTCATTATATTATTTTATTTGTGTATATTCAAATATTTTCCATAATACAACTTTTTTAGAAGAAAAAGAAAGCAAGCAAGAAGGGAAAGCTAGGTACACCACAAATCAAAATATACTCTAAATCTTCTTTAATGGAAACAATGTTCTCATGGGTAAATAGAGAAAACAGTGGAACAGAAGATCCAGAAAAAGCCTCAATTACACGCGCAAATTTAGTGTCCTCAAAGGTGACATCTCACATCAGTGGAGAAAGACGAACTACTAGTAAGTGCGTTAGACAACTGGATACAAATATAAGAACAGATACTACACTTGATCTTAGCCAAAAAAGCCGAGAAGCAGTGGATAGAAATAGAAGAAAAAAATAAAATTTGATCATTTCTCACAACTAAATAAAAGCCAAATGAATCCATTGTTTACATGCAAAAACAAAAAAAATTAAACACATGCTAAAGAAAAAAATAAAAGGGTTCACAGAGCATCTGGCAGCTACCAATGGGGACATAGCTCTGGAGAGGTGGCCACAACACAGGTCTGTCCCAAGGAGGTGGCAGGCTCGAGGCAGGGACACAGACCTCGAGTGAGAGCCCAAGGAGGGGCCGTCGAGAAGAGCTAGGATTCCAAAAGCAGACAGAGCTGAGCCGTGGGGCATGGGGTCCCAGAGGCTGCCTGCAGGCTGGGGAAACCAGGAGAAACAAAAGTAAAGCATGCATTCATTTCACCAGTGCCCGTGGCCAAGTCATGCAAGGAGTGACTGCCCTCCGGTCATCACATTAGGTCAACCACTGCTGCAGCCTCTGGACTGGGAGTGAGGAGGAAGGAAGGGGAGGGGACGGAGGAGGAGAGGAGCACACACTGTATTGGTGTGGCACCCAGAACAACCGCGGCAGGCCCAGACTGAATCTTGGACACGGCTGGCAGCAGAATGATGGTGTGGCAGGGCCACAGGGGAGGAGGGTCGAAATGGTGGTCCTTCCAAAATTCTACCTAATCCAGGAAGGGCTGCTTTTCCTGGGCCACAAGGGACCCTTACTGGGTACAGAGAATTTGCCCGCAGGGAGGTCCTGAGAAGAATTTACCTTGGCGCATCAAGCTCCTTGAAGACAGTCTGTCCCACGGAGAGGATGGGCATACTGGGAGCTGGCTAAGAGAGGCCCAGGCCAGGAAGCAGTGGGCAGCAAGGCAGAGACATCCAGGGGTCAGGTGGGAATGTGTGTGAGGCCGCGTTCCCAGGGCAGGCAGGGCGGGGGGGGGGTCTGGACAGCGCTGCGCGCGGCTCTCCCAGCCCGTCACCAGGAAGGTGAGGGACGGCAAGTGGCACCCAGGGACTCTCTACGCACCCTCCGAGGCCTGGCTGTGAACCAGAACTGATTCCCTGGGCAAATACCGAATGAGGACAGCCACCCCCTGGCAGTGGTGCCACCATGCCTTTGACCTCTTGGAGGAAGGCCAGGGTCAGAGAACAGAGACACGGTTTCTGGAGGCAGACTTTTCTCCCTTGTCCTTAGTGAAGTAAGGTCTGGATGGGAGGTGTATCCTCGGCCCCACCATGCAGGAGCCTGGTCGCTTCCTCCACATGCCTCACTGGGTAGGCTCTTGGCCGGAGGTACAGAAAGTGAGTGGCTGGCTTTGCCAGAGCAAGCAGGATGTGCCGTTCCTCTTGTCCCTGCTTCCTGCCGTCTGTATCATTCCACCTGCGGGACTCTCGCCGGCTCCTTCCCTGGTCCACAGCATCCATGGTGGAACAGAGCCGTGCATGGCTCCTGAATACCATCTCTCACGTGAGGTCAGCCTCCCAGAGACAGATGTTCCCGAACCCTCACACCTCCATTTGAATCAGTGAACACCAGGACCAACCAAATGTGGCCCGGATGGGATCTGGAATTGACTGTGATTAGGTCACTGTGGGTCACTATGGGTCAGTCTCCCAATCAGAACTATCACTGGTGGCTCACCCTGGGCAAACCTGGCTATCTGGGCTGCAGCCACATGGAAGGCTGGAGTGGGATGGGTGCAGGGAAGGCTGTCTGATCCTGCATCCTTACAGCTCGGACCCAGCCAGATGCTCATGCCCCACAGAGGTCACCTTACAGCGATCGCTGCAAGGCAGCTAAGTACATCTTCTCCTGGAGCCAAAAGAGACAGAAAGGAATGCGGGTGCTTTGAACGAGATGCTGCCATGTTTGACCCTGGAGGAGGGGAGAGGGAGCCAAAGGCCTGGGAGGCTGGGGTTAGAGGGTCCGGAAAGAGCTAAGTGAGGTTAGGATCACTATGCAGAGAGGCAGAGTGGAGCCGAAAGAGCAGAGTGGCCTAGCTTCCGTTCTCAGA
The DNA here is from genome assembly GCF_028749965.1 of Puma concolor. Taxonomy (NCBI): domain Eukaryota; kingdom Metazoa; phylum Chordata; class Mammalia; order Carnivora; family Felidae; genus Puma; species Puma concolor. The sequence goes on along the minus strand of NC_141677.1, from coordinate 47,488,287 downwards.
AGCTTGGTCAAGGTTAGATGCCTCTGTGGAGGAGTCTCCCTCCCAACTCCCGCCAAGATGCACCGAGATGATGGGAAGAAGGGAGGCGCCTTTCTCCGTGTCCCAAGGCTGTTCTTTGGGTCCCACATCCTTTGTCACAGGGTAGAGCCCAGGTCCTCCACAGTCATCCTGGGGGCCTCGGTGCCTTTGCACAACCCACTCTGGACAGTGGCCTTTGGGTACAGGGAAGCAGCAGAGGCACTGCAGGTGCCGGCTTCATGCTTCAGTAACCACTTTGCCAGCTGGCCTGTGGCCCCCATGGGCCTCCGCTCAGGCGTGGCTCCCGGACACGCCCTGCAGAAACAGAGCAGGAGGTCAATGTGAGCTTTGAACATCAACAGAAGCAGGGTTGCCACAGACCCCATCGGAGACCCAAAAGCCCCTGTGCTCGGGGAGGAGGCTGTGGGGCCGTGACACCCGCCCTCCCGGGAGCACCGTTCCCAGCAGGCATGAGGCCTGACAGAGGAAAGGACGGGTCACAGGCTGCTGGGAGGAGAGTGGCAGGGAGCAGGCAGGAACGGTGATCTCAGGCACATTATTTAACTACACTGAGACTGTTCCGCCATCTGAAAATGAAGAAAATGCAGCTGTTTCATACAGATTTTGTTTTAATGAGAAGTAAATAGAGTAAGTGTGTAAAGTGTAGGTAGGGCACCCTACACTTGTCAACAGAGTTCTGCTTGGGGGCATTTCCTGGGCGAGGTTGGTGGGAGGAGAAGGGGGTGATGCCCTGGCCAATATTGGTTTAACTATTTCAATCCTTTGCTGCAGAGAACAGGAACTCGCCAACTTAAGCCACTAAGCTGTAGGACTCTGAGTAAGATGTCTAATCTGCCTGCGCCTCCCGCTCCATTATACATTAATTTAGGGTAATAGGGGTTAAATAATAAGAATGTTGGGGTGGGGTGCCTGGTGGGAGCTCAGCGTGTTAAGTGTCCAACTCTTGATTTCGGCTCAGGTCACGATCTCACAGTTCGGTTCGTTAAGATCAAGCTCCGGATCGGGGCTCTGTGCGGTCAGCACAGAGCCTACTGGGCGTTCTCTCTCTCTCCCTCTCTCTCTGCCCTTCCACTGCTCACGTGCCTATGATCTCTCTCTCTCAAAACAAATAAATAGACATTTTACAAAAAGAATGTACCATCTGGAAAAATGCAATGTTTAGCACATTGTGAATATCTGTGGTGCAAACAAGCACAAAATGTGACCAGTCCCCAGTGTAACCCCAGAATTCCCCTGGCTGGCCGCAGGGAGCTGGAGAGCCAAGGGAGGTGGAATTCAAGATGAAATGTGAGTGCAGGCCTTTCAGGGTATTTGCATATGTGGTCGAAAGCAAAATACACAGTAAAAAAAGATTCCTGCAAAGTGTATATACTTCCAGGCTGAGGAAGCAGAAGTTACTTTTTTAATAGCGATGTGGGTTTTTTGTTTTTTTTTTTTCACTTACAAAATTATACCTGAACATGAAAGCCAAATTCAGCTTCTAAGAACCAAACGCTGGCTTCTCTTTTGCCTGTGATCAAGTTCACCTTTGCCCAAATAATCGCTCAGAGTGCTTTCTTGTAGATCTTCTCATGGTTATACCATTACAACTTTAGCTCACACTTTTATTTTAGGATTAATTTTAGACAGCGCCTTTAGACATTCAGAAGTGAAAAACAAGACAATTAGCATGCTTCCCCTATTGTCTTCTTCCTCTCTCATACGCCTTCCTGATTCGTATTATATTTTTATTTTCTTCTTCTAGCCGCTGCCTTTCCAACTTTGTTCATCATATTTTTATATGTCCCTCCGGCAGTTGCCTTCATGAGTTTCATGGCATGTTCACTCCTCTATGCACTGAATTAACACAGTACTGGCTGCTATGGAAGGTAAAGAAACAGACCAGTTATTCTCCCTCTCCATTCTTCTTATTTATGCTTGTTATATAATTGTCTTCCTATTCATCGTGGTTGAAAATCTTTGTGTTAGCTAACTACAAGTCTCTGACTTGCTTTGCCGCTAGGTTGGCCCTAAAAACTCGAAAGCTAACAAACAGCATTGACAATAGTACGGTTTTATCAATCTTCACGGTAGAGTCAAGAAACGTGATTGACCCTGAGAGTAGAAAAGTACTCCTGAGTCATTAACACCTTAAAGTTAGATTATATAGAACTTCTCATTAAATAATAATGATTCAGTAAAGTATATTAAGTAAAAGGTAATAAATACTCAAAATCTACTCATTTCATTACACTTTGCTCTTGTGCTGCTGTGGTTACTGTATCTGTGTGGTGGAAACACTGTATAATAATGTGCTGTGTGGTTGGTGTTTTAAAACTGGCCACCGTGGGAGAATTTACACCATGGAAACTGGAAAAATACTACAAACAGGGACTTGATTTGTTATTTTACTGATTAAATTTAAGAAAGTTGTGGGGGCGGGGAGCATCCAGGTGGCTCAGTCAATTAAGCGTCCGACTTCAGCTCAGGTCATGATCTCACGGTTCGTGGGTTCAAGCCCTGCATCAGGCTCTGTGCTGACAGCTCAGAGCCTGGAGCCTGCTTCGGATTCTGTCTCTCTCTCTCTCTCTCTCTCTCTCTCTCTCTCTCTCTGCCCCTCCCCCACTTGTGCTTGTGCCCTCTCATTCTATCTCTCTCTCTCTCAAAAATAAATAAACATTAAAAACATTTTTTTAATGGAAAGTGGTGGGGAAATTGTTAATCATGCAGATTAAATTGGGCTGTGTCTATGGTCATTACACTATGATGTACATTACATTACATTACATTATAGTCATTACATTGTGAAAAGCACAAAATTGAAGAAATATTTTTCTGGTGTTTGCAAACAAGTATCTCATTCAACATAGTCACTCAAGCCATTACACAGCTGAGGAAAGTTCTGACATAGGGAGCACGGAAGCTGAAAATGGTTTCAGCTTAATGAATATAATCTGAGAAAGAGTTTAGCAGTAAATTACATATCAGACTTAATGACCATAAATTATTGGGTAAAGCACTGTGACTCATAGGGCAACTCTATTTGTCAAATCATGGTTAACTTGAAACTCTAGGGGTGCCTGGGCGGCTCAGTCAGTTAGGTGTCCGAATCTTGATTTCAGCACAGATCACAATCTTGAGGTTTATAAGATCGAGCCTGGCGTTGGGCTCCGTGCTGACAGCTCAGAGCCTGCTTGGGATTCTCTCCCCCTCTCTCTGCCCCTCCTTTGCTCTGTCTTTCTCTCAAAATAAATAAATGAACTTAAAAACATTGAAAGGAAGTTGAGACTCTAGTTTGGCTACAGACTCAAAAGTTTAGCAAAAAGTAGTAAAAGCATCCCATAAGAATTAATTGGCTAAATGGACTCTGTAATCAAGAATCGTATGCTCTGTAGTTATGTGTAAATCATGTGCTACACATACTTTATATTGGTAAAATTTGTAATAAACTGAAATGATAGATAGACAGACAGATAGAAAGACAGGACAAACATATTTTTGGAGAGCTGGTTGTTAGGCATTTACCAGAACACCGCTGTCTCACAGTCTGGCTGAACTTACCACCACATCACATAAGAGATTAGGAGAAAAAGGAAAGAAAGACCCCCTCCTCCCACGCTCCAGGACCAGCATGGTCCCTGGGGGCTACAGAACTCGTCACACAGGTCACTGGGACTTGTCCTAAGATGGGGAAGCAAATGCTGAGAAACAGCAGGGCTGACGGGGCAGGCCACTCCTCTGTGCCTTCAGCCACATTTCTAAAAAGGGACTGCTGATCTCTCTCCCTGGGCTCATGGGGCAGTCGTGAGATTCCGTAACATCATGGCTGTGTCGATGTGCGGGCCAGGGGCAATCTTTGCCCCTTACGAGAGGTGCCACCATCCCCACCACCAATTACCAGCAGAAACTGTGGCTCACACCGCCCCCTCCCCTGGCAAGCTGCCGGCACGGAGCCGTTGCAGGGGCCGGCCTGATTCTGACGCAAGCGGAAGAAGCAGAGGGAGGCTTGGCCACTTCTGCTTTTGGCTCACGCCCACTGAGGTCTCTGCGCAGGGAGCACATTTGAATTCTCAAACCTCAGCCACAGGTTCACTTCAAGTTTTGAGGGAAAATTTACGGGCAATTTCGTTATAGCTGATTATAGCTAGGTCCTGTGCAGAAGTACCTCTCGGTGTTTCTGGAGAGCTACAAAATGTGCAAATGATTGCTCTGACTGAGGGTGGATTTGACTATCACTCATGGGGATTGATTGTCTTTCCCATCCAGAGATTTCTTGCAGAAAACCCTAAATTATAGTATTTTATGTACCCTTCTGTGGATCTATCCTAAGGAAATAACCCAATATTCAGAACCCAATATTCAGAAAAATATGGGTCTGCCTCAAATCCTTTTTTTAAATAATGTAATGATGTGGGAACATAAATGCAGAAGCAAAGCAAACACAGAAGGGTTCTGCTTGCGGGGCCTTTAAAATAACTTTATATACCATCATTAATATGTCATTTCAGATGTTATTCGAATGCCATGAGGAAGTGCTTGATTTAAAATGTTAAGTTAAAAGGCCAATGAGCAGCATCACGGCTGTGAGCCTCTGCTCTGGATCCAAAAGCCTCAGTTGGAGTCCTGCTTCTGTCTCTCATTAGCTGCCTGACCCTGGGCAAGTCACTTCCCTCCTGAGGCCTCAGCTTTCTTATCCATACAATAGGGCCGTAGCAATACCCCTCTTCGTGGGCAGTTGTGAGGAAAACAAGGAGAGGATCCATGGCACCTGGTGCACAGTGAGTCATTGACATCATCCACAACCAGCATTGTTACTGCATCTGTGGCAAAATCCATCCACCTAAAATCCTGGAGGGGAATATCACCGACTTCCCCTAGCAGCTATGGCCGGATGGAGCCACCAGGTGAGGTGCCTTGTCCTCATTCCTGCCTGTCTGCTATAGGATTCTCTCTCCTCCCTACGCTCTCCCTACTGCTCATCCATTCTGCACACCACTTGGCTATAGCTGTCTCCTTGCTTTTCTGATCTGTGAGCTCTTGAGTCAGGGAGTCTCTCGCTCACTTCTGTGGCCCCAGCCCCAAGCACAGAACCTGGCAAATAGTAGGTGCTCAAACATTTGACCATCAGATTTTTCCAAGTTTTATTGGAGAGCATTTCAGAGATTTACTGCTGCATGACAAGGTATAATGGTTTCAAATAGCAACTATTTGTTGCTTCTCATGATTCTGTGGGACTGGAAGCCGATGGGGCTCAGCTGGATGGTTCTCTGTGCCTTGTAGTGTGGGCTGGGGGCCGCCAGCTGTATCCACCTGGGGTCTGGAGGGGCTGGAAGGTCCGAGGGATCCGACTCACATGGCTAATACCTCGGTGGTCCTGGTGGCTTCTCTTTCCCACATGGCCTCTCATCACTCACTAGGCTGGCACAAGCCTGCAACAACATGGCGGCTGACTTCCTGAGAGCGAAAGTGATGCCAACAAACTTCTCAGGGGCTACTTGCAAATCTGCCACAGCATCACGTCCACCTCTTGATGGGAGAAGGGATGTGCATACCAGGCGAGGGGAATCTGGAAGGCCATCTTTGGAGCATCTGATACTTGATGAATAGAAATAGGAAAACGTAGGGGGGAAGTAACACCACCTTCAGCTGGTCTGGAGCGGCGTGAGCTGAAGTCTTGCTGTTTCTGTTCAGAGTGACACCGGGCCCTGGAAGAAGTGCAGCTGCAGCTGTTTCCCCAGGAGCAGCCAGCCGGGGGTGTCCCCACAGGGAGGCTGTGCTCTACTCAGTGGGGAGTGACCACAGCACTTGGCACCCTCTGGGCCCTCAGAGAAACCTGCTCAGCTTGCTGCTCCTGATTCCCTGCGTCTCAGCACCCGGGTGCTATGCCCTGTGGGGGAGATCAAGGTGGGTAGGGCAGCCTCCATGAGCTCTGCCAGCCAGTCTCTGCTGGGCAGGAAGGTGTGACCCTGGCAGCTCATTGCCATGGAGACACAGGGACCCACGTGCTTACATGAGCACTGAGAGAAAGTGCCACGAGTCCAGGAAGGAGTGGGGTCCCTGCCTCGGGCACCATGCTTTGAGGGCCCACAATAACTCAAACATACACAACAAAAATCTGTTAAAGAACAAGTGCCTCTGTCCCTTGAGAGTTACACAAAGTGCTGGCCCAGCAGGACCCACGGCCTTGACTTCAAACATCTGTTTGCTAGCGGCACCTGGGTGGCTCAGTCAGTTCCACTCTCGGTTTCAGCTCAGGTTATGAGCTCATGGTTCATGAGACCCAGCCCCGCAGTGAGCTCTGTGATAGGCTCCTCACTGACAGCATGGGAGCCTGCTTGGGCTCTCTCTCTCTTTCTCTCTTTCTCTCTTTCTCTCTCTCTCTCTGTCTCTCTCCCCACTCCCCACTTGCACATGCTCGAACCCTCTCTCTCTCACACACAAAATAAATAAATAAATAAATAAATAAATAAATAAATAAATAAATAAATAAATAGAATTTGTTTGCTAGCCTAGCCCTGTCCAGAAGCCACATCTCTTGCCCTACATCCTCAAAAGATAAAGCAAATGTCATGGGTTTGGTTTGCAGGTTCAGGCCTATCTTTTTTTTTTTTAATGTTTATTTATTTTTGAGAGAGAGAGGGAGCATGAGAGGGAGAGGGGCAGAGAGAATGGAGGACAGAGGATCTGACAGCAGGGAGCCTGATGCGGGGCTTGAACCCGTGAACTGTGAGATCATGACCTGAGCCCAAATCAAGAGTCAGATGCTTAACTGACTGAGCCACCCAGGCGCTCCCTTCCTTTCACACTTTTTTGAGTATTTATAGTATAAGACTTTTGTATCTCTGTGAATTATTTTTTTTTATTGTCTTATACTGACAGTAATCTTTATCCTCATGAAGGCTCTTCCTCAGTCCATTTTCTCTTTTACTAATATCACAAAAGCAGTTTTCTTTTAGCTACTCTTTGGCCGGTGTATCATTTTCAATTCATCCGTTTCCAATATTTCTGTGTTCTTATATTTTAGGTCTGTCTCTTGGCAAACAGCTATAATTTGATCTTTTTGTAATCCAAACTAAGTACCTCTATTTTTTTAATATATGACCTTAATCTGTTTATATTTACTATGGTCACTGATACATTTATACCCACTCTTTACCTTCTTTTGTATGTCTGTTTACCATGATTTTTAAGTTCTTTTCCTCCCTTTCTTCCTTCTGTTGAACGTTTTAAGTTTCTTGGGTTGTTTTGTTTTGTTTTGTCGGTCTTTATCTCCCTCTACTGGTTTGGAAGTTACACACTCTATTTCTATTCTTGTTATTAAAATTTCAACATGTGTACTTGACTTTGAAAAGTCTAGAGCTGAGCTGTTCATTACAGCAGGGATACCGGCCACCTCTGACTACTGAACGTTTGAAATGGGATCAATAAACAATTAAATTTTTCATGTTGATGAATGTTCATCTTAATTTTAAAACTGATACACAATCCAGTTGTTGGCAAGTTTTTCCTATGTTTGGAACAATTTGGATAGGCAAATTGTCTTTTTCAACTCTAAATTTTGTGAAATCTAAATAGATCAAGATTTTCTAATGGAAATTTAGCATCCAAAATGAGATGCAGTATAAGTGTTAAAATACACACCAGATTTGGAAGACTTTGTACAGAAAGAGTATAAAATTTTTCAAAAATAGGATGTTGATCTCATGTTGAAGTGACAGTTGACCTTTGAACAACACGGGTTTCTTGATAAATACAATACAGTATTGTAAACGTATTTTCTCTTCTTTATGATTTTTGTAATAACATTTTCTTTTTTCTAGCTTCCTTTATTGTAAGAATAAAGTATATAAGATACATAGCACACACAATATGTGCTGATCGACTGTTTATGTAAACAGTAAGGCTTTCAATCCACAATAGGCTATTAGTAGTGACATTTGTAGGAGTCGAAAGCAGATTTTTGACTGTGGGAGGCATCAGCACCCTGAACTCCCCCACTTGTTCAAGGGTCAAATGTACAATATTTTGCCTATATTGTATTAAACAAAATATATTACTAAACTATTTCCTGTCCCCCTTTTCAACATAACTACTAGAAAAATTTTAACTGCATGTGTGGCTCGCATGATATCTCTATGGGACGTGCTCATCTAGAGTTACAGCCCCAGGTACCCAGGAGTCTGGAGCTTCTAATTCTCCCCCATTCTTCTCTTCCATGTGATTATATTCCGTATTAGATATTGCATCATATGCAATACCCACTCCACCTTGTTCTTCACACCCCTGCCTTAATTCATTTGTTTTATATACGATGAAAATTTAGGTTTACCAAAATGTCTGCCCATTTCTTCGCCCACCTGTACACCTGACACTCAGGCCTTCTTTGCAGCTCAGCTTTCTATACAGCTTCCAGAGGCCATGCTGAAGGCTGCATTGACTCTCTCAGTGTCACTAGTGATAGCAAGGACCCAGGCCCAGGCAGAGCCCCACCGGCCACAGGTACAAGGACCTCCATGCCTCTGTTGGAGTACAGCTGCACCACTGTGGCCTCTTCCACCCCAGCGGGAGTGGCGGGGGGGAGGAGCTGCGGAAGGCGGGGGCCGGCGAGCTGCAGACAGGCGAGCAGGCTTCCACACCCCACCAGCCTCTCTGTGGCTGGTCACCATGCTCACACTTGCCTCTGACTCAGAGCGGGACTTCGGAGGAGCAGGACCTTGCCCATTCCTCTCATCCTCTCCTAGAATGTATATCTGACTGTCTTGGCCACACTCTCTGGAGAGATGAGGGGCCTTAAGGCCTCTGCTATGTGAGCGCTACCTGACCAGGGTCATGGTCAAAGCATCTTCCTCTCCCCTGAGGCCTTAGGGAGCCATTCCCCAGGGCCTGTACCATTCATTTCAGCCCAGTAGGTCAGGTCCTGGACCATTGGGAAGTAAGTGAGGCATTCATTGCCTCCTTCAAATTTGCACCTTGGCTGCCTCACTAGCCTCACCCTTGTCCCAGCAACCAATTCCCCAGAAGTATGTGTTTCCCATGGGTACAATACAAGTGATTCCTTTGAGCCCCCTGAGGTCTACAGAGCCCCTCCTCAGAAGGACTTCCTCAGCAATGGCAGTGATCTGCTGGAAAGCGCATGTACTCACACACACACACACACACACACACGCACACGCACATGCACACACACACACACACACACACACACACACACACACCATAAGTAGTGTGCTGAGAGCACCATCGTGTGGCCACAATTTCCAATTACAGTCAGGAGATATACATATATATATATATATATATATATACCTATATATACACACACATATATATATACATATACACACAAAATTAGTTTAGCATTTCTTCTATTCAGTAATGGGAAGTCCTCTTCAGAAGGAGGAAACAATCCTCTGATTCCATCATCAAATTAAATATTTGTGTACATAAAATAATATGTATCCTTCCAATGTTCATAACTTCTAACAACTAGGAAAACGAAACTTTGCTATGTTAAAAACAAGCCAAAAGTCCCCTAAGAATTCTTAATATAATGTGACCTACAGTGTGGTTCTGGCTGAATTTGCGACCGCTGGGGTTCAACAGCTCATTGATAAGAGGGCTCCAGAGGATCATTGTGGCCACCATGATTTCCGGGGGCTTCCCTTACACAGGACTCTAACTTCACAGAAGCCAGCCAGTTCACTTATGGTGACAGGTTCCTGGCTAGGACTGAGGGTTCCCACTCAGTTCCCTGGGAGGCCCCAGAAAAGGCCCAAGAGGCAGCCATGGTACAGCTTCTGGCTCCCACAGAGACCCTGTACACGAGAGCCCAACATAAACATTAAAGACACACACATTCTCTTGCTGTCAATTCCATTTTAAGCACAAATGGAAACTCGGGCCCTGAGATCGCCTAGGAATGTTTGATCATACGGTAACCACCCCACCTTATAAAAACGGCTTCGTTTTTAATATGTCATGTAAATTAAAGTGCAGGATTTATAAAAATGGGCAGGAGACCTAGTTTGAGAACAAAACACTGCCCTACTAATGCTGCGTCTGATGATGGAGGTAACAGGCGCTTCCTGGTCTCCCGTTAAGTGTAGCTGCATCACCGCCATTAGGACAGGTCCAGAGCACTTAGCTACTACCTTCTTTGCCCTCACTCAATCCCCACTGCCATCATGGGGGATGGGTCTCAGAGAGGCAGCGAAACTTACCAGTGACCCAGCTAAGAGGCGTCCAGGCAGGAGTCAAAGCCACCTTTGCTCGACTCCAGTGCCGTCGCTCCTTCCATTGCAGCCCCCACGCCTCCTCCAGCAAGACTGGATTGAGGCAATAGCCTTCCGCAGTGCATGCCTGAAGGAGGCCTAGAACGCTGCTTTCCAGTTGCATCCACGGTAGCAGTGGGGACTGACAGGCTCTAAGAACAGCACACTACACCTCGCTTCTCACGAGCCCTGAGCTCTGGCCTTGCAACAGGGTGTGTGCCTCCTCGCCTCTGCCAGCAACCACTCTCCACCACTGCCCACCCTGCCCCACTCCCAGGGGCCTCCAAGGGCAGTGTTTTTAGGGTAGAGGATGGGCCTGCCTCTGCCATCACCACTTCCCTGAGACTGGACTGACGGAGACTCTCACCCCAGCCCCAGCTCTGCCCAGATGTCAAATCAGACTTTCGAAGGCTACCAGTCGATGGCCAGCCACCCTGCTTTGGTCAGGGAGACCAAGAGCAAAGGGCCACACTGAGTCCAGGGGAGGGGGAGGCCGGCCCAGCCTCAGAGAAAGGAACTGCCCACCAGAGCCCCACTGGGAGGCCAGGTCACTAAAGGCTACCTTCCTATTTCTCCCCTTGGCCTTGGCTTTCAAAAGATGTTTAATCAGCTGGCCTTGGTTTCAAATCTCAGCAATGCCATTTGTAATCTGTCCCCTTAGAAAATTCACTGAACCTTTCCGACCTCAGTTTCCCAATGCACGATGTAGGGAGATTTAAGCCATGCTGGTTTCTTGGAAAGTGGCTCAGATTCCCCCACCCCCTCCTTACCCTCTCCCACAACCTGAGGGCTCCTACCCTGCGAATGACCTCCAGCCCCACAGCCCCACCTTCCTGCCCATACTGAAGACACAAGACTGGCCAGCTGTGCAGAATTCGGGAAGACTCCGTGTGGAAATCCCCAGGAAATCTACACACCCTACCACACCCTACCTACATGTGACCCCAGAGAAGGTGAGGGGGAGCCACTGAGAGGCTCCCCCCCCACCCCCCCGCGAGTGAGGCCATAGGCCCCAGGAATGTGAGGCTGTGCCTGCTGGTGCCCGCCAGGGGGCGCGCTGCACCAAGTCGAACTCCTGGCGGGCGTGCACTCCTGGGCCGGCCTGCCGCAGCCCCTCCTGGCAGAGGTGAGCCTGGCGGGGCAAGACTTCCTCAGGCGGGGCAGCCGCAGGCTCTTACCAGGCCAAGGACCGCCAGCAACGCAGCGTCCCCAGAGGCACCGAGGAGCCAGGGAGCCTGCATCTGACTGATGATGTTGGGCCGGGACAGCTTCCTCCTGGTCCTGCCCGCCTCCCCTGCCCGCTCGTCACATGGGGGGGCCGGGGGCAGGGCCAAGGCCACGGCCATGGCCACAGGGTGAGCAGCGGGGGCAGGGAGCCCGAGCGCTCCCTCCAGGCGGTGCCAGAGGAAGGATCCCAAGCAGGCGCCAGGGCGGCGGAGACGGAGGTGTCCGGCCCGGGTCCCAGGTGAGCAGACCCCAGCCGGCAGCACCCAGGCAGCTTTCCTGGACGTCTGCCTGCCTGGGTCCGGATGCCCGCCGGGTAGTGGGTGCTCGTTCTCACGGCTCACATGCAGGCGCAGCCCCAGGCTGCCGGGGATGAGCGAGGGGCCACAAGGTGAACGTGTGCCCAGGCCAGTGCAGGACAGCGGGGCCATTCGGCCGCCCTAGAGGATGGGGGAGCAGCGAGGGCCCGAGCGCCGTGGGTCTGAATGTCCCATCTCCACCACGTTCAATTGCGATGGGGTGACTCACAAGTCCACCTCGGCGTACTGTCAGGTTCATGTATCTGCTCCACAGTCGGCGCCTACTGAGTGCCGGTTGTCGTTATTTATAACGTTTGCCGGTCGGGGCATGCCCCGTGCGGGGCATCCTGGCCTGAGTCCAGGAGGACCCGGTGCTCCCAGCACCTTCTCCCACAATGAGCCGGTTGGCCGTGTGGCCGGAACCAACCAAACCGTTCCTGGCTGAGTCATCCCCCGGCTCCCCTGGACTGCCTTGTGCTGTGCTGCACAGCAAGGGGGTGGGGTGGGGGCAGTGCCCCAGCTGTACTGAGCTTACCTGGGATGTGGCCTGCCCTTGAACACTGCTGCCAAGAATGATGGGTGAGGGGAAGGAAAGGACTAGGCTGGGTACTTGGAGAGCAGTTCTCCTGTCCCCTCTGCCCCTGAGATTGCTTCCCCTCTCCCCGAGGCTGGCAGGCAAGGCCCACCTTATCTGCCCTTCCACCCGTGTTTCCCCCAAAGCAATCGCCCACGCCCTGGAACCTTGGCATCCTCACTGCAGGCTGAGGTCTGTGAAGGTCACTCCCCTAACCAGAGCCCTCCTGGTATAATCATGCCCCCCACCCAACACACACACCCCTGATGTAGATAGGGGCCAGTGAGGGGAGAGACCTGCTCAGGGCACATGGCACAGCCAGGACAGAGGCTTAGCACACTGGAGGGCCTCTTTGCTCTGTGATAGCAGAGCTGAGATTGGGTCCTACATCTGGCCAGGAGAAAGGTAGGGGCGAGAAAGAAACTAAGGGTGATCAGCATGTTCAAGGGGAAGAACTAACATTTTACTCACCCTCTCTCTCTTTCTCCGCCCCCCACCCCTCACACACACACACACACACACACACACACACACACATACACATACATGAGGTCAGTCTCATCTATTCTATCCCTCAGCAATCTGCAGTAGTCACTGTATTTGGAGCCCCTCTCCCCACATTGGTCACAGTGCCCTGGCATGTATTCTAGCATCTGTCCCTTTCCTATACCAGCCCAGGTACCTTGTGAAAGCCAAGTCCACCCAGCTCCTGGGATGAGACCAGGTTGGTTTAGCCAATAGGTACATCTCATTCCCCAGCCATGGGGACTAATTCAAGGATGAATTTGATTGCCCAGTCAAGGCCATGAGGCAAGAGATGTTTGGGAAAGCAGGGAAGGGAAGCTTCCCAGCATTTCAAAGAGAGACACCAAAAGGTATGTTCTCTCTTCCTGTTAGACATGAAGGAGAAAATATTAGCTCCTAAAGCTGGTACCCAGCGTTTTTAATAATTAGGAAACTTTGGTGTTTCCTAATTGGTGTGGATGAAACAGATACCCCAGGAAACAAACAGGGGAACTTGAGGGTGGGAGGGAACCAGACTTGGTTGACATTATCAAGCTGCTGGATCCAACCAGGCCTGAAGTCCATGTTATAAGGTCTTTCCCACTAAAGGAGCCAATAAATCTGCCCTTATGTCTTAAGCCAATTTTAATTGTTGTTTTTGTTTCCAACGACTGCAAGTTTCTTACTTGATTATTTTCTTTTGACCAAAGATAATAATGGATACTCAGAAGGTATAAATATAAGGTTGCCAGATAAAATATGGGACACTCCATTAAATCTGAATTTCAGACCAACAATGAATACCTTTAATACTATAAAAGTAGATATTATGTCCCATGCAATTTTTGGAACCTACTTACACTAAAAATATAACTGGGCATTCTGTATTTTTATTTGCTAAATCTGGTAACCCTATTTCAGTAGCATGTCCAAATTCATACTACTAGAAAAAGAAAAAACCTGGACACAGACCCAGAGTTTTTAATTCTAAAGCCCCTATTACACCAGGTCATGCAAAGGGCTTCTTCCTGTCACTCTTCATTCCCCTCTGTCACCCTCCCAGTCCTGTGTGCTAAAAGAACACAAAGAAATGTCACTCTGGGTCCCTGAGGGTCTCCGGGGTGGGTCCCAGCTCCAGAGTTCTCTGCTTGCCACTCTGCTCCTGTAGCTCCTTGGCTGGGCTCCACCCCAGCCTCGGGTTTGGGGCTTTGCTGCTCTCTTCAAGCAGTGTGGCTTCGTGGCTGCCAGCTGCTCCCGGTCCCTCCTCACAGGCACCACTTGGCAATTCCTCTGTACGGTCCCTATGCTCCCCTTAGAGAATGACAGCAGCTGGAACTATCCGCAGATGGCCACGACTGGAGCATGATGGCACTGTCCCGATGCAGCCTACTGACAGTGCTATCTGGCAGCCCACAGCCCTGCCTCCACCTCCTGTGTCCGTGATGGCCCAACTCCCTGCTTTCCGGCATCCTGCGGGTGGAAGGGATCTGCCCACAATGAATGCGGGCCACGCTTGTCTTATCTGCATGACAGGGACTGGTTCTGTGATCACAAACACGATACAAGCGCAACCCTGCAGAGGCAGGAGAGCAAAGGAGACAAGAAGGGGGTTAGGGAGAACATTCTGGTAGCTGTCCTTCTAGGGGTTGCTCCTCGCCCCTGTAAACTCCATATGTATTTCATTTTATTTTTTTATTTTTTAAAATTGGCATCCAAATTAGTTGGCATATAGTGCAATAATGATTTCAGGAGTAGATTCCTTAGTGCCCCTTGCCCATGTAGCCCATCCCCCTCCCACAACCCCTCCAGCAACCCTCATAAATATGGAGAATAAACTCCGTATGTATGTAAATGGGATCACAACGCCCCTTGGAACTGCCTTTCCCTGAGATGGCCAAGACCACTGTGTCAGTGATGTCGATGGCTGCCTGAATGCCACTTGGCTGTTTTGTAATTGGGATTTTCTTTTCGATTTTCCACAAACGTAAACCATGCAGTGAAGCTGCTGAACAAAAACTGAACAAAAGCACAGAGCTGAGGATCTGCCACTGGGTGCTTTGGGGGTTTGTCTCTCCGACTGGGCACGAGGACCACGTCCTCAGTCTCCCCACGAACAGGACTGTGGTGCGCACCAGATGAGAGCCACACTGCGTACCTGCAGGTTGCTGTTTGTAGCATTTTCTAGGCTGCGTGAAAAAACACAGCTCCTTTTGAATCCAGGTCAGCTGATGGAAAAGATCGAGCAAAGCATCTGACGTGTGAAGGGCTTTGCTATTTTACTGCCATCATCTTGTTGATGCTCCGCTTGCCCTGAGGGGTAGTTGTCATTATTGTTCCCATTTTACAGACTTGAGGAACTAACACCCACAAGGTCCCGTGACTTGCCCAAGGCCATTCCAAGATCCCTGGGTACACTCGTATTTAAGGGACTAATTCCTCACAGCAAGGGTTCTTGTTTGAAATCCAAGAAAACACCAGATAAAGGGCATTCTAAATATATTTCTTTTCTATAGATGCTGATCTCCTGTTACTGGAAAACAGGAATTAGCTTGTCTGCTTGAGGATGTGGTTGGTTCTTTATAAAAAGGATATACAAGAAATTTGCACATAGACTGCCAGCTTCATTATGCTGCCGACAGCTTCCAGCAAAAGAACATTTGCAGCCAGATATTTCGGTAAGAATTTTATTCTATTCTATGTGGAGTATGATTACCTTTGCTCTGGGCTTCATGTTTGAGAGATAGGGGTCACTTGAGGCTGAGAGATGGGGTCACTCGAGGAGCTGTCTTGGCCTCGTGGGCTGCAAGTATCTAGGAGCATCTGTGGTCGAGGGTTGGACACCGGCTGATGGCACAGCCCTCACCCCTGAACTTGGGAGCTGTTCTGTGTCTGCCTGAAACACAGAGCCTTCAACATGACCATTATTGTTGGAGGGATTTGACTCCAGTGACTCAAAGCTCTGTTGACATTCAGAATCTGTAAGGACCACGGTGCCCAAAGACGGAGGGGGCAAGAGGCAGGTCCTTCACAGGAAAAGCTGTGCATTCTGCTTGGAAGCCATCCAGCCAAGCAGTTAATTCAGAAACGATGAGATGGTTCAGTAGCCCCCATTAAAGTGGCAGGAGGTGACTTAGGCCAAGTGAAACAACCCTTGGGGGGGGGGGTCACATGCAGGTGCTGTGTGGGTGGTCGTGCAGATGCTTCTTGGGGGGATCACATGGGTGCTGGTTGGGTCGCTGTGCAATGGTGTTCCATGTTCTCTGGACCTGGACACCTTCATCAGATGGTGCTTGAAATCCCAGATACTAGAGGCAGAAATGCAGACAGTGGTCTTCAACCTTGCTGTATGTTAGACTCATGAAGGAGCTTTTAAAAATCCACAGGTATTTTTAAATACTCGGAGACTGGTCTGTAGTGGGTTCCAGACATCAGCGTATTTTTTAATTCCCAGGTGAAACTCATAAGCAGCCAGGGCCAAGGAACCACCAGACCGAAGCTTGGGAGGCCTCAGACCGTACACAGCGGCCCTTGCGGGGGTCTGAGTGGATATTTGTAGGGATGAGGAGTCGAGCTCTGTGGTCACAAAGCCAGGTCGCCTGGATCTGACTCTGGGCTGGACGCGTGCTACGGGACACTTCTCATAATGTTTAACATCCTGCGTCTGTCTCCCTTTCTACAATAGGGGTGGGAAACAGCTGAAATTAGCCCTTCATTCTGTTTGGTTCTAACGCATTAGGGGGCTGTAAAATCTCCAGGTATTTTCCTCTCAGCTGGGTTTATAGCATCATCTGATTAGAAAGGAAAAGTCACTTGCTTTTGTGCAAGGTTCTGGCCACGAGATTTTCACAGCATAGCAGATACGCACCCCCCAGCTTCAGAGTAGAGATGATAATTCTTTGGGGGGAAAAAAATGAGATATTGCACGAGATACCTGAATTTAAAGAAGCTGATGGAACTAAATTTTTAATGGCAATGAAATTCACACAACAAAATTAACCATTTTAAACCGAACAGTTAATTCAGTGGTGATTCACACATTCACAACGTTGTGCAGCTTTCACCTCTCTCCAGTTCCAAAGCATTTTCACCACCCAAAAAAAAAAACCCCATACCGGCTAAGCAGAGGCTCCCCACCTCCCCCAGCCCTGGCAACCATTGATCCGCTCTCTATCTCTAGGACTTCCCAATTCTGGATATTTCATATAAATGCAATCATAGAACATGTGTCCTTTTGTGTCTAGAGTGATGTTTTTGAGATGGATCACATGGGAACACATATCAGTACTTCATTCCTTTAGACTTAATTTTAAAATCATTATGTGGCCACCAACAGCTCGGCAGCTTTATAAAAAACGGGCCAGCCATGCTGTTCCGTAGAAGGCTTCTGAAAAAGAGGAAAGTTGGGCAGTACAGAGGAAGCAGTGTCTTCTCATCCTTGGTCTCTCTGGGTCCACCCTTCTGTCTCTCTCCCTTTCTGTTTCTCTTTCTGTCTCTCTCTGTCTCTCTGTCTCTCTCTCTGACTCTCCCCCTTCTCTCTCCTCTCTCTCTCACCATAGATTCTGGAGGAGCCCATTTGGGAGCGGGAGCTTGCTTTTAACTGAAATTAAATTGGGAGACTGGGGGGCAAATGGAAGATCCTTTGGGGTAAAGTTGTGCTGCTGTACATTTCTTCACTCTGCCCAGAGTTTTGTCAGGTCAAGGACCTGCCATATACCAGGAAACCAGAGGCCAGCCAGTACGTTGGTCTCCCACTTGGGGAGACCTGTCACCCAGCCATAAGTACCGCCCTCGGCTCCGCCACTTGTGTTTCCTGTGACATGACCCTGCCCGTTCTCACCACCTGCAGCCTCTTTGCTCCCCAGCTTCCCACACTGCTGCCCACTGGTCTGCCCAGTTCTGTCCCACAGACTGCTGGATTCCCCCAGTTAGCTGACACCCCCCTGGTTCCTCCCCATGGCGGGTCCAAATCATGGTGGGCAGAAAGATGATAACCTCTGCCCATGCTGAGCCAGAGAGTCCAGAAGGAAAGGGAAGGCTGCTCTGAGTCTGGTCATCCCTTCAGGATCCCAGCTCCTTGGCCCACAACCTAACCTTCAGGACCAAGATCAGGGAGCAGCTTAGACTGGCCATCCTCCATCACAACCCTCTCCAGCGTCCTCCCAACTCGGGCTTTGCTCACTTGGTCTTTCTCTGAAACATCTCCTCTCCCCTCCCTGCTGTGGATGGCGGGGATGTGAGGAAACCACAAGAACCCAGATGGGGAGGCAAGAGTGTGCACTGGGAGAATAGGAGACTCAGAGAGAGGGGAACTGAAATCATAGGGAGGGAAGCAGTGGAGGAGAGATAGCTTCATACTATGTCAGACTCTTTTTCATGGGCCAGAGGGAGCTATTGAAGGTTGTAAGTGTAGGACTCTTTGGATCAGAATTATAGGACACTTGAAATGTACAATATTATATGTCACTATACTTGCAATTTCAAAAACAAAGAAAAATAGATCAGATCTGTGGTTACTGGAGGTGGGGCCGGTGGGGGGAGGGTAATTGGGAGAAAGTGGTCAAAACGTACAAATTTCCAGTTATAAGATAAACAGGTAGTAAACAAGAGGGCTGGAATGTACAATGTGGTGACTGTAGTGATATATTTAGAAGTTAAGAGAGTAGAGCCTAAGAGTTATCATCATAAGGAATGCTTTTCTCTTTTTGTAGCTGTATGAGATGGTGGGTGTTAACTAAACGGCAGTGATCATTTCACAATAGATGTAAATCAAACTGTTTTGTTGTACACCTTAAGCCCATACAGTGCTGGGTGCCAATTATATCCCAATAAAACAGGAGAAGAATTATTTATAGGAAGACTGATGTGGCAGCAGGGTATGAAGTCAGCTGTCACCTAGATTCTTACAAAGACATCCTTACTGGTCTTCCTGACCATGGAAACCCATCCGTCTCTTCTTAAAATTTGTTTTTTAATGTTTATTTGTTTTTGATAGACAGAGAGAGACAGAGTTGAGCAGGGAAGGGGCGGAGAGAGAGGGAGACGCAGAATGCAAAGCAACCTCCAGGCTCTGAGCTGTCAGCACAGAGCCCGATGCGGGGCTCAAACTTACAGACCGTGAGATCATGACCTGAGCCGAAGTTGGACGCTCAACCCACTGAGCCACCCAGGCGCCCACATCCGTCTCTTCTTAATACTGCAGCTGGAATGGGGCTCTTAAAGCCTAAATCTGATGAGTGTCACTCGCTGAGCTCATCCCAGTGGATTCCCGTGTCAGCACTCCATCTGACTCACCATTACCCATCACTTCATCTCCCATGTCCCCCACTTGCTAGGCACCAGCAATACTGGCTTCCTTGCTACTCCTCAGATGTGCCAGGTTTTTGCGTGTGCTCTGCCCTCTCTCTGAAGTGCCCCTCCCCCCAGACATCCACGTGACTCACACACTGACCTCCTTCAGACTTTGACCCAAATGCCATCTTCTTTCAAGGCTTCAACTGACCACCTGTCTGTGTCCCGATAGGGTAGGATATTCAGTAACTGAGTCATGGGTCGCCTGACCATCACAGTGACTCAAAGATCCAGGCTGATGAGACAATGATCTCACGTGGTGCAGGTGGCCAATCCAGGGGGTAAAGGGAGCGACTGAGCTCTAGAAAAGTCTCAGGCCAGCAATAAAATCCTTGGTCTGGAAGTCCTGCATGCCACACTCATTGTCAACTCATTGTCCAACTACCCATAAAGAGTCCCAGGAAATATAGTACTACGACGTACCTAGAAGGGCTAATGGGCAGTATTTGCCTAACGGCAGTAATGACCGCACTACTTGCCACCCACCCCGACATTCCTCTCCTTCTTACCTGCATTATTTTTCTTCACATCATTTGTTACTATCTCATATGTTTGTGCATTTAACAGCGTTATGGAGGGGTAGGTTGCATAGGATAAAATTCACCCATTCTAAGTATACAATTCAATGATTTTTAGTATATTTGTAGAGTTGTACAATCATCACCATGACCGAATTTTGGGACATCTCTATCACCCAAAAAAGTTCCCTTGGGCACATTTGCAAATAATCCTTACTCCTGCCCCAGCCCAAGGGAACCATTGCTCTGCCTTTTGTCTTTATAAATTTGCCTTTTTGAGACACTTTATGGAAATGGAATTCTATATTATGTGGTCTTCTGCATGAGGATTCCTTCACTTAGCATAAGGTTTTTGAGGTTCATTCATGTTCTTGTGTGTATCAGTGGTTTGTCCCTTCTTAGCTGAACGATACTCTGATTGTGTGGATGTACATTATTTGATTTATTGTTTGATGGCCTAGTGTAATGGCCTGTCCTGAAGAAAGTTCCATGTTACTTGAAAATAATGTACATTCCGCACCCATTGTAAAGGGTGTCCTATACATGGCAACGAGCTCACATGGGTCGATCATGTCATTCCAGCCTTCAATCTCGTTGCTGATGTCGTGTCTAGTTGTTCTCTCAGTTATTGAGACTGGGATATGGAAATCTCCAGCTCTTGTTATTCAACTGTCTGCCGTCAGTGTTTGCCTCATGTATTTTGAGGCTCTCTCAAGCGTGTATATATTTATAATTGTTACAGCTGCCTCGTGGCCTTGGTTGGACAACCAGTCCATCTCTGCACCTGTCTCTCCTTGCTCCTCACCCCTCACACTCGCTCACGGTGAGGAGGAAAGGCAGGTGTGTTAGTTTGCTCTAGCTGCCATAACAAAGTACCACAGGCTGAGTGGCTTAAACGACAGAAACTTATTTTCTCATCATTATGTACACTAGAAATCTAAGATCAAGGTGTCGGCGAGGTTAGTTCCTTCTGGGGCCTCTCTCCTTAGCTTGCAGATGTCTGTCTCTGTCCTAATTTCTTCTAACCAGTTATGTTGGATTAGAACCCAATCTATTGACTTCATTTCAACTTAAACCCCTCCTTAAAGACCCTATCTCCAAATACAGTCACATTCTGAGGTGCTAGGGGTTAGGAATTCAGTATATGAACTTGGGGTGGGGAGGGTGGATACAGTTTATCCCACAACATCAGGAAAGAGCCCTCTTGTTGTCCTGGGCTGCAAGCTGGCAACCCTGAGGCCTCTGTGCCCCAGGAACAAGGAGGCTGGAGAGAGAGGCTGGGCAAAACCCCTGGCGAACGTCTAGACAGAAGCTTTGCCAGACACACTGCCCGCTGGGGAGCCAAGCGGAAGCCCACACTTACCCACCCCCAGCAGCAGAACCAAGTAGGGGCTGAGTCAGAGGCTTTCCTTAGGGAGCCATTTTCTTCAGATGATTTCTGTTTCTGCACATCTGGGAGAAGTGATCTGACCCTGAGAATGATTGCAAACTAGCAAACCGCAGAGAGGGCTCTCGGCCTTTCTGCACTCTGCGGCTCCTCCTCCCCTCCAGTCCCCTTTAATGCTGCCCAGCTTTGTGGAGGCAGAGCAGCGCCCCCTGTTGGCCAGTTAAGGAAGCTGAGGCTCAGGAAGTTCCTTGACTTCCAAAGGCACACAGCCAGTGAATGGCAGAGGCTGGACTCAACCCAGACCTGAGCTGACCCGTCTCTAGTGTTCATTCATAGCTGCACCTCTACCTTTAGGGACATTGACCACACCCTTGGCCACAGCCATCAAATCCCCTGCCTGAATTTGGAATGTGCCCATCCAGCTCTCTGCACTGGCTTAGTGGTGCAAACTGGCTTCTCTCAACATGTTAGGTGGCTGGCTGTACTGCTTGCCAGATAGACCCTAGACGCAAGGATAGGAGAAAGCTGCATCCTGGTGACTCGGGAGGAAGGTGAAGATGAACATGGCTTTGACTTTCCCATGGCTTTGACTTTCAGAGAGCTGCCCTAAATGCCATCTCACAGTCAGGGCATCCTGAAACCAGCTTTGCCCAGTGTTCAGTTAACAAATGGTCTTTCCTCCTCTACCCAGATCTCTGCTCCCTCCTCCTTTTAGCCCCATGTCATGATCCAGTTCCGGCTAACTTACCAGTACACAGGGAAAATCAACCCTCCCACCTTGCTGCTGACATCATTTTCCCAATTTGGAAAAGATAAGACTAGTCCTTAGAGAAAGCCAGGCATCCTAGGTCCACCACTTACTCTGTGAGCTTATTCAGGTTATATGATCTCTTCATTTGGGTTCCTCACTATAAAAGGGAGATCATGGTAGGCCATATCACAGAACTGTGATCCTTTATAAGGATCCTTTATAAGGATTACACACCTAATAAAATAAATAAATACTTAAATAAATACATAAATACATACATACATACATAACAGATTTCAAAGAAGGGCACACGGTAATTCCTGAAAGAATAAGAATTCCTGTCCAGACAAACCATTGAATTCTGTTGTTAATCTCTGGCTCTGAGCTGTTGCCTTTGGTAATTTTTTGAAAAGAAAGCAGAATGACCAGCTTGTGCCTGATGGAGACTCTGTGTAGGGGCACAAGGACCCCATACTTGGAGTCAGGCACCCCCATTTTATTTCTCCAGCATTCAGGGAATGCAAATCCAATACCAGTCAACTGAGGATCCCAGAGAAAGTCAGACTGTCACAGAGATGAAAGCTCGCTGGGGCCATTAAAGGTGACAAGTCTGGGAAGTTCACTCATGGGATCTCTAATGAAGGGTTGGTAATTCATTTGGCCACTCAGCACTCAATCATTGTGCCAGGCACTGTTCTAGGCACTGGGGATACAGCTGGTAACAAAACCAATAAAAATGCCCACTTCCTGGAGCTCATTCATCACTTGTTATAATCTAATGGAGGGATCTAGAGGAAGCTGCTCTTCGAAGTCTTCCATGTGGACTAAGGGCCTCTGGGAGGTGAATCAGGATCTTCTAGAGACAGGAAGGTAGGAGGTACAGTAAGAGTTGTTTGTGAAAAAGAATAGTCATTCTGCAGCAGCTATGAAGTTTGACATGGGAAGAGCGTAGAAATTGTCACTCCCACCCATACAACAAGGAAGACTATAAATGAACTTATAATCAATGATTTTTCTTAGACCCGTCAGAAAGTTCAAGTCACAGGGCAAACCACCACCTCAAATCTAAAGACGTAGGCAATTCATAAAATAACAGCCAAGATCAGTCTACCTGACGCAGAAGCCACTAGAATCATAATCTGGTATGAACACTTAAATGCTAAATTTGACTAACTTCTGGAGGCTGAGTGTGGATTCGCTTGAGAGTGAGAAACTCCTGGAAGCCCAGAATTAGCAGGGCGGGGGAGAGGAGAACACTTTCATGGGTTTTGCCTCCAGGAACTGCACCAGAGTCTCAAGATGAAGAATCAAGAAAAATTCCTGTATGTTTTGGACAGGGGAAAGGGAAAAGTAACCACTTGGCAATATGACCAGAATGTTACCCATAAGAAAGTCCTGCCCTCCAAGTAAAACATCTCACCAGAGCCACAGCGGCCTAGTGGAAGGACTCCAACTAGTCCTTCCAACTCCAACTTCCTCTAGAAATTCGTTTGCCAACTCCAGCTTCCTCTAGACTTCCCTCTCACCGGGGGTGAGGGGAAGAGTGGCCTATTTAATAGTTCTGAGGGTCATAGCCCAGGGACTCAGGCCCACAAAAAGACTGATGATTAGACAAGATTATAAAATGCTTCTCCTCCTCACACCTTCCCAACACATCAGCAGGGCTCAAGTATAACCACGTGTCGCAACTGAAAGAGCCGTAAGACACAGGATCTATTTAGGAAGGAGTTCTTAGGGAAACCTAAAGACAGTAGAGAAGAAAAGAAAATAAGGAAGCTAGAAAAATGGAAGCGTCTGGCACCTAAAGATATGATAAACACTAATCACAGCACAGTGCCCAGCCAAGTTAACATAAAACCTCAAATAAGATCTATTTACTTCAGTTTCTATTGCCCAATACATTAGGTATGGCTTCCAACCAAAAATTACAAAGCATGCTAAAAAAGCAAGAAAAAAAAAAAGAAAGCCTAAAGAGATAAACTAAGTATTAGACAGTTGCATATGTAAGGAACTTGGAAGTCACCACTCTGTCCTAAGGCCAGGTACCAGCTAAACATTGAAAAATCAGCAACTCTTCTAGGATCCATAAGAGAAGGGAGGGCACAGGGCAAACCACTACCTCCAAGATTGGGGACAGACAGGCAAGCACAAGGAGTCACCACTTACTACAGCAGGGATTCACATGTAATAGGAAGCCGCCCTGGGAACCAGGGCCAGCGAAGCAAAACCTGCAGTGTAACTGACGAATTGCTGGAGGTTCGGTGTGGATAACTGAGAGTTAAGAGCCCCAGGGGAAACCCAATCATTAGGAGAGTCCCACAGTATCTTGAGATTTACCACCAAGAGTTTGACCAGGTTCCCACAGTAAATGTCAGCGGGAGGAGAGGAAAAGGAACCGTTTTTGAAATACACCAGAGTGCTCTGTTCTTTTTGTTTTTTTAAAGTTTATTTGTTTATTTTGAGAGAGAACACAAGTGGGGGAGGAACCGAGAGAGAGGGAAAGAGAGAGAGTATCCCAAGCAGGCTCCGTGCCATCAGTGCAGGGTCCAATATGGGGCTCGAACTCACAAACTGTGAGATCATAACCTGACCCGAAACCAAGAGTCAGACACTCAACCCACTGAGCCCACCCAGGTGCCCCAGGAGAGTGCTCTGTTCTTAACAAGGCCTGACCTCAGAAGAAACTAGTTAATCAGAGCCCAACCCGATGGGGTGTTATTAGAGCCTAACTGACCTAGAGAAAGTAAATACCCAGCCCCAGGCAGCTCTAGCCAAGCATCAGAATCAGACTCAGCCACGGCAGAGATTTTGGAATTGTCAGGAAGGGGATTTGGGGGCGCCTGGGTGACTCAGTTGCTAAGCGTCCGGCTTCAGCTCAGGTCATGATCTCACAGTTCGTGGGTTCGAGCCCTGCATCGGGCTCTGTGCTGACAGCTCAGCGCCTGGAGCCTGCTTCAGATTCTAGGTCTCCCTCTTTCTCTCTGCCCCTCCCCCTCTCATGCTCTGTGTCTCTCTCTGTCTCTCTCAAAAATAAATAAACATTAAAAAATAAATAAATAAAAAGTAAGGCGGGGGATGTAAAATAACTCCAATGAGTATATTAAGGACTTTATGACTATACCATGAGTTATGTCCAGTGGCTCTGAGGTAGGGATCAGCATGGAGGAAGTTCACTGGACCAAGGCTGCGGGGAGTCAGCAAGCAGGACCGAGCTGAGGGGGAGGCTGGATTGTGACATAGGTACAACAGGGCGTCAGTCAGCTGCCCACCCAGCTGAGGCTGGGGTAGACCTCAAGCTCTGTGCTCACTTGGGACGAGAAGGCCAGGCCTTCATACCCACACTGAGCAGCCATCAGAGGTGGCTGCCCCCAGGAAGGGAGGTACCTTAGGTAGGCGGTGAGGAAATCTCCACCACAGGGAGAGGCTGAGGGCTGCCTATCAGTCCTCAGGGCGTCTGGGTTGCATAGCAGAACCCACTACAGGCCATCTCTAGATTCCCACTGGTATAAACTAGGCCGTGAATGCACTTTTCTCTACAAGGTGACGAATTTGAAGGATACACCCCCAGGGGCCGATGTGCTGGGTCAGGGCTGTGCGGTGTGCTCCTCCCTGAGTCCGGTCATTGGGCCACAGCTGCCTCTGGAGGGTGGCATTCCTCTCTCCACTCACACTCCCTGGGGTTGATGGATGGCAACGCAAGCTCTGTCCCTCCCCTGTGAGACAAATGACTGTTGTCCCCACCTCTTACCTGTACCAAAGAAAGTAACTCGGGGGCTGCATGGAGAATGAGAAGGGGTTTAAGCCCATTCTGTGATGAATTCCTGTTGGTTATGAATATGCTTTAACTGATATTACTGAGTCCGTGATTTGACGACTTCCGGAAGTCTTTATCCTTTCAGTTTGCTAACAGGGGTCACCACAAGGAATCAGAGGCCTTGAAAGCAGATTTCTGGGCCTACCTGTGGTTTGGGGACCCCAGGGGTGGAGGGTGGAGCCAACAGAATAAGCAGTTTCATCACACAGGTACCATCTGGCAGACTCCTGTGCCTAGTCCTTGGCCCTAGAAAGGGACAGAGCCACCTGGTGTTCGATACCTCAGCAGGCTGGGGTTGAGATAGCAGCTTAGCCCCTGCTCGCTGGTGGCCTTGAACACATATTTACCACCTCCGGGCCTTTCTTTCCTCCTAAAACAGGAATTAAAACATCTTTGGAGGGTAATATGTGTGAACCATAATATCAGGGCTTGGTGCATGGTACGTGCTCAGCAAATGGTAACTGGGGACGGCGTCGCCTTGCTGTCAGGGCTGGCTCTGAGACTGTATGAGTGCATGGCTGGGACACTTATGCGTGCACGTATGAGTGCATTGAGGGCCATCCTGAACAGAGAGGTCAGGCCAGATTCACATGCCCACTGCAAGCAGGAGAAATGGGCCTGATGTCAGTCCCTGGCTGCGTCCTCTGGTCATTGCCCCTTTCTTTGAATCATAGAGTACTGTGTTCAAGCCTTTGCCTTGGGATCGATGCTCCACACAGGAGTATCACACAGTATAGGGCCAGGGCCCTGAGGCTAGACAGTACCTTTCTGCAAATGACAGCCATGTCCTTCTCCCAGGCTGGGCCAGCCCCAGGCCCAGACCGTAGAGCATGCCCTGAATGACGCCTCCTGCACCTCTTCAGCCTTGTACACTGTCAGCAGGGCCCAAATGCCCAGCCCCGCCAGGGGGTTCTTACACTGTATGTGCAGAATTACAGATTTGGGATCTTGTAAGTCCCTTGGGATATTGGCAGAGATTGATATCCAAAATTGAAAATGTGGGGAGAGGAGAAAAATGCCATGGACACAGACCTAAGATGCTCCCCACTGCCCTGCCCTGGGATAGACCAGAGCCCCTGCCCTATGTCTGGTTCTTTGCCCTCTCCCAAACCCTGTCCTGGGCGTAGGCCCAGGAGAGAATGTGACAGGCCCTGGCCTTGAGGGTTCACATCTAGAGGAAGGAAAACGGCCTTGGATATCTGTCTTACCCTCTCTGATTCTCTGACACCAACTGGGTATCAAAACAATTCAATTCAATTCAATTCAATTCAATTCAATTCAACTCAACTCAACTCAATTCCGACACTAGCTGTCCAGAATTAGCACAGATCCCGCAGGCTAAGGACTCAGTCCCACAAAACTGCCCCCACTTCAGACACTAGTTGCAAATGGCTTGTCCCGGCACTTCTGTCCAGCTTGACTATGAATTCAGGGATTCGCATGAGCCCCTTCTCAGTTTTGATGATTACTCAAATGGCTCAGAGAACTCACGAAAATACTTGGCTTACTGTTACTGGTTTGTTGTAAAAGGTACAATTGAGGGGCAGCCCAACGGGAAGAGATGCATAGCCAAGGTATGGGGTGAAGGTGGGGGACACCCGGAGCAACCATGTCCTCTCCGGGCGTGCCACCATCCCAGCATCTCCAAGCCAGAAGCTCTGTGAACTTTGTCATTGGCGGTGGGGGGGGGGGGGGGGGGGGGGGGCGCAGATTTCATGGAGGTTTTATGACATAGACACGATTGACCAAATCATTGGCCACCGGTGACTGAGATCAACTTTGAACACTTCCCAGCAGCTACCATTTATTGAAAATGTACTCAATGTTGGGGCGCCTGGGTGGCTCAGTCGGTTAAGCGTCCAACTTCCACTCAGGTCGTGATCTCATGGTTCATGGGTTCGAGACTCAGGTCGGGGTCTGTGCTGACAGCTCAGAGCCTGGAACCTACTTCAGATTCTATGGCTCCCTCTCTCTCTGCCCCTCCCCTGCTCACTCTCTGTCTCTCCCTGTCTCTCAATAATAAATAAGCATTTAAAAAAATTAAAAAAAAAAACAACAGAAAATGTACTCAATGTTAAGCTTCATCTGTTTCTTCCCAAGTCTTCATAATAGCACTGAGGGCTGCTCATCCCAAGGAGGATCATCCCAAGGAGGATCCCAAGGAGGATCCGTTCATCCCAAGGAGGATCTGAGAGGCTAAGACTTGGTGGGTGGGGGTAGGGATGTCAGGATTCAAACCCAACCTGTTTCTCACCAGCACCCTGTCAGGACTCCTGGGCTGGAATCAAGGCATAAGAAGTTCAGAACCAAGCAGACCTAGTTGGACAGTCTGTGTTAGAACTGGGTGCAATTTGGGGGCAGGAGGGGTTAGCTGTTGCGGTATAACAAACAATAAAACTCAGTAGCTTCGAAGAGTAAGCAATTATTCTTGCTGATGGGTCAAGCTCTCCTGGCCTTCACAGTCTTCTGTGCTCAGGGGCTGGGGAGTCCATGGTGGGGGTGCTGGTTAAGGATGGCCTTGCTCACTTTTGTGGTGGTTGCTGGCTATCCGCTAGGGAAAAATCTGGGGTGATGGAGCCACGTGTCTCTCACGGATACAGAGAGGGCTGAGGAATTTGGGAGATTTTTGCAATCAATCTACCACAGGAGGGACACGGCTTCTTCTAAGTATAGGATGCTCATTTTCCTGGGTCTCTCCTGAGGCTAGATTTCCTAGAGGTAAGGCAAGCATTTGGGGAAGCACTTTCTGTTTTAGGTGACATGCTGTGCACGTATAAATCCTCTCCTTTGCTAGGACCCTGGGTGGCTGAGTGCGGTTAGGTGTAGAGCAGAGACTACCTCCTGGGAGCCTTGAAGCTGAGGCACAACGAGAGCTTCTCTCCCCTGTCTGGCCTGAGCCAGAAGGAAGGCCCAGCAAAACCTTCCTGGGCGAGTGTGCGTGCAGAGGGAGTCCCCTCCTTTGCAAGAAAAGGCAACGTGAGCACCATCTGGTCTAATTCCTGCTAAAATCAACCATCTTTAAGCCGAAGGAAAGTTAGGAAAGCACTTCACAGTGGAAATGCAAAATAACAGCACCAGAAGGAATGGCCCTTAACTTGAGCATATTGCAAATAGCAAGTGCGTATTTCTGAAGCCATTTCATGCACTGCAACGTGCCCTGGTGGCAGTGTTGAGTTATGATGAGGATGTAAGTCCCAGAGACAGATGGACCTGGACTTCGATCTCAGCCCCACCCAGACTCCCTGCATGACCTCCGTTAGGCCACAGCCCAGCCCTCAGCTCCACCAAAGTTCACGCTGGCAGACCCTGCTCCACCGTGTGAGCTCATAAATGTGATTTGATCATAACATGTTCATCCCTGCTTTGAAGGGGTGAGTCATGGAGAAGGGGCTCGTTCGCAGGACTTCCTCTGTGTCGTCTAACTTCCCCACAGCCCTGTTGTCCCTGTTTTACATACGAGGGAGCTGAGCCTCAGCGAACACAAGCCACTGATCCCAGTTCCCAGAGCTACCCATTGGCATGGCGATGAATTTGAACTCAGGTCTCCTGGACCTAAAGTCTAAGTAATTTCCATGACCCCTAAGGCCTCCCTGGACTGACTCCTTCTAAAAGACCTCTGGTGACCAGATACCAGAAGAGCATGACGGTCACAAAACATCATGTGCTCTGTGTGGATATTTCTCCTACACTTCTCTCAACACAGTGGCTCAGGTGTGGTTACCTGAGAATCAACCTTATTTATTTTTTTAATTTTGTTGTTTATTTTTTAAAGTTTACATCCAAATTAGTTCGAATCAACCTTATTTACAGAGAAGCAACACTTTTTTTGTAAGTTTTTGATGTTTATTTATTTATTTATTTTGAGAGTGAGAGAGGAAGCACAAGCAGGGGAAGGACAGAGAGAGAGGGAGAGAGAGAATCCCAGGCAGGCTCTGCACTGTCAGTGAACCCTGAGATCATGACCTGAGCTGAAATCAAGAGTCAGACACTTAACCAACTGAGCCACCAGGGGCCCCGGGAAGCAACATTGTTATTAGGAGCCAGGCCTCCCATTAGGGTTAGAATGCGGTAGAATCCTTTCACCCTGACCAAACTGCTCAACGTGCTTCTCTTTTGGCAACATGAGACCTTAATCTTTCTTGGAGTTGGCTCAAATGGCTACCTTTTTGTTGACCCAACATGTTCTCTCAGATCTGAAAGATGCCATCGAAGTTATCTAGTCCAATTCCTGCATTTTCCACAAGAGAAAGGTTATCTGTAGAGGGAAAAGACCTCAACTGCATGGGACTCAGAACATTGGGATAGGGCCTCAAGTTCAGAGACCAGGTACTTAACATCAAAGTTTTCCTGGGTTGTCCAAAGAGATGTGCATAAATGCTCTTATTCAATCCTCTCGACAGTCCTGGCTGGTATTCATGTCCCCATTTTGAAGAAGAGGAAACAAAGGCATGGAGAGATTAACTCATCTGTCCAGGGCCACACCCCTCACCAGTGGCCAACCTGGCACCGGAAGGCAAGTGTGACTGCAGAGGCTGATTCAAGAAGAACAACCAGAAATACACATGCCTACCCCAAATTAGGGAAATTCATTTCACACCGAGAATACACTCCAACCACTAGTCATTTCAGGAAGTGGTATTTTGTGATTGACTTGACTTCCTCTTAAGAAATGTGAGAGCAACCAGGTTCCTTTTTTCGGGATGTGCCTTCCAAAACATTCTTGCTGTGGCAGTTTCTGTGTTAACCCAGGCTCCCCCTCCCCCTGGAGACTGGACCGGGGCTCCTCTGAACCAGGAACTTGGTGATGAGACCAGATTCCTTTAGCAGCAGGGCCACTCTTTTGCTCCAAAGAGTTCTCAAGTGATAGAGGTGTCCCCTGACCCAGACAACAAGGGGGCTGGTGGGCTGTCTGTTGTTCAGTCCACTTTAATGTGTTTGGGGCAAAAGTGATACACCCCTCTCTCCACAACCAATCCCAACCTTCAACCAAGGTTCTGTTGCAGATTTGCCCTAGATGGCTCAATCGTTCATTCGATAAATAGTTATTAAGGTCTCTGGAGACACAAAGGTAGACAAGGGATGATGTGGTTTCTGGAAGAACCCAGAAGGAAACTTAAGACATGCTCACAGAGCTAATCAAAACTGCTACCATGCTGCCTTCCCTCACATTGCTACACAGAGGCAGATGCCAGGCTGTTCTGGCCAGAGCTCTGGGTGACCAGTTGGGGGAGATGGAGAGCAGCAAACATTCGTAAGGCCCCTTGGTCCATGGCCCAGATGGTCCATGGCAGGCCGTTTGAAGGCAGGAGGGGAAGGCAGAGCTCATAGTAGGAGGACCAGGCAGAACCAGGAAGTCCCCAGAGGTGTCCAGGCTAGGTCCGCAGGCCTGTGATCCCTGATGGGGCCCACAGGAGCACATTTTGCAAGTAACTACCTCAGGACCGGAGGCTTTTGCTCTTAGAAAGGGGGCTGATATGTTATCGAGCAGAGTCAGTATATTCTGAGAGTAAACATTGTGCATGAGGAAGGGGCAGAGAGACGTGCCACACATTGGTGGTGACGAGCCTACCCCCAAGTCAGCACAGATCTCCACGTTGGTCAGCAACGGATGGTGGCAGAGGAGTGGGGCTCCTGGACAGCAGGGCTCGAGTGTTTTCCGGGGCAGTCACAACATGTGGCTTCATGACGGTGAGCACACATGTGTGTGAGGGGGAACCTGTGGGCGTGCGCCAGTCTGCACATACACATGCACACGTGGGCGGGAAGTGTGAGACTGTGTCTGAAACTCAGCGTGATCGTGTGCTTGGGACAGAATGTGTGTGTGTGAGTGTGGGTGTGAGGCGTGTACGTAAGAGTGTGAGTGTGTATCATGAGTGTGCATGCGTGTATACGAGTTTATCATGTGTTTGAACGTGCATGTATGTGAGTGTAACATGCGCACACATGAGTGTAGGCATGTGTGCAAGTGTGTGTGTGTGTGTGTGTGTAAGTATATGCATGTGTGTGCATGTGAGCGTTTGTGCGTGTGAGCAGGTATGAGGACTGGCAGTTTCATATGTCTGCCTTCCCCTCTCACTAGATTATAGGCTCCTAAAAGCTGTAGCCCTGCTTCTCCAGTTACCTGTGTAGTAACTGGCATACAGGAGGCCACACACCTACATTTTGTGGGGGTCAAATATGTACCGAGCGTATGCTACCTGCTTTAAATCCTGATCTCATTTAATCTCCATCGCCACCCTGGGAGGTAGCAGTTGCTGCCCCCATTTCGCAGCCGAGGTGACTGAGGTACCGAGAGATGAAATGGCTTATTCAGTCCACTCAGCCTGAGCGTGGTGGGGCCAGATTTTGATCCCAAAACCCAGGCTCTGTCTGTTCAACCACATCACCTCCCATCACCCAGCAAACAGAAACCAAGAAAGAAAAAAAGGCTGATCGGGTGATAGAAGCTCATCGGAACACTGGGTCCGCAGAGGGTGGATGGGGGCCATGAGCCCTCGGCACTGGTATTCGGTGTGTGCCGAGCTGTAGCGGTTGCACGCTGTTCGCCACGGGCATGGCGAGTGTACCCGCCATCTCACTTCCTCTGAAATCACCTCCCCCCTCCTCTCCCTGTTGTATTTACATCAAGAGACTGCCTGCTGAGTAACACAGAGCTGTAAACAGAGAAGCCACATTTGGAAAAGCTTGAAATTCTTGACCAAAACACAAGACTCACAGAGAGGTCAAAGTAAACGACAAGCTAGCGAGCAAACTCTTTTAATGGTCAGTGCAAGGAAGCGTTACCTGCATCGGTAAGAACGTAAACTTCATTACAGCTATTCCTGAGGTTATGTAGTATTGCAGGAATATCCGTTACCTCCCGGTATGAGGATACAGCTCTCTGGGCCAAAATGTTGGGAAAGAATGAGCCAGGAATGCTTCTTCACAGAGTTTATTGGGTTGTCAGTGCACAGCTGGTTCTTGCGCATCATGACACAGAGTCGGATGCTTATACACACTCTGGTAACGTGTCCTTATATAGCGTTTGGCAGTTTGCAAAGAGCTCCCACATACGCAGCCTTCCTACCTTAGTATTGCCTGTTTGCAACGGTAGAAAAGAAATTAACATCTCCATTTGATGGAAGAAGGAACAGGTACAGAAAAGGTAAGGGACTCGCTCAGAGTAATTCAGATCAAGGCTGGTGGAGCCAGGAGTCACTCAGTTCTCTTGCTCTTCATCCTCTTGACTCCCCGCTGTGAGGGCTGTTTTCACCTGGCCACAGCAATCGTTTCCATTTTACTTCATTTGGAGCCTTAAACATCTCTTGCCTAGATCATTCCAATCCTCCTGCTCAATTCTTAGCCTCCAGTACTCGCAAGAGAGCCACCATGCACCGGCTGGGAGCCATGCTGTGGGATGAGCTGGCCTCTCGGGTGGGAAGATGGATGAACCCAGAAGCTGTGGGTAGAGACAAGGAGTGTTGCTTCCCCCACAGAGGTAGGGGACAAAGTGGTTAGGGTACAAAGTAGGGAGCCCCCCCTCTACCCGTCAACAAAGACATTTAGGACTAACTTTAACGTTGAAGTCAACATCCATGACGAGGCACCTCCCTGTGCTATGACCAAAATAACCACTGTGCTGGGGCTTGATGCCCAGGTTACATGTTTGGACTATTCTGGGTGCCTTGCAATTCCATATAAATTTTAGAATCAGCTTGTCAATCTCTGCAAAAGAGTCATCTGGGATTGTGTCAAATCTGTAGACCATTTTGGGGAGTATTGCCATCTTAATGTTAAATCTTACAACTAGTGAATATATGATATTTTTCCATTTATTTAGATCTTTTCAGCTAAATTCTTCTCAATGGTGTCTTCTAGTTTTCTGACAATAAGTGTTGAACTTGTCATACTGGATTTATCCCCGTATGTTTTGTTCTATTTGATGCTATTGTGAATGGAATCATTTTCTTTTATGAGTTCATTTTCAGATTGTTCATAGCGAGTGCGTAAAAATACAATTAATTTTTGTACGTTGACCCTGTTACCCTTCAATCTTGCCGATCTCATTTATTAATTCTAATAGTTTTTTAGTAAATTCCATAAAATTTTCTGTGTGCACGATCATGTCATCTGTGAACAGAGAGAGTTTCACTTCTTCTTTCCTAATCTGGATGCTTTTCTTTCTTTTTCTTCCCTAACTGCCTTGACTAGGATCTCCAGCACACTGTGGGCTAGAAGCAGTGAGAGCAGATATCCTTTTAAATCTATTGAGACTTGTTATGTGGTCTAGCATTTGGTCTGTCCTGGAATGTGTTCCATGTGCACTTGAGAAGAATGTGTATTCTGCTGTTCTTGGGCAAAGTATTCTATAAACGTCTGTTAGGTCTAGGTGGTTTGCAGTGTTGTTCAAGTCCTCAGTCCTGTGTTCCTCATTGCTGTTCTATCCATGACTGTAAGTGGGATGTTAAAGTTTGCAACTACTATTTTTGCACTATTTCTCTCATGAGTTTATTTTTGCTTCCTGAACTTTGGTGTTCTATTGTTAGGTGAATATATGTTTACAATTGTTACATCTTCTTGATTTATAGGCTCTTTTATTAATATATATTGACCTTCTTTCTCCCTTGTCATAATTTTTGTCTTAAAGTATATTTTGTCTGAATTTAGTACTCCACTCCAGCTCTCCTTTGGTTACTGTTTGTGCAGGATATCTTCTTCAATCCTTTTCCTTTAAACCTATATGTTGTCTTTGAATCTAAAGGACAATAGCCCCTCCTTACCTGTGGTTTCAGTTTCCCCAGGGTCAGTTACCTGCAGTCAACCGTGGTCTGGAAGATGATCTTCCTTCTGATATATCATTAGAAGGACAATAGTCGCCAAACCTTATGTCACATTGCCTATGTCATTCACCTCATTCCATCTCATTACAAAGGTATTTTATCATCTCACATCATCACAAGAAGAAAGGTAAATACAGTCTAACAGGATATTTTAAGAGAGAGAGAGACCACCTTCATATAACTTTCATTATAGTATGTTGTTATAATTGTTTTATTTGATTATTAGTTGTTGTTACTCTCTTATTGTGCCTACTTTATCATAGGTATGTATGTATAGGAGAAAACATAGCACATATAGGGTTTGGTACTATGTGGTTACAGGCATCCACTGGGGGTCTTGGAGCATATCCCCCATAGATAAAGAGGGCTACTATAAGTCTCTTTAGACAGCATATGGT
Source organism: Puma concolor (assembly GCF_028749965.1). Taxonomy (NCBI): domain Eukaryota; kingdom Metazoa; phylum Chordata; class Mammalia; order Carnivora; family Felidae; genus Puma; species Puma concolor. The sequence continues at coordinate 47,453,362 of NC_141677.1, read as the reverse complement.
TGATGTCTTTTTAATCCATCCTTTCACTTCAGACTTTTAATTGGAGAGCTTAACCCATTTATATTTAATGTTATCGCTGATAAAGAAGGATTCACTTTTGCTACTTTGCTACTTTTTTCTGTGTTACATATCTTCTTTGTGCCTCAAATCTTTAATTACTGACTTCTTTTGTGTTAAATAGATATTTTCTGACATACTCTTTTAATTCCCTTGTTGTTTCTCTTACTATGTATTTTTGGATTATTTTATTAGAGGCCGCATTGGGGATTACATCTTAATTTATGACAATCTGGTTTGATTTAATACCAACTTAATATCAATAGTATTATCAAAGTATCAAAAGTATTCAAAAGTATATCAAAAGTATTCAAAAGTATTCAAAAGTATATCAAAAGTATTATCAAAGTATCAAAAACTTTTCTTAGATATCTCTATTCCCACACGTGTACTTATGTGCGTGTTACACCTTCATACACTGTGTGCTTTATACACTGTGTGCTCATCAATACGAATTTCTCATTATTGTTTTACGCAGTTATCTTTTAAATCAGGTAAGAAAAAAAGAGAAATTACAAAGAAAAATACATCAGTCCTATCTTAAATATTTACCTATATATTTTACTGGTGTTCTTTACTTCTTGACGTGGATTTGAGTTACTGTCTAGTGTCCTTTCGTTTCAGCCTGAAGGAATCCCCACAACTGCTAACAGTTAGCTGTCTCAGCTTTGTTTATTTGCGAATGTGTTCATCACTCCTTCATTTTGGAAGAATAATTTCATCAGATATTGAACTCTTGGTTGACAGAGGTTTTGTTTTGTTTTGTTTTTCCCCAGCACTGCAGTTAAATATATCACCCACTTCAGGTTGAAGTAAGGTAGCGTGTGTGTACCAGATACTCAACAAAGGGTACACCCAGACAGGAGTTGGATTTTGAAACAGATAAGGGTGAAAAAAGTCTAGAAAGAAGTATGTCTTGGAATGGGGAGACCCCATCCAGCTGTGCCTTCTGGGTGAGCTGAGATTACTGTCAGTCATAACCCACAAGAGCCTCACCCAGGACACATGACGACAGGCTGCAGAAGACTGCAGCCATGGTTTGGAAGGACAGTCTGTGGTTTCCAGGCTGAGACATGCGATGATTAGCATGGTGGCATAATTGGGGAAATAAGGAAGGAAATACCGTCTGTGAGAGAACGGATACGGAGGAGATGCACCATCTGTGCTGAGTCAGGAAGATTAGGAAGTGAGAGAGGAGAGGAAGGTGGAAATATGGGCTGAGAGGCATGACATGGGCATCAGCTAGAATTCTGTGAGTTGCAGGTCACTGAAAGGCAACCGAAACCAGCTAAAGCCAGAAGAGGGAATTTATCAGAAGTATATTGGAGATTTATTTACAAAATCTTTTGGGAGCTGGAGAACTAGGTTCGCAAAATGGACAAGAAAGATTCGGGGGCTCCAAAGGGCCTAAAAGTAAGAAGCACGAGGATTGTCTTCTTGCAGGACAGTGTAAGCAAGATACCCCTGCAGGATATCTCCGCCATACTGGAAGGCACCATTGTCACAGCAGGACATTGTCACTGCCGCTAGGACTGGGAAGTCCATTCTAACCATCTCTCAGACTTTTTTGTGATACTCAAGATTAGATCAAAAACCAGGCAGGGGCATCTAATGGGCTGAGCCTAGGTCACCTGGCCACATCTGACTGCCTGCAGGGACACAGCAGATCCGTTCCTTACAGCTTTCAAAGAGGGAGATGGCGGGAGATTCCCCCATGATAGGAAGGGGCTAGATGTTTTGCAGCCTCAAAACAAGTTCCATTCCATCATTACAAATGAGGCGAAGAAAAGGTATAATTTTGAGAGCAGGGGAGTCTTGGGTAATTTTGTCAACTTGGAGAAAAGAGCCAGTGAGGGAAAGAGGGATTAAAGATGCAAAAGGAGGGCAAATGTCTAGAAGAGCAGATGGAGGTTCTGTGCCAAGGGGAGGGGTTGGGTTGCCCCGAGGAGAGGAGCAGGGGGCAGGGATTGTTGTGCAGGGGAGAGCCCTGACCTTGGGGAGAGGTGTGAGTTGAGAGAGAAGGCATCTGGGAAATTTCCATTCTTTCCATCTGTCCCAAGCCCTGACTTTCCACAACAAGCAGGTGTTTTCACAAGGGAGAAGACTTGTTTTCCAATAATGTGAAACTGACCAAAGTGGTGAGTCACCATTTTCTAAAATCTGACTCTTTGGAGAGGGGAAAGCATTTCAGACCTGCTTCCTTGAAGGACCCAAGTGAGGACAGTTTTTGCCATTTGGGCTTGGGCAGGCTGATGCTTGGGTAGGCAGTTGTCCTGCCACTGGGTGCCCCCCCCACCCCACTGCTTCAGGGGAAGGGTGTGACAGCTCTTTGGAACGTCAGTATACCATATTTCCAGGACTCAGTATACCATATTTCCAGGACTATTGAGGTCACAATTCTTTTTTCCTCTTAGCCCCTGCCACAAGCAAGAGCTCAGCACAGGATCCTGCCTGGCCCAAGGTATCAGACCTGTGGGATGGGATCCTTACTGTCCTGCCTGTAGTGCCCTAGGGGGAAACCACATACTCAGAGCAAAGCTGTCCCACTGTTAGTTCCACATACTCTCTAACAGAAGCTTCCCCTTCTAAGATACCCGCAATGAGACTTAGCAGCTCAATAAAATCTCTGTCTGAAAGCTTCCCAATTAAATGGGGAGCCCAGGAGACAGTTGGCCAAGTAAAGATTCTTAAGTGAGTAGTATTTGTCTGAACCCAACATTTACAGGGGCTTAAAAATGAGGCCTTTGAGTTCCATAGAAACCCCATGTGGTAGACATAGTTTAGCTGCTCAGAGCCCCTTCAAGAAAGGACTCACTGCCCAGGATCAGGGCCGCGGGGAGTGGGATCAGCTGACAGCCACTAGCTCTTAGCTCTTTTAGGGTCAGCCTCAGCTTTCAAGCCAACTTCATGCTGTTCTTAGGTGGCCCCCAGCCAACGACTATGCAAGGCAGCGGTGGCCTTCTTTTCTCGAGGTCCTCAGCCAATGACCCTGGAAAGTGGCAGTACACAGCCCTGACCACCTCCACCCAAAGCCAGACCCTTCTGTTGGGCCTTCTACTTTGGAGCTCCCCAGAGTGCTGGCAGAGACACTGACGTGGTACTCTGACACTCCCTTCCCACCCCACTCCTGAACACGTGTTAATTCCCAATAAAACTCTCATCTCAGCACCTGCGCTAGAGCTGGTATCCCACTCACTCATCCATCCCATACAGCAGCCCCCCCCCCCCCACCCCTGGACATTAGCTGTTACAAAGTTGAAGGCAATGTGGGACAAGTGCTACAATGGAGGTTGGAACAGAAGGCTGTGATGTCTGAACCCGCTCGGTCACCTAGGCCCCCTCTGCCCCGACCCCAGGGCTACAAGACTCCAGACACCGTGCCCTAGGCTGCAAGTCACAACTGAGGGGCTTTCCAAGCCAGGCCTCCATGTTCTGGTCTCAACCCTCTTACTCTGGCCTGGTGTGCCTGGGTGGTTTTACAATGCCCAGTCCTGGATTCTGCATCTTTGTCCTGATTCTCTGGCCAGGATCCTTGGGCACCAAAGACCCAGAAGAGTAGGAGTCCAGGGCTCTAGATCCATTCTGGGGGCCTGGGCTGTAGTGTGTGGCCAAGACTGAAATTAAAAGCCAAGCTAAACATCTGAAGGAGGCATTGGGCCAAGGACAGAGACAGACATTGGGCCTAAGGCAACAGGACTGAGGCCAGGGACAGTGGGCCACGCAAGACGCCCTGCTTTCTGGGACAGTGAGTCTTGCAACACCCAAGTGCCCATAGGCTAACCAAGGATATGTTCAGAGTACCAGCAAGGCAAGGCCACCAAAGTGGCAGAAAAGTTCACCTTTGATGAATCCCACACGATCATGCAATTAAAAAATCTAGAAAGAATACTTTAAATTCAGCATACTGTTAAGTTTTGTTTATAGTTTATATTTAAATTATGGGTTATAATATTTAAATTATGGGTTAATTTTTAAATTATGGGTTGGTCCTGGGTAATAATTATGGGTAATTTAAATTTTATATATTTAAATTATGGGTAAGGTCTTCATCAGCCCTGGCAAGAGGCCTTTTAGAAGGTTCCTGTGGCCTCAGGGATGGGTAATGAGAGAGATAGTAAAGGTGCTGAACTCTAACCATGGGGCTCTGAGCAGGGAAGGGACCCCGAAACAGGGTCCAAAAGGGTACATCCAAGTCTGGTAGGCAAAGAAGGGCAGCCAGAGGGTATATCTGGTGGGAAGTTCAGCTAGAGTAACAAAGGGGACCAACTAGGTAATGAGTCTCCCTTTCATAACCATCCAAGATATTTCGAGGTTGACAGTGGGGGCTTGGCCTCACTAGCCGTTCAAGGGCTCAGACTACAGGGCTTCTCCCTTCTCCTGCATGGACTTCCAAGATGGCGCCAGAAAAGGGAGCCGAGCACGGAGGAGTGTTGGGGCAAGGGGTCCTGTGGGCCACAACTAGAGGCGGCCGCATCACGTCCTCTCCTAAACAATGGCCAGGGCACAGTCACACCGAGTGCAAGGAGGCTGGGAAATGGAGGGTATCTGGGCATGCCCGTGAAGGAGGGGAGAACAGATCTGGTGGAGAGCTAGCATTCTCTGCCCGCAGCAAAGAGTCGTCAGCTGAGGCGGCGGCAGGCACGGAGTCAGCAGGGGAGTAAATGGTCAGAGGTGTGCTGGCAAACACCTAACAACCGGCTGCCTAGAAGGAAACAATGTTAAGTCCTGATTGATAACGTTTACTGATCTTCTTGATGTAAATACTCCCACCACCACCAATTTCAAACTACCAGCATGATTGCTGAACACGGAGTTGCCAAGGGATGTGAGTAGCCCTGCAATATATAGATCAATTGAGTTCTTCATAGAATCAGAACCAACAGGAGATACAGATAGATAGGTAGATAGATAGATAGACAGATATAGATAGATAGATATAAAATGTATTATAACATATTTATAACATATCTAAATATATATAATATATTTATATGACATACAAAATCGACCCTCACAATAGTATTTTCACCATGCATTTATAAAAGGTGCAAATAACCTTAAGAATGTAGACACTATTGAAATGTGGGAACATAATTAGGAAGTGATGTGTGTTGAGTGTGTATTCCCTTTGTTTTTAATATAATTTAGTTCGCTGTTTATAAAATTAAGCTTATAACATGTAATTTCTAATGATGTCTGTTAAAATTGCCAAATTCCTGAAAACTTAGCTATCAGCTCTCACTGGCTTTTGCTACTGGCCAGCTGGTCCAGCACACCACTGGGATGGACAGGAGTGACGTGCCAGAGAGCTGCAGCGTCAGCCTCCTGGCAACAGGGACAGAGAGCACTAAAAGCAGGAAGTCAGGGGACACTGGTGCTGGTGACCGCTGCGCAGGCATCTCAGACTCTGCAACCGCGGTGTTTTCTCCTTCTGCCTCCAGAAGAGCACACTCTGTCCTCCCTACAGCTTCCGGAACAGGGGAGCAGGGTTCTGCTATCCATATGACATCTCGGTAAAAAATAGAGAAAGGCTCACCCTCCTGCCAGCAGATCCCTCGAATGGCGCTAGAACACAGAGCTTTGCCAGCAGAGCCCAAACCCAGCCCTACTCCCCCCTCTACTGGACACCGTTATGCAGTGCACAGGCCATACAACAGTACCTGTGGCTCTGTGTGGAATGGAGCAGTCTCCCGGTGAAACTTGGGATAGAGGCCCCTTTCCATTTTCTGAGTGGGAGATTGGCGAAATGTGTCCCTCCCTGAGAAGACTCCCTTGGGATGACAGCAGGCAAAGACTGCCTCTGGTGTCCCCAAGCTCACAGATGCAATTATCTCCTAAAGTAGTGGTTCTCAACCCTGGTCACATGTTGGATCACCAGAAGAGCTTTTACAACTCCCAGTGGCCAGTTTACATGCCAGACTATATAGGACCCAATGGCAGATGGGACACAGGTGTTAGTTTTCAAAGCTCCCCAACATGCAGCCAAGGTTGAGAACCACTGATGTGAAGCCATCTTGGCTCTGGTCAATGACACTGGATTGGGTGACCACCTGACTGAGAGGTGTGCATTCTAGCGGATGCCTTTGAAGAGTTCTACCCTCCCAAACCTCTCCACTCACCCTTCAGCGCCTAGCCACGTCTGGCCCACAGCAGCATTAGGAAATGCTGAAATGATGCACGCCAGGGAACTGGAGAAGGGACACCCAGGACCACTGGGGCAGGGGCAGGGCAACGGGAAAGAGGCCATCTCTCTGTCTCTACTTCTACGTGAGGCCTGTATCTTTCTGCCTCGGTCTCAGTCTCCTGCCTGTAAGTCAGGGAGTAGTCTGTTCCTTCAAACAAAAACTTATGCAAGAGGTCACCATGTTCAGCAGATCTCCTTGCCCCATTCGTGTCCTCATCCCACCTTCCCTCCTTGAAGCCTCAGAGGGACCTAGGGGATCCTAGGGCCCTGTGGTACAGGCTTTGTAAACAGCAAGAAGGAGGGGACACTAATGTCCCTTCCAGCTGGACTCTATGGATCCCCTCATCCAGAGGAGTCCTGGGAACATGGTCTGAGGGCAGAGAAAAGGAAGAGCTATGTTGTCCCCACCCCACCCCTGTCCCCCATCATTCTCAGGTGCACAGTCCAGAGTAGCTCTTGCCCTGGTCCCAGCTTTACTTCTGGGTTTGAGCCCAGAACCTCTGTGGTTTTGTCTGAATCCAACACTGATCCCAGGAAAATCAAGAGGGTGAGTCCAGCAACTTAATGTCATTGGGGGAAACAGCTGCACAGGAAAAGCACCCGGGGGTTGATTCTTAACCAAAACAAGTGTGAGTGGACCCAAACTGAATCCTCAGGGCATTTTCGTGCCTCTAGCTTGGAGGACGTGGTCCAGGCTGCATTACTCACAGGGCTTCATGATTGCTCAAGACGTTGTCACTGACCACGGGACCTTACCCTGTGACCCTGATGTCAACATGAGATTTTCCAGATCTGTATCCTCCCCAGTGCTCCCCAGTGGCCTCTGTCCCAGCCTGACCCGGCCTCTACCTGGTCTGAAAGGAAAAGGAGGGCAATTCCATCATTCAGTGGTGTTTCTTGGATCTGTCCCCCAAGCCAGTATTCCTCATAGAGCTTGTGGCCTGAGTCCAGCCTGAGGCTCAGGGCTGGGAGTGCCGGAGGGATGTTGGGCAGTCTGGGAGACACAGATAAGAGCCCTGGGGAAGTGTTTAATGGCTCCTGCTGGTGGTAGAATCGGGAAAGTTTTACAGGGAACTTGCTCAGAATGATCAGGCTTGTGTAACTGAAACCATGAGACAGCACACTCCAGAGAGAGGGAGACGCTAGTGCAAAGGCACAGGGGCACACGGGCTGCACGTGCACATGGCTGTGTGTGGTAGCATGCCCAGGAGATAGGTCACAGATGAAGGCATGGGCAATACCATGAAAAGCCTTGAATATTATATCAAAATACTCATTCATCTCTTCTGAGGGGTGGCCGAGGGCCAGAAAAAGTTGACTTCTTGCTGAGTAAGACAGCTTTGTCTCCAGGCACTCTGCTTTCTCCCTGCAACCTGGCCTTTGGACCTCCCACATCCTGGTGAGTCCTTGACCTCTGCAATCCTCTCCTCCTCTCTGTAGGCCAGACTTGTCCTCTCTAGCACGGATTGCTGCAGGGCCTCCCAGTAGACCCCTAGCCCCCAGAACTTCTGCCCATCCAGGTGCCAGAGTTGATTCCACATTAATAGGACATTTGGGGTTCAATAGACATGGGGGCACTCTGAGGATCAGGGAGGGAGCATGGCTGTTCCAAGCAAAGTGGTCATCATTGAGACCCCTCATCTTCAACTGTTACAAGGTCCACACAGCACTCAGGCTCAAAAAACAAACACAAAAAACAAAAAACCCAGCCCCAGGCACAAATGCCTAACCTCTCATGGGGTCATTTAAGGGGCACAAAGGCTGGTCCTCACCATCCAACAAGTTCCTCGAGGGCTCTCAAGTCAAAAACTGCTCACACGAACTGGTTGGAATTTAGGGATTTAGAGAGACTGGCATCATAGAAAACTATCAGCTGTAGACACACAGCCCTGGATTCACATTCCCATCCTGACTGTATTGTATGACTTTGGGCAAGTTGTTTAACATTTATGTGCCTTATTTTCTTTATCTGCAAAGCCACGACAATAGCACCTGCCTGGGAGAATTTGAGAAGTATGTGACATATTGAATAGAAAGCACCAGCCTAATGCCAGACACATAGTAAGCACCTAATAAATGATAGCTGTTAGTGTGACTGCATTTCTTGGGCACTCTTGAGGCTCTTGAGGCTGAACTCCCCAGAAGCCCCGCTATGCATTCTTTAGAGTCGTTAGTATTAAACAGTTAGCAGATTCACTACTCAGTGAACAGTTTTTGAGATCCTACTAAGTGCGGGCCCTGAACTTCGTGTGCATCCTGACTCCTCTCACTTTGTTAAGGCAGCAGAGACATTCCTAACACGCATCCCTCTGCTTGCTGGGCCCATCCAGTAAGGATGTGAACACCGCCCAGGCTGCAAGCTCCTTCTAAGACACGCCTGTCTTTCACAGTTGAACCTTGAGTTCCTAAACCGCCTGCAGGGAGACATCAGGCGGAGCAGGTCCCATTAGACGGACCTGCCCGTTCCCCCCCAAGAGCGCTGTCCCCGGGGACCTAGGCAGGACAGGCAGGCCTCGGCGGGTATTCCCTGCCTCCTCTCCCCTCCGCCAGCGCGCGCGCTGGACTGGCCCTCCCCGCGCAGTGGGCGGATCCGTCGGGAGCCGTCCGACCCGCCCGCGGCTGGGCCCCGGCTGTACCGCCCTCCAGCTCGCGGACGCGCCCCGCCCGTCCGCCCGCGGGGAGCCCAGCCCCACGCGCCGCGCCGGCTCCGGGATGAGCAGTGCCGCGTGCGCCCAGGGGCCGAGGGACAGCCAGGCCGCCCCGCCCTGGCCCCGAGAGTGATCAGCAGCTGTTACCGAGCCTTTTCATGGTTCGCTTGGATGGGAATTAATTCTGGGATGGATAAATAATGCATTGAGGTTCACGTAGTCCAAGGCAAGCCTTCGGTCGGGAGCAAAGGAGAGGGAGCCAAGGGAGTCTCGCCGGTAAAGCCAAGCAGCCATGGGGGCCCGAGCGGGGCAGGAGGGGCAACTGGGCAAGAGGAAGAGAAAAGGCAAGTGGATGACAGCATGATCGGCACAAGGACGCTGGCCTGGCGGCTTCTGAAATATGCTGAGCCCAAAGATCAGGCAAGCCAGGAGGGGTAAGTCCAACTTCCTGGGGCGGATCTGGGCACAATGTGTGTCTCTTGGCTAACACGTGCAGACACTTAGCCGGCTGCCACACTGGGAGTCAGATGAGGCAGGCATTCCAAAGGCATCTTCCTGACGGACATGCCTTCCCAATGAGGCTCCTGGGGTTTGTGGGGGTCAGACCGGAGACTGCAAAAGGGCAGTAGCCATGTTAGTGCCCAGTGGATGTTCAGCCCTCATCCAGTATTCTGTGTTTTGCTGAGTTCCTGGGTGGCTCAAAGTGACCAGGTGACAAGTTGGTGAAAACTTTATTCCTTTACTAAAAAATGCAGGACACTCAAGATTTGCCCTAGCAGCCAAGACAAAAGTGGCCCTCACTAGGGAGGGCCGTATCCTGGTTTCTGGAGACAGCCAGGTCCAAGTGAGAACCCTCATTCCTGTGGCCTGGGAGGGTGTTCTGTAGAGCCTGAAGGAGCCACCTGGGCTGGGCTGCAGGAAGCAATTCCTCAGGCAGGTCCCATGGGGAGAACTCCTAGGAAGCTGCACAGCCTGGAGATGAGGGTGTGAGGGCAGAAACTTAGAGATAAGTAAGAGATGGCAGTCTGGAGAACCTTGCAGGGATGATCTTGCAGGACTCGGCCACTGCCCCAGCCAGCCCATGTCCCTGCAGAGTGGCCTGGAGACTCAGGACAAGTCCCAGGACTAGGAACAGCATCTTCCTAGGGATAGCAACTTCTTGGCCTGAGTGTCATTTTAGATGAGAACATCTATCATTTTTTTTTTTAATTTTTTTTTTCTTCAACGTATTTATTTATTTTTGGGACAGAGAGAGACAGAGCATGTGCGGGGGAGGGGCAGAGAGAGAGGGAGACACAGAATCGGAAACAGGCTCCAGGCTCCGAGCCATCAGCCCAGAGCCTGACGCGGGGCTCGAACTCACGGACTGCGAGATCGTGACCTGGCTGAAGTCGGACGCTTAACCGACTGCGCCACCCAGGCGCCCCGAGAACATCTATCATTTAAGAAAACAGAATGTGCCTGAAAAGGTGGCCAGTGTTTGGGGAGGACTGAGCCTCCCTTATGAGCAATGACGATGAGGACAGGTGGTTTGGAGGTGGGTCGAATACCTGCCTGGGGAGCTTGGAAACAGCGTATCTCTCCCCATGTGTGTGTGTGAGTGACAGGGACCCTCCAGCCCCCCGTGAACTCACGGGCAACACACCCATCTCATTAGCTTCTAACAGATGACTACTGGATAGGCTGGCCTTCCAGAGCGTGGTCACAACTGTCAGGACTCTTCCGAGGGGTGCTCCAAATGGATGATAACCTGTGGACCCTGGTGGGCAAAACAGGCTGTGCGTGGCTCTGCTGAGGGGTGGGAGTGCAATCTAGTGACCAATTAAAGGGTTGGGCCAGGCCATGCATGCACTTTGAGAAAACTTAAGTCTGTCCTCCCACCTGTCTAATGTGCTAGCCACTGGCCAGATGTGGCTGTTGAGCCTTTGACATATGGCTAGTCCAAATTGAGAAAAACACACACTCGATTTTGATGACTTGGCAGAAAAAAAGAATGTAAAGTATCTTAATAATGATTATATTGAGTACATGCTGAAATGACAACATTTTGGATATATTGGGTTAAATAAAATACAGCATTACATTTAATTTCACCCGTTTTTTTTTTTGTTTTTTTTTTTTACTTTCTTTTAAAGCAGCCACTAGAACATTTACAATTACAATTGTAAATCGTATATGGCTCACATTATATTTCTATCGCACCGTACTGGTCTAGAAAGAGATCGGGGCTTCAGCAAAGGGGCTCTCAGGAAGCCAGCCTTTGAAATCCCGAACTTCTTACAGAGTTGTCCTAGGTCAGAGGTTCTCAGCCAGGAGTGATTTTGTGCCACCCCGCAGGGGACCTTTGGCATCGTCTGGAGACATTTTTGGTTGTTCCAAAATGCTAAGGTGGAGGGACACTCTGCTGGATGATATTATCTGGTGAGATATGTTAAAAGATGACTCTTATGGTACCGCGTGTCAGCTAACTACTTACCCACAAACATGTATGATCATAAACTATGATAAGAAGCATTCTAAGAGCATATACTACAAACGTAGCATCCAGAGGAAATAAGTGGTACTTGGGCTGTAAGCTGGGAAATGACAGGGAAGTAACTAGGCAAAGAATGGTGGAAGGTAGAGGCTGCCTTCTAGGTGAGGAACAGCATGGTTAGGCGCTGTGGGAGGGGAGGGGCACACAGGAGTAGGAGGCTGAAGCTGGGGGCAGGGAGGGGCAGCAGGCACAGCATGAGGCCAGAGACCAGGTCCGGAATTGGATGATGCAGGGTCAGGCTTTCAGTTTGTTAGGGAATAACCCCCCCTAAGGACATTTCTGGAGCAATACAGACCAGAGTGTGTGTGTGTGTGTGTGTGTGTGTGTGTGTGTGTGTGTGTACCTGTGCACACCTTAAAGAAATTGGGCTGTGGTAGAAAGAAGAACTCACATCAAAATTCATCTCCATTGAACCTATTCGGAGCTGGGCAGGATGCATGTTATAAACACAGCAAGCATAGTATGCAAATCACAGCACTTGATATCCAGATATTGCCTTGTCCAGACTGCTCCAGACTGTTGGTATTCCAGATGCCCTTCCAGGCTGTGCCACTATGTGGGTACACTGGGTTGCATGAAAAAAAATGGGGTTGCTTTTGGGGATAGTTAATAAAATCAGCCTCAGCCAGCTCAGAAGCCTCTGGGGTCTGGCCAAAAGGCTGCTCTGCAGAGCGGGTCTTCCCAGGCACCCTTCTTCAGAGTCAAGTGGGCTGTTAACTTCCTGGCAGGCCCCCATCCAGGCCAGCCCTGTTGGCAAAGGCTGCCAACACCTGAAAGCTGTCCTCAGGTCTTTTTCCTATGGAGGGGGAGACGTCAAGATTGAGAACCTCTGAGGGAGTGCCTACGGTCACTTAACCTGCATATAGAGCTAAGTTTGGTCCTCTGTCATGCCCTGACGGAGCTCACTTTCCAAGAAATTAGAGGCAGAAGAGGCAGATGTCAACATGGGACACACACACACGCACACGCACACACACGCTTGCACACCGGCATATACGTAAGAGGACAATAATAATTCATAAAATAGAGAGGCACCCAAGCTAGCTGGAAGAGGCTCTAAATAGGCCAGTGTATTCAAATATTGTGCTTAGTTTTAAGTGCATCACACAATTCAGACTGACTTCAGGAAAGTTGTCCAGATTGGCTCAAATCAGCATAATGTGGCCATTAATACAGTATGTGATTTTAGCTTGCCATTGCTTGCTTAGGACCAGTTCAGACTCCTCCTAGCTAGTCATGGCCTGTTGAAGTGAGCCCAGGCTATTTGGAACCGGGGGTGGCTCCCTGCTCCCCGCCTGGCTCCAGAGGTCCCTTCCAGGGACCCTTCCCTGTCGCCTTGCCCCAGCAAGCTTTTCCTCCCCTGATGCCCATTTCCATATTCCCAGAGTAGGAATCGAAGAGAGAGCTTACCCTGCCCTTGCCACTTTTCCCAGAAGAAAAATAAGATAAATTCACTAAAACCCCATGAATGTATTACGTATACAGTGGAGCAAGTCACAAGTCTGTGTGTTTTGTGACACTAAAAGTTGCCATTTCTTTTTCAAGACAGAAAATAAAAGCATAAGGCAGGTGCCTTCTCCTCTGGGAATAGGAGAGGAGGAGCAGCGGAACCTCGTGCCGTAGCTCAGACCCACTACCACATTCTGTGCACGCTCCCTCCTCTGCTCACACAGCCCCTGGGAACACCTGGTTAGAACCAGGTCTGTCTCCCCACCTCTCCAGCCGTAGGCAGAACAGAGCCCCCAAATACTTGACCGCGATGCAGCCCCAGCTGGCTCCAGACAGTTCGCCTTTCTGAAATCCCACTGTAATGGGGCTTGTGTCTTCAGATATCGGGATGTTCTGTCGGTCTTGCTCGAGGCTTGTTGTTCTGGCCTTGCCCAGTTTACTAGGATGAGGGATGGGACACAGACCTGTCACTTTACCTCCCAAAGAGCTCTGGACTCGGCCTGTCTCACTCATCCTCGTGCCATCACCCACCTGCAGCCGTCGTCATCTTTCACCTGGACTATACCAATAAGACTGCCTCACTCTCACCCACCTCATCCATTCTCCACTTCAGAGCCAGAGCTATCTTTTCAAATGTATATCCAGCCATAAACTCACCTCCGGCCTCTTCCCCTAGCCCCAGCTTGGACTTCTGCATTGCTCTGTAGGTTAAGAGCCAAAGCCTTTACCATGGCCCTTTACCATGTAGTGATTCTTACAGTCTAACCAGTGGCCACCCCTCCAGACTCCTCTCACTGTCCAGGCTCCAGCGACATTGGCCTTCTTCCTGTTCCTCAACTGTCCCATGGGCCTCCTACCACAGGGCCTTAGCACGCCATTTTCTCTGCCTGGAATGCCTCTCCCTTCTCTCTCTCTGTCTCTCTGTCTCTCTCTCTCTCTCTCCCTTCTACACGCACATGCACACACACACACACACGTAGGCATACACACACACACACACACACACACACACACACTCCTGGACTCCTACTCACCCTCAGCTATCGATTCAAATAAGGGAAGGGAAGTCCTCGCTTGAGGACTTGAGCCAGGGAAGTCCTCCCATACTCTCCAATCTCAGCTAGGTCCTCTGCTGCATGCTCTCCTTTCTTTCTTTTTTTTAACATTTATTTAAATTCAAGTTAGTTAACATACAGTGTAGTATTGGTTTCAGGAGTAGAATTTAGTGATTCATCACTTACATATAACACCCAGTGCTCACCCCAGAAGGTGTCTTCCTTAATGCCCCTTGCCCATTTAGCCTACCCCTACCCAGAACCCCTCCAGCAACCCTCAGTTTGTTCTCCGTATTTAGGAGTCTCTTATGGTTTGTCCCCCTCCCTGTTTTTATCCTGTTTTTATCTTATTTTTCCTTCCCTTCCCCTGTGTTCGTTCGTTGTGTTTCTTAAATTCTACGTATGAGTGAAATCACTTGGTATTTGTCTTTCTCTGACTTATTTTGCTTAGCATAATACACTCTAGTTGCATTCATGCTGTTGCAAATGGCAAGATTCCATTCTTTTTGATGGCTGAGTAATACTCCAGTGTGTGTGTGTGTGTGTGTGTGTGTGTGTGTGTGTGTGTGTGTGTGCGTGTGTGTGCCACATCTTCTTTACCCATTCATCAGATGGTGGACATTGGGCACTTTCCATTAATTTGGCTATTATCGATAGTGCTGCTATAAACATTGGGGTGCATGTGCCCCTTTGAATCAGCTTTTTTTGTATCTTTTGGGTAAATACCTAGTAGTGCAATTGCTGAGTCATAGGGTAGTTGTATATTCAACTTTCTGAGGAACCTCCATACTGCTTTCCAGAGCAGCTGCACCAGCTTGCATTCCCACCAATAGTGCGAAAAGGTTCCCCTTTCTCCACATCCTCACCAACACCTGTTGTTTCCTGAGTTGTTAATTTTAGTCATTCTGACAGGTATGAGGTGGTATCTCATTGTGGTTTTGATTTTAATTTCTCTGATGATGAGCGATGTTGAGCATCTTTTCGTGTGTCTGTTAGCCATTTGGATGTCTTCTTTGGAAAAGTATCTATTCGTGTCGTCTGCCCATTTCTTCACTGGATCATTTATTTTTTGGGTGTTGAGTTTGGTAAGTTCTTTATAGATTTTGGATACTAACCTTTATCTGATATGTCATTTGAAAATGTCTTCTCCTAGCCCATCGGTTGCCTTTTAGTTTTGTTGATTGTTTTCTTCGCTGTGCAGAAGCTTTTTATCTTGATGAGGTCCGAGTGGTTCTTTTTTGCTTTTATTTCCCTCGCCTCCAAACATGCTCTCCTTTCTTTACAGCATTTACCTTGGATTAGAGTTGTACGCTTCCAGGTGGGATTTTCTGATGGCTATCTGTCACTCCACTGGACTGTGAGTGTCCTGAGGGCAGGAACCGTTTCTGGTTTTGAATATCATTATACTTCAATGCCAGGCATCTGAAGGACACTAAATACATATATTTTGAGTGAATGAATGAATGAATGAATGAGTGGTAGAGAAAGCATTAGTCTGGGAGGCTGAAGCACTCTGCCCTAACTGATCCGGGTCCTTAGGAAAGTCAGCCCCTCCTGGACGCCTGGGTGGCTCAGTCAGTTAAGTGTCTGACTTTGGCTTAGGTCATGATCTCACAGTTTGTGAGTTTGAGCCCCACATTGGGCTCTCTGCTGTTAGGATGGAGCCCACTTCGGATCCTCTGACCCCCTCTCTCTGCCCCTCCTCTGCTCATTCTCTCTCCCTCTATCTCTTTCAAAGTAAATAAACTTAAAAAAAAAAAAAAAAAAGGAAAGTCAGCCCTTCCTTTGACTGACTTATACGTTCAAATATTTTCCCAATTTGTTGCTTGCCTTTTACGTTTATATTAGGTCTTCCCCCCAGATATACGGAAGTTCTTAGTTTTTATGTGATCGTTCTGTCAATATTTTCTCTTAGAGTTTCTGCCTTTGTTTAGAATATTTCAGAATAAAATTGATGTTGCTATTAAAGAGGCTCTTTCTTTTAGAGGAAATCATTAAACTAATGAGCCACGCTACAGCAGCTTTAGCTATCTTTGTTAGCAAGCGTATCAATGTCTTGGGAGCCTTGATGAATGTGCAGAGCCTGGTCAGTACTTTGGGGATGGAGCGAGAGAGCTCTATGAAATGAAGGACTTTCAGTGGCCTCATTGTTCTCGATTCTCCCCACAGGAAAGTAAGCCAGCATTTATTGCGTGTCCTCCAAGCTCGAGGAGTCTCCACTACACTTACGTAATTCTCATAACTATACTATGATGAGGCGTCAGTGCTCCCATGTTAACAGATGTGGAAGGAGAATCACGGGTGCCCTGCCAGCAAGTGGTGGCCTTGGTATTCATGTCTGTCTGGTGCCGAGGCTTCTGACCTCCCTCCCCAACCCAGTGTAGGGATCCACACCACCCAAAGACCACTGAAGGTAGCACTGCCTGTCCCCAGCGGAGCTATAGATTCTTTGAGTAATAAGATGCAGTGATTTATTTTTATTTATTTTAATTCCAATGTAATTAACATACAGTGTGATATTGGTTTCAGATGTCCAATACAGTGATGCAACAATTTTATAACATGACTCAGTGCTCATCACGACAAGTGTCCTCTTAATCCCCTTCACCTATCATCCTTTCCCCTCACCCACTTTTCCTCTGGCAACCACCAGTTTGTTCTCTATATTTAAGAGTCTGGTTTTTTGCTTGTCTCTTTTTTTCTTGGTTCATTTGTTTTGTTTCTTAAATTCCACATATGAGTGAGATCACATGGTATCTGTTTTTCTCTGATTGACGTCTTTCCCTTAGCATTTATATACTGTAGTTCCATCCTTGTTGTTGCAGATGGCAAGATTTCATTCTTTTTTATGGCCGAGTAACATCCCATTCTTTATCCATTCATGTATCGATGGACCCTTGGGTTGCTTGCATATCTTGGCCATTGTGAATAATGCGGAAATAAACACAGGGTTGCATGTATCTTCTCAAATTAGTGTTTTTATTTTCTCTGGATAAATACCCAGCAGTGGAATTACTGGATCATAGGGTAATTCTATTTTTATATTTTTGAGGACACATCACGCTGCTTTCCACAGTGGCTATACCAGTTTGCATTCCCACTAACAATGCATGAGGTTTCCTTTTTCTCCACATCCTTGCCAACACTGTTTGTCTCTTGTGTTTTTGATTTTAACCATTCTGATGTGTGAGGTGATAGCTCATTGTGATTTTGATTTATATTTCCCTGATGAGTGATGTTAAGCATCTTTTCATGTGTCTGTTGGCCATCTGTATGTCTTCATAGGAAAAAATGTCTGTTCATGCCTTCTGCCCATTTTTTTATTGGGTTATTTGCTTTTTTGGTGTTGCCGTGATATTTTTAAGTAGATGCCCACAGCCTATGAACACATGGAGACTGAATTTAGACAATTGTTGGAATATTTAAGGTTGAATTAATAATATGTAGTAGAAAACTAAGCAAAAAAAAGACAGTTATGAATCCAAGGAAAGCAAAAAGTGATGTGTGCAAAGAAAAATTATTACAGTATACTACATAGCTCAATTGGGACTATCAATTGCACAGTGCAAATTAACAATGCAAATTTGGCATGTTGATCAAACCAAATTATAATATAACTATATTGGGAAAATGGAGTGGGTGCATATGTCTGGTAGGGACAGGAGAGTGAAAGAAATAAAATCTTCACTTTCCATAGCAAGAAGACAGCAAATAATAGTTAAAAAAGAAAAATCACGAAGTGACTTGGCGTGAAAACATAGGTCAGTGAAACAGGATAGAAAGCCCAGAAATAAACCCAAGCATATATGGTCAATTAATTTATGACAAAGGAGCCAAGAATATATTATGGGGAAAAAACAGTCTGTTCAATAAAGGGTGTTGGGAAAACTAGACAGTCGCATGCAAAAGAATAAAACTGGACCATTATCTTATACTATGGAAAAATCAACTCGAAATGGATTAAAGACTTTAATTAAGACCTGAAACTATAAAAACTCCTAGAAGAAATCATAAGTGGTAAGCTCCTTGACATTGGTCTTGGTGATGATTTTTTTTTAATTTAACACCAAAAGCAGAGGGAACAAAACCAAAAATAAATGTGTGGGACCACATCAAACTAAAAAGCTTCTGCACAGCAAAAGAAACCGTCAACAAAATGAAAAGGCAGACTACAGAATGGGAGAAAATATTTGCAAATCATATCCCTGCTAAAGGGTCAATATCCAAAATATATAAAGAATTCACACAACTAAATGGCAAAAAAAAAAATAATAATAATAATAATAAACCCAAACAATTCTATTTAAAAATGGGCAGAACTGAGTAGACATTTTTCCAAAGAAGACATATAATGGCCAACAGGTACGTGAAAAGGTGTTCAACATCACTAAGGCGAGGGAAATGCAGATGTCACAGTGATACGCCACCTCATGTCTGTTAGAATGGCTATCGTAAAAAAAGTAAAAATAGAAAAAAAAGATAACACGGATATATTATCTCAAGTGAGATATCTCAAGGGAGAAAAGGAAACCCTGGTGCACCATTGATGGGAATGGAAATTGGTGCAGTCACTGTGGGAAACAGCATGGAGGTTCCTCCAGAAATTAAAAATAGAACTGCCATATGATCCAGCAATCCCACTTCTGGGCCTATATCCAAAAGGAAATGAAAACAGGATATCAGCAGGATTTCTGCACTCCTATATTCATTGCAGCATTATTTATAAGAGTCAAGACATACAAACAACCTTAAGTGTCCATCAGGGGATTAGTGGACAAAAAAGATGCGGTGTATATATAGACACAATGGAATATTATTCAGCCATGAGAAAGAAAGAAATCCTGCTATTTGTGACAAAATAGACCGATCCCAAGAATGTTATGCTAAGTGAAGCCAGACAGACGAAGACAAATACTGCACAGTATCACTTCTATGGGGAAACTAAAAATGGCAAACTCCTAGAAACAGAGAGTAGAAAAGTGGTTACCAGGGACTGTGGGGTAGGGGTGGAGGTGTGAATAGGGAAAGTTTACTAAAAGGGTACAAACTTTCAGCTATAAGATGGACCAAGGTCTGAGGATCTAATGTAAAACATGGCGGCATCGTCAGTAACACTATTTGTATAATTGAAATTTGCTAGCAGAGTAGAGCTGATATATATCCCCCCCACCCCACCAAAAAAAAAAAAAAAAGATAAATATGTGACGTGATGGATGTGTTCATTAACTAGATGGGGGAAGTCGAGAAAATAAAGTGTCAATAAATGAATACTGTTAGAAATGAGAGGTAAATACCAAAAAGATCAAACTAAAAAGGATAGAAGTGACTGCCTCTGGGGGGTTGGGGAATGGAAGGTGATGGAAGAACAGGAGACTGCCAGGTTTCACACCACGGCTTGTAGAACTACTTGAGATGTGGTTGAGGAGTGATAGCCCAGAGGTCACGTAACCTCGCACCCGTTCGAACTGGAGGATTGCTCTCAAGGGATGACCATGGGGTTCACAGACCTCTGGTGGCTTGGTTCTGAATGTGAGCGCTTGGTTCTGAATGGTGTGGCCTTCCAGGATATGCCCGTGGTGACTCCATGTTGCCCCCTGCCCAGGCTCGTCAGCAGAAGACTCCCCAAGACAGAACACGGTCAGGGCCCTGAGAGTGGGCCGGCAAAGGGACAGTAACCTATTTAAGTGATGCAGTATCTGGCATTGTCTGAGACTCTGAGAGAGGGATCGAGGGCTAGGAGTGGGGTCAGGGAGGTGGTATATGAGAACACTTTCTGGAGAGTGGGACCAGGGTGTGGGCCAGAGCTCCGGCGGGGACTGGAGGCCTCACAGACAGTAGCCTGTGGTGCAGAAGGGAGGCCACGATAGACTCGTCCAGCAGTCTCCTTGTCCTAGGTCAGGCCCTGGACCCACAGCTCACAGCTGTCACCTTCCCTAAGGGTTCAGGTGCCCAAGCCTAGACGTTCTCCACTACTGGCTGGGTCTTCTACCCCACACAGAAGCCTGGATTCTCTCCTGTCTCTCCCTCTGGAAGTTTTCTCAGAACTGAAATGAAATTGCAGAGGCCCCCAGATGAACCAAATGTCTAGGACAAGCTCCAGGCACCTGGTCAGACGAAATAAAATTCCAATTTGGGGATCTTTGAACAACAGTGGCCTCAAAGGACATTGCAGCCAGATTTTTTGAATACTGTTTATTCTAGGATTTTCATTGTTCATTTCCAATATTTTCCTCGTTTTTAGAATCAAAGCGTAATTTATGTACAGTAATATGTGCAAATCTTAAGTGTATAGATCTGACCACCACCCAGATCAAGATACAGAGTCTTTCTTCCTTTCTTTCTTTCTTTCTTTCTTTCTTTTTCTTTCTTTCTTTCTTTCTTTCTAGTTTGCTTGCTTTCTTGCTTTCTTTCCTTTCTTTCTTCTTTCTTTTCTTTCTTTCTTTCTTTCTTTCTTTCTTTCTTTCTTTCTTTTGAAAGAGAGTGGGAGAGAGAGCAAGCAAGGGAGGGGCAGAGAGAGGGCAAGAGAGAAAGAATCCCAGGCAGGCTCTGAGCTGCCAGCACAGAGCCCGATGTGGGGCTCGAACCCACAAACTGTGAGACCATGACCTGGGCTGAAACCAAGAGTCAGACGCTTAACTCAGTCTTTCTTTTAACCTCAGAAAGTTCCCTCCTCTGTTCCCCATACCGCCTCACCTCCTCACAACCAGACAGACACTCTTCCAATTTCTATCACCATGGAGTGGTTTTGCGTATTCTTAAATTTCATGTAAATAGAATCATAGGATATGACTCTCTCGTTACTGACACATCAAAGGCCACAGATAGCCTTTCCACTTTCTTCTTTAAGGAAGGAAGGAAAGTCAGAAAATGTGTGTTGAGTGTTCAGAATGTGCCTATGAGTCAAGGGAAGCAGAATAATTTAAGTAAAATGCTCAAAATCACACAACTAGTAAGATCCAAGGCAGCTTAAACACAGGACCCTGAGGCTCAAGAAGGCTCCTTCCCCCAAATAGAGCCATGTCCAGAGGTGGAGGCTGGGTGGGGTCACTGAGAAGCTTGGGTTCCAGTGATGGGAGTGTACCTGATCCCTCAGAAGCACCCGTTTCCATGGTATTCACTGTGCTAACTCTGGGTCCCGGGGCAAAAACAGAAGATGCGTTCATGTCACCCATTTGGTCCTTCTGTGTCTCAGATTTGTTCAGCTCAAAGGCACCCTGGCTGCACAGCAGGCTAGTAAAGAAGGAGGAGGAAGCGGGTCAGATGGGATGAGAGCATGGGTATCCTGTAGAAGTGTCTCACGAGGCGGTGCAATGGTGCTGGCCCCGGGTGCAAAGGTGTGTGGTCAGTCCAGGCGGGCCTGGCCCCATCCGCCTGCTGATTCTGAGGAATCCCAGCATTGGCTGCTATTTTGTTTCAGTGCGCCATATTCCTGACAAAATTAGCCAGCTGGAATACCGCAGCCTCAGATACCTTCCCTCCCTGCTCGCTTTAGGGGTCAGACGTATATTTAATCTCACGCGCTGACAACTACTTAATAACAGTGACCAGCGCTCGTGTCTATTGAGCTTATGTAACCCTGCTTTAGAACAGGCACAACTCATGAAGCAACTTTCTTTGGGCCCTCCACCAGACCAGGGAGTCAAGTCCTCCCCCGTCCCTGTTTGGGTACGGCCCTGTGACAACCCTGGCCACTTCTGGGCAATGACGTGCCCCACGGTCACTTTCGTTTGCAAAATGCAGGACCACTTCAGTATTTCCGCATCCATCCTCAGGGCCGCATAACTGATTTT
Organism: Puma concolor; assembly: GCF_028749965.1. Classification (NCBI taxonomy): domain Eukaryota; kingdom Metazoa; phylum Chordata; class Mammalia; order Carnivora; family Felidae; genus Puma; species Puma concolor. The sequence continues at coordinate 47,431,643 of NC_141677.1, read as the reverse complement.
CACCCACCTCTTTGAGCGTGTGCTTCTTGGTCTGGCCCTCATCTGGAATGTCGCATCTCTTGAGTCTCCGTGTCCTGTTGGAGTGCCCATTTTCATGTCCCATTGTGTGTCCCATGTGTGAAATCTCCTTTTGTCTTCAAAAGACCCCTAGTGAGAGACCACTGTTGCCCCATTTTTCAGATGAGGAAACTGAGTCCCAGAGAGATGAAAGAAATGGCAGCCAGGAGGGGCAGTGCTGGGATTCAAAACCCAAAGGCTCCAGTGGCACCTGGGTGGCTCAGTCGGTTAAGCGTCCGACTTCAGCTCAGGTCACAATCTCGCCGTCCGTGAGTTCGAGCCCCGCGTCAGGCTCTGTGCTGATAGCTCAGAGCCTGGAGCCTGCTTTGGATTCTGTGTCTCCCTCTCTCTCTGCCCCTCCCCCACTCATGCTCTCTCTCTCTCTCTCTCTCTCTCTCTCTCTCTCTCTCTCTCAAAAATAAACATGCAAAAAAATTTTGTTCAAAACCCAAAGGCTCTTGAACCTCATTGAGCACTTCCTATTTCTGCAGTAGGGCTCTCCCCCGGCATCAGGAAAGGAAAGCCATCCCCTGCAGAGAGGGCCTCTTCATGGGTCAAGACCCAGAGGCACATGTGCTGGTCAAGCCGTGAGCCCCTGGGTATGGCTGCAGTGCAGAAAGGCAAGGGGGGACAGGTGATACGGCCTGGGGAATGGGCCCTTTCTACATCCAGGTTGGGCTTTAAACAAGGGAGTGTTGTGCCCGGATGGAGCGTTAGACAGTGAGGCTTGTTGCAGTGTAGGCAGTGTGTCTGTGGGGAGTGACTGAGGGCAGAGAAGGAGCTGATGTCCAGCAAACGCTCTGGGAGCAATGGTGTTTCCTGTCTGCCAACTGCAGAAGATGTGAGGGGGCAACAGGGCTGTTTTCAGAATACATCTACTCAGAGCACTCAGCCGCAACCAGTTAGGTTCCCTGCTTCCGGTCACTGCTCCAGCCCCCAGAGTGCCAGTCTGTTGCTGCCTGAGGTCCACATGCCAGGAGATGAAGTGGAAAGCTTGTGTCCTGGAGAGATGCACTGTGAACCCAGCCCTCCTTTCTCCGACTGCCTCTCTGCCCAGAATACCAGCTGAGAGGAAAACTGAGGTCTATGCCCCATGGAAGATGCCCGAAGTTCATAACACCAGCACTCTTAGGACACGGGACACTACCAGATGCTGGGCCAGAGGAACTTCAGGCTGAACTTCTGGCCCCAGAGAACTAGAGAATGGACCCTAACCTTACTGTCTAAAAGTGGGAATAAATGATGTATTGGCAAGACAGGGTTAGGTAGGCCTGGGCCAGAAGACTGCCTTGGGCCCCCCTAGCCAGACAGCCAGAGACATGCCCTGACTCTGCTGAAATCATCAACGGCCTCAATGATTACTTAACCATGGGTAGAGAATATATTGATCTAAGCTAATGGCCTGTACGCAGACAGAAATGAAATTTATAATCGATACTGAATTACATTGACTCCCCCGATCCCAGGCTCCTGGTGAATGGCCTGCTGATCTTAACAGAACTGGAGGTAGCAAGGCTGGGGCCAGCTGCTCTGGGACAAGGTGCAGAGAGAAGAGAGAGGTTTCCAAGAGGCTCAGCCAGCGGTAATAAAACACAGCACTAACCACCATTCATTCAGCGCCTCTCCATTTACAAAGCACTTGGAGAGTGCCTTTCATTTCATCCTCGCCAAGTCTCGGAGGTGGATGGGATTTGTATTTTGCTCCCATTTTATGTGGAAACCTGGGACTGCAGGAAGCCAACGGGCCTCAGGCCTCCAAATTCTCCACCCCTTCTGTGACCTCAGGCAGCCTCTCTGCACACCAACCGCCAGACTCGGAGGCAAAAGGAGGCAAGTGCTTTGAGTCAAGCTGCTTGCCTCTTCTCTGATTACGGGAATGAAATCACTGATACCGTGTCCTTTAACTTTTTAATTGTATGAAAACAGGCCGCGGGTAAGAGAAATCCTGTTGGTAGATTTCTCCCAAACCAAGAAGGTCATCTACAGAGGCACGAGGTCTCTTGGATTTGATCTTTCCCGTCTTCTTTGAACTTGAGGATTCGCGCCTCATGGTGGTTCATTCGCTCAACGAGTTTATTGAGAGGCTCTGTGCTATGGTGTAGGGATCCGGGTGTGGGGATCCCTGGCCATCAGATGCTCGCAAATCAATACAGCGTAGAGATGTCTGGCCGAAGGTGTGTGCCAGTTCTGGGGGCAGCAGAATAGATGAAACCAACCCCTCTGGTTTGAAAAGATACTAGGGGCGTCTTCATATGGTAGGAAACTGCACTGATGCCTCCAGAGTGAGTCAGGGCTCAGTAGGCCGGCAAGCACAGAAATGCAGAGATGTGGCATAAAATGACCCCTATGGGGACCAGTCACTGGCTTTGGAAAAGAGGGGTGTGGGGTATGAGTGGGAGGTGCAGCTGGAGACCTGGCAGAGCACTGGCTCACAGAGGCCTTCTCCTCACCTCCACTCCAGACCCACGCCAGTGATGGCTAAAGCACAGCCTCTTCAAAGGAGACACAGCAAGAGGGACCTCGCTGTGGGATGGCGTTTGGAGGTCCAGCTTGTAGATGGAAATTAATGGAGGTCCATGAGACAGGAGGGGTTAGGGTAGAGTCTGTTCGAGGACAGAGATGTGGGCCCTGCGAGGGTCAGTGTTAAGAGCCTGGGAGCCAGAATTCCCAGGTCTGGCCACATGCTCTCTCATCTTGTGTTTCTTCCTGGGCACATCCCTTCTTCCCCGGCCTTCCATAGTGTAGGGGATGAAAAACATTTCCTCTATCCTCTTAAGTTCTTCATCAGGGTCCTGCTAATTAAACTGATAGAAGACAGAGTAACAGGAGGAAAGGCCGTTGAACCCAGGGGCAGGACAATGTCGGATGGTGATTAGAAAATGTGTGGTAGATAAAGTTGTTCCGAGTCTCACTCTCCTCTTCCTGGTACAGGAGTGGGGGAGGCACCTACAAGGGGAATCTATACCCTGCTTTTAGGCAGGAAGCGGGAGGAAAGAGAGCTCCTTCAGCGTTTGCCGTTTCCCGGTTGCCTGCCCCTCGAAACAGTCAGTGTGCCGTATTGCCACCATCAAGTGGCATGTTTCGGGGGGCATAACCTGACCCTCTCCCATGTTCACTCCATTCTCTCATCCAGCTTCGGCCTCCCCACTGGTCTCCCAGCCTCCCAGCCCGACTTGGTCCTGCTGCCCTCCTGCTCCTGTTTCCCTTGACACGTGGCGCGGTGACAGTGAGACCTCGCGTCTGGGTGTCTCTGCTCCCCCTTCTACCTCTGCTAGGGCAGACGCGTGCCTTTCAACTCCATACCCCAGGGGCTAGCACAGGGTAGATGCACAGGAGGCCCTCACGAGTGGGTAAGTGAGTGCCAGATCAGCCAAATCGGAGGGGGTGTGCCGCATGGAAGTTTAGAGCAAGCCCTCTTGCCAAAGACCAGCACCAGCTGAGCCGGGAGGCAGACCCAGCAAGAGCCAATAAAAATAACTTTAAAAAAAAATTTTTTTTTTAATGTTTTTATTTATTTTTGAGACAGAGGGAGAGAGAGCATGAGCAGGGGAGGGGCAGAGAGAGAGGGAGATACAGAATCCGAAGTGGGCTCCAGGCTCCAAGCTGTCAGCACAGAGCTCGACGCGGGGCTTGAACTCACGAACTGTGAGATCATAACCTGAGCCAAAGTCCAACACTGAATCGACTGAGCCACCCAGGCGCCAATAAAAATAACTTTCAAGAATGTGATCTTTTATATTGATTTCTTAAAATGATTACAATAATCACGATGAAAACAAATCCCAACTTTCTAGACCACCTCTGCGCTCTCTTAGAATTAGTACTGGTCACTTACGTACCCCTTGTCGTCTTTCGTCCTCCGGACCCTGAAGTGAGATCCATTGGGAGGGCCTGGCTGCTTCTCTAGGTCCCTCGGATGAGGGTCCTAGCAAAGAACAGATGACCAAGTAGAGTCCAGAAAGAATGCTAAGTGACAAGTTGGGAAAAAAAAGTCGGGGACACTGAGGAACCCTAGTGTAATAAATCACCTGAGGCTCGCGCCATATTCCCCGGACAGCACGGGGACCTGATGAGGCTCCCTCGCCCTCCGCTGCAGATTGCATTAACGTTATGAAACTGTCTTGTCCGGCTCTCCACATCGCCCCTTCCGTTACCTCACCTCTCCTCTCAATCAATCTTTCAGCCTCAATACTTACCCTTTAAATCAATTCCGCTCTGTGAGCCATCTTGCTAGTTCTCCAGCCTGGCTTTAAAATCCCATTGACTTTTATAAATCAATTGTGTTTTAGCTCATGGGCAGCCACTCGTCCACGCTCTTGGGGCTGCACTTACAGAGCTCCAGATGGAGAAGCATTCCCCGGCTGGCTGCAGGGCCTTCCCAACCCCAGTGAGCACTGCCAGGACCCGATGCCCCAGCGGCCACCCACGACCAGTGCTGCCACAGGCCTATTCAGAGGGCCCTGAAAACAATCGGGTGTGTTAGGTGGGGTTCTCCTGAGTAGACCTTGAGATGAGGATTGTCATGAGGTAATCTATCAATCAGGTGCCCCCAGGAGACACCAGAGAGGGGGTGAGGGAGCAGGACAGGGAATGGTACAAAGCCCAACCAAGGGAGGTGTCAGCCTGAGTCTCCTGGGATTTTAAAGTGTGAATACACCTCTTTACCCCTCAGAGTGGTTTCCTGCTAGAAATCAGGCTGCAGCGGCTCTCAGGCTCCCACACCCGGGTACTTCTAGTCCTCCCAGTGGCTGGGCAGAGTGGTCTCCCTTAACCCCAGGGCAGTCTTCCAAAACAGGCCTGCAGCCCTGAAAACCCAGGGAGTCAAGCCGTAAGGTACCGGGGATGGGGGTGTGCACATAAAAACAGGAAGAGGGATCCGAGGGAATTTGGGCAGAGCTTCAACATGATCCACAATCAAAGGTGTCTATTCTGTGTCCTCAGCAATGTGTAAGTTTCAGGACCCACCAGATGCTCCGGTCGCTGCACCGCTGGGCAGGTGAATGGCCCACACACCTTCCCTGAGCCCCTCTTTATGTGGAAGGGGGAGCAGACAGGCTGGAGGGGACTCAGGCCCACCAGAAGGGCTCACAGAGAGGGGCCCCCTGACCTGGTGCCCTGGAAGGGCCACAGATGGGCCTGGGTCCGGCTTCCAGGAAGCGTCATCCGTTCGGCCTGGAAGGTCTGAGCAGGCAGCGGCCAGGCTGCTTTTGTTTGTGTTGAGGTCCCCAGTCCAGCATGATGCTTGTCACAGATAAATACTTGTAGACATTTTTCAAACTAGTGATATTTAATTGTTGTTTGACATCTCCCAGGGGGATCCCATTCCATACCAAAAGAGCTCTTTCATTTTACAGTTTTTATTTTCATTTACTTCCCGTAATGGAACGCGTGCATTCTTTCCCTGTGTAAAATACACATCACTCAGGGGTACACTGTTCCCTCCACGAACGGTCACCGTCAGAGCTGTGACATGTTCTTTCTACACAAATACACATACCCACCAAAAATACATTGTGATGTCTTTTGTTTGGAGGGGGGTGTTTTTCTTCGCTTTTTATAGAATTTTGTGTATTGTTCTGGAACTTGCTTTCTTCCACCACTATAACAGAATTTAAATGTTAAAAATACAGCAGGAAAGGGGAGCTGGGGGCTTGGGGATACCTTTTTAAAGGATGGTCAGACCTTCCTCATGGAGAAAGTGGCACTTGAGTTCAGAACGAAGGGGCAGAGAGAAGTTCTGTAGGGACAGGGGCGGCAGGTGCAGAGCCGGGTGGCTGGCACATGGCTGGCAGGTCTGCGGAACAGCAGAGACCAGTGCAGTCAGGGCTGGGAAAGCACGAGAAGATGAGAGGTCACATGGCCAGGGCCAGAGGACCCCTGGAGGCGGTACTGATGGCTCTGACTTTTACCTTGAGCATGACGGGGAGTCCCACAGGGCTTTCCTAGGGAGCAACATACTCTAACTCCCATCTTCAAAAACTCTCTCTGGCTGCCTGCTAGAGACTCAAGGGGGTGTGGCAGGGCAAGATCCAGCAGAAAATTTCCAGCAGTATTTCAGGTAAGAAATGATGGCCGCCTGAGGATGGTGTTTCACTGACTGATGGCGGAGACCTTGGGAGGAGTAGGGGGCATGGCCAGGAAAGCCCAGGAGTTCAGCTTCACACATGTGACACTGGAGGCGTCATGTAGACAGTGTGACAGACACATTGGTCCCTGCACGGGCACCTCGTACACACGGATGGTGTTTAAATCCACGAGACAGAAGCAGATCCCCGAAACAGTGAGTGTGGGTAGAAATGGGGTCCGAGGACTGGCCCTGGGCACTGGACGAAGAAGTGGGAAGATGAGACAGCATGGCGGCCAATGAAGGAGGGGAGGGGAGAGTGGTCTTGGAGCCCCAGGGTAGAAATGGCCCTGGAGAAAGGAGGTTACCGACTGGATCCATTACCACCAGGGGTCAAGAAATGGGAGGACCAACCTGATCCTTGGGTTGAGCCGCATGAGGGTCACTGCAGCCTCAATGAGAGTAATTTGGATGGGCAGAGGTAGGAGAACCTGACTGAGTGGGGTCCAAGAAGAACAGGAAGCAGCTGGAGGTGATGAAGAAGCTGTGGAGATGGATGGTGGTGATGGTTACATAGCAACGTGAGTGTACTTAATGCCCCTGAGTTGTACACTTAAAAATGGCTAAAATGGTAAATTTTATGTTATGTATATTTTACTGTGAAAAAGGGCATTAGGAGAGGAATTGGAGAAAAGGGAGTGAAGACACCTTTTCTGAGGTGTTTGATAAGAAGGGGAAGCTAAACATGGCAGCCTGTGGACATTCGCCCCGTTCCTTTTGACTTCTGCAAAGCGTCTTACAGTGTGAACATAGCACAGTTTATTGGGCCATTTTCTGATCGTTGGCCAATTGGGTTTTCCCCATTTTTAGGGATCGCATGCAGGGATGCCCTTACAGGGACTGCCTGTGCACTCGTGGTTCGTTCTTGTAGGACAGAGACGAGAGGTGGAGTTGCTGGGTTATAGACCGTACATGTTTTTAACTTGAGTAAATACAGCCCAATTGCCCTCTACTTAGTGGCTTACAATTACTCACAACCCCATCAACACATGTCATTACCAGACTTTAAAAATGTACCTGCCTGAAGGGTACACTTGCTATATTACCTGCAGGCTATAGTGTGCATTTTGCGGATTACTACTGCAATCCGGCATCCCGCACGTCTTGATTGTATTTGTATTTCCTCTTCTGTGCGTTTACCTGTTCACTTCTTTAATTTCTTCATCTCTGAGAAGTGAAAGCTCCCCATTTCCTTGGTAGGCAGAGGGCGTGAATCAGGGCTTGGTCGGCTGGCCCCGCCTCTCATTTTGCCCTAGCAACGCCTGGATGCTGCGCAGAGCTTTGCCCTTCTCTGATACTGAATGAACCTTTGGGTACTTGAATTCCATTTCCTCTACCCAGAGTTCTGACATCTCCCTGGGACTAAGGACCTTGAAGATGTAGGGGACCAAGCTTCCTCCTAGAGAACTCTCTTTGCATGAGTGTGTGTGTGTGTGTTTGCAAGTGTGTGTCTATGTGTAAGAGTGTATACATACATGAGTGGAAGAATGTGCATGTGCATGAGTGTGTGACTATGTATGTATGTGAGTGTGTGTTTGTGTGTGCATGCATGAGTGTGTGTTTGCAAGTGAATATGGGGGCTCCCAGGAAACACCAAAATCTCAGGGTTCTGCGCTGTACCTGGAGGAGTTCTGTAGATTTGGGAGGCATGAATGGATAAATAAGTGAATGAATGAGTGAATGAATGAATGGCTGTGATGTGAGCGAAGGGCGCCCTCCTTCTCCCAGGGTCACGAGCTTGCCCTGGGCCTGCTCCTGGGCCCTCTCCGGAAACTCCTATCAGTTCTGGAACTTTAGAATGTCTGAGCTCTTTGACTTTGAAAGCTTCACCTAAGTGTTCACAGAACTGAATAAGTTCATTCAAGGAAATGCTGAGGACAGGAACAATGGTTATTAATAAATCATAACAATGATTATTTTCCTTTCGAGATACTCAGTTGGCCTTATAGGAAGCAGCATCTGTGTGATTGATCAGCTGAGGAAAAGCCTGGGCTGGTTTGGCAGCTTCGTTAGCATCTGCACGAAGTGCCTCCCTGGTGAACTGAGGCAGCGGAAGCTGGCTTTTCTTCTCTTTTGAGGGAGTCTGGGGCAGCGCAGGCAGGGATGCCCGCATCTGCTCAGAGACCAGTGTAACTTCCTGCCTCAGTGCAGACCCCTTGCCTTTGCCCCAGGGAACGAGGCTCCCCCCCACCCCGCCTGTCCCCTCCCCGTGCCGCCTGTCCCCTCCACGCCTGCAGCCCTTGGGAGGGAAGTGCCCAGGGCCTGGGGATCAGGGCAGAAAACACCTCCCCCCTTCTTCGTCCTGCCACACTGAGGGACCATCAGACCACTCACAGAGCAGCGATTTATTTATTGGACAAGTGTGCTGGCCACCTGCTATCCACCAGTGCCCCGTGCTCTGAGAGCTCAGCCTTCCTGGGCAGACATGCTCAGACAGACAGTGCCTCACAGACATGGCCCAGTGCCCAGCCGAGGGCTCCCCAGCACTCCTCAGGGTTGGGGAGCATTGATGAATCGCTGAATTTTTGTTGAACTCCTCTATGTGCTGGCCCTGCTCAGGATGCGATGGGGGGTGTGGAAGGAAGGAAGGTACCTTCTGGGTCCTACCAGCCCTATGATCTTATCAAATGAGACCGTTTTAGGCCCCAGTGCAGCAGAAGACAAAAAACAAAACCAGGGATGTGGTGCTGGAACATTCTACAAAGTCAGATTCCTAACTAAAGACCCCAAAGGGTCGAGGGTTCTGCATAACCCTTATGGATTCCCTAAGAAGAGAAGAATATGCAAATAGAGGAGGCGCCCTGCAGAAATTCTCCACCCATGGGAGCCCAGCTTCTGTCAAGGCTTATCTTAGAAATCTCTAGACATAACAAAACAAAAGCCTAGGCACTGCTGACTTGATTTTACCATTGATTCTCAAACCATTAAAGGAATTTTAGAGATGAAGAAACTGAGACCCAGAGAAGAGAATTCAGTAACCAGGGAACACCCCTGTCCCCTTTCCACCTCAGTCCTCTGTCAGACTCCACCAGAGTCTTGGGGTTGTGGTAACCCTACTGTCCAGGTCCCTAGGGCCCCATACGTCCCTGGGCCCGGAAAGGGATCAGTGCCTGCTGAATCCAGCCCTGCTCCAGCCCCTCCACAGCTTGAGATGGGAGGAGAGGTGGAGGAGCAGGTACAACCCTTGGAGCAGAGAGGTCCCTCCGGATGCTGCGGGTCCCTCCACCCCCGCCCCTGCTGCTTGCCAGCGGGAGCCCAACTGCTTCTTCCCACAGAACAGCCAAGGTTTCAGGGCAGAGGCAGAGTGCAACGCAGACCCCGGACATGGTGCTATGGGCACCTGGAAATGGAGGGGCAGCCTTTCCAGGGCTGTGGGGACACTTCTAGGGAAGTATTAAGGCTCATTCAAGAGGGGAAGAAGGCCCAAGTGACCAGGAGACCTACGAGGACCCCAGATGCGCCCCCACCTCCAGGGGCAATCAGTTAAGTGGGCAAAGGGAACAGGCTGATGCTTTATACAGAGAGTAAAAGCCTATGGGAAGATGCTCCCCTGATAAGTGACCCAATAACACGGTGAGCTAAGACAGTAACTGAGTGTCATGTTCTACCTACTAAATTATGGAGTAGGACCATGCAAATTATGATATTTCACGTTGGTGGTTACGAGGCTACTGGCACACCAGTATGGTTTTCTGGTGTCACATAGCCACACACCACTTTGAGAAGGAAGCGTGCAACGGTGCCTAACCAGCCAAGAGCCATAGGAAAGCCCGGGCCCCCTGCCCTGTGAGTTTGCCCCAGGAACCAATCTTCAGGAAACACTTCTGCACGGAGACATCCGCTGCACCATTTCCATTATCAGAATCCTCACTGTCACGGTAACCGGTTACTGGCACCATGTCCATGCCATGTCCTTGCACTCTGCAAGACTTGGCCGTCTCTCCTCCGCCTCACCTGGCAGGGTCAGGTGTCACCATCCTACACACACCCAGCTCGCTAATCAGCACACTGAGGCCGACGACTCACAGAGCCGGCCGTGATCGGAACCCAACCAAGCCCGTATTTCTTCAACCAGACCCCATTGTCTGTTTAATCAAATAACTAACGTTGGAAGGACTCCAAACACCCAGCCATGAGGGACTCTTTAGGTAACTCACAGGGATAGTAAACAGCCACAGAAATAAAGGAGGGAAGTGGGCTTTAATCTAGTATACGTCCATACGTATGAGGACCAAGACCCCCAGAAATGTGGGGAGCAAAGGTATAGAGCAGCCACTAAGTGCAAGAGCAAATGAAGGTCAGTTCTTGGTGCAGGGCTTCAGAGGTGGGCTGCTTTCCTGGAAGGAGGAGCTGAACCATGCCACCTGACTCCTCTGATTTGCCTTCGCTCTAGTTTCTCGGGAAGACCCTCTGTCTGCAGGGATCACAAGTCCCGTTTCTGTGCATTGGGATGAGCCTGGAAACAGCCTGCTTGCTCTCTGGGCCAAAGTGCAGCCAAGACAAGGCTGGAACATTTGACACTGGCCTCACCACAACCAAGGGACAGCCACGGGGAATCAAGATGGAGAAGACACGGACTGACATAGTCTGAGCTATCACAGCTGCTCAGGGTGACAAAGAGGATGATGTGTCCTCTTAATTCCCCTGCTGTCGTGGGCTGGCCCCTTCTAGAGCAGGGCCCCCAGTGGTAGATTCAGGATTATTCCCAGGCCATATGTCATTCAAGGCGAATCTGGGGACCACGAGACTATACAGTCTCTTCGGATAGCAGCTGAGTGTCATGTCACACTTAATATCATGATAAGACATATACATACTTAATCATCAGGGAGAGAGTAAGTAGCCTGTGATATTTGGCAAGCATGACTTATATCCATTCCCTGAGCGACACGTGGTAAGAACCGTGTAGAACTGGATATGACATCATGTCCTCCCCTCTGCGCCCCTCAATGGGGCAGAAAGGAAACCACAGACATAATTACCAGCCATGGGTCATATGTGCTAATAGATGGGGAAATGACTCTCTGGAGAGGATTCAGAAGGAAGGTTCTATGGAAGAAGCATCTGAGTTGGATCTTGAAGGATGTGTGGGAGCTCACCAAGCAGCCAAAGCCAGGGGTTGAGTGAGAAAGGGCTGGAAGAAAGGTCCAGGTTACTGGGACAGCATGGGCAGAGAGTAGGTCAGGCTTAGGGAACTGTGGTCACTAGTGCAACAAGAGGAGCTTGCACACACACACACACACACACACACACAGAATCACAGATTTATAATGCTAGACCATGGGTCGCAGGGAACATGCATTCCTAACAGAAGTTAGGATCTGTGGTTTAAGAATTACAAGTGTGATTCCATTTAGAAGAACTGTCCTTCCAAAGTCCAGGGTGGCCCCTCCTGGTGATCACTGCAGCAATATCCTTGCTACTGGCCAGAGAGGGGAGAGTTGCTTTTCCTGAGACAGAGCATAAAGAGGGAGATAATGATGTAGAAGAGGGTTAGTAGGGGACAAGGACCCAGTCATCACTGTGAAGGGCAGTACCAGTCCTGGCAGAGTGTCAGGTGGTGTCACATGGGGAGCAGAGGGAGTTTGCAGGGCAGAGGGCTCATGGGCACTCAGGGACTCTGGGGTAGGAGAGATGGCCCCTTTGCCCTGCCAAGGATCCATTAACAAGTTAAAACAAACAGCTGGAGTAGAGACCCTGCTTCCCAGGCCCACTCTGCCAGGATGAGCCCAGAGAAGCAGCAAGGTGACTTTGGGGGGTTCTGGGAAATGGTGTTCAAGTCTAATGCCTCCAGAGAAAGGGTGCCCTGCACAAACCAGGGAGAGGGGCTGATGGGCCAGCTCCCTTGGGGCCTGAGTAACAGAAACCCTGATGGAATATGAGCTCCAGGAAGACCCAGATTTTTATCTGTTCATTATTTCACTGCTTTATCCCAGCACCTAGAACAGTAACTGACACATGTAGGTACTCAATAAATGGCTGCTGAATGAATAGATGGATTAACCATTGAACAAATGGAAAGATGATGGATGGATGGATGGAAGGAAGGAAAGAAGGAAGGATGGAAGGATGGATAGATGGAAGAAGGTAGGAAGGAAGAAAAGAAGGAAGGATGGATAGATGGAAGAAGGAAGGAAGGAAAGAAGGAAGGATGAATGGATGGAAGAAGGTAGGAAGGAAGGAAGAATGGATGGATAAAAGGATGGATGGATGGATGGAAGGATTGATGGATGGAAGGATTGATGGAAGAAGGATTGATGGAAGAAGGATGGATGAATGGATGGATGGATGGATGGATGGAAGGATGGATGGATGGAAGAAGGTAGGAAGGAAGGAAGGATGGATGGATGGGTGGATGGAAGAAGGATGGATGGATGGATGGTTGGAAGGATGGATGGATGGAAGAAGGTAGGAAGGAAGGATGGATGGATGGATGGAAGGATGGAAAGAAGGATGGATGGATGGAAGATAGATGGAAGGATGGATGGAAGAAGGAAGGAAGGATGGATGGAAGGATGGAAGGAAAGAAGGATGGATGGATGGATGGAAGGATTGATGGTAAGAAGGATGGATGAATGGATGGATGGATGGATGGAAGGATGGATGGATGGAAGAAGGTAGGAAGGAAGGATGGATGGATGGATGGAAGAAGGATGGATGGATGGATGGATGGAACGATGGATGGAAGAATGTAGGAAGGAAGGATGGATGGATGGAAGGATGGAAGGAAGGAAGGATGGATGGATGGAAGGATGGAAGGAAGGATGGATGGATGGAAGAAGGATGGATGAATAGATGGAAGGATGGAAGAATGGATGGAAGGATGGAAGGAAAGAAGGATGGATGGATGGTTGGATGGATGGATGGAAGGAAAGAAGGATGGATGGAAGGATTGAAGGATGGAAGGAAAGAAGGATGGATGGATGGATGGATGGTTGGATGGAAGGATGGAAGGAAAGATGGATGGATGGATGGATGGGTGGATGGAAGAAGGATGGATGAACGGATGGAAGGATGGTTGGATGAAAGAAGGTAGGAAGGAAGGATGGATGGATGGAAGGATGGAAGGAAGGAAGGGTGGAAGGAAGGAGATGGATGGATGGATGGATGGAAGGAAGGATATTGATGGATGGATGGATGGAAGAAGGAAGGAAGGAAGGATGGATGGAAAAAGTAGGAAGGAAGGATGGAAGGAAAGATATGGATGGAAGGATGGAAGGAAAGATATGGATGGAAGGATGGATGGATGGAAGGATGGATGGATGGAAGAAGGAAGGAAGGAAGGATGGAAGGAAGGAAGGAAAGATGGATTCGTGGCTAGATGGATGCATACATGCATGCATGCATTAGCGAGTAAATGGATGTGTGGATGCATGCATGGACGCATGGATGGATGACCAAACCTGGGGAAATGAAGACCCTAAGGGCCTAGAGACAGCAGAAACTAACTAAGCAGGCATGCTGTGCACCCATCCCAAGTGGATAACCTTAGGTGGCTGCTGCTGAGGTGTTGCAGTCCATGGCCCTTTGGTGCCCAGGGGGAATATGCCAAGCACGCTCATGCCCTGCTGGCCTAGGCTTCTATGCCCTGGTCACAGGGCAGTGGGGATGCCAGGGTGGGGCAAGGACTGACAACAGGCGTGCATCCCTCATACTCATCGCGTGTGTTCTTGGCTTCCAGCCCGCTCCAAAAGCCTGGTGATGGGGGAGCAGAGCCGGAGCCCTGGGCGGCCGCCATGCCCCCACAGGCTGGGCCCCATACTGAAGGAGGGCTGGCTGAAGAAGCAGAGGAGCATCATGAAGAACTGGCAGCCGCGCTGGTTCGTGCTGCGTGGGGATCAGCTTTTCTACTACAAGGACAAAGATGAGACCAAGCCCCAGGTGAGAAGCACGTGTCTTGTGTCCTGGGGCATCACGGCAGGGTCCGAGGGAGGGCTAACTAGGCCCAGGAGAGGGGAGAAGGCAGAGACCCTCCTGTCAGGACCTCCACTCCTCCAGCCCCTAAGCCACTGACCTCACTCACGGTGACACTTAGCCAGGATTTCCAAAGTGATTGTTATTCCCAGCCCCCATGTTCCTGGCATCACAGCTTGTTTTACTGAAGCACGGCCACAGCTTCAGCAAGGCAAAGGTCTCCGTATAATGTAGATAGAGAGCCTCTCTGCACAACTTAAGGAAAACAAACCTTCCCTGCATTCCTTTCAGCCTCTTGGTAACACTCCTGTTACTTCCGCTCTCCCAGGACATGGGCACCCAAGACGAATCTAACCCTAAACTGAAATCTGGCTCACTGTGGAACCCCTGTGTCCAATGCCTCTGCCTCTCAGTGGCTCCTCCTGTTCTCCACCAGTACTGCACGATCCACCTGATCCAAGGTCAGGTGGGTGGGAGTCTGTGCACATCTCAGCAGTTCCTACCGTGTGGAGATGGGGTGTGGGTGGGGGCGTGCAGAGAGGGTGCTCAGTGATGGGCAAGGTGGGAGGAGGGACCCAGGCACAGCACGGGATCACATGGACATCACCGTGAGATGACCTTCCCACCCCTCTTTCAGTTCTTCTGAGTCTGTCAAGGAGGAAGCATCTGTTGGGTGCAGGCATATGTTTAGCCATCTCCAGGGCTTGGGATCCTCCCTTAAAAAATGGGGACAGGGACGGGGACAGGAAGGAGCTGGCCTCATCTCAGAGCCTTCAGTGGCAACAGTGCATACGTTCTGTCTTCACTGTAGTATTCTAATGGTTAACTTGTGTTTGTGGAAAGTAGTACTGGGTTCCGTTCATGACAGTGATACCACGTTTTCCCCTCTAAAATACATCTAAGTTAAAATTGAAAAGTGTTTCACAGCAATGTGAATGTACTTAGTGCTCCTGAACTGTACACTTAGAAATGGTTAAAACGTTGGGGTACCTGGGTGGCTCAGTCGGTTTAGTGTCTGACTTGGCTCAGGTCATGGTCTCGCAGCTTGTGACTTTGAGCCCCACATCGGGCTCTGTGCTGACAGCTCAGAGCTGTGTCTGTGTCTCTCTCTCTCCCTCTGCCCCTTTGGATTCTGTGTCTTTGGATTCTGAGTCTCCCTCTCTCTCTGCCCCTCTCCCGTTCATGCTCTGTCTCTCTCTGTCCCAAAAATAAATAAACGTTGAAAAAAAAAAACTTTAAAAAAAAAAATAACTACTAAGACTAAAAAACTTTTCCATAAATGCCAGCACCGAGGAGTGGTAGGGAAGACACAAATCATGAAGGAGGTTCTGAAATATGGCTTAAGAAACCCTGATCTTGTCCAGACTCCTTGGTTTCATAAGGAAGGAACACAGCTCCCAGAGACGTTGACTGGAACAAACAGAAACTTTGGAGTCAGGCAGATCTGAATTTGATCTGCATTAGATCTAGCACACTAGCTTTATGACTTGGGATAAGTCACTTACTTTTTTTTGCTTTTGGTTTTTCTCACTGCTAAATGGAGACATTATTCCCTATGCCACAGAAATGCACTAAGGATCAGCTCATAGCACATACACATATCTGATGGCAAATTCTAGCACATGGCCTATCTGATGCCTCCTCAGCCCTGCCCTTGTCTTGCTCCCCACCTCCCCAGCCCTACCACTGAGCCCACTTCCAAGATTGGGCACCACACTTCCAGCTTGCCCACCACCATTTGCCTTTTGGCCTTTACTCTTTGTGTTCAAGACCAGCCTTGGCCCTTCAACGATGGCTTTTCTGGCGGACCCGTCAGTGACTCTTACGTGTGACTGTCAGGTCACTCTGGTGACTGTGAAAAATTCCAGGGTTCCTAGCATCTTAGGACCCTGTTTGTGGCCCCTCCTGTCATCCCCTCCTGGCCCAGCCCATGGCACTGTCTCCTGGGAGAACTGCATGTTGATGCTGGGCAAGCCCAGGGGACAAAAGGAACACACTCAGGTGACCCGGGCCATGCATGGGCCCCTGCCACGGGCTTCCCCACATACTCCTCCTCCCATCTCCCATCAGCTCCAGCTCCATGAGGAAGCTGTGTCTCCCGGATTTCCTGAACTGGACACTCCCCTCCCTCCCCTTTCATCTTTTCCAGACTTCAGTGGCTTGTAGTAGAAACAACTAATAAGATGGTGGTGTCCGCGTCCTCAGCCACCAGCCTGGAGGAGCCTGGAGCCCCATCCAAACTAAACCAGGGCATTCACTGCCAGAGAGCCTTTGGATCTCTAAAAGGAGACAGTGTCTCCCAACAGATGCCAGTGTCATGCCCAGGGCCCCTGTTCTGGCCCCTGGCCGACACTCTCAAATCCTCACGGGACACTGTTTCGTCCCGTAATTCCTTCCCCCATGAAGCCTGATGGTAGCCCTGTTACACAGGTCCCCAGTCTCCAGGAGACTGTTGGTTAAATTTGACTCACTTAGCTTATACAGTATGATCTCAAACCTGCACGCCTGCTGGCAAAATAGCCCACACATTTCCACTTAATTGCATGAACTACATGTAATGGACTAATTCCCAATATCTGGTTCCTGGAAAAATGTGCCCTGCTCACTGTTTACAGTGACAGAAGGGCCCAGGCAGTAAGCACCCTCCTGACAGACAGCCTGTCATCTGTCTAGCAGATGTAATTGTCCAGAGGAGGGAAGTCCAGCTACCCTTGATGCTGCCCAGAGCACATAACACGTGATGAGGATAACTCTCGGCCCACGCTCTTGTTCTCTGTCAGAGCCCCATCACTTCCCTTCTCCCCTTCTCACTAGCGGGAGGGTCAGCGGAGAACATAAGAGCTAGAGATGGGGAAAGTCAAGATGGAGGAAAGGGGCCGTATGGACTCACACGGGAAGATAAGGCCAAAGTGCTTTAGGACAGAACCTGGAAGTGTGCCCCTGTCCCTACCGCTTTTCCCAGCACATGCCCCTGATGGCTTCTCCAGCAGACAGACCTTGCGGTTACTAATAGAAGATTCCAGGTTTTTGCGTCTTAGCGGTCTTAGCTTCCACTGGAAGTGTTTCTTGAGCCATGAAACCTCCTACCACATTCTTTGTTGAGCAGCCTGGTCCGTTTCCACCGTTCGAGGACTCAGTCTAGTGATCTGACACCCAAGTCCTTCACTTGTGGGTCTCTTGGTTTTGAATAGAAAAGGAACAGGACAGAAATGGCAAGTATAACTTCCAAAACATGCGATGGGGAAAATGTAACAAATTCAATGTGATCAGCTCAACACATGGGCGGAAAATGGCGGAAAGGAAAAAAGACAAGAGGGAAAGGTAAATAGAACACGAAAAATAAGCGACTAGGATGGCAAGGGTTAGGAACAAAGTGTCATCATCACAAATGTCAGATTCGTCGGTCTCTTAAATGACAGAAAGTGGAAGACTGGCTTTAAAAAAGAGCAAAAACCAACAAGGTTGCAAAACAAAACGATGGAGACAAGATAAGCCAGCAAAGGCGATCAGAAAGAGAGCAGATTTAGCAACATCAAAATCAAATATAATGGAATGCAAGGTGATGGGAACAAAGAGAAATATTTCATAATAATATAAATAACATACCGAGAAAATAGAGCACCTGCAAACTTTTATGCTCTTAATGACACAGCTTTGAAGGATACATAAACAAAGAAAACCAATGCTCATTGTTCTCCAGTTTGTTTCAAAAAGTGAAATTACAGGGACACATTCATTGACTGTAGGACAAAAGAAAGACTTTTAAATTAGCAAAATGATACTGAGTGGGGGCGTGTATGCAAGAGAGAGAGAGAAGTTCTATACATGTGGAAATAAAACACCCACTTCATAATACTTCCTAAAGTAATAAGGAAATCAAAAGTTAAACTTCTAGTTAAGGATGACTAGATTTAAAAACCCCGCAACTCCAGTGTAGAGCCCTGACTGGCGCTTTTGAAGGTGTGAACACACCTGGGTGGAAGGGAGGGGGGAGACAGCCCCCCACAGCATCCTGGATGCTAGAAGACAGATGGGCGAGACGTGACTGATTCAGCAGACCCAGGAGAGCTAAAGTCTGAGCCCGCACTAGGACAGCACGACGATCTGTCTGGTTTGCAAAGCAGCGCCCCCTCACTTCCCACCAAAGATTCAGGAATTGGCAAGGCCAGATATCTCTGGAAATGAGGCCAAAAAAGGAGCCGAAAACAGGAGAACTGGTGGAAGGTCAGCGTAGAAAGCAACTAGGTCGCAGATCTCCTGAGCAACCTCACGGAAAGCCTGACTGCCTTCCGTCTCTGTAACAATGGAGTTGGTTCTCTGGGAGGGCTGGGAGCAGGGCACTCCAGGCTGAAGACGCTGGCCTGCTGGAGCACGAGACGGGGATTGATGGGCTCCAGTTACTTAGCACCACCCCCCACCACCCCCAGTCTCCATCCCACATGTGGCTCCCAGGCCCCAGCAGTCAAGAATAGCCCTCAGGAAGGAAATGAAGAACTTTCACTGAAGAATCTGACAGGCCGAGAAAAAAAAATGTATATATATATGTGTGTCTATATATACACACACACACACACACACACACATATATATATACATACACACACATATATATATATATATATATATATATATATATATATATATACCGACAGCAGCGCTTCCCCAAGGGAAGCAGCCCTGGCCCATCTCTCTCTGTTGGCCTGTCATGTAGACAGTTCCTCATGGCCCCTCATACAGCTTCTGGTCACTATTTACAGAACCAGTCGTAAGCAGGGATGAAAAGGTTTGGGTCACTACCTATTTAAGGAAAGAATCTCATGTGAAGGACAGACACATACACAGGAAAAGGAAGGGAGGAAGGAAGGCAGGAAGGAAAAGAAAGAAAGAAAGAAAGAAAGAAAGAAAGAAAGAAAGAAAAGAAAGAGAAAAGAAAGAAAGAAAGAAAGAAAGAAAGAAAGAAAGAAAGAAAGAAAGGAGGAAGGAAGGAAGGAAGAGAGAGAAAGAAAAGTGGAAAGAAGGAAGGAAGGGAAAGAAAGAAGAAAGAAAAAAGAAAAGAAGAAAGAAAGAGAAAGAAAAAAGAAAGGTGGAAGGAAGGGAGGGAGGGAGGAAAAAAAGAGAGGGAACAAAAACCATGCAGGGGGGGAAATTTTATATAAAACTATGCACGACTTCCTCAGAGACAGACCACTAAAATGGACAGTCAGAGAACAAACCAGTTCCCAGAATCCAGAAATAAAATATCAGAAACGAAACCCCAAGGGAAGAGTTGGAGGGAAAACATGACACAATCTTCCAGAAAGAAGAGAGGAACGATCCAGAGGAAAAAAGGAGAGGTAGCCCAGTGTCTGAATGGGAGGAGTTCTAGAAAGAGGAGAGACAAGA